>NC_133336.1:56405097-57005097 GCF_042186555.1 Aquarana catesbeiana | reverse complement strand
GGTGATGCAAACAGGGCCACCCAGGACACAAATTTAAAGTGGTTCTGAAGGCTGAAGGTTTTTTACCTTCATGCATTCTCTGAAAACCTTCTGTGTGCAGCTCTCCTCCCCAGCCCTCCCCCTTATACTTACCTGAGCTCAATTTCAATCCAATAATGTGCACAGAGGCAGCTGCTTTCATGGCTCTCTCCCTCCTCATTGGCTCCTGCTGCTGTCAATCACAGTCAATAGACACACAGAGAAGGGCTCGGGAGCGAGCACGCACAAGTGCGTCCAGAGCAAGCTGCTTGCTATGGGAGCGCTTAACAAAGGGGAGGAGCCCAGAGTGCCGGCGGTGCACCCGAGAAGAGGAGGATCGGAGTTGCTCTGTGTAAAACCACTGCACAGAGCAAGTAAGTATCACATGTTTTTTTTGGGTTTTTTTAGTTTCACTTTAAGCCAATTCATCATTTGATGAACTTATAGCTACTGTATGGCTAGCATGTGAAAAAAACAACTGATGTTTCTGAACTCAATAAACATGTTTTTTTCACATACACATGACTGGTGTATGCTGACGTATGGTTTTCTAACCTGTTAATCACCCCCCTCTTGTATTACTTACCCTTACCTTCCCAATAAAACACACCACACCTTCTATATTAAATGGCCGTCTGGCCCCTTTATTAACAACCATAACAAAATTCCATAAATGGACTTCCATTTAAATATACGGTATATATATATATATATATATATATATATATATATATATATATATATATATATATAAAAATATATATAACAACTTTTTAACATATATATACTGACTGTTATAACTGAGGTTCATGAAGGAAGGTATTCTATCGCATCGATTGTATCACCACCACTTCCGCATCCTGGCCGCTAGCCGCGATCCCACCAGCTCAGGGACAACTATTGCCACCTTCTTGCCCAATACAGCCTGATGACCAATAGCCCATGATTACCATATAGGGAAGGTACCCATACCAAGATAGGCCCAACCCGTTCCACACCATATACTGTATACCTTCCACCATTCCAACCTTCAGGAACCCCTGCATACCACCTGAAACAGAAAACATATCAACAAAATTATCAGGATCAGCTACAGGGAGGGAGGGAACAAAAAGTTTCTATGGTGTTGCCTCTTCTGCTGCTCACCCCCAACTGACTATTCCCCACCCCCACAGACCATGTTACCTATGTAAACCACACCTCTTATCTCTCTCATTGCACCAAACCCATTCTAAAACCTTTTTAACCACCCCCCTTCCAGGATACACCCTGTGCATCCACTAACAGCAACCCGCAGTCATGTGGGCCCTCCACCCAGGTTCCCTTTGCTCCAGGCCTGTTCTTTATTTACAAACTGATCCGTTTCACGTATTTATCTAACAAAATGTAAATCATATTTCCTTTAAAGGAACACGCCATTCTATTTGGAGTGAGCATACATGGTAAATTACTACTTGCCACTTAGCCACCATGTTGGTCCCGCTTGCACATATCTAGCTACGCATAGCTACCCTTATCAAATGAGCCGGAGTGCAGTTAACTCAGCTTTGATTTCAAACAGAAATATTTATAATTGCGTTATATGAATACTATCAGCTATTTGAACCAATGTTTGCCCTAACCTTGGCTTGTTTTCATTCTTTTCCATTATTCTCAAAAAACATAAGATAGCTGGGAAAAAAACAGTGCAGAGCTAAGCTTTGGCAGGGAGCTGCTTTGCCTCACACAGAGTGGCCTGTTGCGGCAGATTATTACAACTATAAATATTCAAAACATCTCAGGAACAAATCAAGACACGTAAGTGGAAAGAAGAAGAGCCTTTTTGTTCCCAGCTATGCAGAATTCCAAAAAACTGATGCGTGAGAAAATCTGGGACTATCCACCCACACACGCACAGTGCATGTGTTAAATAAGCATGATGTATTAAACAAAATATACATGCACGCTTTAAAGTTATCAGGGCAGGTATTTTTTTTCTTAATCATTTTTACCACGGGGAAAACCAGGGCATGAAAACACCAATTTTTCCTTTTATTAAAGTGAACCTGTCAGTCATTTTAAAGTGGGCTGGTGCTTTGCCCCTGCAGCAAAACCCAATGGCATATATTTACTTTCCTCTAATTAGCCACCAGGGGCACTGTGACAGCCCGGTCACCTGAAGTGAGTCACATGCTCCTCCATACACAGAAGTACCAGATAAACCTACAGCTTCCTTGGCTGTACACTTTAGGGGGGCTTACTTATGCTTTAAGGCTGTCAGCAGATTGGCCTCTACAAATTTGGCAGTGCCTAAAAATAGAGAGCAACTGAGCATGTCCAAAGCAGGGTGAGACAGTGTATTACTGGATTTTAACCACTTTCCTACAGGACACTTTTACCCCCTCCCTGCTCAGGCCAAATTTCAGCTTTTCGCGCTGTCACACTTTGAATGACAATTGTGCGATCATGCAGCCCTGTACTCATATGACATTTTTATCATTTTTTTCACACAAATAGAGATTTCTTTTGGTGGTATTTAATTACCACTGGGTTTTTTTTTTATTTTTGCTAAACAAACCAACCCCCCCCCCCCAAAAATGTCTGAACCAACCCCCCCCCCCCCAAAAAAAAAAATGTCTGAAAAAAAACAAACATTTTCTTAGTTTGTTATAAAATTGAGCAAACAGGTACTTTTTCTTCTTCACTGTTGTGCGCTGATGAGGCTGCACTGATGAGCACTGATAGGTGGCACTGATAAGCGACACTAATAGGCGGGACTGATAGGCACTGATAGGTGACACTAATGTGGAGACACTAGCAGCACTTTTGGGCACCGATTGGCAGCACTGATGAGCACTGATAGGTGACACTGATGAGGCGGCACTGGTGTGCGCTGATACGGTGGCACTGATGAGGCGGCACTGAGGGGCACTCATAGGTGGCGCTGATGGACACTGATGGGCACTTATAGGTGGCACTGAAGGGCACTGGTAAGCACTGCTAGGCGGCACTAATAGGTGACACTGATGAGGAGGCACTGATGGGCACTGATTGGCAGCACTGATGAGCACTGATTGGCAGCACTGGTGGGCACTGATTGGCAGCACTGATTGGCAGCACTGGTGGGCACTGTTGGGACTGCACTGATTATCAGGGTACTGATAATCAGTGCCCTGATTATCAGTGTAGATATCCCTCTAACACAAGCCGGTTATCATCTTCTCCCCTCCTCACCCTGTCAGGAACGCAAAGCGGATAACTGGCTTGTGTTTACATTGTGATCAGCTGTCATTGGAATCAATGATCACAGAGCACGCCACCCGCACGGTGCAGGGGGCGCATGGGCAGCGCAGTCACGGAAGGATGTCCACGGATGCCCTCCCGGCAAAGTAAGCCTGTGCTGTGGCCTTCTTTCGCCTATAGCGATGGCCGGAAGGGGTTTAATGTTTTACATAGCTATACCTACAAAAGAGGCCAGCCTGAAGTGATCTAGCAGGACTTCTGACTAAAGTTCCATTTTAAGGTGCTTATCCTGTTCTGTCTGCTCTAAATTGAAAGCAAACCTGTGATTTGCCCATTCAGGGGAAGACAACAGGCTTGCATTCATCTTCACATCCCAATATCCAGGGCCGTCTTTAATATTGACTGGACGCTAGGCAAACATTTTCTTGCCCCCCCCCCCATGCAATTTCGTTCTCCACCTGCTCTGAGACATACAAAAAATAGCAGTCTCTTGAATCAGATCAGGCAGCGATTGCGTTTGGTTTCCAGAGGTTACAGTGTATCATTACCGCTCACTGACTGACTGCTAGAGGTTACAGCACACATTATGGCTCACTGATTATTTGCTAGAGGTTACAGCACATGACTTCTGCTTGTTGATTGGTTGCTAGAGATTACTGTACATCAATACTGCTCACTAATTGGTTACTAGAGATTACTGGACATCCTTACCACTCACTAATTGGTTGCTACAGCTACTGCATATTATTACTGCTCATTGATTGGTTGCTAGAGGTTACTACATATCCTTACCGCTCAGTGATTGGTTGCAAGAGGTTAGTGCACCTCATTACTGCTCACTGGTTGGTTGCTAAAGGTTACAGCACATCATCTCCTCACTGCCTGCACACCATGGACTGGGGAGGTCAGGGGACCCATCAATAGACAGAAAACTCCTAGGGATCCTAGGACTCCGGGGATCAGTGGCAATGCTGGGGGGTAATCAGTGTTAATGCTGGGGGGTTGATGGGATCAGTGGCAGTGGAGGGGGGATGGGATTAGTTAGGAGGCAGTACACTGTGACAAATTCTGAATCATGTAGAGCAAAGCTGGAAATCTTTGGCACGTATATAGTGGTGGATTTTATACTGACCACCAATGAAATGGGGAATTTACAATGGCCACCAACACGAGGGGGGGTTTACACTGACCCCCAATGTGAGGGGCGATTTGCACTGACCACCAAAGGGATATTTTATGCCACCCACCAATATAAAGAGGGATTTCTACACTGACACCTATGTAATAGGAGCATTTACACCAACCACCAGTGTAAGGGGGATATATAATAACCTCAATGTAAGGGGATATATACACTGACAACTATTGTCGAGGAGATTTGTACTGACCACTAATGTAAGGTGACACTTCTACACTGAACACCAATGTTGGGGGGTTTACACTGACCACCAGTGTAAAGGGGGATTTACACTGACCACCAGTGTAAGGGCAATTCTGCACTTACCACCAATGTAAAGGGAAATGTACACTGATCACCAATGTAATGAATTTACACTGACAATCAATGTAATGGGGGATTTTACATCAACAACCAATAAAGGGGGATTTCTACACTGGCCACCAATGTAAGGAAGGTTTTGAAACTGACCACAAATGCAAGTTTTTTTTTTCCTGATTACCAATATAAAAAGGAGTCTCTACACTGGCCACCAATGTAAGGGGGATTTACACTGACCACTAATGTAATAGGAATATTCACAGTAACCACCAATGTAACGAGAAGATTTACACTGACCACCAATGTAACTGAGACATTTAGCCTGCGTTCACATTTGTGTGTGTAGGAAACGTGTGCAAAATCGCTTTCCTGACACCAAAGAAACATGCTGCCCTTTAGCAGATACACAGCAGTGCCATTAATTGTTAATGACACCCTCACGCATCTGCTGAGATGTGGGTATTCACATGCACAAAAATTCACAGTGCTGTGGCACCATGTTATTTTGAAAAAGAGTTCCACCTCCAATTTGCTTACCTTTGCAGAGGTTAGGCTTAATGACCACATTTGTAAGCAGGACTTTCAAGCATGCCCCTTAACCTCCTCAGTGGGCAGCATTCAGCAGAAGTGATGGTGGATATGACCTCAGGGGGGCATAATATACATATCAATGATGCCGGTCCACGGATATTTACATATTACTGCTGCCACTATTTACATATCAATGCCGGTTATTTACATGTAAACACAGGGTCTGCAGGTGAGTCATCTATACACTGCAGTAGAGCAGAGCTGGGCAGCATTGTTAACAGGACTTCACACTGAGATATTGGAACACAGCACAGGACTAAAACTTCAAGGGACAAGGGAATTTAAACTGGCATAGTTGGCAAGTATGGGGCAGCTGCTTTGGGCCTCACAACAATGATGGGGCCCAGGGCAGCTGCCCCTTTTGCCCTTCCTTAAAGACGGCCCTGCCATTATCCCTAACAGCATATCCTCACCTTTCCTTCACTCCTCTGCTGCTGCATTCAGCACCAGGAGAGTGAAGGAAAGATGAACTTAACCGGAAGATTACATCATGGGGGGCAGAAGACTTCAGATTTCAACTAGGAGAACAGGCACCAGCACAAGGAACACTTTTCACTAAATGTAAGTAGTGTACCTTATGCTAATTTAAAAAAAAAATACTTACTTAAATTTAGGCTTTAAAGGAAAAACCCCATTAACACTAGGACATTTGCTACATGGTTCTTTATTGGCTCCATTTACCCTAGGCAAGCTCCTTTGTAACCTGTTCATTATATTTACACTGTAACATAATTTTGTTTGTGCCATAAAAAAAAAATATTATAACCCAGCTGTCACCGGCACAGCTAAGGTGTAAGTTCCCTCGAGGTAAAATACATAAAAGTCGTGTAAGCTGTAAAATAAAACAAGCAAAATAAAATGAGCAATAAGACATGTGGCTTGTTCATAAGAAAACAAATGAAAACATAAAATTATAATTATGCATCTTTATATGTCACTAAGATTCACATCAAAGTGTATTGCCTAGTCTGATGTAAATAAATGCCAAGAATAATATGATAAAAAAAAATACCGGCTCTTTCTGATGCAATACAATGGTGAACTAAAATATAACCCATTTCTTCATTTGTAAAGAGTTTTTCACAGCTTTGAAGTTCATTGTTGTACCTACACCACACATTTACATAGCTTCTTTATTAGGTAGTCCTATTTAGAATGTTTTAAAGAGACCCTTTTACAGAATGAAAAACTAGAATGCACATACCTGTAACGAAGAAACATAATACTTAACTTTTCTGATACCCCAACTGCCCCAAAACGCTGCTCTAATCCTGAGAAAATGCCTCCCATCTCCACAGTCTGCTGGGAAAACTGACCCTCTTCCTCTTACTGGACACTTCTCCTTGGTCCCCCTCCAATCTCTAGATGGTTTCTCAGGCTGACCTCCATATCACTAAATAAATAGTGATGTGGAGGAAGTGTCCTTCATTGTGATAGTGAATGATATAATGCATGTGCACTAGTCTGAACAGCTTACATTACTGCCCAATAGGCATCAACTTCTCCAAAAAACTATTCAAGGGAATAAACCATAGGCAATGATGCAACCACTGGCAAGCTGGTAAGGCTTCTAATGAAGAGATTTTAGCGGTCTCCCCGACCTCTAAGGGAAAGATAGTGACCCCCCAGAGTCAGGGAGAGCTGACATTCCTCCTCAGGGTGCAGGTTACTAGGAATGGTGGGTGTAGTGCAAGATGGAAAGATGGGCACCAGTCACTTTTAAAAATGAACAAAGAGATTTTATTTCTCTTAACAGGAATAGGGGAGAGGGTTAGGGCACAGGACACCCTTAGGCAAATGCAATAGCAACTTGGCAGACTCCGCAGACAAAAATAGAACTAGGCAGATAGCAATACAGAAAAGGGCTTTTAAGCTGAATGCAGCAATCTGTATCTTGTAGCAACTGCTGTCTCCTATGGCAACAACTTCACTCACAGTATCCCACTGTAGATCCTCAAACTTAGCTTCCAGGTATCTGCTGGACCTCTCAAGCATCACTCACAGCTCCCTGCTGTATTCTTCAAGCTTAGCTCGCTGTATCCCACTGGACTTCTTGGACTCTCAGCTACCTGCTGGATCCATCGAGCTCAACTCACAGCTACCCGCTGTACTCTTCAAGCTTCACCCACACTACCCGCTGGGCTCCTGGACTCACAGCTACCCACTGGATCCTTCAGGCTTGACTTACAGCTACCCGCTGTGCTCCTTCAAGCTTTGCTCACAGCAACCCGCCTTATTCCTGGATGAGTCTCTACTGAAGCTTTCCCACTACTTTCCCCTATCCATTCACATGGGGGGGTGGGATCTGGGGGACCCTTGTTAAAGGGGGCTTTCAGGGTCCGATAAGCCTCCCGCCCTCAGACCCCCACAACCACTGGGCCAGGGTTGTGGGGACGATGCCCTTGTCCCCATCAACATGGGGACAAGGTGCTTTGGGGGGGCCCCAAAGCACCCTCCCCATGTTGAGGGCAAGTGGCCTGGTATGGTTCAGGAGGGGGGGGCACACGCTCGCCCCCCTATCCTAGCCTGCCAAGCTGCTTGCTTCGGATAAGGGTCTATTATGGATTTTTTGGGGGGACCCCACGCCAATTTTCTTTTTCAATTTGGCGTGGAGTTCCCCTTAAAATCTATGCCAGACCCAAAGGGCTTGGTATGGACTGGGAGGGGGGGACTTATGCCGTTTTTTTTCCTTAATTCTGTCATGTCATAGGATTCCCCTTAACCATTTCATTCGATGGGCACAGTGGCAGCATTTGATGGGCACAGTGGCTGCATTTAATGGCACAGTGGCAGCATTTGATGGGCACAGTGGTTGCAATTTATGGGCATAGTGGCGGCATTTGATGGGCACAGTTGCTGCAATTGATGGACACAGTGGCTCCGTTTGATGGCACAGTGGCTGAGTTTGATGGCACAGTGGCTGTTTTTTTTTCAGAATTTTTCAATTTGTTTGCGCCCCCCCAAAAATTTTGAGCACCAGCCGCCACTGTTGCAGGGGACAGTAATGAAGAGAGGTTAAGTACTGCAGTCAAAAAGCTGTTTTTTTTTAAACTTCCATGGGGACACTTAAAAAAAGTGTTGGGATTGAAAGGGAAATCGTACCCTTTTTGAAACAAAACCTAAATAATCCCTTCCCCCTCCTCCAACCCTACCCATCAAAAACCATCCATAAAATATCAGACCTCTTGCTTTTCTCATAGGCCCCAAATTTATTCTACAACATTCTTTTTTGGAATGAATGGAATTTCCTAAACAAAAATTATATACATTTTTAGAAATGTATCCGTTTGTGAAAAATGTGGCTATCCCGATCCTTCCAATTTTCCCATTACTGCAGTTGAAAAGTATCATGATATTGACCCCATCAAACTTTATTAAACTAAATGACCATTATTAAAAAAATAATAAATACATTTCTACTACTATACGGACAACTTTAGCAGAGTGGGGAAAGATTTGATAATGTTTGCTTTTACTGGTTGTACCTTTCCATCAAGGTGACAACCACAACCCAATTTCTTGTACGAGCATTTTAGGTACAGGAAATGAGGGAAAAATCTCTCTCCAATGGGGTTGGAGAAAGGGCCCCTGGCGATCTGTCAGTGACTTATAGAAAAATATATAGAATATTTCTTCTTTATGTTTTCACTGTAGACATTGCTTCACCAGAATCAGTTTCTTAGTTGTTTTTTCCTTTGCTTTGACATGTGCAACCAGCTGAACACAAATACCTCCAATAAACATCCTATCCTTGCAAAACACCTTAAAGATCATGTAGAGAATAGGAGATAGGAAAACTGACATCAAAGGAATATGGCGTCACAGGGCATAAAGATTCCACGTCATCTACATTCTCCACAACCACTGAATGCGTCAATACCTCTTTTTTTTTTTTTTTACTTTCATTTAGCCTTGGAGTAAGCAAATTGTACTTTTTAAAGCAAATTTTGATTCTAACCCTAGAAAAATGTTTACTTCTAACCAGGGCTTTTTTTCTGCTGGAACGCTGCAGAACGCCGTTCCGCCACCTATGTCAGCCCTCTCTGCTCCAACCTGTCATGAGTCATGATGACACACTAGAGCTGTTCAGGCCTCGCATCCTTTGGCTCCCAGCATGGCAACGTACTGCAACAACACTGTCTGTGTTGATGCAGGAGGCAGCTTCCATCCCTGCCTCTACTCACAATGTAGCACAGAGGAGCCCTGAAACTCCCAGCTACAGCTCCTCGATCACCTGCAAAAAAAAAAGCCTGTGTCATGGTACTACTTACAGTGAGCCCACAGGCGAGCGGGTGACACGGGATCCCCCAGGGAGTCTAAGGGCCAGCCGGTATTCTACCAGGGACCCCCTCACGAGGGTTTGGGCTTAGCTGCGTGCTGACCCCAGGTCACGACCCCCGGGTTCACCCCGCTCGCTAAGGAAGTACCAGAAGACACTGTCAGACAAGGATGGATGGATGAAGCAAAGGAGAGCCGGATAGCGAGCCAAGGTCAGGGCGGGCTGCAGACAACGTAATCAGAACAAGCCGGTGTACAGAGTGGGTACAAAAGAGATCAGTTCACGAGAGGTCAGGTTAAGGCAGGTTACACGAAGGGAGCTCAGAAACAAATGTTGCTCAAGCAACCAGAACTGGTCTGCGAGGGATTTAAATAGAGAAGCACATGAGGGGCTGGACAGGAAGTAGCAGGAAGGAATCATATATTAAGCAACAGGTGAGACAGTTTAGACGATTATAGACCAATAGCACTGACCTCAGTACTAATGAAGTGCTTTGAGAGATTGGTTTAAATGTATCAAAACTCGATTACGGGTAGTTTAGATCCTTATCAGTTGTCGTATAGGGTAAATAGAAGCACAGAAGATGCGATAGCTTTAGCGCTGCATGGGGCACTTAGTCATCTGGAGCATTTGGGAAACTACATAAGGATGTTGTTTATAGATTACAGCTCTGCCTTTAATACCATCATTCCAGATCGATTGGTTGAAAAATGCAAAAATTTGATTTGCCGCCCTTTATTTGTTTTTGGTTAAGGGATTTTTTGGTCCATCGCTCACACGTGGTCAAATTGGCAACATTTGTTTCTTCCAAGCGAGAAATCAGTACTGGAGCACCATGGGGTTGTGTGTTAAGTCCCTTTCTCTATGCGCTGTACACATATGACTGTACCCCCTATTATGAGACCAATAGTATAGTTAAGTTTGCAGATGACACTACCATAATCGGTTGTATCACTGGAGACGATGAGGAGCAATACAGGAGAGAGGTTGATAGGATAGTGGAATGGTGTACAGTGAATAACCTAAACCTAAACACAGGGAAAACAAAGGAACTGATTGTAGATTTCAGAATGAACAGGCCTGAACCAGCACCGCTTTTTATTAAAGGCGTGTGCGTGGAGCGGGTCTCTACCTTTAAGTTTTTGGGAACATGCATTTCTGAAAACTTATCGTGGATAATCAATGTTAAAGCCATTATTAAGAAATCGAAACAGCGTTTATATTTTTTGCGACTCCTTAGGAAGAATGGCTTGGGAAGGAACGTACTAGAGACCTTATATTGCTCTGCCATTGAGAGTACATTAACATATTGTATTCTAGGTTAGTATCCTAGTTGTACGCAGGCAGATAATAATGCTCTAAAGAGAGTGGTTCGAACAGCGCAGAAAATTGTAAGGTGTGAACTTGTTTCTCTAGAAAAAATATATGAGACTCGTTGTCTTTGTAGAGCAGGAAAAATAGAGAGACCAGACTCATCCTGGTTGTCATTTCTTTGAATTATTGCCACCTGGGAGACGTTTTAGGGTGATTAAAACTGGGACAAACAGATTTAAAGAGAGCATCTTTCCCAGGGCTATTAAGGCTATCAATGCAGGAATTAAATGAAAGAGGCCACTTATTTTATTGTCTTGTTTAGTTATTAATATGAGGACACTTTTTATACTTTTATAATACAGGGACACTTATATATATATATATATATATATATATATTTTTTTTTTTTTTTTTTGGTACAATTAAATACTGTGTGGTAAATGCATGGTTGATAATTGTGATGTATGAATAATGTGTGGAGTAGAAATGTAATTTCGTTGTGAATTTGTTTTCGACAATGACAATAAATCTTATCTTATCTATCTTATCTTATCTTGGTTCTGCTTCTGAGTAGGGTTGAGCTTCGGATTCGTATTGAACATGAGTTTGACCCAAACACAGTCTGTTTTCAGTTCGGTGAACAGACTGGGCAGTTCACCCACCCGAAGCCCCAGCTGCAGTAAAGAAACATCCAATGGAAGACTGTTGTTTTGCAGTGGTAGCAAAACCATTGCAAAATGACAGTTTCCTGGCTGACTGGTGTTTGTAAACCGACTGGCCAACAGGAGCCAACAGGTAACACGATTGACCAAATCTAGTCATGACCATAATTGGTCATTGCCATCATCCTGCATCCCTGGCCAGTTTGTTGACAGCATTTGAGACAGAAGTAGCGTTCACTAAACATTGTCGAGCCGCGAGTCAGTGGGTCATCTTAAGTTACATAAATCGACACCACTGGATGACGTGATTGACATTGGATTTACTTAGAGGAATGTTGTTTTTTTCTAATGAGAAGTTATTCAGGTTGCTGGATTTGTAATTTCCAAATTTAGGATTTTGGCAGGTCTCAGCATTTACAAAAAAAATCTCTACAATATATTTGCACAGATTTGCAGCATGGTCAGTTGTTATTGCTTTGTTTTGATGAATCTGAACTTAGTTTTAACCACTTGACGACCGCCTCACACCGATTTACGTCGGCAAGGTGGCACGGACAGGCAAAATCACGTACATATACGTGATTTGCCTTCCGCGGGTGGGGGGTCCGATCGGACCCCCCCCCCCGGTGCCCGAGGCGGTCGTCTTTTGTCCAGCGGCGATCAGAGGTGAGGGGGAGGCCATCCGTTCGTGGCCCCCCCCTCGCGATCGCCGCCGGCCAATCACATCATTCCTTTGCTGCTGTATGCTAAACAGCAGCAAAGGAAATGATGTCATCTCTCCTCGGCTCGGTAATTTCTGTTCCGGCCCGAGGAGAGAAGACAGGTATGTGAGTGCACAACACTACACACACACACAGTAGAACATGCCAGGCACACAAAACACCCCGATCCCCCCCCCCCCCCGATCGCCCCCCCGATCCCCCCCCAATCACCCCCCCCCCCCTGTCACAAACTGACACCAGCAGTTTTTTTTTTTTTTTTTCTGATTACTGCATTGGTGTCAGTTTGTGACAGTTACAGTGTTGGGACAGTTAGTATTAGCCCCCTGTAGGTCTAGGATACCCCCCTAACCCCCCCTAATAAAGTTTTAACCCCTTGATCACCCCCTGTCACCAGTGTCGCTAAGCGATCATTTTTCTGATCGCTGTATTAGTGTCGCTGGTGACGCTAGTTAGGGACCTAAATATTTAGGTTCGCCGTCAGCGTTTTATAGCGACAGGGACCCCCATATACTACCGAATAAATGTTTTAACCCCTTGATTGCCCCCTAGTTAACCCTTTCACCACTGATCACCGTATAACTGTTACGGGTGACACTGGTTAGTTTGTTTATTTTTTATAGTGTCAGGGCACCCGCCGTTTATTACCGAATAAAGGTTTAGCCCCCTGATCGCCCGGCGGTGATATGCGTCGCCCCAGGCAGCGTCAGATTAGCGCCAGTACCGCTAACACCCACGCACGCAGGGTTCCCAAAAACGCAGTGTTAGCGGGATCAGCCCAGATACCTGCTAGCACCTGCGTTTTGCCCCTCTGCCCGGCCCAGCCCAGCCCACCCAAGTGCAGTATCGATCGATCACTGACACTTACAAAACACTAAATGCATAACTGCAGCGTTCGCAGAGTCAGGCCTGATCCCTGCGATCGCTAACAGTTTTTTTGGTAGTATTTTGGTGAACTGGCAAGCACCAGCCCCAAGCAGCGTCAGATTAGCGCCAGTACCGCTAACACCCACGCACGCACCGTACACCTCCTTTAGTGGTATAGTATCTGAACGGATCAATATCTGATCCGATCAGATCTATACTGGCGTCCCCAGCAGTTTAGGGTTCCCAAAAACGCAGTGTTAGCGGGATCAGCCCAGATACCTGCTAGCACCTGCATTTTGCCCCTCCGCCCAGCCCAGCCCACCCAAGTGCAGTATCGATCGATCACTGTCACTTACAAAACACTTAACGCATAACTGCAGCATTCGCAGAGTCAGACCTGATCCCTGCGATCGCTAACAGTTTTTTTGGTAGCTTTTTATTGAACTGGCAAGCGCCAGCGGCCTAGTACACCCCGGTCGTAGTCAAACCAGCACTGCAGTAACACTTGGTGACGTGGCAAGTCCCATAAGTGCAGTTCAAGCTGGTGAGGTGGCAAGCACAAGTAGTGTCCCGCTGCCACCAAGAAGACAAACACAGGCCTGTCGTGCCCATAGTGCCCTTCCTGCTGCATTCGCCAATCCTAATTGGGAACCCACCGCTTCTGCAGCGCCCGTACTTCCCCCATTCACATCCCCAACCAAATGCAGTCGGCTGCATGAGAGGCATTTTCTTTATGTCCTCCCGAGTACCCCTACCCAACGAACCCCCAAAAAAGATGTCGTGTCTGCAGCAAGCGCGGATATAGGCGTGACACCCTCTATTATTGTCCCTCCTGTCCTGACAATCCTGGTCTTTGCATTGGTGAATGTTTTGAACGCTACCATTCACTAGTTGAGTATTAGCGTAGGGTACAGCATTGCACAGACTAGGCACACTTTCACAGGGTCTCCCAAGATGCCATCGCATTTCGAGAGACCCGAACCTGGAACCGGTTACCGTTATAAAAGTTAGTTACAAAAAAAGTGTAAAAAAATATATATATATATATAAAAAAATAGATGTCGTTTTATTGTTCTCTCTCTCTCTATTCTCTCTCTCTTGTTCTGCTCTTTTTTACTGTATTCTATTCTGCAATGTTTTATTGTTATTATGTTTTATCATGTTTGCTTTTCAGGTATGCAATTTTTTATACTTTACCGTTTACTGTGCTTTATTGTTAACCATTTTTTTGTCTTCAGGTACGCCATTCACGACTTTGAATGGTTATACCAGAATGATGCCTGCAGGTTTAGGTATCATCTTGGTATCATTCTTTTCAGCCAGCGGTCGGCTTTCATGTAAAAGCAATCCTAGTGGCTAATTAGCCTCTAGACTGCTTTTACAAGCCGTGGGAGGGAAAGCCCCCCCCCCCCACCGTCTTCCGTATTTTTCTCTGGCTCTCCTGTCTCAACAGGGAACCTGAGAATGCAGCCGGTGATTCAGCCAGCTGACCATAGAGCTGATCAGAGACCAGAGTGGCTCCAAACATCTCTATGGCCTAAGAAACCGGAAGCTACGAGCATTTTATGACTTAGATTTCGCCGGATGTAAATAGCGCCATTGGGAAATTGGGGAAGCATTTTATCACACCGATCTTGGTGTCATCAGATGCTTTGAGGGCAGAGGAGAGATCTAGGGTCTAATAGACCCCAATTTTTTCAAAAAAGAGTACCTGTCACTACCTATTGCTATCATAGGGGATATTTACATTCCCCGAGATAACAATAAAAATGATAAAAAAAAAAAAAAAAAAAATGAAAGGAACAGTTTAAAAATAAGATAAAAAAGCAAAAAAAAAATAAAGAAAAAAAAAAAAAAAAAAAAAAAAAAAAAGCACCCTGTCGCCCCCTGCTCTCGCGCTAAGGCGAACGCAAGCGGCGGTCTGTCGTCAAACGTAAACAGCAATTGCACCATGCATGTGAGGTATCGCCGCGAAGGTCAGATCGAGGGCAGTAATTTTTGCAGTAGACCTCCTCTGTAAATCTAAAGTGGTAACCTGTAAAGACTTTTAAAGGCTTTTAAAAATGTATTTATTTTGTTGCCACTGCACGTTTGTGCGCAATTTTAAAGCATGTCATGTTTGGTATCCATGTACTCGGCCTAAGATCATCTTTTTTATTTCATCAAACATTTGGGCAATATAGTGTGTTTTAGTGCATTAAAATTTAAAAAAGTGTGTTTTTTCCCCAAAAAATGCGTTTGAAAAATCGCTGCGCAAATACTGTGTGAAAAAAAAAAAATGAAACACCCACCATTTTAATCTGTAGGGCATTTGCTTTAAAAAAAAATACATAATGTTTGGGGGTTCAAAGTAATTTTTTTGCAAAAAAAAAAACTTTTTCATGTAAACAATGAGTGTCAGAAAGGGCTTTGTCTTCAAGTGGTTAGAAGAGTTGGTGATGTGTGACATAAGCTTCTAAATGTTGTGCATAAAATGCCAGGACAGTTCAAACCCCCCCCAAATGACCCCATTTTGGAAAGTAGACACCCCAAGCTATTTGCTGAGAGGCATGTCGAGTCCATGGAATATTTTATATTGCGACACAAGTCGCAAGTTTTTTTGCACAAAGTTGTCACTAAATGATATATTGCTCAAACATGCCATGGGAATATGTGAAATTACACCCCAAAATACATTCTGCTGCTTCTCCTGAGTACGGGGATACCACATGTGTGAGACTTTTTGGGAGCCTAGCCGCGTACGGGACCCCGAAAACCAAGCACCGCCTTCAGGCTTTCTAAGAGTGAATTTTTGATTTCACTCTTCACTGCCTATCACAGTTTCGGAGGCCATGGAAAGCCCAGGTGGCACAAAACCCCCCCAAATGACCCCATTTTGGAAAGTAGACACCCAAAGCTATTTGCTGAGAGGTATAGTGAGTATTTTGCAGACCTCACTTTTTGTTTTGAAAATTGAAAAAAGAAAAAAAAAAAAGTTTTTTCTTGTCTTTCTTCATTTTCAAAAACAAATGAGAGCTGCAAAATACTCACCATGCCTCTCAGCAAATAGCTTGGGGTGTCTACTTTCCAAAATGGGGTCATTTGGGGGGGTTTTGTGCCACCTGGGCATTCCATGGCCTCCGAAACTGTGATAGGCAGTGAAGAGTGAAATCAAAAATTTTCACCCTTAGAAATCCTGAAGGCGGTGCTTGGTTTTCGGGGCCCCGTACGCGGCTAGGCTCCCAAAAAGTCCCACACATGTGGTATCCCCATACTCAGGAGAAGCAGCTGAATGTATTTTGGGGTGCAATTCCACATATGCCCATGGCCTGTGTGAGCAATATATCATTTAGTGACAACTTTTTGTAAATATTTTTTTTTTTTTGTCATTATTCAATCACTTGGGACAAAAAAAATAAATATTCAATGGGCTCAACATGCCTCTCAGCAATTTCCTTGGGGTGTCTACTTTCCAAAATGGGGTCATTTGGGGGGGTTTTGTACTGCCCTGCCATTTTAGCACCTCAAGAAATGACATAGGCAGTCATAAACTAAAAGCTGTGTAAATTACAGAAAATGTACCCTAGTTTGTAGACGCTATAACTTTTGCGCAAACCAATAAATATATGCTTATTGACATTTTTTTTACCAAAGACATGTGGCCGAATACATTTTGGCCTAAATGTATGACTAAAATTTAGTTTATTGGATTTTTTTTATAACAAAAAGTAGAAAATATAATTTTTTTTCAAAATATTCGGTCTTTTTCCGTTTATAGCGCAAAAAATAAAAACTGAAGAGGTGATCAAATACCATCAAAAGAAAGCTCTATTTGTGGGAAGAAAAGGACGCAAATTTCGTTTGGGTACAGCATTGCATGACCGCGCAATTAGCAGTTAGAAGCGACGCAGTGCCAAATTGGAAAAAGACCTCTGGTCCTTAGGCAGCATAATGGTCCGGGGCTCAAGTGGTTAAAGTAAGCTTGTCATTAAATGTATTTATAATCAATTTGTTTCTTTTAATATCGTATATAGTAGGCAAGGATTACAACCTATGTCAAATTTGTATAGCTGTCTGCATCCCTGTTAGGAGGAAGATTCCTATCCCTGTTTGTCCTGGTAACCATTGTCACTGAGTCAGAAGTATTGATGGGCCAAACATACCTGGGTTTGGCTCAGAGCAGGTTTGGTGAACACAACTAAAGTTTGTGTGCTGAATCCAAACCCCATTGAAGTAATTGTGAACTGATTTTTAAAAAACAGTACTGGCAATCTACTAGACATAGAGGGATGGGCAATGTCCCGGGGACATACTGTATATCTAATCAAAAATGTTTTTTGAAAGTTCCACTAGGCAGGGAGCAGCCATTTTAGTAATGCTTAAAGTGGAACATTAAAAATGCAAAATTGCTTTAAATGACATGCATGGGGGATGCCCTGACCTCGTCTGTGAAGTGGCATTTGTGCAATGTATACAACAAACAACAGCAAAACTGACATTTACGAAGTGTGTTAAATAAAAAATACCAGATTCTTCAGGTTCACAGTTATGTCATTGAGCATATACTGTATGGTTAATGACCTCACCTGGGAAACCCTGCCTCTTTGTTTATAACAGCTGTGATCTGTTCACTGAAGCGTTGGTAGTCTGTGGGACTTTTTTATTTACACCGTTTGTCTTGACTGTTGGATACCAGATGTTATTCTAACCATAACTATACCCCCCCCTTTGTTCTTAATCCCTTATAAATTAAGACCACACCATTCAATGGGGTATAAAAGGCCGTAGCAGCCTACTTTATTTATATAAAAATACTTTTATTCAAAAATAACTATGGAAAAAATATCCATAATAAACAAAACAAATAACGTACGGAAAAGAGAGAGCGTTGGTCTGGGCAATAAAATCTTGACACTCAAACCGATGGCCATCACCAAAAATATGGCACTGCAGTCCATCTCAAATATATCCAAAATTAGGCCTCAAGCCGACAAGCTGGCTCAGAGACTGCCAGTGACCGCAGTGCCCCCATATCACTTCCCGGCTAACCTCCGTTAGCCGGGAACCAGCATCTGGACCCATACAACGTCAGGTCCCACTCTTACTTGCCATCTTCCTTCCCTTGCGCAGACCAACGCCCGCCACTGCCACGACATCTCTGCATCTCACACCTGTAAAAACAGTTAAACAACCACCACGCACAATTGTAAAACACAACAACCTTAGGGAGGGTGGGCGGGAACTTTCCACAACTTTCTGCTTGTACCTCCCAGGGCGGGCCTACTATTTATCAGTCCCCTCCCTGTGTTATCCTCCCCCTCGGCACCTTGTCTCCACCCTCTCCTTTATTAACCCTGTTACCTCCGTCATGTGCGCCTTGCACATACCTCTTTTTATTCGGCTGCTCCAGGCTTTTCTTGACTGTTGGATACCAGATGTTATTCTAACCATAACTATACCCCCCCCTTTGTTCTTAATCCCTTATAAATTAAGACCACACCATTCAATGGGGTATAAAAGGCCGTAGCAGCCTACTTTATTTATATAAAAATACTTTTATTCAAAAATAACTATGGAAAAAATATCCATAATAAACAAAACAAATAACGTACGGAAAAGAGAGAGCGTTGGTCTGGGCAATAAAATCTTGACACTCAAACCGATGGCCATCACCAAAAATATGGCACTGCAGTCCATCTCAAATATATCCAAAATTAGGCCTCAAGCCGACAAGCTGGCTCAGAGACTGCCAGTGACCGCAGTGCCCCCATATCACTTCCCGGCTAACCTCCGTTAGCCGGGAACCAGCATCTGGACCCATACAACGTCAGGTCCCACTCTTACTTGCCATCTTCCTTCCCTTGCGCAGACCAACGCCCGCCACAGCACCCTAAGAGTAAAACCTTACTCGCGGGTGCCCTCCCAAACCCGAAGAGCTCGCTGAATCCCGTCCTGCAATCCCAAGTTCCACAAATCAATTCCCACCTCATTGAGATGGACGCCGTCAGCCCTCAAGTACCTCCAGGTCTCAAATTCCACTCCATATGCCTTATAGCCAAACCCCCATTATTAACTACAAATTTGCTCACTTCCCGGTTAATCTTCCTCCTGGCCCTGTTAACGCCTGCCACCGACCTGGCCATCCTCCAAGATCTACGAGCCACCATATCTGACCACACGATAATGGTATGGGGAAAATCCACCATCAATCGCCGCACATCACATTTGATGTCCCGCGTGATATCCACCATGGAACGCAATCCTAGGTCATTACCCCCCGCATGAATCACCAAGATGTCTGGTGATCTATCTCGCTGGGAGTGGCGCTGCACTTCTGGCACTAATCTGCCCCATAACATGCCCGGTATACCCAACCATTTTATGCATACTTCTCTCCTGTTAAACCCCAACTGCCTGCCCTCATGTCGAGCATCCCCCCTTCTTGCCCCCCAACACACATAAGAATGGCCCATAATCCAGACCAATCTTGACACCGGACCTGAAAGTAGAAGAAGACAAGAAAAACAAACCACTAACAATTTAGTGATGAAAACCACTAACGTCTATAACTGAAACATAAACGACATCAACTTGCTTGCAAAGTTTCTCTTCCTCTTCTTTAAGTTATTTATTTATTTATTTATTTTATTATTTTTATTTTTATTTTTATTTTTTATTTTTTTTTTTTTTTATATTCCTACCACTAAATGAGGACGTACATAGGATTAGAACCTGTTGGATTCCCACCTCCCAATACGTTTGACCGACTCCACATCGAGACCATGCTTGGATGCCTCTGTAGCAGCCCCAATCCTGAACGAATGGGAAGAAAATTCCCTTTCTTCCAAGCCTACCCCCTTCAAACATCTTCGAAAAATTACTACAAACTGAAACCTGGATAACCAACTACCATCCCGATGCACTAACAAGGAACCCTTGAAATCTGGACGCACCGCTAAAAATTCCCTGACCGCGGCCACCGGACACAAGGTGGAACCATGAACCGGAAAAACTTGTACCACCATACCTTTTCCTACCTGATCCGTTTTTGACCTCTTGAAATACACCTGTAACATTTCCTTATCCAACTTCACATCCTGGCACCCCAAACCCCCTTCTACCTTTTTTGAAGGGCTGACCAGTTCCCCTATCCTGAATGCCCCAAAGAACGCTAACACAAAGGCCACCTTAAACAACAAAACTTCGTATTCAGATGAACACACCACTTTCAAGTGATCAACAACACCCCCCAAAATTTCGAAAGTAACCGGTCTCCTGGAGTCCCGTTTCACCACAGACCTCCTGTAGCCCTTCAGCGCTTGTCTCACTCTAAAGTCTTTTGTAACGTCTGGCTGTCCCTGTAACTTGAACAAGAAAGCCAAACCTGCCAAGTTCGCACTAATCACAGATGCCGACCTACCTTCCTCCATTTTCCTAATGATAAAATATAACAGCAACAAATTCACTTCCTGCCCGAACGGTTCCTCCCCAATCCCTTCTACAAAACCCATCCACTCCTTCCATACCTTTTGGTATGTTGACCAAGTGCCCCCACTTACCGACCGCTCAATCCATCCTGCGGCGACTCTGACGCTATGTCCCACATCCACTCGGGACAAGGCACCCCGCGTTGCTCCGCCTCCGGCGCCAACGCTCGGAACCTGTCCCACTGGAATCGAGACAACGCGTCAGCTATCACATTTTCCACCCCCGGTAAGTGAACGGCATGAATGAAAATATTCAACTGTAAACATCTTAACACTAAATGCTGTAACAACCTGATCACTGGCGGAGAGGACGCCGTGATTCTATTAATCACTTGCACTACCCCTAGGTTATCGCCATGGAAACGCACCTTCCGATCCCTGAAAGATGCTCCCCATAATTCCACTGCCAGCACCACTGGAAACAATTTCAGCAGCACTAAGTTTTTCGTGAACCCTCCTTCAACCCAAGATCGTGGCCAAGGACCAGCACTCCACTGTCCCTGAAAAAACGCACCAAAGCCAGTGGCACCCGCCGCATCGGTAAAGAGCTCTAAGTCAAAATTGCTGACTGGGCCCGACATCCACATTGCCCTGCCATTAAATGACTCCAAAAAGGTATGCCATACCCTTAGATCTTCCCTGTGCGTTTTTTTGATCCTAACGAAATGCCGTGGTGATTGTATGCCACTTGTGCTGGCCGCAAGCCTGCGGCTAAACACTCTCCCCATCGGTAGTATCCGGCACGCAAAATTAAGTTTTCCCAACACAGACTGCAACACACGCAACTGAACTTTTTGTGAACCTATTAAACCTGCAACCTCTTTTTTCAAATCCTCCAACTTATCATCGGGCAGCCTGCATTCCATTGCCTCCGAATCCAAGATGATGCCCAGAAATTTGATGACCGTGCAAGGTCCCTCTGTCTTGTCCGCCGCCAATGGAATGCCGAATCTGTCAGTGATATGTTCCAACGTTGCCATGAGCACCGCGCAGATTCTGGATGCAGCCGGGCCGATACAAAGGAAATCGTCCAAGTAGTGAATTACTGAATTCACCCCTGACACATCCCTTACCACCCATTCTACGAACGAACTAAATTGTTCGAATAACGCGCATGACACTGAGCAGCCCATTGGCAAACACTTGTCTACATAGAATTCCCCATTCCAATGGCAGCCCAGCAGTCGAAAACTTTCTGGGTGAACCGGCAGCAGGCGAAAAGCCGATTCCACATCTGCCTTTGCCATCAAGGCCCCCTTACCATAATGCCGTACCCATCCTACTGCCGCATCAAAAGACGTATACGTAACCGAGCACTCCTCCTGGCCAATAGCGTCATTCACCGACCCACCCTTAGGGAACGATAAGTGGTGAATTAGCCTAAATTTGTTGGGTTCCTTCTTGGGCACAACCCCCAATGGAGATACGACCAGATCTGCCAGAGGTGCCTCGGGAAAAGGGCCGCCCATTCTACCCATTGCAACCTCCTTTTTCAGCTTCTCTGAAACCACCTCCGGATGTTGCAATGCAGAACGTAAATTTTTAGGCACAGGAGGAATAACCGATAACGTACATGGGATCTTAAAGCCTAACGAAAAACCTTCCTCCAACAGGACTGCCGCTCTTCTATCCGGATACCTACCTAGAAACGGCCGCATCCTTTCCACTTTCACCGGAGTCCTCCCTTTTGTTTCCAGCGTCACCTGTTCGTCCCTTATTTTGCTTAAAGCATCTTGACGCTGGATGTGTTCCCCCGCAGCCTGTACACTCGTGTTTGTATTTACACGTGGCCCCAAACTTGCAGGCCCCTGTGTTGTACTGCCAGCAGATCCCTTTCTTATTTCCTGCCGAGTGTCCCTGGGCTGAAGGTCCACCGGCTCCCCCCTGAAAAAACTGGTTAGGAGCCCTCGCCGTTGTCATCAGGCGCATCCACAGGCTGATGTCCTTGTGGTCCCAACGAAGCTCCGGACGCACCGCTCTCCTCTGCCTGAACTGTTCGTCGTACCGGAGCCACGCTGTGCCACCGTATACCCTGTATGCTTCCCCTATCGCATCCTGATAGCAAAATAACGCGGAACAGTGTTCCGGCTGCTTTTCCCCGATCACACTCGCCATGATAGCAAATGCCTGCAACCAATTCGTAAATGTCCTGGGTATTAAACGATATCTCCTCTTCTCCTCGTCGTCTTTCTTGGAACTATCGGGTTTAACCCTATCCAAGTTAAACTTCTCCAGGGGCAATAATGAAAAAATTTCTACGTACTCACCCTTCCACAGCTTTTCTCGAACCTCCTGCTTCAGGTGAGCTCCTAATGGCCCCTCAAAACACACATATATTTCACACCGTGCTGCGTCCCCCAATCTAGTTATATCCTGCCTACCCGCGACTTCCTTAGCCGCCACAGCATTGTCCGTCCCCTGCTTATCACCGCTCGCCACTGCCTCCAGCACCGCAGGCGGTGCAACCACCGCTGGCAATTCTACTGTTACATCTGCGCTCCCAGTTGTCGGGACCCACGCCGCCGCCGGTACCGGAGCCGGCCGTTCTGCCGCCTCAAACTTCTGAACCAACTCCTTGATGCCCGCCAAAAACCCTAATAAACCTGAAACCCCCCCAGCAGGCCCAGAGCTCGCTTCACTAGCACTTGGCCCCCCGACCGTAACCCCTGTCCCTGTCATGCCATCACTACCTATAGTATGCCCTGCTGTAATGGACTTACCGGGCTGCACAGGAACCGTCCCATCAGCCGATCTTCCTCCCGCTGCTGCTGTTGCTGCTCTCCTGGAAGGGGGGTGCGCCTCCTCTTCCGATCCGGATCCTTCCTCCACCATGCCAGGGATCTCTTCCTCCTCTTCAGATGAGGGCCCGCTAGGCCTGCCCACCAGGGCTGCCGCCGCCGCCTCCATGTTTCCCCTCCTCTGCGCATGGACCGTACCGCCCGACTTCCGGACAGCCTTCCCAGGACCGGTGTGGAAAACCGCAGTCCTGCCGGCCTCCGCTCTCCTGCTCACCATGCCCGATCGGCCTCTCTCTCTTCTCTTCTGGTCCCCTGCCGCCGGTGTGGATGGCCTGGGTACCCTCGCTCTTGTCCTGGCCTGTGTTCCCGCTGGGCCGCCCGCCATGTTCCTGGGGGCGGGGCTTGCGCTCCTAGCCGATTCTCTCCACCTAGGCCTCAGCTCCGGTCTCTCCTCTTCCCGCCCCGCATTCCGGTCCGCTGCGGCCGCAGCACCGCAGCTTACTTCTCCCCCAGCCGCTCTTTTTGACGGTGGGCCCGCCGGGAGCCCCGCACCGGGGCTACCCCGCTGCCGCTGTGATGTCCCTGGATGCTCTGGGGAGAAACGTTCCGGCGGCCTAGAGCGGCGCGCTCTGTTACCGGTTCTCCCACTGTCCACCGGTAGCCGCTCTCCTCCTGCCAGCGCTGCACCGACCGCTGCCTGGAGCCACGCTGTGCCCCGAACCGCCGCTTCTTCCCTCAACTGGGCCATGATCCGCTCTACCTCTGCCATGCTGCCTCTAAACTTTCCACAACTTTCTGCTTGTACCTCCCAGGGCGGGCCTACTATTTATCAGTCCCCTCCCTGTGTTATCCTCCCCCTCGGCACCTTGTCTCCACCCTCTCCTTTATTAACCCTGTTACCTCCGTCATGTGCGCCTTGCACATACCTCTTTTTATTCGGCTGCTCCAGGCTTTTCTTTATTTACACATTACATTTTTTTGTGAATGAGTAGGAGTACTATGAACCCCTTACTCATTCCTGTAGGGAGGGGGCCAGTATCTGAGTGCCCCTTACTGTTAAAGGAGGCGTCCATATGACCAATAAGACCCCCTTCCACAGACCCCCATAACCACTGGGCCATGGTTGCAGGGAAGAGACCTTTGTCCTCATCAATATGGGGACAAGGTGCTTTGCCAGGGGATTTCTATCTGGCATGGAACTCCACACAAGCTGAGGGCATGAGAGGCTGCATGATGGGATAAGGGTTTGGTATAATTTTTTTTTTTACTTTTTCTGAGTGCTAACCCTCTCAAAATACATTCACAGTGACCCATTATGACATCTTGCAGCATCGCTCAAAGTGCTAACATTACCTAACATTCACTGGTGATCCACTGTTTGAAAAGGGTGCAGACATCCAAAATGCTCAATCCAAAAATTGGCTCAGCCTCAGCTCCTGCTAGGTCTCGGTCTCGTTTTTCCCCACCTTTGGGGCATAATTGTAGAGTTGGAACAGTGAAGTGAGACTCCATTATTTATGCATAATCAGTAGCTTATTTAGACAAAGTCTGTTATGTGAACAATGCAAATGAAAAAAGCTGGATCCTTATGGTAATGTATGCTAGATTTAAAGTTGTATGTGCACAAAGCAAATCACCGTTGCAATTTACCAACAGCATGCTGAATATAGGTTTCTTGCCAATTGGGAAAATAAAAACCAAGCTGTAAATGATTCAAAAAATGTCAGGTCAGGTGTTTATTGCTGCCTGTGTTAGGGAGATTCACTCTCTCTATTTTTTCTATTTACCGATACCACCAAAAGTGAAAGTGAAGGAAAATCCCAATTTTTGGGTTGTCACCTGAACAGGAATAGAGGGGAAAACTTTTAATGGAGAAGCTAGTTCTGGTGACCCTGGTGACAACCAGGGATTCCCTCTGTTTGGAAGGATTGCCTCACACTTGTTTTGGCTATAGGACAGGAGGTAAAAGAAATCTCCCCAACTGAGCTCAGATGGCAACAAAATGAAAGTGATACTAAAGGTTCGTAATTTAAAAAAAAAAATAACAAACATGTTATACTTACCTCCACTGTGCAGCTCGTTTTGCACAGAGTGGCCCCAATCCACGTCTTATGGGCGGCTGTCTCGGCTCCTCCCCGCATCAGGGGGTTACCTTGCAGGCGCTCTCCCGACTCCAGCATTTGCGTCCATAGACACGAATGCCGGACTCAGCCCCGCCCCCAGCGTCATTTGGATTTGATTGACAGCAGCGCGAGCCAATGGCTGCGCTGCTATCAATCTATCCAATGAAGAGCCAAGAAGATCGGGCCGAGAAGAGCCGAGAAGCCAGCGCGTTCTCGACGCGGGACTTTCGAGGGCTCAGGTAAGTAAACCGGGGGGCTGGATAAATATAAAGATGTTTTTTCACCTTAATGCATGAGATTCATTAAAGGGGTTGTAAAGGTTCATGTTTTTTCACCTTAATGCCTCCTATGCATTAAGGTGAAAAAACATTCGGTGATTGCAGGCCCCTCAGCCCCCCCCCCCCCGTATACTTACCTGAGCCCTCAAAAGTAGTCCCGCATCGAGAACGCGCTTGATGTCGGCACGGTCTTCTCGGCTGTTTTTTGGCTCTTCATTGAAAAGATTGATAGCAGCGCAGCCATTGTCTTGCGCTGCTGTCAATCAACTCCAATGACGCGAGTGCCGGGCGGCTTATGGACGCCAGATACAGGACTCGGGAGGGCGCCCGCAAGCTAACCACCTTGGGAGAGCGCTTCCCAGAGGGGGTTAGCTGATGCGGGTAGGAGCCAAGACAGCCGCCGAGGGACCCCAGAAGATGTGGATCAGGGCCACTGTGTGCAAAACAAACTGCACAGTGAAGGTAAGTGTGACGTGTTTGTTATTTAAAAAAAAAAAAAGTGAAGCTTTACAACTCCTTTAAGGTGAAAAAAATGGAAGGTTTACAACTCCTTTAAGGAAAAATAACCCCTCTTACTCTACCCAAAAAAAAAAAGTTTTGTCTTTAGTTCTACATTAACATTCTCAGAAGTAGGCCAGCAATGGATCATCTCGTGACAAGTGTATTTTAAGGAAAGGAAGCTATGAATTATTACAAGCCATGCTGGAAATTGAGACCATCTTTTACTTCTATTGAGCCATTTACAGGCAACCTAAATCTTAAGTTTGTGTTTGCCTTTTCACTATTGTAAAATAGCACACATCATTGCACAGACCTTAAAAAGAAAGACAATGATAAGATTCTGATCCCTGTCAACGACCTACACAACATGAGCCCTACGGTGAACATAATACTGATAATAGTTGTCGTCAAATGTCAGTCTCCCAGCAGCAAATACCGATACACAACAAAGGATGTATGGGGGCTTATGGATTCTGTTACCTTCTGTTGGAGCTGAGCAAATCAGAAAGCAGAGTTGTGGATACTCTTGTGTAAGATCAATGCTATAATAATACATAATGAGGCTGGCCATGAATGTAAAAATACTACCAATCAATATAATGATTATTTCAATTAAAGGATCGCATCTTCTAGAAATCAACTGGCTTAAAGTATGCCAAAACTTTGAAAAACATTTTGGATAAAGAGAGGGGATGTTGAAACCCCAGGTCAGATCTTCATTGGTGTCTTTGACCCCCTTGGGGAGATTCATGCTCTCTTCTTGTCCTAAAGATCATTGTCACTAAAACAGAAAATGATGGAAACTTCCATCATTTATAGTTGTCAAGAGCACAAAAATAGAAGGAAAATTCTTTAATGGGGCAACTGTCTGAAAAGAAGATTTTTCCTTACATTGAGAGCTTGGTTTCTCACTTTCTACTATGTCCCTGGGACAGGAAATAGATTTTTTTTTAAATAGAGGCACACACACCAAAAAACACCCGAGAAGTGTTCCTAAAGTTTGCCATACTAGTAGATCTCATAACTAACACGATGGGAGCATACTAATGATAGACTCAGCCTTTGCTCCTCTCCAGGTCAGTCTTTAAGGCAGGGCAAAAGGGGCAGGTGCCCTGGCCACCATCATTGTTGTGGGGCCCAAAGCAGCTACTTCATACTTGCCAACTATCCCAATTTAAATTCCCTTGTCCCTTGAAGTTTTAGTCCCATCCTGTGTCCCGATATCTCAGTGTGAATTTCTGTTACTAATGCTGCCCAGCTCTGCCATATTGCCGTGTACAGGTGGCTCACTTGCAGACCCTGTGTTTACATGTAAATAACATGCAACAGTGGCATTGATATATAAATAGATGCAGCATTTATCATGCCCCCCTGAGGTCATATCTACCTCTGTTGAATGCTGCTCACTGGGGAGGTAAAGGGGCATGCTTGAAAGTCCTGCCACAGCTGTGGTCCATGAGCCTAGCATCAGCCTGTTCTGCAAAGGTAAGCAAATTACCCTTTACATTGGTGGTCAGTCTAAATCCCTCCTTACATTGGTAGTTACTGTGAATGCTCCTATTACATTGGTGGTCAGTGTAAATCCCCAATACATTGGTGGTCAGTGTAAATCCCCACTACATATTTGCCAAAGATTTCCAGCTTTACTCTACACATGATTCAGAATTTGCCATAGCGTACTGCCTCCTAGCTAATTCCATGCCCCCACTACTGCCACTGATCCCATAAACCCCCCAGCATTGCCACTGATCACCCCCGCCTTCCCCAGCATTGCCACTGTTCCAAGGAGTCCTAGGATCCTTAGGAGTTTTCTATCTATTCATGGGTCCTCTCACCTCCCCAGTCCATGGTGTGCAGGCAGTGAGGAGAGACTGTAACCCTTAGCAACCAATGAGTGAGCAGTAATGATGTGCATTAGCCTCTTGCAAACAATCATTGAGCAGTAAGGATATTCAGTCACCCCTAGCAACCAATTAGTGAGTGGTAAGGATGTCCAGTAACCTCTAGCAACCAATCAGTGAGCAGTATTGATGTATAGTAATCTCTAGCAACCAATCAACAAGCAGAAGTCAGTGATCTGATTCAGTAAACCGATTTTGAGTCTAGCTGCTATTTATTGCTATTTATTGTATGTCTCAGAGCAGGTGGAGAGCAAAATTGCATGGAAGGGGGAGGGGGGTCACAAGAAAATGTTTGCCCGGGGTCCAATCAATATTAAAGATGGCCCTGCCCCTCTCACATTCATTTGTAGACTGATCCAGTCTACATGTAGCCTGTTATTTTTGGTGTTAAACTTTGTGTTAGCTGGAGCTGTGATTGAAACCTTATTTTTATGCAACTCACCGTTGTTTCTTCTAGTTATTTCCCATTCGTATGCTGCCATTGTTAGTTAGGGAAAACAGAAAATTGTTACCAAATATTTACCTTAATTTTCCTTGACTGGCGTATGGCTGATGTGGTGGCTGCCACAACCTACTACTATACACCCCTCTTACTGACCTTTAAGAAAAATACACAACACAACTCTGGATGTAAATTAAATAGCAGCCCTCTATGAACAATCATAACAAATTATTATAAAACATATTCCATTTTATAACCCAACTTTTTACTTAACTAATGACTATGTTTCAGGTTAATGAAGGAAGATTTTCTATCGAATTGGCTGTACCACCACCACTTAAGCATCCTGGCCCCTAGCCGCAGTTCCACCGGCTCAGGGACAAACTTTATACCATTTTCTCACCCGATGCAGCCCGATGACTGATAGCCCATTACTTCCATGGTAGGGAAGGCACTCATACCAAGATGGGCTCAACCCATCCCACTCCACATACTGTATTACTTCAAATATTCCGACCTTCAAGAACCCGAGACCCCTGCCAACTGTTACGACTAGCTCGAATCCTGAACATCAGACCCCATGCACCCCCTTTTGTTTATTTTTAACATATAACAAAAGCTTACCGTGCATAACATAAACACAGACGAGCCTAATATACCATACCCACAGGCCTATATAGATAGGGAGGGAGGGGAAAACGTCTCCTTATTTCTGTCCTCTCTCTTCCTGCTGACCACCTACTGAGCCCTCTTGTGACACCCCCCCCCGAGACCAAACCCAGCCTATCTAGCCGCGCCCCTACCCCCCATTGATCCAATGAGGAAGCCCCTTGGTGAGGCTATCAACACCCCAGCACAGCCTGCCCAGCAACCCCAGTCACGTGGGCCCTCCACTTAAGCTGCCCTTCTGCATCGGGCCTATTCTTTCTGATTGATTCCACAGCAGCATAGGATCCCTCCCAGTTGTTGGGTAGGCTAGTTACAGATCATGTAGATTGGATCTGCCTCAAAATATATGGGAGAGGGGTCCTTTGAGATGAGAGTGAATCAGAGTCTACCCATTCGTATGCTGCCATGGAGTTAGGCAGGTAAGGAGAATTACGATGAACACTTAAAAGTAATTTTCCTTCTTTTGAAGAAACGTTCATATTAATATTCATACAAACATTGGTATGAAAATTCTTTGTCCTTTCGAAGACTGGACCAATTGAAAGTTGTTTAAAAGTACTTCACTCCACATGTCAGGGCTGCCCCTTGTCCCCTCTGCTATATGCCCTTGCAGTAGAACCCCTTGCCTCAATACTTAGGACGCATCCAGGAGTCAGCGGACTGCGACGAGGAGACCTGATAGAAAAGGTCAGTTTATATGTGGACGACATGCTATTATACTTAGAAGACGCAGGCCCTTCCTTACAATTTGCCCTTGAAGTTATCCAGCACTTTGGTAGATATTCTGGCCTGAAGATAAACTGGGATAAATCCCAGATTCTCCCTATTGACGTAAGTGTCCCCACAGAACTTCAGTCCTCCTCCCCACTCCTTAGAGTTAGTTCTATGACATACCTCGGGATCGTGATCACCCGCTCGCCAGAAGACTTCATTAAACTAAACATAGAACCCCTAGTAGCGAATTTAAAATCCGAAACACAGACGTGGGCCAAACTACCCCTTGGGGTGATGGGCCGGGTGAACCTGGTTGAAATGGTTCTCCTCCCCAAGTTTTTATATGTCTTCTGGAGATAACAGGGCGCAGACTGCAGATACCTTCCACACACCCCTATGGGATAACCCTGGTCTAAAAGAATTGCTAACTATACCTGACCACGCTCTGTGGCTTAAGCAAGGGGTAAGGTACCTGTCAGATGTTTACTGTGACACCGTTTTAAAATCGTTTCAACAACTTAGGGTGGAGTTCGGCCTCCCCAACTCCATGCATTTTCGTTACCTCCAGCTCCGGCATGCCCTTCAGGCCCCCCAATATAGAACGCCTAGACATCTCATATATTATAATGAGACTAGATTCTCGCAAACCTTTTTGTTTTATTTTTTTTTTTTTCTGGTTTTTTGTTTTGTTATGAATGGTTTTGTGTAGGTAATTCTACTTGTGGTATATAGTCATTGCTGGGGATCGATGGAAATAAGAAATTAGAATTTAAAAACATATACTTTGTAAAATCAATGTTAAAACTGCTGTATGTATGGATATTGTAAAACTGGTAAATAAGAAAATGTCGAATAAAGAAGTAATGTATAAAAAAAAAAAAAAAGATTCTCGTAAACTTATCTCTGGATTCTACAATTTATTACTTCTCCCTACAGCGACTACCCTTGCATATAAACTGAAAGACCACTGGTCCGGGGATGTGGGGGGGCTGGAGGATGATAAATGGGAAGATGCGTTGGATACCTGCAAAAAGGTCTCTACAAGACTGTCGGACCGTCTCACACAACTCTATATCATGCATAGATCATATCTAACCCCTCTCCGACTGGCTAAATACAAATCTGACCGAAACCCATTGTGCCCCCGGTGCGATAGTCCGTCCAGTACCTTCTTCCATCTTCTCTGGTCTTGCCCAGCAATACAAGACTATTGGTCCCATATAGTGAAATGTATCCATGATAAGATGGGATCCCCTCTGAAGTTGTGTCCTAAACAGTGTCTACTTGGGGTATTTCCCGATCCAGACTCGGATAAATGTCATAAAATATTTCTTCAGGAAACACTGTTCATCTCTAGACTACTCATAGCGAGAAAGTGGCTCCAGGTTATACCACCGACATTCCAGGAGTGGATCTCGGCTGTAAATAATGTTTTACCATATAAGAAGGAGATTTATACCCATAGGGGATGCCCTGCCAAATATGGCAAAATTTGGGACACTTGGCTGGGAAACGCAGCCACATGTAATGTGTTACCCGATTGATCTTTGTAATTATACTTCTCCCTTTACATAGACCTGATGTCTGGGCCTCTGATATCTCTTGTACTACAACTAATCAAGTTTATGCTGTATAACAATATATATCTACGGATTGTAATACTTGTTAATTGCACGGACTTTCTTGTAGTTACTGAACTTGACACAACTGTATTGCCAGTGTATAAAATCTGTATGTCTTTATTCTTCAAATAAAACACCACGTTATTTGTAAAAAAAAACAAAAAAAAAAAGTACTTCACCCAGGTAGCAAGCAACTGAGCTGCAAGTTTTAAAATGACTTGCTAAGCTATTGCTAGACTTGCCAAGCTTCACAAGTTTTTGCACAATTGCAGCAAGTCCACATTGCATAACTCCAGATCAACTTTCTTTGCAAACTGTAATGGACAGGTGCAACCAGAATTGTGTGGACTGCAACAGAGTGAACACATGTAAAGTGAAAATAATATAATTTATTATAAGAAAAGTAAATAAACAAAAGTAAAGTACCTCCAATATGACAAACAGTGACTAACCAGCAACCAACCCCAGTGACACACAATAAATAACTGCCTAAACCAAAAGTATATACAGGAGTAAGATGCAATCATAATCATAAAAAAGCCAGGCTCATACATGGGAGATCAACAGATAGTGCTGGGAACAAGACAGGACAGGGAGAGGGTAACAGGAGACAGGGGGAGCAGGCAGAAGGGATCAGGCTGCAGGACAAGGGTTCAGGAACGCATGCAGGGTCAAAGGATCACAGGTCAGGGTACAAGGAACAATTCCAAGGTGATGAGTGCAAGCATCTGCCGGGTATAAGTACACCTCCTGCAATCAGGCTCAGGTGATGCCTGATTGCAGAAGATGATGTCGGCTCCAGACTGCCGGAAGACACCCGCTGGTGGACACCGGAACTGCGGCCCATAGATCTGACAGTGCCAACAGCAGGTGAAACCTTTCCTGACACAAACATTCTGCAAGTCTGCTGCCAGTTCTGGTTCAGTTATGTTGTACTATAGTCATCCCACCACAGGAGCCACTGTGACTTGCAGAGCTCTTGCTGTAGACTCACCACTGCAACTTTGCTCTATCGCAAGGGTCTCAATCTGGCGGCCCTCCAGCTGTTGAGAAACTACAAGTCCCATGAGGCATTGTAAGGCTGACAGTTACAAGCATGACTCCCACAGGCAGAGGCATGATGGGACTTGTAGTTTCGCAACAGCTGGAGGGCCACCAGTTTGAGACCCCTGAATTCTAGAGACTTGCTATGCAAATTGGCTACAAATTGGAAAAGTGTCAACTAGAACTTGTGCTGCAAGTGCCCTGCAAGTGTACAACTTGCCAGTAAAAATGTGCAGCAAATGATCAAGACAATTCAACACTGCCACAAATTCAAGGCAAGTTATCCTTGCTATCTGGGCAACATTTTGTTTGCGTTCAAGGTTTGATTTTTGGATGAATGTGATTTCCCAAACAAAAACCACATTCACTGTTAGAAATTTACTAGAGAAAAAATTTCCATTCTGCTCCTTCAAATTTTCTTTTACTGTGATCAAAAACAAACATCGATTTGACCTCAGTTGTATGGACAGCTTTACTCTATATGAGATTAAAAAGCAACATTTTGAATTTAAACCAGGGGTCGGCAACCTAAGGCATACATAAAAAGGGCATCAAAGTTATTTTCAGTAGCACCCAGAAGATCGATAGTCACGTGTCTACAACATTATTTGATATTTCTCATTAAAACATGAACATACAGTGCCTTGAAAAAGTGTTCATACCCTTTAAAATTTTCCACATTTTGCCGTGTTACAACCAAAACGTAAATGTATTTTATTGGGATTTTATGTGATAGACCAACACAAAGTGGCACACAATTGTGAAGTGGAAGGAAAATGATAAATGTTTTTTTTAAACGTTTTACAAGCGAATATGTGAAAAGTGTGGCGTGCATTTGTATTGTAATACTTTGTAGAACCACCTTTCGCTTCAATTACACCTGCAAGTCTTTTTGGGGATGTCTCTACCAGCTTTACACATCTAGAGAGTGACATTTTTGCTCATTCTTCTTTGTAAAATAGCTCAAGCTCTGTCAGATTGGATGGAGAGCGTCTGTGAACAGCACTTTTCAAGTCTTGCCACAGATTCTCAATTGGATTTAGGTCTGGACTTTGACTGGGCCATTCTAACACATGCATATGCTTTGATTTAAACCATTCCATTGAAGCTCTGGCTTTATGTTTAGGGTCGTTGTCCAGCTGGAAGGTGAACCGCTGTCCCAGTCTCAAGTCTTTTACATACTAATAACAGGTTTTCTTCTAAGATTGCCAGTTTGGGTGGATGGCCATGTCTTGGTAGGTTTGCAGTTTTGCCATACTCTTTCCATTTTTGGATGATTGATTGAACAGTGCTCCATGAGATGTTCAAAGCTTGGGATATTTTTTATAACCTAACCCTGCTTTACACTTCTCCACAACTTTATCCTTGACCTGTCTGGTGTGTTCCTTGGCCTTCATGATGCTGTTTCTTCACTAAGGTTCTCTAACAAACCTCTGAGGGCTTTACAGAACAGCTGTATTTATGCTGAGATTAAGTTACACACAGGTGGACTCTGTTTACTAATTAAGTGACTTCTGAAGGCAATTGGTTCCACTAGATTTTAGTTAGGGGTATCAGAAAAAAAGGGGGCTGAATACAAATGCATGCCACACTTTTTGAAATTTTCAAGGGGTATGAATACTTTTCAAGGCACTGTAGTAGGTCTCTTTCACATGGGTGGCCAGGGGGCAGTAAAAACGGGCTGCCCACCCAAAACTGTAAAAATACAGCTAGACAGGGCTGTACACATGCAGCAGTCACAATGCTTTTCTTGTATCACCTGTCAAATTCACCCATTGAGCTCTATGGGGCCACACAGCAACCGCAAGCCAAATACGTGGCCAAGTGGCAATTATAGCATAAAAACAGACATTAGCACCTTCTGAACACCTGTCAGCTGCTATGCTGCTATACTGCCATATGACAAGCTTTCCACTGTGGATTTGCTGTGGCTGTAAGCTTACAGCAAATGTGAAAGAAGTTGTAGGGTTTGGTAAATTTTATCTATTTTGCAGTGTAGTGAGTTTACCAGACAAACTTCTATTTTGTGAAAAAGAGGGCCTTTGGATTAATCTCTCCGTATGGATCCACATACACTAAATTACCAAAAGTATTGGGACGACTGTCTTTACACACACGTGAACTTTGATGGCATCTAAGTCTTAGCCCGTAGGGTTTAGTATTGAGTTGGCCCACCCTTTGCAGCTATAACAGCTTAAACTCTTCTGGGAAGGTTGTCCACAAGGTTTAGGAGTGTGTCTATGGGAATGTTTGACCATTCTTCCAGAAGCACATTATATAGAATTTTGGGTTTGGGGTTTAGATATGCTTAAAAGTAAAATTTTTACTTAAAGGGGTTGTAAAGGTAAACATTTTTTCACCTTAATGCATTCTATGCATTAAGGTGAAAAAACTTCTGACAATACCGCCGCCCCCAGCCCCCCGTTTTACTTACCTGACCCCTCGAAAAACAGCTGCTCGCTCCCGACATCTATTCCTCCACTCAGGCTGGCCGCTGATTGGCTACAGTGGATGGATTGGAAGCAGCGCAGCCATTGGCTCGCGCTGCTGTCAATCACATCCAAAGACGCGGCGCGCTGGGCGGCGGGGCAGAGTGATACAGTGAGCGGCTATAGCCGCTGGCTGTATCACGGGAGCGCGCCCGCAATAACTAACCACCATGCGAGGGAGCTCGCATTAAGGTGGTTAGTACTTGCGGGGAGGAGCTGAAACAGCCGCCGAGGGACCCCAGAAGACCAGGTTCGGGGCCACTCTGTGCAGAACGAGCTGCACAGTGAAGGTAAGTATAACATGTTTGTTATTTTAAAAAAAAAAAAAAAATTACCTTTACAACCCCTTTAACACTAACTAGCCTTAAAAATGCCTCCCCCCCATTCCTACTACCTATGTTTATAAACCTAAGAAAAAATAATGTGTATGCTTGCCTAATTTCAGCCTGCTCCTGTCTAGTCATGTGATCCATCTCCCCTGTGACAGTCATTGGCGACTGCAGGGGAGAGAAGGAAGCGCAAACAATGACTGGGACATGGGAGCCTATGGGTGATGTCACCGTTCCCCGATTTCCCAGGCTTTGTTGAACACTTTCTCCTCTCCCCTGCGGTCGCCACTGACTGACACAGGAGATCATGTCACCAGACTGGAGCAGGATGAAAAGAGGTAAGTTTACAACTGTGGTGCAATGTTGTTCACTGGCACACGGGTTGCCAGTTTTTGCAAATTGATACTTTACATGGAAAAGGTTACTGAGCTATGCCAGCTGTCTGATCAAAAAAAAACTAAAAAAACACAGTTTATGGCCAGCTTTAGATTGTAAGCTCCCTGAGGGACTGATGCAAATGGACAATATAAGTAAAGGGTTGCATAATTTATCATCGCTATATACTGTATGTACATTAAATACATAGATACATAGAGATACCTTACCAATAACATTATATTAAATGAACCTGTAGAATACATGTGGTTAGAAAGTGTTAGGAAACTTGCTTATCCCACTAAGAAGCTCTTAAACAAAAAGTGGTTCCTGTATCTGAATTGTGTTTGAGAGCAGTTAAGTTTTTGTAGTTAATCTCCATCGGAAAGTGGATTAAACCCAGCTTGAAGCCATGAGCTGTAGTTAATAGAAAGGCACAAAGCTGCCTACAAAGTGTGGGCAGTATGAAATCCCCATTGGAAAGACAATGAACCTGTTTTATATAGATGGTGCTTCTCATGGTTCACTGCTATCTCACCTACGTGAAATGTGTTCTGCTCTATAACGGCGAAGGGCAGCAAACAAGTACAATAAGAAAAGTGCTGTTTATTTAGAGAGGAGTGGAGGCTTTCTCAATAGAACCGTACATACACCTCCACTGCCTGGATACATACGCTGTTCCTTTTTACTAATTCATACAGAATGACACATCCCACCTCCATTATTCATAGACAATCAGGGAGCTGAGAGGCTGTCCAACAAGCGTGCTATTTGGTGGAACGTAACCAGCCACCTTTGTGAGCCGGCTCTTCATTTGTGATTTATATCACACGTAAACTGGTAACGTTAGTTCAAGATTGCCCTCTTTACACCCAAGTTAAAAAGATAATTACTGTATGCCTACTTGCTATTGTACAGTACGTTAACGCTAAACTCCAGGCAGAGGTAAAAAAATACCAATGAGTGCAGCTATATATTTATTATAAAATTATTAAAGAGAACCTACCTCCAGATCATTAATTTCACCAACAATCTTCCCATGATATAGTGATATGTACATTTAATGTATTTTAGGCATGTTATATACCTGTAAGTGCCTCTCTCGTATAGACATCCAAAAGGTTTGAGACTGCTGCTGGGAGCCGCCATCTTGGATGTGATGTTAGTGGCCCCAGCAGACTCAGAGCTATCACTCAAATGATACTCTATAACAGGAGTATCCAAACTTTCTAAACAAAGGGCCAGTGTGGGTTTCTACGGTTAATGACATCATGCGTATGGAAGAAATGTTAGCGCTAGATAATAATACATTTTAGAAGTATAACGTTTTATAGTATGTTTGGCTCAATTTCTCCACCTCTGTCGTCCTCAAGAAGTCCTCCAATAGGGTGGCCTGAAGGTCTTTTTGGCACTTCTCGAGACCCCTCAAAAGGTTATTTCACGTTTTTATTATTGCTTTGGTCCTGAGATTTAGCTCAAGTTCTTCTTCTTCCTTTATATCTTGCCCACCTAAGGTCTCCACCTTCTCTTTCCCTCTCTCCTTCTTTCTTAATTTCCCTCTGTACCTCTCTGCCACTTTATGCTTTATTATTTGAGTTCCATTTACTGTATTTATCAGCGTATAACACGCACTTTTTCCCCTTAAAATCAGGGGAAAATCATTTGTGCGTGTTATACACCAATCCCTGCTGTCTCTGAGGGAAGAGGAGCGAGCGCCTATCATATGTGCAGGGCCAGGTGGCGTGGCTATGAGTGACGGAGCGCCGGGTACACAGGAGATCACGGCTCTGTAATTCAGCGGCGCTCGCTCCTCCTCTCCTCTCAGAGACAGCAGGGATAATCCAACACTGGCGAGGCTGCAATGATGGGAAAGGTGAGGCTGCAGATGGGCACTGAACAGACTGCATTGTTGGTCAATTTAATGGCTGCAGATGGGCACTGAGCAGGGTGCATTGATGGGCAATTTAGAGGCTGCAGATGGGCACTGAGCAGGGTGCATGGATGAGCTGTGACCCTAATTTTGCTTCAAAGTTTATTTATCTTAAATGTAAGTTTTTTTCCTTAAACTTCCCTCCTAAAATTGGGGGTGCGTGTTATACGCCTGTGCGTGTTATACACCGATAAATACGGTATATTGTATTGCACTTATGCACAAGCTACTTGACCTCAGTTGTGTAGCTAATTCACTATCATTGCGTAAGGTGTTCATGACCTTTTTTTTATATATATATTTTGATGTGACTGTACCTACATATTTCTGTTTTGTTATAAACCATTAAAGATATTTTTGTCTCTAAACAAAGGGTCAGTTAGTTTTGCAGACTTTTGTGGGGGACGTATTGTGGCCAGTGGAAGTCCAAAATGTCTTGGGCTTGGGGGTCAATGGTGATGGGAGTAAAAAATGACACAGAGTCTGTGATCAGTAGGAGGAGATAGTGCCCCATCATTGGTATTAGATAGTGGAATAGTGTCATATTGTTAGTGTTAGTGGGAGGAATAGTGCCCATCATTGGTGTTGGTGGGAGCAGTAGTGCCCCATTTTGGTGTCAGTAAAAGGAATAGTGCCCTATCTTCGCCATTGGTAAATAGAATAGTGCCCCATCATAGGAGTCAGTGGGAGGAAAAGTGCCCCATTTAGTTATTATAAAATCATTAAAGATAACCTGTCTCTGCATAATTCATTTCAGCAATCTTCCCATAAGGTGATATGTGCATTTAATGTATTAAGGTATTATATACCTGTAAACTCCTCCCTTGTGTAGACATCCAAAAGGTCCGAGACTGCTGCTGGAAGCCATAATATTGGATGTGATGTCAGGGGCCCCAGCAGACTCAGAAATATCACTCAAGTGATACTCTACAACAGAAGTCTCCAAACTTTCTAAACAAATGGCCAGTTTACTGTCGTGCAGACTGTGTGGGGGCGGACTGTGGCCAGTGGGACTACAAAATGCCCTAGCATCAGTGGGAGTAGACAATGTCTCGGGGTTGGTGTGCAATGATGGTGGGAGTAAATAAATTACAGAGAATCAATGGTCAGCAGGAGGAGATCCCTCATTGGTATTAGTGAGTGGAATAGTGCCACATTGTTGGTTTCAGTGGAAGGAATAGTGCCCATCATTGGAGTCAGTGGGAGGAATAATGCCCCATTTTTGGTGTCTGCGGGAAGAATAATGCCCCACCGTTGGTGTCAGTGGGAGGAATAGTGCCCCATCTTTAGTGTCAGTGGAAGGAATAGTGCCCCATCATTGGTGTCAGTGGGAGGAATAGTGCCCCATCTTGTGCCAGTGGAAGGAATAGTGCCCCATCATTGGTGTCAGTGGGAGGAATAATGCCCAACCGTTTATATCAGTGGAAGAATTATGCCCCATCATTGATATCAATGGGAGGAATAGCGCCCCACTGTTGGTGTCAGTAGGAGGAATAGTTCCCCATCATTAGTATTATTAAGTGGAATAATGCCTCATCATTGGTGTTAGTGACAAGAACGGTGCCCCATTGCTGATGTTGGTGGGAGGCAGGCATGTACTGGCAATCGGGACTACCGGGAGCTTACCGGTGGACAGATGGCTCAGTGGGCCAGTTTCAGTGACAGCCTATCAAAGTAATGGCTGCGAGGCTCGCGCAGCCAATAATTTGAGCACCGCTGTAATGCCTATAAGAGAAATAAAGTAGAACGGCTAATGGCCAGTGAAAGGGGGGGGGGGGGGGCGGGTTTGTCCGGCGGGCCAGTATGGGAGAGATCTGTCATCCGCAGTGCCCATGGCCTCAATTCATAGTGCGCAACCCAGCTCAACCAATGACTGTGCAGCAATGCCGGTTTCTGAAATTCCAGCCAATGAGGCTGTATCAATGTTCCTGCATGACGTTAGCCCTCCCACTTCACTTGTTCACTTGTTTTTGTGCGTGTTTGCCAAATTTTTGTCCCAGTCCAGCCCAAGTGGGAGGAATAGTGCCCCATCATTGGTGTCAGTGGAAGGAGTAATGCCCAAGGAAGGTATAGTGTCCCATCGCTGGTATTAGTGAAAGGAATAGTGTTCCACTGTTGGTGTCAGTTGGAGAAACATTGTCCCAACGCTTATTTAGGTGGTCTTTGGTTTCAGTGAGAGGAACAGTGCCCCTAAGGCTGGATAAAGACTAGCAAAGGTCTGCAGTTTGGAGACCACTGCTCTATAATATTCTTCTTCGCCCTTTCCTCCCTGGCAGCTACATAAATGGATATGTAGTGAAGTAATAGGAGGGATGGAGGAGCTGGGCCAGCACAGAGAGTAAATATACATCCCCAGAAGAGTAAAGGGCTATGATGTACAAGGAGGGACCTGTGCTAGGAAAATGACTTTTCCTGGGTTGTGCAATTTCCCTAGAGAATTTAGAGGCACGTTGCAAGTTAATAAAAAAAATAGTTTATGGAAAGGAAAAAATGGCCTTATCAGTCTGTCACTGCGCCTTCACAGTCTGGGGACAGGGAGATGACCTAGCTTAGCAGCTTAACTGCATCAGAGAAAAGTCCGGTCCATGACCTATCTGTATTGCATGGCTGAGTTACAGTATGTAAAGCTAAGGAGTGAATATTATTATTATTATTATTATTATTCAGGATTTATATAGCGCCGACAGTTTACGCAGCGCTTTACAACATTAGGGCAGACAGTACAAGTACAATACAATTCAATACAGGAGGAATCAGAGGGCCCTGCTCGTTAGAGCTTAAATATATATATAAACCCTTTGGCAGGTAAAACATTTCCCTTATATGTATTTCAGTGATTCATTTTGCTTCAGTGGAGCCTACCTTTAAATTCTCATTGGGGTTTTATCGTGTATTTCTCAATGCCTCTCCAGTTTAGGTGTTATACGCGTGGGCCTAAACAATAATGATCTACAGATTTCCCTGAATAATTTGCTTTTATTATAAGGCTGAAAAGAGTTGCTTTGTGCATTGTCAATTACAGACAATGTAAAGGTGATTCATAGACACATAGGGGCTATTTATAAAAGGTCCAGTAACATTTTAAAAAGTCAGTGGGACTGAAAGGAGTCAGAAATTCTAGGTAATGTTGAGTGACTCAGCTCACAGCATTGGCGGAAACAGACAACCCTTTCCGGCACATCCATTAGAGTCTTTATTGTATCCTCTATACCAAGTCTTCAGCTGGACACGACAGTTCAGTACAGTAGTATAGAGAGCAAAAATGGAATGCAGTCAGCCATAGCAACTAGAATACCAACTCACTCATATCAGACCAGTGAAAGGGACATTTTGATCAGTTACTCTGAGTTACTGAACTTTGTGCTCTGACTCTTACTGACTTACTGAATAAACCAAAACTGTAAGATTTCGTACGGCAAAATCATAAAGGTAAATTTTTCCTTAAAGCAATATCATTGTGAAAAATATTGTATTGTGACTTGTCATCAGCAGCACCTATTCTCCACCACAAGGTGTCCTCTGTATACTAGGTTGAAAGACACCTAGCATCATTTAGCAGGGATCTTCAAACTACGGCCCTCCAGCTGTTCCGGAACTATACATCCCATGAGGCATTGTAAAACTCTAACATTCACAGACATGACTAGGCATGATGGGAATTGTAGTTCATGAACAACTGGAGGGCCGTAGTTTGAAGACCCGTGGTTTAGAGAGAAACACACAGAGCAGCTATGCCTGGCCCCTCCCCTCTGCTGCCCGTTCACAGAGGCCTTTGTATTTTGTGAATGTGTTCACATTACACCAAGGCTTCTGTGATTGGGCAGGAAGAGGGGAGGTGCGAACATAGCAGCTGCAGCGACTCTACTGTTCAAGATGCAGAAGGATTAACATTGCTCTTCGGAACTACAGCCAAAGCTGCAGTCCGAGAGTGCTATAAAGCTGTCAGTTTAAATAATAGAGCTAAGCCCAGGAGGTGTCATTCACTGGACTTAGCGCATAGTGTACATTCATTTTTTTTCAAAGGAACTGAATTCAGCTCTAATCTTTAACTCTCTAGCTTATATTTAAATACCATGTGGTGATCCAGCCACTAAGCTCCTTCCTGTTATAGGGTTCAGGTGTTATAGGGTTCAGGGTGACAATGCCTTGTCCTTGGCTCCCAGTTGTTCTCATGCATTGTCACCCTGTCACACAGATGTCTGATGGAGACTACAAGTGGCTTTTTTAGTGCACATTGCTCAGGCATTTTCCACTGTCACCACAATCTGAAAACCTATCCTATGAAATGCCATGCACCTTTTGCTGGGGTGCATGTAGATAAGCACTGGCTGCAAAATGACCACATCAGCAGCAAAGATATGCAACAAAGGCTGAAAAAAGATGAAAACAGTAATTTTATTCAAAAACATACCCAGGGTTTTAAAAACTAAGGGGTCTATTTATAAAAGAAATAGTTGGACAATTGTAACAAGCCTTTGCCCAGCGGTGGCAAATTCTGACGGTATTTTGCTTAAAGGAGTTGTAAAGTCAGAAGGTTTTTCAACTTAAAGTGAAAAAAAAAAAAAAAAAAAAAAATTAAAAGTCAGCAGCTACAAATACTGCAGCTGCTGACTTTTAATTGGACACTTACCTGCCTCAGGGTCCAGCGATGTGGGGGATCGAAGCCCCGCTCGTCCCCCCCTCCGCTCGGCGGCGCCGGCATTCTAACCGTGGGCGCAGCCGGGCACACACTGCGCCTGCGTGCTGTCACTGGCCCTGCAATTATCTGGGAGCGGTCACGTGTCCCAGATGATTGACAAGAGGGAGGGGAGAGAGGCGATCTCTCTTCCTGCGCCGAGGGAAGTGACATCAGGAGCCCAGGCACCGAAGGAGGCAGACTACGAGAGAACCCCTAGCAACAGGCATTTAGAGGTGAGTAAAAAAAAAATGTTTCTCCAAATGTTTTTTTTTAATTTTTTTTAAATGCATTACTAATTTTTTTTTTTTCAGGTTGGAACTCCACTTTAAAGTGGATGTAAACCCACTCTCATCCTTTCTTAATTACTGTCATAGTGGTTATCTATAAGGATATACAAGCCTCCTGCATGTATCTTTACCTGTCAAATGTCTCCCCTCTGTCTGTTATGAGACCCGAAAAATTGCAGATTCTGTGGGAGAGTCTGTTGTCTGGAGCTCGGTGGGTGGAGTCGTGATGTTAGTAGACTCCCCGCCCACCTCTACACTCCCCTTGTCAACATGCATTTTCTCCTGTATATTTCTTACACTGAACTTCTGCTATGATCACTAACATCCAGTTAAAACCCAGATAAGGTCACCACATGACTTCTGCATGCCCAATCATGCTAAGGTGTGGAGCAGCCAATCCTGGGAGAGCTGGAGAAGAAAGGAGGAGGGAACCTGAAGTACACAGAATGTCTATCTCAGGCTCGTGCATGAGATATGTACAGTAAATCACCTGTCACTCACAGCAAGGGGGAGAAACTGACTCCTATTTCTCTGTCTGTCCAATTTTATCTCACTGAAAAAAGATAAGAGGAGTGCTCAGAGCTGGATTACCTCTTTGTGGCAAGACTGGGCACAGATGACATGAAATCCTATACTGTACATGGTGCAAGCCTTAATTAAAAACATTTTTTTTCGGCTTTACATCCACCTTTATGCATTCTATGCATTAAGATAAAAAGCCTTCGGTGTGCAGCAGCCCCCCTCAGCCCCCCTAATACTTACCTGAGCCCCATCTCTGTCTAGCGATGTCCACAAGTGTCTCGGCCGTCTGAGTCTCTCCCTCCTGACTGGCTGAGACACAGCACTGGCACCATTGGCTCCCACTGCTGTGTCAATCAAGGTCAGTCAGACAATCAGGAGAGAGAGGGGGCAGGGCCACAGCTCTGTGTCTGAATAGACACAGGGAGCTGTGGCTTGGCTCTGTTGCCCCCATAGAAAGCTGCTTGCTGTGGGGGCACTCAATAGGAGGGAGGGGCCAGGAGCACAGAAGAGGCACCCAAGAAGAGAAGGATCTGGGATGCTCTGTGCAAATCCACTAGACAGAGCAGGTAAGTATAACATGTTTGTTATTTTTATTGAAAAAAAACAAGACTTTACAATCACTTTAATACAGTGATATTTTTTATGCCATCTAGTGCCCATAATGTGGTACTTTTCCTGATTTAAGTATTTCAGAAAAAATGACACATGATGGTCAATAGGTGTAGCTGACGTTTATAGGAAATCAATGTATGAAGCATAGTATGGGCACAATTTATTACACCTGGGTGAATGCTTGTGACATTTGTCCAAAATTTTTTTCTAAACAGGAAGTGAGCTAAGTGCAGGAGCAGGGGTATAACGTCCCGAGAAATCCCGTCAACAGACTGAATTTCAAGGACAAGAACGTTTTTTGGGCTTTACTGGTTGCATATTAAACTGAAAAAGGCAAATTGTAATCAAATAAATTACAAAATGTGAGTGAGGCCCGGAACGGAAAAGACAGAAAGAAGTAGTGCAGGGCCAGGCATGACAGTGTGTTAAGGGGAGACAACGCATGGGTTAATATGAAGAGCTAAGAGGGGAGGGGACAGTGAGTAAAGTCCAAGGGGGAGTGGTACTATTTAAGGAGGAGGCGGTACTGGGCTGGGGAACAGAAAGTTGTGGAGAAAGAGAGGAGGAGGCAGTTTTTGCTCTGCGCCTCCAACATGGCTGAGATGACACTTGGGCAAGTTTGCAGGCAGCAGCGGCGAACAGGGGACCGGCATGGATGCACAGACAGGTTGCGATCTTTATAGATGACCAGGTGAGCAGATCGAGGCTGGGAGGGGAGGGTCGCTCGCATGTGGAGGTCGCGGCCTCCGGCACTCTGTTTTTACCGTGCGCCAGGCGAGGAGCCCTCTGGGTGGTACAATCCCCCCCAGCAAAAGAGAAGCCAGCAGTCTGCCTGAGCAGGGGCCAGGCGGACTCCACACTGCCGGCCTAGCTCGGTGGATGGGGCCACGGGCCGTTATGGTGCCGCTTCCCCGCCCGCGAATCGCTGGACTATTGCTAGATCACACCCCCTACCCCCTCTGCCTTATTCGCTGTGCGGGGAGGAAGGCTCGGTGAGGGAGACTCACTGGCACAGCCGTCGGGCCGCTCATAAAAAAAAGGTGGAGCTCTGGTGGGTGTGGCCTATACAAGCGGCGCGAGATGGCGCAAGATGGCGGCCATCCAGGTCACAGCAAGTGAGGGCATGTGTTGAACCGCGGCAGGGGGGGCGGAGCTTCGGGGGCGAGACTGGCCCTACAGCAGAGGGACTCCATGGCCCCCAGGACCTCTTTGCCCGGGGGGCTGATGACGCCACCGGTCCTGGTTCAGGGCGACAGGTCAGAAGGTGAGCTGTGGGAGGGGGAAGAGCCGCAGGGATGCAAGCCAGCGATGAAGGCAAGCGAGACGGCTGTTGGGGTTCCAGTCAGCCCGGTAAGTCAAAGAATGTCTAATGTTTTTCGTTGTAAGCTGCATTGCGGGTTTTGTTGGGGGGGTTGGAAAGGGGGGTGCAATGTCGGTTGCTCCGCCAGGAACAGAGGTGGCGGCTGCTGGCCCACAAGTGGCGGGCGGTGCGTCCGCCAGTTCAGGGACAGTGGCGTAGATTTGGGGTTGTCAGGTAATCGTAGGATGGAGGTGGTAAGGATTGTGGACGCAAAAATAAATAAATAAATAAAATGTGAGATGTACGGGTGCTTTGAGGGTCCCCTGGGAACACATTTAAACAGGAGGTCCAGGATACGATTTGAAAAGGTGAGTGTGTGAAGATCTTCTTGTTATGGCCCCCTTTAAAAAAAAAAAAAAAACGAATTTCAATATTAAAGTGGATAGGGTCAAGCAGGAAGATTACAGGAAAGAGGATGAAGGGAAGAGGAGGTACAGATTAATTTTGCGTAAGGCGTTCACCATTATGCGAGTGTCATTGGGGGAAAGAACCCGAACATGGTTCGGCATTGTTCTGTTATATGTAGGCCATTGGTAGGTGCATAGGTTAAAAAAGGGGATTTGCTTGGCTACGGATGACAAGCAGTTTAGACCGCGCAGGTCGGTACGGCCGTCTCTACGTTGGCATCAAAAAGATAGCGGCCTCTAGATGCATTTTCTGTAGTAGTAGAGGCCCCCGAAGCAGTTCCTTCGGGGGGGGGGAGGGTACACCCTCCTCAGGGCTGCCGGCTGGAAAGAAAGGGGGGGGGTGTTGGTAGTGCAATGAGAGCTCCTGTCAGTTTGGGGGGTCTTGATGTTGAACACGAGTGTTAAGGGGGTGGAGGGACCCCATCCATTGTCTCGTGGCTTCATGTAAGGACAATGTACAGGCGAGCCTAGTCACAAAAGGGATGACTTTGGTAAAGGGTGGGGGGGTGAAAAAAGGTTTCAGCCTTTCTTAAGTAGATACCCGGATAGGGAAACGGGCCGCTTGCCTCCGGGGTTTTAATGGTGTCTCCAGCGGAGGTGGTGCCTGATAAGGAACCAAACAAGTTTCGCCTCATTCCCCACTTATCTGTCCAAAAAGGGAGTTCTGTCATAACCTGATGCGGTGCACTGTGTCCGATACTTCAGGTACACAGCTATAAGGTGGGTTAGGTGTGACGGAAAAGGGGCGCCTATGGCAAAATAGGACATAGAATCCGTGTTCCGCTTGCTTACAGTCCATTTGGAGAGCTTAGGCTGCTGGATAGATGCTGGCAAGAGGAGTTTTTTACGGGGATCGGTGCCCGCCCATGGGTTGCTCAATTTATTGGGCCATGGTTAGATGTGTAGTTCTTTACTGGAGTGGGTGGTTAGAGACGCATCGGTCCCTGATTCAAACATCCATGACTTGGACTTTTTTGTGTGTAGGGCCGCCTTCCTCTGGTGTGTGTGCGATTATACTTTATACGTTGCAGCACATTGCAGGTCAGTTCGTAATGCCATTGGCAGCCAAAAAACAGGAGGCCCGACGAGGGATATTATATTATTTTGTTTTTGGGCATTGTAAATGTTTCAGTGGATATGGAGTGTCATCTGCTGGGGACCAGGTTGGAGGCACTATGGAAGGAGAGTCTGGTGATCCAGAGACGGCGCTAAGTACAGTTGAGGACCTTGCATTCGTTGCTGGGCAAGTTCAATTTTGCCTGCCGGTTTTATTCCGCTTAGTGGGTTTTTGGTCGATGGCTGCCATCTGCTACAGTGGGGGTTTCAGGCCTCGCCCCATTTAAATGGTTGAATGGGGAACATCGGTAGGGTTAGAAGGTTTGGTACGAGTTTTTGACCACATGTGGCAGATGATCGGTGTGGAGGTCCGCCCTGGTGAGTACGTTCGATAGGGAATGGGTCACGGACATGGCAGGGTCAACAGACTTGTGTTTTTTTTTTTCTTTAGGGGGCAACGGGGTGCGGAACCTTGTCCCCAATTTTGTGGGGTGGAAGTGGGGGGTTCATTCGTAAACTGGTGCTATTGGAATTTTCCAGTGGGTTTGGATATGGAGCTGGGGTAGGGGTCATGCAGGAACCTGACAAGGAGCTGAATTATGATTACGTGGGTGGTTCACGTGGTCAACTGCCTGTCCGCGTTGTCACAACCGGTCAAAAGGCAGTTACGACGTTTGGTTTAGCGTTGTGTGCAGTGTGCTCTATGCTATTCATCTTACGGGCATCGACAACACGCGGGCTTACTCTTTGCCTCAATGTTCAGTGGGACAGGTTCAGAGAGTTAGCCGGCCACAGAGGAGCTCCTTGCTCGGGCTGGATATGGGATGTCATTGGAGTCGCCATGGGATGTACCCGGGCAGTCGGTTAGTGAGTCCACAGGGGCGGCTTACATGAGGGTATGAAAGGAATGGTGGGTTTTTTTCCCGTGCAAGAGTCTGGGGTCACACATGGTCATGTGGGGGGTAAGGTTGTTGGTTTGTTACTTTGGTTCCAGGAACCTGGACAACGGGGGAGGCATAGGTGTCTGCCAGTGAGCAAAAACTGGCGGGTTTGTGGCTTTTGTTTAAGCTGTGGGGCAGGGAGGATTGGAAGAAGGAGTTGGGTTAGACAGTTAAAAAAAAAAAAAAGTTGATCAAAGGGTTAGAGAGGTGGATGTGCTGCTGTTTGTGTTACCAGGCTTCAGGGTAGGCTCTGGGAAAACGGTGAGGGAGTTTCTAGGGTTTAGAACAGATGGAATGGGGGCAGTTCATGCGGCAAATAGACGGGAAGTATTGGTTGAGGTTCCAGTTCGTGGGGGTGTTCTGAAAATGCTGCTGGGACACAGGGTTGGATTGCGCAGAATACACTTCACACTCCTTCCACATCGGAGCGGCTGTGGAAGCTGCCAGATGTGGGTTGGATGAAGCGGCGGTATGGAGGAATGGTAGGTGGGAAGCGAGGAAATTCCGCACTTACATACGCCTTCATTTGATGGTGGAAAAAAGAAAAAAAAAACAAAACAAGGGTGGGTAGGATGTACATACAAGCTGTGTCGTTTGTGTAGTGGGGTACGTTGGTTTTACATTAAAGTTGGTGCTGCCTTTGGCTGTTTTTCCTCCAGATGGAGGACTTATACACCTTGTCTGGATTTCTTGGTCATTTGTATGTGTGTTCGGGGGCCAGGAGAGCAGAGGTGAGACCGGTTGGCAGACAGTTGGATATCTAGAGGAGGGAGGCGTGTGTTCACTGGCTAGGGGTATACAAGTTGAGGTGGAGCGAGATGGTATCGGAAGGAGAATGTTAGGAGCGGCAGGATAGACCGCTGGTCGTTTGGGTTATGCATGCCGGTGGTAATGCTTTAGGGTCGGGCCGACCAGGGAGCTGATCTTGGACGTCAAGTCAGATATTTTACAACTCAGAATGGGGGCACGGTGATCAGGCAAGGAGAGTTGGAAACTAATGTGGGCCTGTAATTGAGGGCAGTGGTATACACATCTCGGCAGTGGGGATTGTTCTCCGGGCGTTGGGGCTGCAAGATGGGATCCAGCGGGCCCTACGGGTGTGGGGGAGGGTAAGGGTAAGGTGTCATCCTTGTGGGCTGTGGCGGTGTTTTGTTGGATTTTGACAGTGGCAGTAAACATATGTGATGAAAAGGGGTGGGGGGCTCATCGGTAGTATGTGCCCCTCCGGTGTATTCCAGCGAAAGGTTAGCTGTAATGCTGTAATGGTTGCACTGCGGGAAGGGGGTTGTCTCCGAGCTGATTATACCGCTGGAGGCCTATCATGTGGAAAAAGGTCCCGCAGTGTATTGGTGGAATATGTGTTGGAGTTCGGGGGTGCTGTCAAAGACCAACAGACTGGAGTTAAACAAGTTGTTACGGATGTTATATTTTGGTATATATTTTATATTGGAGTTATTTATATGGTGTTAATAATAAATAGGCTGCTATGGCCATTTATAGTCAAAAATTAAGGTGTGGTCTCATCATTTTAGAAGGGTGAGAAATGGGGATGTTGTAGTACAAGTGGTATAGCAGTAAGAGGCAGGTTGGGTACCTCTGAACTACACTGGTCATGTAGATATCATTATTACATGTTATAGAACAAGGGTTTACCTTTAAGTTAAGATGGCAAACATCTTAACTTAACTTAACTTGCCCATTCTTACAATAGCACAATCCTATATTATCCATCTATTCTTTGAGCTGTTCAGTTAGCGGCATTGTGTGGTTGGAAGAGTGCATTGGCCCAACGTCCAGTGTTGGTCACATACTGTAAATTGCAGGCTATACTGTTACACGCATTATGTAGATGATCTGGGTAGTCCTGCTTCTGAATGAACAGCATACTATGGGGACGGGTGGAATATAGATGTTCATGTGAATGCATTGAATGGCGGTATAAAGGGCTGTGAGTGACATGTCAGGTAAACAGAACTATAGCAGACAAAGGGACTCCTTTCTTGCTCGGACACATGTCAGTTCCTAAACAAGCCATGTAAAGGGATCCGTATACCTACTCCAGGCTCATGTTACTAAAACCTGACCCTGAACTACATGCTACAGCTATTTTTTTTTTTTGGATAGTTGACTAAAGTGTAAAAGCATACAGTATAAACTCCTGTACTAAACCACAAATTTAGATGCTGTAGAAATAGCAGTATGACATGATAGTTCGTTTATTATGATCCTTTCAGCTACACTTTTTAATCTGAATAATGAAAATGTTAAACAAAATAGTAACACATGAAATAAGAACATAGTACTGTAAAGCAACACTGAGAAACTTTTTAAAAGAGAAATTTGGGTTTCACAGAAAAAAAAAAAAATTATACTTACCTAGGTGGATGCAGCATCGATCCGATGCTGCATTTCCCCCCCTCTGGTTCTACGATGAGAAACGAGCGATCAAACAGCGCTGATCACTCCCCTCTGCTCTGAGCAGAGAGCCGTGACTGTCAGTCAGTGGCTCTCTGCTTTCCCCTCCAGTGCTCACCGGAATGCTGGGCTATGGAGGGGGTGGCTCGCTGAGAGGCTGAGCCAGCTGCCAGTGAGCCAGCTGCCAGCTTTACAGTCGGGATCTTTCCCGAGCCTGGACCAGCTGAGTGCCGCCAGCCCACACCAGGGTTTAGCCCACTGTCGGCCCACTGAAAATGGGTCACAGGAGTGCAGAACAAACTGCACTCCTGTAGTCCATAGACGAAGTAGGAACAATAAAGCTTTGACCATACTTCTACTTTAAATTAAATTTAGACTTGCATTAATAAGTAGTTAGTACGGAAAGAGTCCCTGTGTGAAAATACTTTTTGAGCCACCCAATTAATTAGGGACTCCATTCAGGATGTGTAAAAACTGCCTTTTCCAGTTCTCACCCACCTAAGGAGTGAGGAGCCCCCCCAGCACTTGCAGTTTACAACTTTCAATGCTGCTAGCTCCTGCTGTCTCAGTGCTGCTTACCCGAATGTTCAGGTTATAAAGGAAAGAGTTAACAATGGACAGTGTAGTCTACAGTTAGTCTCGAAACTTGAAGAATGGAGGGAGGGGATGCCTTGCCTTCCTAGACTCTGGAGCTGTGTGTTTCTATGGATGTATACAGTGTAGGGAGACACAACTGTAGTACCTGCATGCAATCCTTGGAATACTGCAAGGGAAAAAAGTAAAAGTGGGGCAGGGGCCATGGCACCAGATTAACCACTTTGCGAACGCCCGCCGTAGATATACTGCGGCAGGGCAGCCGCTCTGTGCCAGATCACGTAATAGTACGTGACCTGACACTTCTGGGTCTGGGGCGCTCATGTGTGCTGCTGGTGACCCGCTCCCGCTGTGGTCACACACAGTGGGAGCCCAGCGGCAGGTACCGTGGACCAGATGTCCACCGGCACCCACCTACTGTTCAGCACAGAGGCAGAACGGCAGAACTGTCAGTAGGAAAGGTATTGATCCTGTGTTCCTGCAAAGCAAGAACATGGATCAATGCCTTCCCATAGTAAAAGCACATCCCCCACAGTAACCCATTAACCAAGCACAGGCAAGGCGCACATTTAACCCTTTGATTTCCCCTGATGTTAACCCCTTTCCAGCCAGTGTCATTAGTACAGCGACAGTGCATGTTTTTTAGCACTGAACCACTACAATATCGCAGTCCCACTATAAGTCGCTGATCACCGCCATTACTAGTAAGTTTTTTTTTTTTTTTTTTAAATTAAATAAAAGTATCCCATAGTTTGTAGACACTATCAGATTTGTGCAAACTAATCAATATACGCTTATTTCTAAAGTCACCTTCCAGGACGGCACCCTAAGAGATGACTGGTCCACCTGACAGGAAACACAATCAATCAAAGAGGTTAAAAGCCCCCGCCCCTCCCCGTGCTCCTCAGTTTTTGATTGTGTTTCCCCACAGCGAAACCGTTATTTTATTTGTAGACCCGAAGCCTGGGGCTGGTGGTCTCCCCCAAATGCCTGGGAAGCCTCTAGGTCCGGCAGGATATATTATCCTTCCTAGGCGGGGTTCCCCTATCTTTTCCTCAGGGGGGGGCAGCACAAATTGAAGAACCCTCCTGAGTGCTGAAGGTCCCTGGGTACAGTGGTGTACCCAGAACTTCAGAGGCCTATTTTCCTGCCTCCTCTCCTTACCTGTGCGGTGGCCGTGCAGAAAAGGAGCCTGGTTCTCTTCCCAACAGCAGTGAGTTACTTTCCTTGCCTTGTCAGGATCCCCTAATTGGAGCAGTGCTGGTCAGGATACTTCTCTTGATCAGCAGTTGGATGGGTGCTCCGCCGTCGGCGTTATCGTCGCGCTACACCCCCCGCTCGCGTGTTTTTTTTCCCCTCTACAGTGAGGGGTTTGGGTTGAGGGAGTGAGCCTGCATTGTATTGTACTACATCACTTCCTCCACTGGGACAGGAAGTGAGCTCAGCGCGCCCCGCGTCATTTCTGGTCTACGGCAAAATGGCAGCGGTGTCGGCGCGATGGAGGGGAGGAAGCCACAGCCTCACTCATCAAGAAGGGGGATATAAATCCAGCTGGAGCAGGCGCCCATTTCTCCTACAAACCAGCTATTTTGTATCAGAAGAAGCGCCGACACCTACAGCATGGAACATGAGGAGGGACCTGCAGGATCCACAGCCATGGAGGAGACCACAGGGGGTGAGTCTGACCGTCCGCCAGAGGTTTAGATGGGGGAGGGTACCCCAACTCTTCTCCTCTGGGTGTTACAGTGTAATATTAATGCCTGTATTATTTTGTTGCAGGGGACGATGCCACTGCCCGTGAAAAGATGCGGGAACTGTATCAATAGGTTACCCCCAAATCATCCTAAGCCTTTCCGCTTTAAGCGTATACAGAAGCTGACAGGGAAGGAGACATCTCATATTATGAAGGATTTTCTCATGGTTCAAACTGAGCTGCTGTCCACTATAAAGGCTTTTCAATCCTCCCTTAAGTCTAGGGAGTCAGAGGCTCATACCAGTAAGGACGCCTCCTCCCAGGAGGGCTCCGCTTCCTCTAGGGGGTCTAAACGTCGGATATTCCAAAATACTCCCTTTCTCAGGATTCAGAGGAGGGAGTTGAGTCCGAATCTCTTGAGCAGAGATCTTCAGATGAGGGAGTAGTGGACAGCCAGGAGGAGGATGAGGGGTAGGACTTCAGGTCTAGTAGGCATATTTTTTCACCTGACGACATGGAGGGCCTTCTGAGGGCCATTTATGCTTCCGAAGAGATTCAGGAGCCCACCGAACAGGTCTCTGCCCAAGATAAGATGTATAGAGGCTTAATTAAGCCCCAAGCCAGGGTTCTACCTGTACATTCTGCCCTTAAAGATGTTATCTTAAGGGAGTGGAAGGAACCAGAGAAGAGGCTCCTGAAATACGAAACGTGGAAGCGTAGATGCCCCTTTACGGAAGAGAATGAGGAAAATTTTTTTAAGACCCCTAGACTAGACGCCTCTTTAGCTCAAGTGTCTAAGCAGTCCGATCTTTCCTTTGAAGACACGGGCAATATAAAGGACCAAATGGATTGGAAAGCAGAACCCAATTTACGCAGGGCCTGGGAGGCTAACGCTGCGGCTATGAACCCCTCATTGGCCTCAGCTTGTATTGCAAGAAATGCGGACATGTGGGTCTGTAAGCTGATGGACCATGTGTCCCGAACCTACAAATCTAAGGAGGTCTTAGATTCATTGGAAGTCTTAGGGAGTGCTGTTGCATACTTAGCGGATGCTGCGGTTGAGACGGTACGTGCTACTGCCAAAGCTTGTGCCTTACTGAACTCAGCCAGGCGAAACCTCTGGGTTAACACCTGGGATGGGGATAGTTCATCCAAAACCCAGCTTTGTAGCCTCCCCTTTGAGGGTTCCCTCCTTTTTGGTACTGGTTTAGATCAAGCCCTTGCTAGTTCTACTGAGAAGGGGAAGAAATTCCCCATTAAACCGAGGAGGGATAGGAAGAGGTTTTTTCGTAGCCCCCAAGCAAAGTACCACTTTTCAGAGACAAAGGTCTCCCCTAATAGACGTTGGGGAGCTGGAAAAGACAAGCAAAAATCAGGCATTCTCTTTTCCAGCCAGAAGTCGGGCGACAAGACCACCAAATAACTTTCCGGTGGGGGGGAAGGCTTTCCCACTTTATCCCTCAGTGGGAAAGAGTCACACAGAGCCCCCATATTCTTCAGATCATAATTGAGGGTTACAAATTAGAGTTTCTCTCCCCTCCTCCCCCCAAGTTTCTTTTGACCCACCTTCCCAAGGACCCCTGCAAGGCAGCAGGAATCCTACAGAACATATAAGAGCTGGCCAGTCAGGAGGTCATAGTGTCGGTCTAAGAGGACCAACAGGGTCGGGGGTTTTACTCCCACATATTTGTGGTACCCAAGCCCTCAGGGAAGTATCATCTCATTATAAATTTAAGGAACCTCAATGTCTTCCTGCGGTACAAGAAGTTCCGCATGGAAAGTGTGTACCCCCTCAGAAAAAAACCTCCTCAAGGATGTGTTCATGGTAACCTTAGATTTAAAGGACGCTTACCTCCACGTCTCTATATTTCAGGATCATCAGATCTTCCTGAGATTCGCAATTGCCTCTCCACAGGGAATTCAACACTGGCAGTTTGCGGCCCTCCCCTTTGGACTGGCATCCAGTCTAAGGGTCTTTAAGAAGGTGCTGGCAGAAGTAGTGGCCTTCCTACATCTCCAGGAAATTACGCTGATCCCTTATTTAGACGACATTCTGATTTACAATCAAAATCAGGACCAGCTGCTGCTCAATTTAACCAGGGTAATGGAGACCTTAGAATCCCTGGAATGGATCGTCAGCAAGGAAAAATCCCCGCTGGTTCCAGCCAAATCGAAAATGTACCTAGGATTCCTGATGGATTCCTCGGAACAAAGATTAGTTCTTCCCCAGAGCAAGGTAGAGGGTCTCATTTCAGCAGCCACATCTCTGTTAGAGGAAAGGACGATCTCTTACAGAAGTATTATGAGAGATCTGGGCCTGATGACTGCATCCATCCCTGCAGTTCCTTGGGCACAGCTACATTCCAGGACCCTCCAGCACTTCCTCCTGTCCTCCTGGGACAGGAAAAGAAGCTCGATGGACTTAAAGGTCGCCATTCCGGTCGAAGTAAAGAAATCTCTTCACTGGTGACTTCACCCTCAGAAGCTTCAGGGGGGCCTCCTTTGGAGTCAGCTTCAGCCTCTCAGGATAACTACAGACGCAAGTTCCTGGGGGTGGGGGGCACACCTGGAGGATCTAAGAGCCCAAGGGTCCTGGGACTCGAGGCAGAGAAAGTCCTCCTCCAACTTTCGAGAGCTTTTGGCCATTGGAGAAGCGTTAAAAGCTTTTGAAGGAAGAATCAAGGAAGTTCAGGTCCTATCAGACAATGCCACAGCTGTGGCATTCCTGAATCATCAGGGGGGCACCAGATCCACAATTCTCCTGGCCCTGTCACTAGAGATCCTGGGTTGGGTGGAGCACAAGATTCTCTCTATTTCTGCAGTTCACATAAAGGGAGCTTTGAATATAGAGGCAGACTATCTCAGTCGCCAGCCAATTCTGCAAGGAGAATGAGAGCTGAATCCAGAGGTTTTCTCCCTGGTATGTCAGCAATACGGCTTTCCAGAGATAGATCTCTTCGCCCGCAGGAACAACAGAAGCGTAAAGAGATTCTTTTCCTTTGCCCGAGAAGGGGGCTTGGAGGGGATAGATGCATTGGCCCAGGTTTGGAAATTCTGGTTGGCCTATGCCTTTCCCCCCTGGGGCTTATTCCGAGAGTTCTTCAAAAGTTGTTTCTCTTGGAAGGCAACTTGATTCTGATAGCCCCGTGGTGGCCCAAGAGAGCTTGGTTTCCAACCCTACAGGGTTGGTCCATAGCCCCACTTCTACATCTTCCTGTTCGGCGCGACCTTCTCCTTCAGAGTCCAGTCTGCCATCCAGACCCCAGCTTCTTCAGGCTGACGGCCTGGCTCTTGAAAGTCAGAACCTGCGGGAGTAGTGGATACTCTCCTTCTTAGCAGAAAACCGGTCACAAGGCATATTTACGCTAAGACCTGGGGGATTTTTTCTCGCTGGTGTCAAGCGAGAGGAACTTCCCAACAAGAGATCCCCGCCATTCTGGAATTTCCCCAGGATGAAGCAGATCAGGGATTAGCAACCAAGACACTTAAGGCACAGGTCTCAGGCCTGTCCTGTTTTTTGGAAAGACGCTTGGCATTGGACCCACTGATCAAGAGATTCCTTTTGGTCAGAGAGAGGTCGTCCCCTGTCCAGGTGTCTAGGTTTTCACCATGGAACCTTACCTTGGTGTTAGAAGGTTTAACAAGGGCTCCGTTTGAACCAATAGTGCAGATCCCCCTTAGGACCCTCACCCTTAAGTTGACCTTTCTACTAGCGATCACAACTGCCAGGAGAGTAGGCGAGATTCAGGCCTTCTCGATTAAGGAGACATTTTTTCGTTTATTTGAGGACAGGGTTATACTTAGGCAGGACCCCCTGTACCTCCCTAAGGTAGCATCCAAGTTCCACAGAACTCAGTAAGTAGTGCTGTCTTCCTTTTGTAACGATCCCAAAAATTAGAGGGAAGTTTCTTTTCACTGTCTGGACGTCAGACGTTGTTTATTATCCTACTTAGAAAAAGTTAAGGAGTTTAGAAAGTCCAGCCATCTTTTAGTTAATTTTTCCAGACAAAAGAAGGGCCAACAAGCAAGTAAAGCATCCATAGCTAGATGGGTTAAGCACACTATTTCTTTAGCCTATGAGCATTCCGGTAAGGCAGCCCCCAGGAACCTTAAGGCACATTCCACGCAATCTCTGGCAACCTCTTGGGCGGAAAGGGACGGAGCTTCAGTAGAGCAGATATGTAGAGCCGCTACTTGGACAAGCCAGAACACCTTCCTGAAGCATTACAGAGTGGAGTTACTGTCCCCTCAAGATCTGGCGTTTGGCAGGCGGTTATCCCGCCTTAAGGTAGGCCTGAGCTACTTGATCCTCCCTCAGGGTACAGTCCTGGAAGACGACTTGAGAAAATGACCAGTTACACTTACCGGTAACTGTGTTTCTGAGAAGTCTTCCAGGACGGCGGCCTACTTCCCACCCGTTCTTTTTAGGTACGATCTAATATACAGAGTGTGGTGGTGTTAGTTTTTTCTTCACTCTTGTGCACTGGTGTGGGTCAATACTTTGTCACAACTGAGGAGCACGGGGAGGGGCGGGGGCTTTTAACCTCTTTGATTGATTGTGTTTCCTGTCAGGTGGACCAGTCATCTCTCAGGGTGCCGTCCTGGAAGACTTCCCAGAAACACAGTTACCGGTAAGTGTAACTGGTCATTTTTTAATTTTTTTTTACCAAAAAATATGTGGCAGAATACAAATTGACCTAAATCGATGAAGAAATTAAATTTTTTAAAATTTTATTGGATGTGTATTATAGCAGAAAGTAAAAAATATTGTTTTTTTTTTTTCAAAATTGTTGGTCTTTTTTTGTTTATAGCGCAAAAAAAATAAGACCCGCAAAGGTGATCAAATACCATCCAATTATTTGTGGAAAAAAGGACATACATTTTATTATGTCGCACGACCGCACAATTGTCAGTTAAAACGACGCAGTGCCGTATAGCAAAAAATGGCTTTGCTCATGGAGGGGGGTAAATCTTCCAAAGCTGAAGTGGTTAAACTGGAACATAGGTGTAGCACTAACTCTCAGTGGAGCTGCTGCTTTATTGCGGGCTGTTACCGTGACCTTCGCTACCTCTATTTCACCGGAGCCGGGACTAGGGTCCCGTTGAGTTTATCACCATACGATGTAGGCACCGGACACTTGGGTATCTTTTCCAATGCTTTAATAAACATAAATTGAAGGAAGTAGCAGAATGGAGGTAGAAGGAGAGTTGCAGGGAAGTTCAAATACCTTTTCTTGGTGTATCATTAGGAATTTAGAACTTGTTGATAAATGTACTATCTCTTTAGAGTTGAATCTTTGCCCGCCTGGATAGGTTTCTCTCACTAACCTAGCAGCCAGTACGCAGCACGAACAAAAGTCTCTGCCACAGACTTGATTGGAACAAAACCTGTACGATCCTCTGCCACAGGATGTAATGGTTTATGATGAACAGCAAACACAGCACTAGAAACTTTAAGCCAACCCAGCAGTACTATGCGGTAGGGTTACTTTAGAATACGTCCTCCAACTGAGTCACCAGGACCCTCTCCAGACCAGCACTCTGCATGATCCTTCCATGACGGGTCCTCCCCTGGGATCTTCTCAGTTGTCCAGCTTCTTCCCTCTAGGACAGACAGCCCAGGACCATTCCTCTGCCACTGTGGTAGGCCCCAGACAGGCTTCTGGGCCCACCAACACGCTGCAGCTACGTGGGCCTCCCGGACGGAGGACCACGAGGTAGTACTCCTAGCACATACCTGTCGGCCAGGAGGGCCAGCAGGTGGAACGAAACGAACCTTAAAACATGGCGTCTGTCCCATAAATACCCTCTCCCAGAATCGAGTTATCTCCGGGACAGAGGAGCACTCATACACTTCAGCGTGTTGCCTTTCCATCACCGACCCATGGTGACAACGACACCCACAGGCACAGTGTGAAACTACATGCAACTCAGCCAAGCTGGAACAGAGGCAAATCTGACCATGTATGAACAGGTAACCCACTAAATTTACCTATCAGCAGTAGATTGAAAATCTACCAGCGTTACATAGGCAAGGATTAAAAGATGAACAAGCTTCTAAAAAGTGCTTAAAAACTGAGAGTTTATTATCAATTTAATACATGCACTAAAACCCGTCCCTCTTTTCCATCTCAGGCAGTTGCAAGGTGTGATGTTGGGTGTTGAAAACACCACTAGCCCATATATTTTTAACTGTGCCCTAATGCAGCATGATAATGACAGATCCACACGGTAATGTATTATGTGTTTGACAGGAAGTAATGACAACACACAAACAAAAAGAGTCACTGTTTATTCCACCTATCAAGTTCTCAACACAACTGGGACCTTGCTGGTATTTTGTTCACACCTGCGCATAAGCTGCAATATCAGTTCTCACTTTTTGTTTGGCCTCATTCAGGACTTTGTCAGAATGAAATTTGGTCTTTGAAGCTCGTGATTATTACAACTGTCAGCAGACTGAACTCACATTCCATAAATGTTGAGTATTGTTAGATAACAATGCAAATAGGTGAGGACTTGCTGCCTGTGTGTGCTGAGCAAATGCAAGAAAAAGTATCAGGGTGGGGAGGAGATACATCAAACGATAAAGCTCGAGTACCAACGTTAAGGTGTGAGTGAGCCAGCCCCTTGAAAATAATGGGATTCTTCATTTTGAGCACTGTGGTGCTTTAGGAATGGAGCTACTAAGCACTCATGACTGGTGTAAAGCTGATTTTCGTGTGCTCCCCTTAACCAAAACCCATTCCACTACTTGCCTTACCTAACTTATTAAAATGATAACTACACACCTACTGGATTAAATGGCCATCCGGCCCCTTTATTAACAAATAACAATTTTTATAAAAACAAACTCAATTTAAATATATATAACCATATATATAAATATATATATACAACAGAACTATATATATATATATCTACCACATTGGCTGCACCACCACCACCACAGTATCCTTGGCTACTAGCCGTGATCCCACTAGCACAGGGACGAACCATTGCCACCTTCATACCACTGCAGCCTGATGACCGGTAGCCCATTATTTCCAGCTAGGGAGTGTACCATACCGAGATAGGTCCAACCCTCCCCACACCATATCCTGTTTACCTTCCACCATTCCAACCTACACGAACCAGAGACCCATGCCCAATGACCCAAATACACACATCTTACATTTCAAGCAACCAAACAACAGGGAGGCTGGGTGGGAAAAAACCTTACCTATACCTCTCACTGCCTCTGCTGCCCCATGAATGACTAACCCCTCCCCTCTGCAGGGTCAAAACTAACTTTACACTCCTCCCCCTGACCAATCCAAAAACTCCCCTTCCCCTTTTTCCTGAACACTTCCCATGTCAACATCCTGTGCACCCACTACGGCTGTCCCAGTCATGTTCGCCCTCCACCTAAGGTTCCCTTTTCATTCCGGGCTTGTTCTGGTGTGAACAGAGGCTTAGATAGGAACTATATGGATCTGTCTTTAGTCAAACCTGTACCAATGACCAAGGCTGACAACTAATTTTGAGGCTAATGCTGTGTACACACGGACTGACTTTTCGGCATCAAATGTCCGACGGTCTTTCCAATGGACTTTCGACAGACTTTTGACGGACTTCCGACATACTTTAGAACGAACGGACTTGGCTACACATGATCACTACTACTCATGGCTACACATGAGTCCGATGGATTCGTACGTGACGATGTACGACCGGACTAAAATAAGGAAGTTGATGCTGCCCTAGCGTCGGTTTTCGTCCGTCGGACTAGCATATAGACAATAGATTTTTCGACCGGACTCAAATCTAAAGTCCGTCTGATTTTTGACTGAAAAGGTCAGTCGGAAGTCCGATGAAGCCCACACACGTTTGGATTGTCCGACGGACGTGTTCGGTCGAAAAGTCTGCCCATTAGGTGCAAAAGGGACTCTGGTTAGTCAGCTTGCTTACTGTTCTGCTGGGAGTCCCTTCCAGCTCAACTGCTATAGACAGACAGGAGCAGTGAGCTGACTCTAGGGAAGAGAAGAGAGGTGCATGAAGGTGCAGGCTCTGCTCTTGCCTCCTCAAGCTTCTCCTTGTTGAAATCTCACCTGTTGTGCAGTCTCTGGAGCAATGGTCCCCAGTGGGATAGAAGAAAGACCCAGTGGCCTACTCTACTCCTAAGCATTCACTCAGCCTACCACCTACCTTCAGCTTTGCACATTGTGAAGAACTTCCAGCTTGAGCTCATCTCTCATAATCGCTTACTTTTCCAGTATTCCTTACCCTATAACATGTGAGTCACATGTATAGGGTCAGTACTAAAATCAGCATTCATTGAAATAAATCCAATAAAGTAAAGAGCATGGTGTTGTCTGAGATCTGAGACTGTATTCCAGGAGAAGTAAAAAAGGTGGAAACACTGCTAGGCATTAGGTAGGTATTGAGAGTGAAGATGGGACAAACCTTTGCCCCTCCACCTAACAGCTACTGCTAAATGGAATTGTTCACTAAAGATGAGACCTGGTGGATTCTTTTTGACATTTTTGAATTGTTGAAAGAGTAAAGTATACCTTGGTAGTAAAAAAGGTGATTTTGTCATGTTTGAAGATATATAGAATATAGTTGAGAATTGTACCATGTTAGCCATCGATTAATGCAGAAAGTTTCTTTGTCTGCAAGTTACAAAGGTGAAATTGTCAGGTTTGACTACACTATAACCCCTTCAGTCTATCATGAATGCTGCTGCCAGACTCATCCACCTATCTAATCTCTCAATATCCATGAACCATCTCTGCCAATCCCCCCTCTGGCTTCCACTCACCCAACATATGAAATTCAAAATACTAACAACATACCAAGCTATCCACAGCTCCTAGTTTCATCACCAGTTTTATCTTAAAATATCACCCAAATCGTCCTTTTTGCTACTTCCAAGACCTCCTGATATCTAGCCACCTCATCACCTTCCCCCTTGTTTATCACCAGGGCTTATCCAAATTCTTCCCCTTGCTCTAGAACATGGGTCTCCAAACTTTCTAAATAATGGGCCAGTTTACTGTCCTTCAAACTTCAGGGGGGCCGGACTGTGGCCATTGGGGTTAGTAAAGGTCCCAAAATCAGTGGGAAAAAACAATGCCCCATCTTTAATATCAGTGGGAGGGATTGTGCCCTATCATTGGTGTCATTGGGAGAAATTGTGCCCCATCGTTGGTGTCATAGGGCCCAATCGTTGGTGTCATTGGGAGATATTGTGCCCCATCGTTTGTGTGAGTTGGAGGAATTGTGCCCCAGCGTGGGTGTTAGTGGGAGGAATTGTGCCCTATCTGTGGTGCCATTGGGCCCAATTGTTGGTGTCATTGGGCGGTATTGTACCCCATCATTGGTATCACTGGGAGGAATTGTGTCACACCATTAGTGTCAGTGGGAGGAATTGTGCCATTTCATTAGGGTCAGTGGATGAAATAGTGCCCCAAGGGCTGGATAAAAGAAAGCAAATGGCCGCACCTGGCCTCTGGGCCACAGTTTGGAGATCACTGCTCTTGAACACCCTACCCTAATCCATCTGGCTATATCTTGATCTAGCTGCACAAAGGTGATCCTTGAAAACTCATCACTTTAGAGAAGCCTAACCCAACTGTACCTGGAAATTGGAATTTTACTTTCTCCATCAACCCTACCCCCCCCCCCAGTTATCACCCTTTGTATCAGTTGCCTCTTTATTTAGATTGTAACCTCTCACAAGCAGGGTCCTCCTAACCATCTTGTTTTGTAACTGTAGTCTCCCTTTATTTGTAAAGTGCTATTTAAACTGCTGGCACTATAAAAATCCTGTATAATGATAATAATAATGTTTGAAGGTATAATGGTGAAATTGTAATTTCTCGCTATGAATCTTTGGTTGTGTTACTGACAAAATGAAGATAGTTATTGACTATCATACACAGGTCTGCTGTTAGGAACCATGGGACCCCATACAGACAACCTGACACGGGGCCCCAATACAGCCAATGCTTGTTATGAATTAATACAGTGAGTGATCGGTACCAATCACTCCTTGTGTTCATTTAGGAAAGGAAGGGGCTGGTAAATATGACATTTACTGGACCCTTCCCCCACTCTCAATCTTGAAAGATCCTATTGTGTGCTTGCAGCTGCCAATGGGAAGGAGAGAAGGGAATCCGGCAACAGTGCGGGGGTAGGAGGGGCACACAGGAGGGACTGGGCAGCAGGGGTACATATATAGTGCACAGGGAGGGTGATTTGTGTGGCGGGTGGGGGGGGCAATTTCTGGAACTGATCGTTCGTATGGCCCTCTCTGCAGTAGCTGAAAGCCAACGGGAGGGAGAGGAGAAGAAGCCAACTTTCAGCTGCTGCAGAGAGAACCATACAGGGGATTGGTTCCAGTGAAAGCCCCCCTGCTGCACCAGTCACCCTCCCTACCCACATTCGATTCACCCTGCTGCCTGAGCCCCCTGCTGACCCAGGCCCTGTGCAGGAGGACTGGTGATACCCCCTTATGCATGGCCCTGATCATACATTATGAAAAACTCATGCCTTTTTTTTTCCTCATCTGTCCTTCATACCCTCCCAAAGAGCTGGATGTGTCCCATTTGTCATCAGCCACCCCATTGTTTTCCTCCAAACCGTCAGGTTTCAGGACAAACAGGAAGCAAAAATCTGATTTCCAGAAATAAAAGCAAACATTGCGGTTGGACATAATCATTAACATCATTAACCCTTTCTAGGATGGAGTTTCAGAAGAGGCGCTAAGTGCCATAAAGGGAAGCCACCTATTTTTTTTTTTCAAAACAAAAAAGTCGGCTTCTAAAAGCACTAGTTAAAGCTTTAAAGTAGGGAGCCGGTTTGGGCAGAGATGACTAATAACCCAGTGAACATTTTAATCATATTCATAGCGGCTATCAGTTGAAACAGCTGCTGCAATCTTTTGCTGCACTTTAAACACCAACGTGCAAATTCAATAACATATTGTTTTTGTGACTTTTGTTTGCTCAAATACTCAATCGCTCATAAAAATGTAATTTCCTGCTAATGTATAATGCCGAGGAACATTGTCAGGAAGCAGCTAAGAGCTGGTTGTAGGGGAGAGATAGGTGATAGCCTGACCGCCAGCAACAGGCAGCACTAAATCTGAATCACTTTTACTGAAGGTCACACCTAACATATTTAAAAGTACATTTGGCTGCAACCCTGTGCTATAACTAACATGACTGGAAATGGTTTTATGTTCACATATTGTACATAATCTTAAAGGAAATTGGTCATTTGGGGAACATTTTTGAGCACTTTTTTTAAAGCTTTGAATGGCCACAAGCTATTCATTTTTTGCTTATTAGAACATTCCCTAATTTTATATAGAGGATTGAAGTGTGACATTGAGGAATTACAAACCATTAAAAAAAAAAAAAAACAATATTTGTCATAGTTACCGTACATTTATTTGAGTTGAAAAAAAAGATACAAGTGCATTTAGGTGTGTCTAAAAAGTTTGGTGAATGGTCCAATATCTCAATGGCAACATGGGCCAGGTCCGTGCGCATGCACATGGCTATCCAGAGACACGCAGAGAGGCGCCACCTAACGTGGAGCACACGTGACCATCAGGGTAAACCCGCTGCAGGCAGTCAAACGTAATCAGTATTAGAGGAAGGGCCATAGTGCATTGGAGTATTGAAGGAACATCATGTTCTGCTACAAATTGTGAAAAACGGTAACGGAGATGCATGAAATGTTGCTACAAGTGTACGGAACGGAAGCCGTAGTAGAAAATGAGTTTGTGTGAGAAATGAGAAAAGTGTTTACGATTGGTTCAAACGCTTTTCACAATGGGTCGGCAAGCAGAACCCGAGACATGATCAAGTGAGTTTGACAAATGCTGGCTCGAGATTGGCGACTGACTCTACGACTGATGGCGGAGGAATTGGGCATTTGCAAGGACACGGTGCGCACCATGGTCAATCCAAGATTTGGGCGTTCCTTAAGAGCGTCACGAAAGGCACCCGTTTTGCCAACATGTCGGCAATCCAAGAATGTGTGACAGCAATTCTGCGATTGATTCTTAAAAAAGGCTTTTGCTGACAGTTTCCAGAAGCTTTATACATAGAATAAAGTTGGCACTTGCATCAGGCTCAGTGTTAGCCCACCAGCCTGATAAGCACATAGGGGATGGGGAATGATTAAGAGGAATTTTAAAAAGATGACTCATAAAAAGCCCATATAGTCCGTATGATAACACCTTGAAGGCAGCCCAGTGGAAGATAAGAAGTGACTCTTGGAACAGCTGGGGATAAAACACACTGGCGCCACTCTAAGTGCAGTATAACCATAAATTGAATGCACAAAACGGATATGGGTACTCACAAGAGTTGGGTAAAAACAGGCATTTTTGGCACAAATTGCAGAATGTCTGAGAAGAGGGTGCATCCGTGGGGCTGCTTGCTGGTGACACAGAGCAGATTGCATCGGTGGTTGCCGACGCTTTCTGGAGCTGGAACACACAGGGAGCCGAGGGAAGATGTCACTTCCAGATTGTGAAGGACCAATAGGCGACATGTTTATGGAGCATACAATCCTTCTTCTTGCCTGAAGATCGACATAGACATGTTGATCACAGCTGAACCAGCACTATCAGTTCCACCAGGTCTTGAGGTCTCTGTAGCAATGTTTAACTACAGGAGCTTTTACCACTCTACTGCCCTCACACCACCTGTCATACCTTCCAGGACTGTATGGAATAGAAGTGCAGCAAATGCCAAATATATTATCTTGTGTATGTACTAAATAAAACTTGCGCTAAGTGATATATTAAATGAACTGCAGCAGTTATTTCAAAGGAGCCTCAAGAATTAATATATGGATTAACAGAGCTAGCAGAATATTAGACAACAATTGATGTGCTCAAAAACATTAGCAGTGATAGTATTATCAAATAAAAAAAAAAAAAAAAAAAATATATATATATATATATATATATATATATATATATATATATAATAAAGTGCTGAGTGCTGGTTCAGGATAAAGTGTTCAAGAGCCACACTCCCCTTGTGACCCCACTCACCAGAGTTAATGGACCCTCAGCTTTGCAGTCTGGGGTCAAAAGAGCTGTGATCTAAATGATCTGGTGTGTGAGGAATGGATCCTCAGAGAAACTTTCATATGGGTAATCACGTGGATGGACTGAGGTAGATAAATCATAATGAGAAAATGAGAGAAAAAAAAACACAATAGTGAAGTATCACTAATACTGTGTGTGCATCGCAAACAAACAGCGCCACTCACGAGACATCTGTGTTCAAACAGGCATTAGTGTATGATCTGGGTCCGCCGCTGGCACTTGAACACTTTATCCTGAACCACAGAAGCACTTTATTTTGGAGCACTCAGCACTATATATATATATATATATATATATATATATATATATATATTATTATTTTTTTTTTTTAATTTGATAATACTATCACTACTAATGTTTTTGAGCACATTATCAATTGTTGTCTAATATTCTGCTAGCGCTGTGAATCCATATATTCAAACATATTATCTTGGTCTCCAACCAACAATGTGACAGACTGTCAGGGAAGATGCATGCAAGTGTGCAGATGCATTGGTTCCTGTTTGCCCTGTCCATGGCGCCAGGAGGGTTATTTAAACTGCATTAGTTCCTTGTGTCAGTACCATTTGGTCTATTATGTTCCTGAAGCATTTGTGTATCTGCTCCTGTATTGCTCTTCTGTTGCCGGCCTGATCTGCTCCTGACTTTGCCTGAACTCTGCCTGCACTAACCCCTGGCTTGTTTCTTGGCTACGCTTCTGCCTTAACCCTTCTTCTCATCTGCCTTGTTGTTACTGACCCCGGCTTGACTCCTGACTACTCTTCTGCCTGCCGCCTGTGTCTGATCTGCCTGCTAGTTGCTGACCTGGACTGTCTGACCTTGCCTTGGCTCTTCTTCCTGCACCGGATCCAGCCATAGCTGTGCCTGACATCAGTTCCTTTTCTTCTGCCAGGGTGTCACCAGCCAACTGCTCCTGTGTATCCTGACGTATATCAGCCTTCTCCAGCAGACATCTTGTCAGGCACTCGTGCCACTCTGTGCTCTGGCATTCCCTGTTACTCTACACTTCAGGCTCAATCACCAGGTATGTTACACAGACTGACCAAATAATGACAACTGTACACAAAATATATATAAGACCTTTATGAACTATGCTCCAATGTTACTGATAGCACAAAAAAAAATGTATCTAAAGAATAATGTGCATCTACACAGGGCAAAAATACTAAATTTCAGTGTAATTTCAGAAAAACAAATATTTTTCCATAGAAAAACATCATAAAGTCCTTTTATAAATGGTCAAATGTCAGATTAGCTCAAAACTCACACCAGATAAATCACTGTGCATTTGTCACTGGCTAATTTATTTAATTCATTAGAGCCAACTCCAGGCTTTAGGATCTTTCAACCCCTGACCCCCCTTCCACGTTGAAGCCCCCTCACATCTATTTAAATCCCCTTATGCATGTCTTAAAGCCATCAATGCTCTGGCTGGTCAGATGGCATCATGGGTCCTTCCTGTTCTCCTCCGCTGTCGACTATGTTTGGTCCTTTCTCCTGGAGACACCATCGCTCAAGTAATAATGTGTGAGCAGGAGTACAGTGAGCCTCTGCCAGCTTTTAAGCCACCCCCAGAAGCTGTTTTCATGATAGCTTGGGCTCAGAGGAAGTGGTTTTGGTATCAGTAAACCTGGAAGATGACCTGGGGGACATGGGGGTGGTATTAAGATGGAATCCGGCTTTAACCACTTGCTTGTGGGGGGCACCTCTTCCGCCGCCTCTAAAAGTAATTTTGCAGTGAATCCGCCGCTGGGATCACTTTAATCTGAAAGCCAGCCACCGAAGGAAAAAATGATACTGGGGTGATGGTAGCTAGCTGCAGACTCAACAACGGTATTCAACATCAAAACCATGACCTTAAATCCAAGTTAGGTGGTCTACAATTAAACTATAATGCCCTGTACACACAATAGGATTATCCGACAACAAATGTTCGATGGGAGCCTGTTGTCGCAAATTCCGACCGTGTGTAGGCTCCATCAGACATTTTCCGTTAGAATTTTCGACAAACAAAATTTGAGATCTGGATCTCAAATTTTCCGACAACAAAATCCGTTGTCGGAAATTCCGATCGTGTGTTCACAATTCCAACGCACAAAATTCCACGCATGCTTGGAACCAAGCAGAAGAGCCGCACTGGCTACTGAACTTAATTTTTCTCGGCTCGTCGTAAGTGTTCTTGACATTCGGAATTCCCGACTACGTTTGTGTGACTGTGTGCATGTAAGACAAGTTTGAGCCAACATCCGTCGGAAAAAAATCCACGGTTTTGTTGTCGGAAAATCCTATCCTGTGTACAGGGCATAAGAGTTATGGAAACGAACTGCTAATAGTGATCACCAATATCTATGTATAATTACAAATAGCCTTACAGAAATGGAGAGGCATTTAGATACAGTTATTGGAGGTATTTAGGTACAGTTATATATCCTTGTCTTCTAAGTCTTGTTAGTTGTTAGGCGCCTCATAACATTCATTATATAAAAATGGAGCTGGATATGCATTGCTGTCAATGTAGGACAGCAAAATATTCCTAATTTCACATTCAAAAGATAGCAGATGTTTGTTCTGTGTACCACCAGTATTTATCTGACCCAGAAATATTTGATTTCCCAATTCTGAGAAGTTGGGCAATCAAACGTAAAAAGAAAATATTTCGCATTAACAAAAATATTTCACCTGAAATAATTCAGTCATAATAAACATATGGCTTTAGCTGGTATCTAGCACATTGTCTGTACACATGTTCTCTGACTTACCCACCTAGCCTTCCAGGCACCCAGGTTATTACGATATATACATACTATTTTTGTTTAGTAATTGCTCAATCACTGACTAGAACCTTAAAGTGAACCAGTCAGAAATGGGGATATGCAAAAATTTGAGTTTCCATTTTTAAGATATAATGCAGTCCTACCTCTCAGGGATAGGCACATGTGACATCATTTACTTGTATTCTCTTCTTGTCAGACCATTGTCAAGGTGTAAGGTCCTCATGAAAGCTGACTGTTCTTCTGTCTGAGCTTAGGGCTGATAATGGACTATGGGGTTGATTTACTAAAACTGGAGAGTGCAAAATCTGGTGCATTTCTGCATAGAAACCAATCCGCTTCCAGTTTTTATTGTCAAGCTTCATTGAACAAGCTGAAGTTAGAAGCTGATTGGCTACCATGTACAGCTGCACCAGATTTTGTACTCTCTAGTTTTAGGAAATCAACCCCACTGTGTTTAGGCTTTTGGCAGAGAATAATAGTGTTAATTTACAAAGCTTTCAGCTTTTCATGTCAGCCTGATCGACATTTTTTTTTTTTGTATAGGCAAAAAACTCAGACAGGAGACAGAGCAACATTATATCCTGACACTTCTCCTCTGTCAGGGAGAGAATACAGGTAAGTAATAAAAAAATCAAGTACAGTAAAACCTCAGATTGCGAGTAATGCGGTTAATGAGCGTTTAGTAATACGAGATGTTTTTTTAAATCCTGACTCGGTTTGCGAGTGCTGTTTCGCAAGACGAGCAGGATTCATGCCTCTGGGGTGTGCGATACTGCATGTGACCTGCGGTATGAGGTGTGGGGGCGCCGGTGATGCTTGGAGACACTCGGAGACTCTCGAAAACACTCGGAAACACTCAGAAACACTCCGTTCCAGAGTGTCTCTGAGTGTCTCCGAGTGTCTTCTAGCGTCTCCGAGCTTCTCCGAGTGTTTCCGAGTGTCTCCGGCGACCCCTCACCTCTGGCCACATGTGGTACTGCATACACTAGCAGTGACACTGGAACAAATTATCTGAGTTTCCATTGATTCCTATGGGGAAACTTGCTTTGATATGTGATTGCTTTGGATTACAAGCATGCTTCTGGAATGGATTATGCTCGTAATCCAAGGTACTACTGTAATCTTTTAAAAGTTAGGCTGCATTGTTATAACAGTTTAATAGTAGGGATTAATTTTTTTGTAAATGGCCATTGCTGATTGGTTTCTCTATTCACCAACATCAACATCCAGCACACCAGACATGCTAGTGCTCAGTGGCAAGAGGGCACTAAGGGCAAATATTTTATTGTATTATTTTTATTTGTATTTCTTTTTTTATTTCAGGTACTTATTACATTGTATATTTACATAAGTTCCTACCCTCAAGGAGCTTACAATCTAAGGTCCCTAAGGCCCCTTTCACACTGGGGCGGTAGGGGGGCATCGGCGGTAAAACAGCGCTATTTTTAGAGCAGTTTTACTGCGGTATTCGGCCGCTAGCGGTGCGGTTTTAACCCCCCGCTGGCGGCCGAAAAAGGGTTAAAACCCCTCGTACAGCGCGGCTATAGCCGCGGTATTACCACGGTATAGCCGCGCTGTCCCATTGATTTCAATGGGCAGGAGCGGTGAAGGAGCGGTGAATACACCGCTCCTTTCACCGCTCCAAAGATGCGGCTCGTAGGACTTTTTTTACCGTCCTGCCAGCGCACCACTTCAGTGTGAAAGCCCTCGGGCTTTCACACTGAACAAACAGCGGAGGCTGTTTAGGGGCGGTTTGCAGGTGGTATTTTTAGCGCAATAACGCCTGCAAACCGCCCCAGTGTGAAAGGGGCCTTACTCACATTCAGACTAGGATCTAATTAACCTACCAAAATGTCTTTGGAAAGCGGGAGGAAACTGGAGTTCCCAGAGGAAACCCACGCAGGCACAGGGAGAACATGCAAACTCCAGGCAGGTAGTGTCGTGGTTGGGATTTGAACCAGCGACCCTTTTTGCTGCTAGGCAAAAGTGCTATCCACTACACCACTGTGCTGTCTCAAATATCACTTCTGGCAAGAACCACAGGCACAAATAGAGAAACAAAGGACATCTTTTTTGTTCAATACAATGAATTTGATATGAATAAAATAAGTACAACTGCACTCACAAAAGTGAGAACTATACAGTATATAGTACTGTATATCTAGTATATATACAGTCTAGTATAAACTATACTATTTGTGGTCCAATGATGTCATGTCCATTTGCTGGCGAAGAGTCCGCTCACAGTGGCCAGCTATTGGGTTTGTGGCTTGAAATGTAAGTGATGTGAAAATTGTCTGGCGATAGTGAGACCTGCTGAATGATCTGTGCCCATTTTCACCATTTAATATTAACAGACTTCCTTTGAATACTTGATGATTTCCATCCTTAGGTGAACTGGCTGTATGTAAACCTGCTCCGCATCTGCATCATCTGCCACAGAGCCAATCCCAAGACTGCATGCACCCTCAAATAACCCAATGCTTCATGACTAAACTGAGTGGACGTACAGTGGTTGGGGTTCTATATCTCCTCTCACCCATATCCCTCACTGGCACTCTTCCTGGTGCGCAGATTCACCTTGGGGTTTCACTCCGGGCTCATCACTCTGCCTCAAACCACCCACTAGTGCAGGAATCTTCTCTCAGCTTCCACCGACAAGCAAACAATAGACACTCTGCTGCAGACCGAACTGGACCGAGGGTTCATCATCGGCCCCTTTTCTGTGTCACCATTCAGCACCTGCAGAGTCAGCTCTATCGGGCTTGTTAAGGCCAAGTTCTCCAATAAACTTTACTTGGTTCACGATTTGTCCACACCTCATTCTTCCCACATTCCTTGGTTAAATTCATTTCCAGCTGAAGACTTCTCCCTTAAGTACGCATCCGTTAACCTAGCCATACAGGCCATTATTAGCAGGCACAGGCGCGTGGCTGTCCAAGGCAGACATTTCGGACACCTTCAAACCATTACCCGTCGAGCCGTCCTCGTGGCAGTGACATGGCATCTCACTCTCGACACCGGCTCCATGCAGGCCAGCCTACCTCCCGACAAATTGACTTGGATCAGGTCAGTCATTCATGCCTTCACCACTTTCACAAGGTTTTACCAAGAGACAGCTACAGTCCCTGTTAGGGGTGCCTAATTTTGCTATAAGGATTGTTCCTCAGGGGCGTTCCTTCATTTCACACCTGCTGGTTTTCCTCTCTCAGGCACAGGACCGCAATCAAATCCTAAGGCTGGACCAAGCAGCAATTGCTGATCTGGCAACGTTGGACGAGTTCCTCAAAAACTGGAATGGTTTGCCCATATTTATCCCAGTAGCATCGGCTTCGTCACCTCACGTAGCCACAGACACAGGCTTCGCTGCAATTTTTTGCCCTCATTGGTTTGCAGATCCTTGGTTTGCAGGTTCAAGAGATTCTCCTGGTCCCCGGGTTTAGCCAGTCGCCCTCCTTATTTGAGCTCTACCCCATCGTTGCCGCAGCTCAGGTCTGGGGCCACACCTGGATAGGGCAGACCTGGTCTTCTCCACAGACAACCTAGGCAGATCCAAGCCCTTGGCCATCATGTCCTTCCTACGCAGGCTGGTGCAGATATCCCTTCAGTACAAATTCAGTGTGCTCTGTACCTACATTCCTAACAATGCAACCTCGCAATGGATGCGCTGTCCCCCCTAACTTCCTGTTGTTTCCTGCAGAACCCGGAGCCGACCCAACCACTTCTCCTATCCCACCTTGGTCGTAGCTCACGATGAGCTGAAGGACCACCTTCGCAACGCAACCCAACAATAAACCGATCACAGTCTCGCAACACACTGAAGGCCTACCACACTGCTTGGAACACCTACTGCAGGTTTCTAGCCTAGTGCCCCCTGGGTCGGGGACACTCGACATCAAGCACATCCTGGCCTTCATGTCATATTGTCACACGCAGCTGACTTTGTCCCACAACACCATTAGGCTGTCCTTGGCTGGCATCCAACATTTCCTGTCCTTACAGAACCCTGAAAAGCCTACCTTGTTCACGGCCCACACTGTCCAAGCCATCCTACGCGGCATCCAGAAACATAAGTCAATAGCGGGTAGCAAGCGCTTACCCAGCTCAAATGCCACTTTTCGAGACATGTTGGCTATCCTAAACAAACAAACAAGATATTTGGGGGGCACACCCTAAAAGATGCATTAAAGATGGTGCAGCCATAAGACCATACAGTAGAAGAAAATATTACAGCACACACATGCAAAAAAGACATTTACCTCCAGCAAGGCCCCCTTTGCGGTCCCCCTTTGCTTACTGCCCAGCCTGGTCATCCAAGCAGCTATCTACCTGGCCTTCTAAGGGTTCCTACGGTTAGGCGAGTTTACCTACAGTTGCCCCGGTTACCAGCAGGTGCCACCTGGCCCGCCTCCAAGACCATTTTCAAATTACACCTAGCAGTGTCCAAGACCCAACAGTCCGGCAATGGGGTCGACATCAAGTTCCTCCAGAACCACAACAATTGATGCCCAAATAGCAGTCCTAGACCAGGTGTTGACGCACCGGCCTAGCCAGTCTAGCTCCAGCCCGTTGTTGCCTTTTCCTACTAGCCCCCTGAGTGCTAGCCAGTTCATTAGACATGTTCGTATGCTTCTGGTTAACCTAGCCCTCGACCCCAGCCAGTTTTCTAGGCACTCCTTCCATATGGGAGCGTCAAAAGCCGCTTCTTGGCACAGTGTGCCAGACCATGTCATCAGGTGATTGGGCAGGTGGAAGTCTGCTTGCTTTGCCTGGTACTTTCCGAACCTTCAGGTGGAAATGTCACAAGCTTTCACCAAGCTTGCTCAATAAGGGTCACATGTCCAATAAAACAGTATTTCCCTATCCTGGTATTTTTACCTCCTTTTTTGGCATACTGACCAGCTGACCAGGGCACACCTTAGGTCTGTGTTATGTTGTGAGTCTTGTGGCGTCATTTTCACTTAGGGGTGTACTCACTTTTGTTGCCAGCGATTTAGGCATTAATGGCTGTGTGTTGAGTTATTTTAAGGGGACAGCAAATTTACACTGTTATACAAGCTGTACACTCACTACTTTACATTGTAGCAAAGTGTCATTTCTTCAGTGTTGTCACATGAAAAGATATAATAAAATATTTACAAAAATGTGAGGGGTGTACTCACTTTTGTGAGATACTGTATATATATATATATATATATATATATATATATATAATCCTTGTTTTGGTAGAAAATACCCCTTTTATAAAGAGAGGGGGATCTTTAAGGGCCCATTCTCACTACCACGTTGCAGTATGCATAGTGCACCATGGTGTGTTGTAGGAAATAGTGCTTGCCACCCTACCAACGGCAGAGCACTGACTGATAAACGTTCAGGAGGCACTACTCCTGTTTTTTATTTATTCTTTAATCTACTAAATGGCAATTTTACATTGTGGGACTGCGCCGCAACTGCAGTCCAAGCATTTGGCTCGTGATTGTGGTGCAGCCCCATTGATCTCAAAGGTGAATGAAAAGGTAGACTAACACCTTACACTTTTTCCAACACCCTAGTCCCTGCTGCACTTACCTCTATGGTTGATGCCCATGCAGCTGGTGCAGTGGCCTGGGGATTTGAAAGCCTCGCTCTTCTTCTCCTTCTTTCATTAGGATTTCCTGGATAGATCAGAGGGATTCTGATTGCCAGTACGTGGCCATTGAGAATTCCTCTCATCTGTCCCAGAAGCTCTAAGGCAAGAAGGGGAAGAAGACCACTGTTCCAGCTGCTTGGACAGTCACAGCTAATCACCCACAGAAGTAAATGCGGGGCCCATGTAGTAGGGAAGGTGTTAGCTCACCTTTCCATTTTTTGTGAAAAGGCGAACTTACACTTTAAATTTGGGCAGACGATTATCAACTTGAGTAGGACCCTTATTTTGAATGGTATCCCAAGGCACCTTGACCACAAACCACAACACTTGTGCATTTTAGTGCACCACAAATCACAGATGTGAACCATTGGTGCATTATGGTGCCCTGTGCTGAATAAAATATTGCAGGTCTAATAAACCTTTTCATAGTAGGTGAGGTTGAAAAAGACACAAGTCCATCAAGTCCCACCTATGTGTGTGATTATATGTCAGTATTACATTGTATATCCCTGTATGTTGCGGTCGTTCAGGTTCTTATCTAATAGTTTTTTGAAACTATTGATGCTCCCCGCTGAGACCACCGCCTGTGGAAGGGAATTCCACATCCTTCCCGCTCTTACAGTAAAGAACCCTCTACGTAGTTTAAGGTTAAACCTCTTTTCTTCTAATTTTAATGAGTGGCCACGTGTCTTGTTAAACTCCCTTCCGCAAAAAAAGTTTTATCCCTATTGTGGGGTCACCAGTATGGTATTTGTAAAGTGAAATCATATCCCCTCTCAAACGTCTCCTCTCCAGAGAGAATAAGTTCAGTGCTCGCAACCTTTCCTCATAACTAATATCCTCCAGTATCTTTATTAACTTAGTTGCCCTTTTTTGTACTCGCTCCATTTCCAGTACATCCTTCCTCAAGACTGGTACCCAGAACTGGACAGCATACTCTAGGTGCGGCTGGACCAGAGTCTTGAAGAGCGAGAGAATTATCGTTTTATTGTTTTATCTCTGGGGTTGATCCCCTTTTTAATGCATGCCAATATTCTGTTTGCTTTGTTAGCAGCAGCTTGGCATTGCATGCCATTGCTGAGCCTATCATCTACTAGGACCCCCAGGTCCTTTTCCATCCTAGATTCCGCCAAAGGTTCTCCCCCCATGTATAGATTGCATTCATTATTTTGCCACCCAAATGCATTATTTTACATTTTTCTACATTAAACCTTATTTGCCATGTAGTTGCCCACCCCATTAATTTGTTCAGATCTTTTTGCAAGGTTTCCACATCCTGCGGAGAAGTTATTGCCCTGCTTAGCTTAGTATCGTCCGCAAATACAGAGATTGAACTGTTTACCCCATCCTCCAGGTCGTTTATGAACAAAATAAAAAGGGTTGGTCCCAGCAACCCCACTACCCACCTCTGACCATTCTGAGTACTCCCCATTTATCACCACCCTCTGAACTTGCCCTTGTAGCCAGTTTTCAATCCATGTACTCACCCTATGGTCCATGCCAACGCACCTTATTTTGTACAGTAAACGTTTATGGGGAACTGTGTCAAATGCTTTTGCAAAATCCAGATACACCACGTCTACAGGCCTTCCTTTATCTAGATGGTAACTCACCTCCTCATAGAAGGTTAATAGGTTAACCTGCAATGTGGTGCATTGGCAAACCTTTCAAAATGAATGAGGCTGCCTTACTACAATGCGCATTAATGCACAAAATAATGCACATTTGGATCATCACTTTGTGAAGGATGCAGTTTTTTTATTACAGGCAGCTTTCGTATACCATAGACTAGTTCATGTATGACCAGTTTTGCAGCTGTAGCCAGCATTTGCTAAAACTGCACTGCAATATGTCAGGGAATGATTTATGGATTTTCTTTCTACTGAAACTAAAAATAAATGACAATTGGAGATTTGGGGACGAGGTGTTACCGAACTGGGATCAATGGGAAAAAAGGGCTTTATGCTGTATCTGAACTGTTTATTTTGTCTCTAAGCACAAGTGAGCTCACTCCTGAGAAATCAGTGAGCAAGAGGGGTGTATGGAGCCAGGCAGTCTAGCAGATAAAGACTTGCATTGTGTACAGCCATCTACATAACTGTGAGATCTTGAGATTGAATTTATTAACAAAGTATGGAAAATGTTTAAAAAAATCTTTCCCGAAGCCTACACCCCTTAGTTTCTTTGTGAACAGTGGAGCTGTATCAGGAACATCAGATAATCCATTTTCAATGCTGTTTTTTTTCCCCCCAAGAAGGTGGTTTATTTTAATTAATGCCATTCCTTAACCAAAAAAAAAAAAAACAAAGTGATAGTTTTCTTAAAGTAGATCTTTAGACAACCACTTGAAGCAAAACTCCAGCTCAAAAAAAGAAATAGCCAATTAAAAAATAAAATGAAGAGTAGCTTTTGCTACAATACTTACTTTCATTCTGGAGCTGTCCTCCACAGTAATCCTTTTCCCCGACTACTCCTCAGTCTTCCACGTTGAATGACAATAAAGAAAAAAATATCCAAGAGGTGCCGGGACTTTGATGGAAGTTTACAAGGTAGTCAGAGGACAAAAAGATTTATGCCGCGTACACACGGTCGGACTTTTCGTCTACAAAAGTCCGACAGCCTGTCCGACAGACTTCCGGCGGACTTTCGGCGGACTTGCAGCAGACTTTCTAACGAACGGACTTGCCTACACACGACCACACAAAAGTCCGACGGATTCGTACGTGATGACGTACACCGGACTAAAATAAGGAAGTTCATAGCCAGTAGCCAATAGCTGCCCTAGCATGGGTTTTTGTCCGTCGGACTAGCACACAGACGAGCGGATTTCGGGGTCCGTCGTAGTTACAACGTAAAGATTTGAAGCATGTTTCAAATCTAAAGTCCGTCGGATTTGAGGCTGAAAAAGTCTGCTGAAAGTCCGGAGAAGCCCACACACGATCGGATTACCAGCCAGCTTTAGTCCGTCGGCGTCCGTTGGACTTTTGTAGACGAAAAGTCCGACCGTGTGTACGCGGCATTAGAGAGCACGCCGACTAAGGTTAGGCTGCTTAAATGCAAACGCAGATACTGCTAGCCACTGCCAGTAACTTTCCTAATCCAGCCATTAACTTTCCTACATAAATACACACAGTAAAGCCCTATTTTTACGGCATTCAAGTTTTTTATTTTAACTGAGACTTTGATGAAGGGGGAGTTTTTTCTACCTCTGAAATGCTTTGGCTCTTTTTTTTTTTTTTTTTAGGTAAACCAATAAGTGAATTTGGTCACTTTTATCCTTAGGTCTGGTGCTCCTTCCATTGGTGCACTTTTTTTCTAGTTGCACATTGAACAGCAGCATCATTTAATTCACTTCCTCTGATCCCAGGCTATTATGTACCTGCCCCCAGCCTGTGACTAGATCAGGGCCGCCTTTAACATGGGGCAAAAGGGGCAGCTGCCCTGGGCCCAGTCATTGCTGTGGGGCCCTAAGCAGCTGCCAGCAGTTTGTGTGGAGGGAGACTGACGTGACAGCAGGAAGTGCAGCAGCACGTATTTAGTGCTGCACACAGTGCCCAGCTGAGTAGGAGGTGGAAAGTTTTGACAGGCAGAAAGCAAAGCGGCAGTGTATGCGAGGAGGAGAGCTGTCAGCACACCGAGTTAATCAGCGGCTTGTCAGCATGATCAGCGGGAAGATGGCCATTACCAGTGTGCAGCGCTGTGGGTGGTAAGAGTGGAGGACTTGTTTGACATTCTGTTGGAAAGAGTAAGCCTGTGTAGTGAAGCTTGCCATAGCTTGGCTTTGCTTTACTAACACTGCTCTGTCCTGCTCCTGCCTAACATACTAATGCCCCGTACACACAAACAGAAATTCCACCAGCAAAAGTCCGAAGAGAGCTTTTGGTCTGAAAATGCGACCGTGTGTATGCTCCATCGGACTTTCGCTGGCGGAATTCCAGCCAGCAAAAGATTGAGAGCAGATTCTCAATTTTTCGGTCGGAAAAAAGTTCAGATCGGAAATTCCGATCGTCTGTACCAATTCCGACTCGCAAAATTCCTACGCATGCTCGGAAACAATTCGACACATGCTAGGAGGCATTGAATTTCATTTTCTTGGCTTGTCGTAGTGCTGTACGTCTCCGCGTTCTCGACGGTCGAAAGTTCAGCGAACTTTTGTGTGACCGTGTGTATGCATGCAAGCCAAGCTTGAGCAGAATTCTGTCGGAAAACCATCCAAATTCCGCTAGTGTGTACGCGGCATAAGCCCTAAGTTGGGGACAAACTCCGCCCTCGCAGCCTCCCAGCGAGTTAGCATTCAGCACTATACTGTATCCTGCCCCCTTTCCCAGCCCGCCACATATGACTCAGAAGAGGAAGATAAAGTGGGGCTGAATCGGAATGGGTGGGAGTCTGGACTGTATTGTTTAGCAGTAAGTAGCTGAAGATTGTTTGTGTTTGCTTTTTAGAAGCTGTGCGTTGCTGAAAGGTAGAATTAAAAAAATGGCTACTTAGTTGATAGTACATCCACAGTAAGAACAAACACTCAAACATACATTGGTCTTATATGTAGGAGTCACGCTATCACCGCATCATACGTAAATATCTGGTATGAAATACATATTATGATAGTGGTTATATCGGCACAGTTCGCTGGGTCGCTAGATGATGCTATGCATATTTGTACATGATATGGTATCATATTATAGATTTATTGTGTACACCTGGCACCCGCTTGGGGGTTATTTCGTGATTGGGATCTACTGAGAGGTCTCTGAACAGTGGAGGGATCTGCCAGCCATTTAGACCAGACTTTGCTGTATTTGTTGGGACAGCCTCTGTTGTCATATGTGTCTTTATACAGAGGTAAGCTATTGTTAATTAATTGTTTCCACAGAGAGAGAGGAGGGGGGGTTGATTTGTGCCAACTAAGGGCGATGGCTTTACGGGCATAGAACAGGAGCAATCCCACCAGTGTGCGTCCTGCCACCGTAGGAATTAGTTGTTCAGTCAGGCCTAGTATGCAGATTGACATTGATGGTTGTAGTGGCACAGAGGTGATTTGTGTGATAAAGTCTAATATCTCCCGCCAGTAGCCGACAATTGCAAGACAGGGCCAGAAGATGTGGGTGAAGTCCCCAGGAGTCCCACCACATCTCCAACATTCAGGAGGGGAGTCGGTGTTCATTTTGTGTAGTCTATGAGGAGTGAAATATGCCCGATGTAGGGATCCCAGCACTGCCGCCTCGACCTGGGTAGCTGGGTTGGAGATGTCCAGATTGAGCCACCAAGCAGCTGTTACTAGCTGGGCGGCTAGATAGTACTTGTGTAGATCCGGACATGCCAAGCCACCCTGGGAGGTCGGGCGTATCAGTGTGGTCCAGCTGTATCGGGGGGATTGGGATCCCCATATGAAAGAGGCGAGGAGGCGATGTAGACGTATGAAAAAAGATTTAAGGATCCACTGTGGAGAGTGGCGAAATAAGTACGTGAATTTGGGGAGTATTTTCATTTTAAACAAATTTATGCGTCCCAATATTGAAAGAGGCAACGATTCCCATGACTTCAGCCATTTCTGAGTCTCCTGAACTACCAGCGACAAATTTAAGGGTAAGTAGTCAGAAGCCCGCCTGGAGACCACCACCCCTAGGTATTTAAAATTCTCGACCCATTGAAGAGGGATGTCAGTGGGAGCTGTGTCACAGGCCGCAGGGTCGATGGGGAACAGGAGAGATTTTGTCCAGTTAACTCTGAGGCCCGTGACAGAGGAAAAGGAGTTGAGGACCTGCAGGGCTCCCTCGAGTGATGGCTCCGCATCATTGAGGAAGAGTAGGAGGTCGTCTGCGTACAGGGCGCCACTCTCCTCCAGCCAGCCAGCCAACCCGCAGCCTCCTAACGTGAGGAGAGGTGCGAAGGGCCTCTGCAAGTGGCTCCATCGGGATGGCAAATAAGGCTGGAGAGAGAGGGCAGCCCTGCCGCGTGCCCTGGACAGATGGAAGGACCGTGACAGGCCCCCTCCCAGCTTAATGGCCGAGGTGTGGTCACGGTAAAGGACCTTCATCCATTCAATGAAGAGCAGGGGGAACCCCATCCTGCGGAGGACCTCCCAGAGAAAAGGCCACTTGACCGTGTCGAAGGCCTTTTCAATGTCTAGGGAGGCCACCACCCTAGATCCCTCATTGAGATGTTGCGTGTGTATGTTGGTGAACAGGCGCCTCAAGTTTACGTCTGTCGCTCTATTGGCCATGAAACCAGTCTGGTCAGTCTCAATGATAGATGGTAGTAGGGGCTGTAGTCTCGTGGTTAGTAATTTGGTGAGGATCTTAAAGTCCGTGTTAAGTAGGGCGATTGGACGTGGGGTCTTTAGACGCTTTATGGATAAGAATGACATGGGCATGACCCATGGAAGCTGGGAGGGCACCATCAGCCAAACATTGGGAATAAAGCTGTGCCAATTTGGGGGCCAGTAGGTCCCCATGAGTCTTGTAGAACTCAATGGGTAGTCCATCTGGGCCCGGAGACTTTCCCACAGGGAAGGACCTAATCGCCTTCAGTACCTCCTCCGGGATAATCGGCCCCACCAGGGACTCTCTCTCCCGATCAGACAGCCAGCCAAGAGCCAAGGGGTCCAGCCAGGGTGTGAGGTCCCATGGCCGGAAGTCCGAGGGTAGCACTGAGGTATAGAGAGAACTGTAGTACTGGTGGAAGGCCTCTAGTATGTCCGGCAGGGAGGAGGCCGATTCTCCCGAAGGGGACACCACACTAGGGATCACCGTCAGGGGTTTGTCATGTTGTGCCAGCATCGCTAGGAGGCGACCGTTGCCGTCTCCTTGTTCAAAGAACCGTTGTTTGTTTCGGTAAAGGTCAAGTCTAGTAACCTCGGTGAGGTGGAGGTGTAAGTCACGTTTCGCCGCATTGAGGGAGTCAAAGTGTGTGTCAGTAGGGTCGGCTGCGTAGATGTCTGATTGGAGTTGTGCAGCTGTCTGTAGGGCAATAGTGGTAGCTGCCTGCTCCCTCCGGATCCCAGCAATAGAAGAGATATATTGCCCTCTGGTAAAGGCCTCAAAGGCATCCCAGGTCACCGCTGTGGAGGAGGACCCCGTATTAAGATCCCAGTATTCCGCTAGGTGTTGTGGAATAGTATCTGCCAGGTCGGCATGGGAGATCCAATGGGATGCACACAAATTTTATTACATGATTTATTGTATATAAACATCAAAGGGTAGCTGTAAGCTATGTTTGAATTATGCAATCACATTAGGTGCTCAAAGTGGTCACCATCCAGACATTTTTGATTTCGGCAAACTACTGCATGAACAGCATTGACTAGAGTGTCCACAAGAAATGCTCTGCGTGATGTTTCAAATTCTTCACAGTGCAGTCAATGTAGGTGGTTTTCTATGGTACACCACATCCTCCAGTGCTCTTCACAGATAGAAATTGAGGGGTGTTAAGTCTGGGGAACATGGAGGGAATTCAACAGCACCTCTATGTCCTATCCAACGTCCTGGCAGAATGTAATTTAGATTGACTCTGACATCCCGGCGGTAGGAGGTGGTGCGCCATCTTGCTGGAAGTAAAATTGCTCATCCTCATAAACCAGACAAATGGATGGTAACATGATGACATCAACAATGGTGCTAATACTGACATCTTTAGGGGAAACATAATACTACACATTGTTGCCATAATTCAATTCAGGTTTTAAGAAAGGGCATAGATAACAACTGAAGTGAAGTTGAAGTGTGTGTTTTTTTGGGCCCCTCTGTATATATAAGGTAATATTTCAACTTAAAGTGGTTGTAAAGGTAAACATTTTTTTACCTTAATGCATTCTCTGGTAGCACAGCCCCCCTAAATACTCCCCTAAACCCAATCTGGAACCAGTGCTGTGCACGTCTGCAGCGGCTCTTCTCCCCAGTCCCTACTCTCAGAGGCTTAGCTGAGAGCAGAGGGCGTCATTGGCTCCTGCTGCTGTCAATTAAAATCTGTCAGCAGAGAGCGGGGGCAGGGCCGAGCCAAGCATGTTTCTGAATGGACGCAAGCAGCCCGGCTCAGGATTGATACCCCAATGGGAAGCGGCTTCCTATGGGGGCACTCTGCAGGCGGGAGGAGCCAGAAGTTCTGGCGGGGGACCTAGGAAGTAGAGGATCCAGGCTGCTCTGTGCAAAGCCATTGCACAGAGCAGGTAAGTATAACATGTTTATTATTTGAAAAAAACACCTTTACAATCCCTTTGAGTGTATTTGCTAGCAAGTTAAAAAAAACAAGAATTATGTGACCCACTGACTCCTTTTTCAGAAAAAACTAGCGGCTTAGCTCTCATGTTGGTTCTTTGACTTCAATACTTTCTAAGTCTCAAACACAGTTGACTTTAAAGATAAATAATAAATTCTACATTTTTGTTTATCTTCCATTAACTCCATGCTTGTTCCAAGTTGGTAGACATTAGCCAAGCTAATACTTTCATGTATCAAAAGAGGTACAGTATAGACTACAAAGAGAGACATCTTTTTGCCCCTGTACAAATCATTTGTAAGACCTCATCTGGAATATGCAGCTCGGTTTTGGGCACCAGTTCACAAAAAGGATATCAGGAAACTGGAGAGTGCAGAGAAGGGCAACCAAACTAATAAGAGGAATGGAGGAGCTACGCTATGAGGACAAGTTTAGAGGAACTGAATTTATTCTCTCTTGAGAAGAGAAGATTAAGGGGGGGGGGGGGGGGTATGATCAACATGTAATAAGTGCTCTATACAGTAAACTTGGTGTACAGTTATTCACTTTCAGGTCTTTACAGAGGGCAAGGGGGCACTCTTTATCTGGAGGACATTTAACCTTCACACAAGAAAAGGCTTTTTCACAGTAAGAGCTGTGAAAAAATTGAATATTGACTCCCTCAAGAACTGGTTCTGGCCAGCTCAGTAGTGTAGATTGTTTCTTTAAGTGGTTCTAAATACTCAAGGGTTTTCACCTTAATGCATTCTATGCATTAAAGAGGAGGTCCAGGCTCCTTCAGAAAAAATTAAAAATCAGCAGCTACAAATACTGTAGCTGCTGACTTTTAATATTAGGACCCTTACCTGTCCTGGAATCCAGCAGTGTCAGCACCCCAGCCAATTTTTTCATCAGCTCTTAGGTGCTGCTGCCGCCATTGCTTTGTAAGGAAACCCGGCAGTGAAGCCTTGCGTCTTCACAGCCAGTTCCCACTGCGCATGCGCAAAGAGCGTTGCGTGAATGGCCCAGTGGCGGGGGGAAGGAGGAGGGGGGCCGAACTTCCGGCTGATCTCGTTGCAGAGAAATCACTCGGAAGTAGGAGCGGGTACCTGTCAAAACCAGGTACCCGCTCCCCTCCCCGCAAGGTTCCAAATGTGGCACCGGAGGGGGGGAGGCAGATAAGCGGAGCTTCCCCTTTTGGGTGGAGCTCCGCTTTAAGGTGAAAAACCTTCTGTGCTGCAGCTCCCCCCCAGACCCCCCCTTTTTCTTACTTGAGCCCGATCTGATCCAGCGATGTGCACTAGCTAGCAACTGTCTCTCACATCATTGGATAGATTGGCTCCTGCTGCTGTCAATCAAATCCTGAGCGGGGGGCTGGGTGCCAATGGATGCAGCAGCGAGACTCGAGAGTGAGCCTGCACGGTGTCCCCATGGAAAGCGGCTTTCCGTGGGGACACCCGATGAAGAGGAGGGGCCTGGAGTGCCGGCAGGGACCCCAGAAGAAGAGGATCGGGGCTGCTCTGTGCAAAACTATTGCACAGAGCAGGAAAGTATAGACATGTTTGTTATTTTTTGAAAAAAAAAACAGAAGGTTTACAACAACTTTATTGCACAAAATCTAACTGGATATCAATATGTAAAGGTAACTTTGACAGTGATAGTTGAACCAGGGAATATCTAATTGCCTCATGGTGGATCAGGAAGTATCCCCCCCCCCCCACTGAGGTTAATTTGGTCATACTTTATTGAGGGGGGTTGCCTTCCTCTAGATCAGCTGTGGGTATAGAATTGTGATTATAGAGATTTTCTATTTGTGTGTTTGTTTGTTTTTTTAATTGGTTAAACCAGGTGGACTAGTGTCTTTTTTCAACTCGATTAACTATGTAACTAGTTGTTTAAGAATCAAACCAACAATGGTAGGCCCCATATTTCTTCCATGACAGGTGTACTTTAAAGGTAGCCAGTTGTTTAATGTTGCTATATGAACTCAATTACCATTTAAATATATATCTATCTATATCTATTTATATATTTATATTTGCTGGCATAATGCCCCTTTGTAAGTTGACTCCATTGGTTTTCGGCCATTCTCGCTGATGTAGCTTACATCCGAGCTTTTACATTAACGGTAATCCTTTCTTTTTACAGACACGTAGTAATCGCGGGGTTTGTAATAGACAGCTGTTGTTTGAAATTGTAGACTTGCTAAAATAGGTAATGATGACACATTAAATCACATACACCATTTGGCTTTTTAATTAGCTCCATAATGACATTGGAAAAAGTAATACTCTGATGAACATGTATACGCCAACATAAATAGCAATTAAACAATAGATAGACCATCCTGCATGGGAGAAAATACTTTTTAGACACCACACAGTCAAGATTGTGCTGAGATATGATATTACTGAATAAATTCTACCTTGTATTACTTACAGAAGATGATGAGGCAAAAGAAAACTTCAATTCAACACGTTCATGTATTATTCAAAGAAACAAAGGCTAAATTTAGAGCGTATCTTAACCCAAGAACAAGATTTAATGTATTGCAGCTTAGTAGTCCTTCGTTTTTGTGGCTGCATTCGTTTGATTTTTTTTGTGTGTTTTTTTCAGCCCCAAAACCTCACTGAGTCAGAAAAAAAATTCAATGAAGTTCAACCTATTAAATTTCTCTAATAGCATTACTACCTATACAGAAGTAGGCAATATTTTGAAGTCTGCCAAGTTCAGCTTATTCTAATACTTTCTCAATGTTGTTATTGTTGATCCAGAAGAAGACAATACAGAACACCAGTGAGACAGCTTTCAATTTATTCTTACAATGAGAAGGGGGAAGGGGGTCCCACTTGACCCCATCAATGACAATCAAGATTACTGCAATTCCCTATCTCAATCCCATCCTACTAATTATAACTGGAGTTGCTATTACTGGTAAGAAAGGCATCCAGTCTACATTTAGATTCACTACCACCTTGTCTGTCGGGAGATCCAAAGCCTGAACATCCTTACAGTAAAGAACCCCTTCACTGTACAATTGCCATAGCAACTCATGGAGTCACCATGACAGGACAGGCACACAAAAGGATCCCTATCTCTGTTGCTTCTGCCAGAAACATCTACTATGGTGCAAGGCTGCCATTGTCTAAATTTCTGACTGCAGCAAACCTGCCCTAATATATGAGAACGGACACCTCCAGAAACACCAGTAGTATAAATGTAGCACTGCCCCAGTAGGAGTTGCAAATGAACTTGGATTCCCCACTCCTGCACAGCCAGGCACACCAAACTTTCACAAGCACCCAGAGTCAGAGAACAGTCCATGGCTTTGTTTTTTATTTATTAGAGGGTTAATAACTTGGATAAGGATGGGATGGGTTATGGGATGCCCACCTGACTTCGGGGATAACTTCCTATATACATCTTTATACAGTGTCTTCTTCTCTTTCCTCCAGCACAAACACTTGCTGGCTCCAGCTGAATCACTCTTGAGATGATCTGACAGGCTCCCAATCAGATTTAGCAATGGCCCATTACAGGCAGGAACTTGCAGCCCCTTTAAGTGTAGCTCAGATACAGTGAAACAGCATGTAACTTCTTCTCTGTGGCTACTGATTCCAGCACCACCTCTTAAGGCACTGCCAATCCACCTGGCTGCAGCTGCCCTTTTCACCAGCCCCCTGGCTGTCTCTCTACACCAGTATACCCGACTGACTCTTCACCAGCCCGCCCAGCTGACTCTCTGGAGGTCTCTTAGGGGAAAGGCCTGAAAATTTAAGCACACGGCTATCTTCAAGGGAGACTGGCTACACGTGCCAGTCTCCCCCATTGTCAGTCCCCACAGAGTCGCACTACTCACTCTGTCCTCTTCTTGCTCATGTGCCTCCAGGAAAGACTTCCTCCCGTGTGTTTTGGTAGAATGCTTCCAGCTCCCAAGCCCTGGCCCAAGGCAGGACATCCCCTCTCAGACTAAGGGGTACCCTTCAGGGCCACCGACAGCCTCCTCAACACTGCTTCTCCATCGTCCACCCAGCCCCTGCTGGCATGACCCATGTCTATTCATGGAGTTATCTCAGCCCGCTGGCGGCCCACTGCTGGGGATTGGCCAAGGCTCCATAAATATTCAAGGTAGCTCCGCCTAAGCCCCACCTTCTGGTTCTAGAAGATTCTCCAACCTTCTAGACCAGGGGGAGGCACCAGAGAGCTGCCAGGATGAGTCACCCAGCCCTGAAATCTATTAAACCTTGATCCAATTAAGACTCGCCAGCTTAAATGTGAGTCAGAGTATGGTTTGCCTACATTCACTTCTAGCACACACTAGAGGGTGTTACACTAATAAGAATACATTCTTTATTGTAATACAAAGATTAAAATGATTTAACTTAATTTAATTTCCAGAAGTAGTAAAAAAAAAATATATATATACCCCTATGCACATTTTATTGACAGGAAGGGTGGGCAGTAGTTGACAGTCACCAAAACGGCCCCTATCCAATACCAGTTTTTGGGCCTCCATTCAACTACTGGCCAAGCAAAAACACTTATTTACTGTGCATCGATTGACAGCTAGATGCAGGTAAGCCATGTCCAAATCTATGTGACAATGGAAGGGTTCCCAGCATCCATCTAAAGCACAGTATAAATAGGCCCCTAAGTTTCAAAGTTTTCCTTGTGAAGTTGCACAGTTTTGGTCCACCCCTTACTTGTGGGAGTGTTATAAGGCCCAAACAAGCTTGTTTTTCCTATGTCTCAAGAAATTATTACAGGGTAACTCAATCCAAAGCTGATATTTTAGTTATGAGTGGATGGTGATAGGTTAAATTATCAACTGGTTTCTTATAACCGCTGGTCACCAGCAGGTAGTGAGAGCCAAAAATTTATTAGGGGGGTCTTTAGAAAATGTGGCTGTATCTGGTGATGAACTTTGGACTGTCATCTTTAGCACGGGCACACCCCTATATGTCACATAGATTAAAATTATAACTGAACTTTCCTGACAACTAGAAACAGCATAATATACTCCAACACAGGCATACAAGATTTTGGTAAACAGTGGTATAACCTTGGAATGCAGTCCTGGAACATATTGGCAAAATGTATGTAAAAGTTGTATTGCTATTAAATGGAAGAACTACCTTTTATATTTCTGAAAGATCAGTCATTCAAATGTTAAATACACTGAGCAAAATTATAAACACAACACTTTTGTGTTTGCCCCTATTTATCATAGGCTGAACTCAAAGATCTACAACTTTTTCTATGTACACAAAAGGACTATTTCTCTCAAATATTCTTCACAAATCTGTCTAAATCTGTGTAAGTGAGCACTTCTCCAACCGCAGACCACATGTAACCACACCAGCCCAGGACCTCCACATCCAGCATCTTCACCTCCAATATCGTCTGGGACCAGCCACCCGAACAGCTGCTGCAACAATCAGTTTGCATAACCAAAGAATTTCTGCACAAACTGTCAGAAACCATCTCAGGGAAGCTTATCTGCATGCTCATTGTCTTTATCGGAGTCTCGACCTGACTGCAGTTCATCGACGTACCCGACTTGAGTGGGCAACTGCTCACATTCAATGGCGTCTGGCACTTTGGAGAGGTGTTCTCTTCCCGGTTTTCACTTTACAGGACTAATGGCAGATAGCGTGTATGGCGTTATGTGGGTGAGCGGTTTGCTGATGTCAACGTTGTGGATCGAGTGGCCCATGCTGGCGGTGGTGTTATGGAATGGGCAGGCATATTCTATGGACAACGAACACAGGTGCATTTCATTGATGCCATTTTGAATGCACAGAGATACCTTGACGAGATCCTGAGGCCCATTGTTGTGCCATTCCTCCACGACCATCACCTCATGTTGCAGCATGATAATGCATGGCCCCATGTTGCAAGGATCTGTACACAATTCCTGGAAGCTGAAAACATCCCAGTTCTTTTATGGCCAGCATACTCACCGGACATGTCACCCATTGAGCATGTTTGGGATGCTCTGGATCGGCGTATACGACAGCGCATTCCAGTTCCTGCCAATATCCAGCAACTTCGCACAACCATTGAAGAGGAATGGACCAACATTCTACAGGCCACAATCAACAACCTGATCAACTCTATGCAAAGGAGATGTGCTGCACTGCGTGAGGCAAATGGTGGCCACACCAGATACTAGACATGTGCACACTGAAATATTTTGTTTCGGGAATTTCGTTTTTGTCCGAAAAATACATTTATTTAGTTACTCCCGAAATTCGTTTTTATTCATTTTGTTTCGTTAAAAAATGCATTCGTCCAAAAATCCGAAATAATTAAGGTCGATTCTGTCATTGAAGGCTTATGGTGTCTGTCGAATGTTCTAAGAAGATTTGACGGAGCAGCTAAACTGTACAACGCCGCAATCGTACATTTCCGGTCGAATGTTCAGCCTACAAGCTATAGTAGAATTCTAATGTTGTATGACACTAGTAATAATTATATATATTAATTATTATTACTAGTCAACCTACATTAGAATGCTTCTATAGCCTATGGGCGGAGCATTTGACCATAAATGTCCACTCGCAGTGACTGCTTCGTCGAATCTTCATGTCGAATCTTTTCTCTCTATGTCGAATAATCTTGGACTAATAGAATTAGATTAGGCACATTCGACCTTTTTTGCTATTGTCTCTATAATGTCGAATCTTTTCTCTCTATGTCGAATCTTTTCTCTCTATGTATAATAATCTTGGACTAATAGAGCTAAGGTTAGGCACATTCGACCACATGTTCGATGGACACAGATCGCCATTGTCAGCGTCATGTCGAATCTCCTATCTATATTGAACTGTTGTCACAACGAAAACGAAAATAAAGCATTTGTTTATGTTGGATCTTTTGGTTTTCGGATTCTGCACGTTCGTTATCATTTGTTAAAACGATAAGGACAATACCCAAAATTCGGACGAAAATGCATTTGGATGAAAACTAATGCACAGTCTACCAGATACTGACTGGTTTTCGGACGCCTCCAAGACAGTAAAACTGCACATTTTAGAGTGGCCTTTTATTGTGGCCAGCCTAAGGCATACCTGTGCAATAATGATGCTGTCTAATCGGCATCTGTCAGAAACTGTGAATCAGACTGAGACAGAAGTACAGTTAAATTACACTTGTTTAATAATATTAAAAAAAGGTAAACAGAGTAAACGTAGTCAAAACATAGCCAGAGTTCAGGAACTGGAACGGATAGTCAGACAAGCCAAAACGTCAGGGAGCCAGATATGAGCGTAGTAGAACAGCAAGCAGGATCCAGAGCCAGAAGGCATGTCAGCCAAGCAAGTCTTTAACGGGAACACAGGAGAGCGTCTCTAGAGATGTGACCAAGGTGAAGGCAGAGATCATCTGGACTGGACGACTTAAGTAGGCAGGACTGACGAGCAGGATATCATCAACAGGTGAGTCACTGTGGAGAGATAGGAGCTGGCAACTAGCCGACAGCTGAGCCTCCAGCTTTGAGAAGAAAAGGCTGAGCCCAGCCCTGACAGCATCTTGATATGCCACACCTGTGAGGTGAATGAATTATCTTGGCAAAGGAGAAGTGCTCACTAACACAGATTTAGACAGATATTTGAGAGAAATAGGCCTTTTGTGTACATAGAAAAAGTCGTAGACCTTTGAGTTCTGCTCATGATAAATAGGGGCAATCACAAAAGTGTTGCTTTTATAATTTTGCTCCGTGTACATTGTGATTTACCATTAATAATCTTACTACTGGAGCCACTGGTGATACCACCACGAGGAAAGGAGCGGCCGGAGGATACCACTTGGTCCCTGGGTGACCACTAAGCGACTTTGACACCTTTTGTTATATAACAAGAGGGTCAACTCTATTTGGTGAGTGAGGATCGTACACGTGGTGTATTGGTGGCACTGAAGTAGATACTGTTGCTGAAGAAAATAAAATAACACGGCACTTTAGGGCCCCTTTCACACTGTCGGGCCGTTCAGGTCCGCCTGTCAGTTTTGACGGTGGACCTGAATGGGCGCTCCATGCTAGTCTATGGAGCGACGGATGTCAGCGGTGACATGTCCGCTGACCTCCGACCGGTCCGATCCGCTAAAATCAGACGGATGCCCCTATGTTCGCATCCGTCCCTGGCGGATCAGATCGGGTGAGATCTGATGAAAACGGACATGCTGTCCGTTTTCGTCCGATCTCTCCACAGTACTAGCAACGCTCGACAAGCCCCTCCCCGCTCAGTGAGCAGAGAGGGACCTGTCAACTGCCAGCTCAGCAGAGATCAATGGAGAGATCTCCCACTGAGCTGGCGGACAGAGGCGGACTCCGAGGCAGCGGATCCGCCTCGTGAAAATGATGCCTAATACAAGTTAAAAGGACTTGTCAAATTGGATATCACACTTATTTGGGACTGAGCACTTTTATTATTTTTCACTGTTCGGATTTATGTTTTTTTGTGTGAGAGTTGCACAATACATTATAGTGAATCACATTACATTTTATTTTGCAAGCACAGTTTTAACACACAAAGTCAATACTCTTGTGGGTTACTTTTGAGGATCGTACAACCTAATTGGTTTGGAACAGCAGCTGCACAAAGTTGCACTGGTGGCGCGAGTGTGTTTTACATTTACTTAAATGCTATTGTTACCTGTATAAATTACTATGTAGTCTGATGTTTTTTTTTTTATGTTTATACAGAATTTATATTGCACCAAGTGTTTGCACAGGGTTTTCCAAAATAGCTCTAAACCCTGTGTATTTGGGCCCCATTGCAACTGCATGTTCTGCCATGATTATAGTGGCACCCTTGCTTTAAGCACAAATACATTACTTATCTCATATTTGTATTATTATTTTACTCGCTATTATACTGTAGAAGCTACAGAAACAAGGAAAAAAGTGTCATGTTGTTCCATAGGTCCAATATAAGTGCGCCAGTCACCATTCTGAGTCCATACTGTATTGTGTTTGTTTTTGCAATGGAGAGTGCCTATACAGTAAAGGTTTGTTGTGTGTTGCCTCCCTCATCCTGCCTTTGTGTTCCTAAAAATGAAAATGTCTGTTCCTTTGATAGAATTGTACTCTGATTTTTCAAATGGCATTTCCTCATTTTCAGCATACATTTGGCATTCAAGAAGTGGAATGTGCTGTAACGGCAGATGTTTAAAGAACTCCCAATGACCTAAGTAGAAATTCTTAAGAAGTGTGCCCAGTTTTATTTCATTTTTTAAAGTAAATATTAAATGACTCCCATTAAAAAAAAATAGACATTGGGGTTTTATTTACTAAAACTGGAGAGTACAATATCTGGTGCAGCTGTGCGTAGAAACGAATCAGCTTCCATTTATTTTGTCAAAGCTTAATCAAACAAGCTGAGATCAGAAGCTGATTGGCTACCATACACAGATGCACCAAATTTTGCACTGTTCAGTTTTAGTAAATGAATCCCATTGCATAAAAATTGCAGATTTGTTGAACTTGTTAGATATAAATGATACATTCAAGAATTGACATCTTGAAAATGCTGTGCTTGTGCCTACCCTTCATTACACCTAGACCAGTGTTTCCCAACCTTTTTTTAGTCATGGCACCCTTTAAAATTATAGACAATCTCGAGGCACCCTTTAAAATTATGGACAGTCTAGAGGCACCCCATTCTAAAATGTAAAAACTATTCTAATAGCTTTACGCAATGCAGCAACATCCACACGTAGGACACCCAAAGTTAGAGATGATTTATTCTTCCAAAGCAAATACACTTTTGCACACTGGTACTGATTAGTATTCCGATGTTTCTCTTCTCCCTCAATTTCTCTCCATCAGTCAGCTAATGTCACCCCAGCCCTGAGGGAGAGGGGCACAAGAGGGTCAAACAAGGATACTTTGGAAGCGACAGACATCCTCCTTATTAACTGATGACATCATTGGTTGTTAGAATGCCAGTGTCTAGAAAGTCATAATGGTGCATAAAGAAAACCTGTGTGTCAGTGAAGGGTCTTTTCCAGCCGCATCCGCCATGGTCCTGTGCGTGTGCGCGGTGGATTGGCACTCCGGCGCATGCGCGCGCGCGGCCCGATGGGGCGGTGCGTGCGTGTGCGCGATAGCACACATGTGCGCACACCCGTTGTGACGCTCTGGTGGGGCTATTTAAAACGGCTCCAGCGCCCAGACAGGTTGCTGGTTTGTCATCAGCTTCCTGTTGGTTCCTGCTTCCTGTTTAAACATACCTGATTTCCTGTTGTGACCCGGACTGTTCTTACCACGCTACTTCTCTCCTGGATTGACCCTCGGCCTGTTTAACGGACTTTGCCTTGCCTGCCACCAGTGTTTGACCCTCGGCCTGTTTAACGGACTTTGCCTTCCCTGCCACCAGTGTTTGACCCTCGGCCTGTTTAATGGACTTTGCCTTGCCTGCCACCAGTGTTTGACCCTCGGCCTGCTTAAACAGACTTGCCTTGTCTGTCACCAGTGTTTGACCCTCTGCTTGTTTACAGATTTGCTTACTCCACCCAGCATCGGGTCCTCAGCCAGTTCCAAAACTCCTGCACCCCCAGATCCAGCTCTGCAGTCTTCCTCCAGGAACTCTATACCTGCTGATGGCCCGTGCTCCTTAGTGCCACCCATTCCCTGTATCATCTCCAGGGGACAGGGTGCACGTAGTTGCAAGGCGGACCGCTCTCGGCATCTCAGCCTCGGTAAGTAATCTCCTGACACTGTGGCTTTGTGTAACTAAAGGCAGGCTTGATTCACCCGCTGGCTTGTATACAATTTTTGATCAATTTTTAGGCATTTTGCCAAGGTACCCCTCAAGAAACCTCAAGGCACCCCAGGATGCCCCGGGCACCCTGGTTGAAAAAGGCTGATCTAGACGACTGACAGCAGAGCTTACATGGACCAAAAAACGGGAACCCTTTCCTACATAACCACAGAAGAACTTTTGCAGACCTCTTTAGCTCTTACATGCTAAGTGGCAATAAAAGTAGGTATTTTATAAAATCCGCCATTAATTTTTTTTTTTTTAAAGCAGCTCTGGATGCAATACTTGCCTTTTTTCATCACTTTCTCCTGCAGTACTTCTTTTTTTTCTACAGGAAGATCTTCGTCTTCGGGTTTGAATAAAACCCAACATTATTCAACATTATTCAACCTAAAAGGAAAACTGAGGACATATGTGAGAGCTGAACATCATGGACCCCCTTTTCCCCTGGTGTCCTGCATGTGTATTCATGCAGGGACCAGTGCTGATGTCATCATGTCAGCGCCACTTGCAGTATCATTGAGGATTGCACACTGGCGGGGGAAGATCCAAAGCGGAATAACCCCTTGAACACCAAGTAACTACGATAAAGACATCTGGAAAAGATAAATATAAAAATATAAAATATACATAGGGAATCTTAAGGAGGTTGGGGCTCCTGGGGGGGGGGGGGGGGGGGGGTTTGAGGGAGTGCGGAGCCCAGACCAAGGAATTTAGCCTTATTTAATCCGCATGTATCTGACTCCCTCAGAAATATAACCCCTTGTCTCATATTGTAAAAAAAGGTGTTCCTTGTCTCATATTGCATTAGAATTATGTTATGTGATGTGTGGATGTTTACCAAAATCTTAAGGAGGACATGTCTAAATAAGCAAATCTTGTCAATCTTGTGAAGATTTCGGTACAGGTAGACCATGGACAAGAATGGCCTGATACTCTCAGGATTCATTAGATAGGTGTGGATCTGAAGGCCTCAAATTAAGATTAGGGATCAGATATGGGTTAAAGTAAACCAGTACTTAGGAAGTAAGAAAGCTATCATTACTGATGTCCTAAACATTAGCCAGCTGGCAGTTATACTAACCCAATGGCTCTAGCATTTTAAACCAAACCTGCCAAGTTAAAAACAGAAGATTTTTTATACTGCAACAGACGCGTTTTTTATACTAACCTCTACAGCAGCCTATGTCTTCTACCTTCCCTCCATTCTTGTGCTGCAGCCTCTGTAATACTCTTTGGCATTCAAAACTGACGGAAGTATTGGATTCCTTTGTCCCCCACTGAGCACCAAAGTTTCATTATCCAACCCCTAAATCACAACAGGACACAGCAGTGAGGTAGAGATCGAAGGATGGAACCACAGCGGGGGATACAGATGTCCTACACTACTAGAAGTGTTGAATTCTTTAGAGTCTTACAGAGGCTACAACTTTGAAACTCAGGGAAGGCAGGAGACATGGGCCAATGGAGAGGTGAATATACTACCTCTTCCATTGCAGGGTTCTTTCATATGGATTCATTTTTAACTGGACATGCTCACTTTAAAGTATGTTTAAAGGTATTTTTTTCATTTTGGATGCAATAAAATATGATTAAAGCACTTGTGAATTTTTTTTTTATCTGTGTCCCATTCTGGAGATTTCCCTTTACTCTGTCTAAAGAGCATTTGAGATATCAAGTACTTATGTTGGATGAAAAGACTTGGCTTGCTGTCATTCCATGTTCTATGTTTCAATGCATCCCAGAGACATTTAGTAGGGTTGAGATCAGGACCCTGTGCAGGCCACTCGAGTTCCTCCATGCTACAGTAAATTCATCAGACCACATCTTATGGGGTTGACTTCGTGCACAGGGACACAGTCCTACTGGAACAGAAAAGGCCTTTCCCAAACACTTGCCAGAAGGTTGAAAGCCCATAATTTTCTAAAATGTCTTTTCTGAAGCTTTAACAGCATCTTTCACTGGAAACATCTGAACTCAATAGTTTAGAGGGGTTTCCACAATCATTTGGCCATATAGAGTATAGTATATGTAACGCACCCCTAAGGAGCCGCAAGTAAACTGGGATCCCTCACCCTGCACAGCCAGGTTCACTGTATCTTCATAGGCACACTTGAGTCAGAGAACAGTCTGTGACTTTGTTCTTCTTTTGTTTTATTGATGGTAATAACTTGGATAGGGATGGGAGGTTATAGGACGCCTATTTGACTTCAACAACAAACTTCAGGTACAACTCTTCTTATATACAGTCTCTATATACAGCTCTATGCACAACTCCCCTTCTTACTCCAGCACTCGCTTGCAGAACCCAACTGGAACACTGTGAATATCTGGCAGTCACTCAGTCAGATTAAAGCAATGGCCCATTGCAGGCAGGAACCTGAGGCCCCTTGGTTGTGTTGCAGATTTTTAGTGCCCAGCTTGCATCACCCCCAGTGGCTACTGATTCCAGCACAATCTTGTCAGGCATTGCCAACCCACCTGGCTGCAGCTGCCCCTTTCACTAGCCCTCCAGGCTAACTTCTCCCCACAGTCCTCCACACTGACACTCACCAGCTCACCTGGCTGGCTCTCAGGAGATCTCCCAGACATGCTGACCTGCTCCTGCTGTCCCCTCTCCTTGCTCCTGTGACTCCATGAAGGGCTTCCTCTGTGTGTCTTGGTAGGATCCTTCCAGCACCTGAGCCAACCCCCCCCCCCAGACTAGGGGGCACCCTCAAGGGCCATCGACAGCCTCCTCAGCACTCCATCTCCATCCTCCACCCAACTGCCCCTCCCTGGCATGACTCATGCCTATTTATGAGGTGGCCTGCCTCCTGCCAGTACTTTACTGGGGAATGGGTGAGGCCTTCATAAATATTCCAAGCAGCTGCTCCCAACCTTTACCCACTATGTCTAGAACATTCTTCAATGTCCCAAAAAACAGGCGGAGGCACCAGAGAAACTGCTAGGATGAGTCACCCAGCCCCGAGTCGCCGAACCCTGACCCAGATGCCTGGCTCAGGCTTGGCCGTGAGCCGAAACAAATTTTTACCTACACTAAGCCCATTTCACACCGAGGGCGTTTTGCAGGCGCTATAGCGTTAAAAATAGCGCCTGCAATCCGCCCTCAAACAACTGCAGCATTGTCTCCAGTGTGAAAGCCCGAGGGCTTTCACACCGGAGCGCTGCGCTGTCAGGACGGGAAAAAAAGTCCTGCCAGCAGCTTCTTTGGAGCGGTGAAGGAGCGGTGTGTTTACCGCTCCTCCACCGCTGCTCCCCATTGAAATCAATGGGGCAGCGCTGGGATACCACCGGCAAAACGCCGCTATTGCGGCGCATTGCGGGCGGTTTTAACCCTTTTTCGGCCACTAGTGGGGGCTAAAAGTGCCCCGCTAGCGGCCGAAATGCGCCGCTATAAATGGTGGCGTTTTACCGCCGACGCTATGGGTGGCCTGGTGTGAAAGGGCTCTTACAACCAACCTATCTACATCAAGCACACTAGTGGGTGCTACATATAAAACCATGGAGTGAAAGAAACGTCTTCTGCGTGACCCATAAGGTTACAGAATACAAACAGGCTAGTTGCACAGCTAAGTTACAATAATAAAGTACCATAAACATTTTACATACATATGTTTTATCGTACAGGGGGAACTTATGAATCAAGTTGCAATCTCATAATAAATCTGTCCCATAATCTATCTCATTTCTGTAATGGCTTTCTGAGTTGAAAATGTGATAAATCTTTCAATATGTGTTTACCGGTCTTATTAAATAAACAGCCTATGTTAATGCCACACTGTTTTTATGACTTTCAGTTTAACCCGGAAAATTACATTTTCTGATGACTTTTCCCCCTTATTTTCAGCTTGCAGGTTTTCTTTGCTGCAACCAACGACATAAAGGCAAGGAGATAGGTCTTTAAACATGACAAAGGGCTACATAACTGCCAGTAATGTGTCATTACTGTTTCCATGGTGACAAGCAGCTTAATGAATACACATTTACAGAACAAGTATCCCAACTATCCAGGTCTTTATTATCTACAACTCTTAAATAATATGTCAGCGTCTCCCATTTCCAGGTAAATATAAAGCCGCACAATAAGGAATAATTATAGATGCTCTAAAATGTTTAAAAGAACACAGGTCACAAAAATGAGTCTGTTCAGGAGCAATGTTTTCTTTTTTTTTTTTTTAATTTTTCACCAGCAATGAGGCTTTGACATCCTTTCAGCACAGACTGTCCCTCCGATGAGAGGGAGATATAAAGCTAGCATTGAATTTAAGAGGTAATTTATATATAATCATGGCTGAATGTATAAATGTGGCTTTTTTATTCGACGTTAATCATGCTGTACATTACTGACTACATTCAGATTGTTAACCCCTTCCGGACCGCCCCACGCCTATATACTGCGGCAGTATATATTTATTGGCCTAAATTGATGAAGAAATTTGATTTTTTTTTTAATTTTATTGGATATGTTTTATAATAGCAAGTAAAAAATATTGTCTGTCTTTTTTTGTTTATAGTGTAAAAAATAAAAACCGCAGAGGTGATCAAATACCACCAAAAGAAAGCTCTATTTGTGGGGGAAAAAAGGACATCAGTTTTATTTGGGTACAATTGTCAGTTAAAATAACGCAAAAAATGGCCTGTCATGAAGGGGGTAAAACCTTCTAGGGCTGAAGAGGTTAAACAGTATGCAGTGTTTGGCTATGTACATATAGGGCTTGGTTTATTAATTAAAGTGTTACTAAACCCACAACAGTAAAAACAGTCTGTGTATGCAGTAAAGCATGCTTGTTATACTCGCTGTGAAACCTAAGGGGTTAATCCTGCGCATGTGTAAAAAGGCTGATTGATCCGGTCTTCCCTGATCCTCCCCTTCTTTTACTGTTCTCGATCCATCTGCTGAGTCTTGGATGCGCTCTGCACATGCTCAGTTTGGTGTGTATTGCTAGAGAGTTTTTTTTGGGGGGGGGAGGGTGCATGTGATCAGCACAGGGCCAATCATCCCTTTCCAGACAGAGGGTCAGGGGTCCTGCAGCCTCAGAGGACAGTCAGAGGAGAATGAGAGCTCCTCCTACAAGCTTTAACCAGTGCTGGGCTAGACACTGATAGAAGTCACAAAACTGCTATATACTGCTGATGAGAAAAGGTATTTAGCAGTTTATATTTAATAAAATATTTGCATTTCTATGTTCTCTGTACTGTGCCAGACCAGATATAGTGAATACAGGGCCCTGAGTGTAGTAACACATTAAGCATTAGAATTAAATGTGGTCCCCTCCTGGGCGCTACTGCAAGAAGAAGAATTATATAGATACATTGGGTAAGCAGCATCAGCACTGAGAAAAACTTCAGTTTATGTGGTTGGTTTACTAAAGACAAATGGACTGTTCCCTTTACAATGGAAATTGCACTTTACAAGAGAATTATCCCCAAAACTTAGTAAATGAGGTTAAGCTCTGCTGACTACCATCATCCAAACATGTGCAAGCAAAAATGCTGTTTTCTTAATTTTCCTTGCACCTGATTGGGTCAAAAACAATAACTTTCACTAAGCTCTGAGGACATTTTCTTTGCAAAGTGCAACTGTCCTTGCATATCCAAAAATGTGCAAGGAGAATTAAGAAAACAGCATTTCTCTCGCAAAGTGAACAGCCTATTTGCCTTTAGTAAACCAACCCCTATGTATGTACAGGTTAGCTTAGAGCAAACGGAACACTTTGCCAACATTCATCAAGAGCTTCCATATGGCATATATGTGTATGAGCCCCTAAATGGCATTGAGAGCCTGGCACTGGTGGTGTTCAATAGAGCCTCGATTCAGGTATATTTTTTCATGTTAGTGCTTAGGGGCAAAATAACATATAAATGTAATGCTTAGGCTCTGTTCACACCCATGGATCATAACGTTTATGATAAATCAAAACGAGTTACTTGGCATCCCATTATTTTCAATGGGTCTGGTTCACATATATGCATTGCATTGTGGTGTATCATGAAAAATAGTTCAGTTATGCTTTTCATTTGTCAACAAGAGTTGCAAGGCCCATGGACGTTAAATGGATTGCATGCAAACACATGACTGTAGGATAACAGATGTAATTAACATACCCTTCTACCACCACTATATACCCTTACCCCAATAATTCAGACCACACCGATATTGGAGTATTAAAAGGCCGTAGCAGCCTATTTTATTTAAACAAATATATCTTAGAATATCAAAATTATAAATGTATAACATATCCATCATAAAAACAGCAAAACAACAACATCTGTTAATTACCTGTCTAATTTCTCAAGCGTTGGTCTGAGCAATAGCTTCATAATCATCAGTGTCCAATAACAAAAACTTACCCTGCGGTCCCATCAAAATTGTCACATAGGCCTCAAGCCGACAAGCTGGCTCAGAGACTACCAATGACCGCAGAGCCCCATTATCACTTCCCGGTTAACCTCCGTTAACCGGGAACCACCATCATGAGCCATATCAACGCTAGCTCCCAAAAAAACTCTTACTTTTTGCCATCTTCTTTCTCTTGCCCAGACCAACGCCCGCCACTGCCATGACATATCTGCGACCATCACCTGTAAAATAAACAAGACAATACCCCTACATCCCAACAATACTTTACCAATATAAGGGAGGGTGGGCGGGAACTTTCTTCAGGAAAACTGTTACTCCCCCCAGGGCGGGATAAACTTATAAAGACCCTCCTAGTACCTCCCCCTCGGTTAACTAATATACACTCCCCCATCTGTGTTAACTCCACTGCTGCCACAGTCATGTATACCCTCCACCTATGCATTACATGCTGTGTTACGGGCCTTTCTTGACTGTAGGATAACAGATGTAATTAACATACCCTTCTACCACCACTATATACCCTTACCCCAATAATTCAGACCACACCGATATTGGAGTATTAAAAGGCCGTAGCAGCCTATTTTATTTAAACAAATATATCTTAGAATATCAAAATTATAAATGTATAACATATCCATCATAAAAACAGCAAAACAACAACATCTGTTAACAACCTGTCTAATTTCTCAAGCATTGGTCTGAGCAATAGCTTCATAATCATCAGTGTCCAATAACAAAAACTTACCCTGCGGTCCCAACAAAATTGTCACATAGGCCTCAAGCCGACAAGCTGGCTCAGAGACTACCAATGACCGCAGAGCCCCATTATCACTTCCCGGTTAACCTCCGTTAACCGGGAACCACCATCATGAGCCATATCAACGCTATCTCCCAAAAAAACTCTTACTTTTTGCCATCTTCTTTCTCTTGCCCAGACCAACGCCCGCCACAGCACATGAGAATAAAACCTTAGTCTTGTGTGCCCCTCCACACCCGAAGTGCTCGCTGTATGCCATCTTGTAAACCTAAGGCCCACAAGTCTATACCCACTTCGTTCAAGTGAACCCCATCAGACCTTAAATACCTCCAGGTTTCAAACTCAAGTTCAAGGTGTCTCACCGCTAAACCACCATTATTAATCACGAACTTGCTCACTTCTCTGTTAATTTTTTTCTGTGCCCTGTTCACACCTTCTACCGACCTAGCCATCCTCCATGATGTCCGAGCCACCATGTCGGACCAGACAATCACCATCTTAGGAAAAGCTTCCTTCAACTGCCAAATGTCCAACTTTATGTCCCGTTTGATGTCTACCATGGCCCTAATGCCCAAGTCATTGCCGCCTACATGAATAACTAATACGTCCGGCGGCCTATCTCGTTGTGCATACCGATGAACCTCCGCGACCAACCTTCCCCACAACATGCCGGGGATCCCCAACCACTTGATACATGCCTCCCGTTTGCTGAAACCCAATTGCCTACCCTCAAAACGTGCGTCACCTCTCCGTGCCCCCCAGGACACGTAAGAATGGCCCATGATCCAGACCATGCCCGGCAACAAATCTGAAACAGAAGAAAAGAAAACAACCGAACAATAACAAACTCCTATATTCCACATTCATTCCCATATCACCCACTGTACTTGGAACTGTCCAGTTCTGTGTTACAAACCTACCACCAGGTGGGGCCGAACATAAGACTGAAACCTATTCGATTCCCACCGCCCAATTCGTTTAACCACATCCGCATGCATCCCATTTCTGGCTGCTTCCGTAGCTGCACCTATTCTAAACGAATGGGACGAGAAATCCTTCTCATCCAGGCCCAATCCCCGTATGCATTTTGTAAAGACTGCCACAAATTGAAACCTAGATAAAAACTCACCCCTTAAATGTACCAAAAAGGGGCCCGGTCGTTCTGAACGAACTTTTAAAAATTCCCCAACCGCCTCTATCGGGCATAACTGCGATCCCTTCACTGGGTAAACTTGTACCAGTCTGCCTTTTCCCAGCTGATCGGTCTTAGATTTCCTTAACCACAACTTTAACGCCTCCGCCCCATACTGTACATCATGATAACCCAGCCCCCCTTCCACTTTCTTAGAAGGGCTGACTAATTCCCCGATCCTGAAAGCCCCAAAAAAGGCCAACAAAAATGCCACTTTAAACAACATACTTTCATAGGTAGATAAGCATACCCCCTCCAACTGTGTTATAATACCTTGCAGGATCTCAAACGTCACCGGTCTTCTAGCGTCCTTGCTAACTGTCGACTTCCTATAGCCCTTCATAGCCTGCCTCACCCAAAAAATCCTTAGTAAAGTCCACCTGTCCTTGTAATTTAAACAGAAATGCCAAACCCGCAACCTTCTTATTTACCACCGACGCAGACACGCCTTCCTCCATTTTTCTGGCAATATAGTAAATCAACAACAACCGCACTTCTCGCCCCACCGGCTCCTCCCCTATTCCTTGTACAAACTCCAGCCATTCGTTCCATACCTTAGAGTATGCTGCCCATGTCAACCCACTCACCGACTTCCTTATCCATCCAGCGATGAGGCCAATGCTATCCCCCACAGCCATTCGGGACAAGGTACCCCTTGCTGCTCCGCCTCCGGCGCCAACTCCCGAAACTTGTCCCACTGAAAGCGAGACAACGCATCAGCTATCACATTTTCCACCCCTGGTAAGTGTACCGCATGAATGAAAACATTCAACTGCAGACAGCAATAACCTGATCACTGGAGGAGACGATGCCGTAATCCTATTAATTACTTGAACCAACCCCAAATTGTCCCCATGGAAACGCACCTTCAGATCCCTGAATGATGCTCCCCACAGTTCCACTGCCAGCACTACCGGAAACATCTCCAGCAGCACCAGATTCTTTGTGAATCCTGCCTCAACCCATACCTGGGGCCATGGCCCTGCACTCCACTGTCCCTGAAAATATGCCCCAAAACCCGTAGAACCTGCGGCATCTGTGAATAGTTCCAGGTCAAAGTTGCTGACTGGGCCAGACATCCAGATTGCCCTACTGTTAAAAGCTTCCAAAAACATATGCCACACTCTCAAGTCTGCCCTGTGCGTTTCTCTTAATCGCACAAAATGTCTCTGTGATTTTATTCCACTTGTGCTAGACGCAAGCCTGCGACTAAACACCCTCCCCATCGGTAATATGCGGCATGCAAAGTTCAGCTTGCCCAATACCGACTGTAGTGTCCTTAACTGCGCTTTCTTTAAACCTAAAAGCCCTGCAATTTCTCTCTTCAGGTCTTCCAGCTTATTGTCCGGCAGCCTGCATTCCATTGTGTCCGAATCTATGACAATGCCCAAGAACTGGATGACCGTGCAAGGTCCCTCCGTCTTATCAGCAGCCAATGGAATGCCAAATCTATCTGCGATGTGCTCCAGCGTGGCTAGCAGCACCGCGCAGATCCTGGAGGCCGCCGGACCTATACAAAGAAAATCGTCTAGGTAATGAATAACAGAATTCACCCCCGACACATCCCGCACAACCCATTCCACGAAAGAGCTAAACTGTTCATATATCGCGCACGATATTGAGCAGCCCATGGGTAAGCAATTGTCCACGTAGAATTCGTTGTTCCAATGACACCCCAGTAGCCTAAAACTATCCGGGTGCACCGGCAGTAGTCTGAAAGCAGATTCCACATCCGCTTTTGCCATCAGGGCCCCCTTACCGTAACGACGGACCCATCCCACTGCCGCATCGAATGAAGTATAGGTCACGGAGCACGCCCCCTGATCTATAGCATCGTTCACTGACCCCCCTTTTGGGAAAGATAGATGATGAATTAGCCTGAATTTTCCTGGTTCCTTTTTTGGGACCACCCCCAGCGGCGAGACCACCAGATCGTCAAACGGCGCCACTGGAAATGGGCCACCCATCCGCCCCAATGCAACCTCCTTCCTTAGCTTCTCCAAAACCACATCCGGGTGTTGCATTGCTGACCGTAAATTGCGTGGAACCGGTGGAATCACCGTCAACTCGCATGGGATCTTAAAACCAACCGAAAAACCTACCTCCAACAATTGAGCTGCTGCCTTGTCCGGATACCTACCTAGAAACGGTCGCATCCTTTCCACCTTCACTGGGGTCCTCCCTTTTGTTTGCAGTCTCTCCTGTACGAGCTTTTCCCTGCTTGAATCATCTGGACCCGGGGTGAGAGCCCCCGCACCCTGAACACTCGTGTTTATACTTACATGCGACTCCAAACCTGCATGTCCCGGTGTTGTATTGCCAACAAACCCCTTTTCTGTTTCCGACCGAATGTCCCTGGGTCGAAGGTCCACCGCCCCCCCCCTGAAAAAACTGATTGGGGGCCCTCGCCGTCGTCATCAATTTCATCCAGAGGCTGATGTCCTTGTGATCCCAACGCAGCGCCGGCCTGACTGGCCTCCGTTGTCGGAACTGTTCATCATACCTCAACCACGCTGTTCCCCCATAAACTCTGTACGCCTCACCAATAGCATCTTGATAACAAAACAGTGCCGAACAATGCTCGGGTTGTTTTTCCCCTATCACACTTGCCATAATCGTAAACGCTTGCAACCAGTTAGCAAACGTTCTAGGGATCAAACGATATCTTCTCTTCTCCTCATCCTCCTTCTTAGAGCCATCCGGCTTAACTCTATCAAGATTGAATTTTTCCAATGGTAGCAGTGAAAAAGTTTCCACATACTCACCTTTCCACAGTTTTTCACGCACTTCTTGTTTTAAATGCGACCCTAACGGTCCCTCATAGCAAACATAGACCTCGCATTTTGCCGCGTCAGCCAACCTTGTTATGTCCTGCCTGCCTGTTGCCTCCGCTGTTTTTTCCGTCCCTTCCGCGGCCCCACTCACTGTCACCGCTGGGCTTGGCAATGCAACTGCGGCCTGCACAACCGGCCCTACACTTTTTTCTGCTCCACCTGTTGCCCCTACAGCCCCTGCATCCCCCGGCGAAACCCATGCTGACGCCGGGCCCGTGCGACCCTTTTCTGCCGCTTCAAAACGCTGTACAAGCTCTTTTATGCCTGCCAAGAAACCCCCTAAGCCAGAGGCCCCACCGTTTGTTTCATTCACTCTGCCAACTTCACTCACACCTGCAACCCCCAGCCCCCCACTACTCGGCAGACCTGCAACAGAAATCATGACATCAGACTCACCAGGCTGCACAGGCGTAGCCTCATCAGCCGGACTTCTGTTCTCCACCGCTGCTGTCCTCCTGGAGGGGGGGGCCGCCTCTTCCTCTGACTCGGACCGCTCATCCTCCCCATTGCACTCTCCTTCTTCCTCCTCAGCTGATGAAGGCCCACCCGGACTGGACACCAAGGTTGCCGTTGAAGCCGCGGCCGTACGCCCCCGCCTCCGTGTATCCAATCTGCTGGCTGTTTTTTGCTGTACCTTGCCCGGACCGGTGTTGGGAACCACAGTCCTGCCGTCAGGTACTCTCGCTGCTCTCCCAGGCCGTCCTCTCTCACTTCTACTGCGATCCCCTGCCGTGGAACCAGAAGGCCCAGGGATCTCTCCACGTGCACCGCTGCGCACATCCGACTCCCTCACTCTGGGGGTGGGGCTAACACTTCTCTCCGCTCTGGCTATTCTAGGCCGCCACGCCGCTCCCGATTCATCCCGCCGACCGCTATTCATTCCGCCATCGATTCTCCTCCGTCCATCCCGCTCACTCGCCACTCTTTTTGGCGGTGGGCCCGCCGAGGGACCGGCATGAGTCCCGGGCTGCCGCTGTTCAGGGGAAAACCTCTCTGGGGGCTGCGACCGCCGTGTCCTAGTGCCGCTCGTTACCCCCCTGCTAGCTGCAGGCTCTGTCCCCCTCATCGCTGCCTCTATGGTGTCCTGGAGCCAGGCTGCTCCTCTCACCATTGCTTCTGCTCTCATCTGCTCCATAAGGCGCTCCAGGTCAGCCATGCTGCTCTTCAGGGAACTTTCTTCAGGAAAACTGTTACTCCCCCCAGGGCGGGATAAACTTATAAAGACCCTCCTAGTACCTCCCCCTCGGTTAACTAATATACACTCCCCCATCTGTGTTAACTCCACTGCTGCCACAGTCATGTATTCCCTCCACCTATGCATTACATGCTGTGTTACGGGCCTTTCTTGATACATGCATTTTTCATGCACTGCAAATGCATAGTTACTGAGACCTATCCCTGGCAAAAGGGACATGTTCTCCTGTCCTAGCTACGTTTGGAAAATGACAGGCTCTTCTCACAATGCTCTAGATGCTAATCACATAATTCAAGAAATTGCACAGTGAAAATGTGCTTAAATGTGTGCAAATGCATATTGCAAAACACATGAAAACAGAAGCGTATTGGTGTAAAGCGTGCCTTATATTTATCAGTCACCTCTCAAAGAGAGGTATACTTGCTGACTATGCCATCACCTTCCTATCTCCCCAGAAGGTTGTTGTCACCATTATTGTTCAATCATCATCCAGGCAAGCATCTACATCTGGGAAAAATTTTTGGCACAGAAATGATGAAAAAAATAAAAACCATCTAATGCCTTCTTTATACTCACCTTGTTGGCAGGCCCCTAGCCAGTTCTTAGAATTCTGCTAGGGGGCCCACCACAACACCAAAGGGCCTAACACTTCTGTCCACAACTGTCTCATATCCCACACAGACCACAACATCTGCCAACTAATGTACAGATGATGGATTGAAAATCCTGTACTACACAATCCCTCTGGTTCAACATAGCACCAACCTATTAGTGATCAGGGCCCTGCATTTCCATGTTTCCAAGGGGGTTCGATAGTCCAACAAAACACCTGGGGTCCATGTCAAACAGGGGCCCTGGGGCCCAGGTCACCTTGCAGGAGTTCCATAGTGGCTTCTGCTCTTCACCACCAAAGATGAAGGCAGCAACTTCTTTTCCTAAACACCACAATTTTTGACCCAACCAGGTTTGCACCAGTCATCTTGTATTCAGGACCCTGTCCACCAGCCACTATGTGGTGAGCTGTTCCTGCTCAGCCGCCTGTGGCCTCTGTACTGGCCACCTGACACACTTCCATTCAGTTGTCAGGCATGTTCTTAAATAAAATCATTCCAGCCACAAACTCTAATTGAAAGCTTAACTTTCAAACACTTGGCAGGGTAAATAAGGCACTCTAGGTTGTAATCCAAAAAAAAACTTTATCTTCTGGTACAATCCAGTCTGTGTTCATTTAAAATCAGTGCTGGTATCTCAAGGTCCACAGCTAGGGAAGCCCACAAGGGGGAACCAACATGGTTCCCTTAGCCCTTTGCTACTTTTTTTCTGTCCAAGGTACACAGTAGCTCCAACAACCTTCTAAGCTCCACCCGCCTTCTTTCAGGGATTCTGCCAGTGGCAGTGACAACAATTCACTTCCTGTAAAGAAGAAACCCTTAGCTAGGGAATAAGTTAACCCCTTCCTACAGCCTATCTCCACCATCCATGTCCTTTGTTTGCGCCATTTCTAGGAGTACCCATTGGCAGTCTTTGCTCATGCCTACCGGTTGCCTCTTTGTGACATCACCATGCCACACCATGCATCAAAGATACTAACAAACTGGGGACATGGTGCATCATGTGACTATGAATTTAGGCATGTAAAAGTAGCATTTAGATTATTTTTTTTAAACTAACTCAGTGATTAGTTTTGGGGTGGGGGGAGGGCTATGCCCAGAGTTTAGATTTAACTTTCCCTTGGCAGAACCATCCTCTCAGTTTTACATTCTCTTTCCACAACAATGTGGTTTAAAACACATTTGTCTGCCTTTGAATGTTTGCTATTTCTTTTAAAAGATAATTTGCTGAAACTGTGATGTACTATAGAAAGCAACCAATAACACATTAGAACACTATGCACAGCAAAAAATTCTTTAATGTGTTGTCATTATCTCTTAAAATGAAGCAAGGCTCAAGAAGTCAAAAAAAGCTTGAGAATCATTTAGTGCTGTATTGCAGTACAAACACACTGCTGTGAAATGGACAATGAGGACAATTAATTTGTCATTTGTTACTATACCGATATGATAGATGTTGCAAGGCTTCATTCTGAAACCAAGGTAAACACAATTGGCAAAGTAAACTTCAGTGGTGCACAAAGTACATATAAGGTTTGCAAGTAATTTATACTTCCTAATGTCTGAGAATAATGTAATTTCAGTTCATGGTCATGCTGCTTAAACACTATAAGAGCTTTTGTTTGTGCACTTATCCATTTGGTGTTTTCATTTATTAATCATTGGGCCTCATTGTAGAGACCCTGTCAGGGGGAGTTCACAATCCAAATATCGGCTTCCTGTTATAGAAGTGGTATTATGCTCACCTCCCTGGCAACCTGTGTCTCCTACTTCCCCACCGCTCTAGCAGCCTTTGCACATTCAGGAAAATCAGATGTCTCTCTCCCCTGCAGCACACTGTGGTTCCTTCCTCTGATCCCTACATCATCACAGGACTCAGTGGTCGGAAGAAAGAGTTCAATGAGTGCTCCCATTTAAAGCAGAACTTTACCCATAACAAAATGATAAAAAAAATAGCAAGGAACAAGAGGTTGCCCCCTGTGGCGTCAGAGGGGGACGGGGTCACCCGTTTACGTCACCGGGTGTCACCGCCCTCAGCTATATAACAGCTGTCACCCAGAAGAAGCGTCACTCAGCCGAAGCCTCCCATGGAGGCGGAACTGTTGCGGCTTTTTTTTTTTTTTTTTTGCGCTCTGTCGGGCGGCGTGAATTTATTCCCTGAACTTTTTTATTTTTTAATAAAGGACTTGTCCCAAGCTGTCTCTTGTGTTTTTTTACCATTTTGACACTTTTTTTGTAAAATGTTAGGGGTACAATGTACCCTGTTACCAATTCACATAGGGAGGGTCTGGGAGTCCCCTTGTTAAAGGGCGCTTTCAAATTCCAATAAGCCCCCCGCCCACATACCCCTGGGCAAGGGTTGTAGGGATGAGGCCCTTGACCCCATCAACATGGGGACAAGGTGCTTTGGGGTCAGACCCCAAAGCACCCTCCCCATGTTGAGGGCATGTGGCCTGGTATGGTTCAGGGGGGACTCTCTCGTCCCCCCCCTTTTCCTGCGGCCTGCCATTTTTTTTTTAATTTTGGCGCAGGGTTCCCCTTTGTGACGGGAGGGCCCATGGAACCAAGAATCCCTTGGAAAGGTTGGAGAACCCATGTTTCAGCTCCCCATGCACCTCTTATGTCTAAGTCACCCTGTGCCATCCTGGCACAGGGTGACTGAGAAAATATATCTTGGATTACTTAAAATGGAACAGTAATATTTATCCACATCTCCCAGGATATATGTAAAGACATTTCTTGGTTTGTTTGATTCTGAACTCAACATGTTAGTTGAGAGAGCTGATCAAATTGGCCTCTGTACAATGTAGGAGACATGCCGACTCCTGCTGGAGCTCCTGCTATTGTGAGAAGGTGTCCTGTGTTTATACTTATGATAATGTATAATCTACTGTGTAAAGCTGGGTGACAACAAGTCTGACCTGTAGTGAAATCCTGATTATTCATAACAATGCTCAGGAGGGCACGGAGTCACATTGGCTGCTTTAAGGGATTAGTTAATTAGCTCATGTTAATTCTGTTTCTAGTTACAGGAGAATTGTTAGAATAATATGAGCAGGAGGGGGGCCTCCTCTTCTACTGTATATAAGACTTGCATTTTGGTTCTAATAAACAGTCCATGTTCAGAAACTAAACAAGTATCGTCTTGTTTTGTGCTTGTGAGTGGTTGGAATATCTGATATCTATATTCAGACTGGGAGGAAGTGGTATATGACGAAAGCACTCGAGCGGAGTGTGGAACTGAAGGGTCTGGTATGAATTTTGGGGGGGACCTCTACGCCATTTTTTTTTAAATTTGGCACAGGGTTCCCCTTAATTTCCACACCAGACCTGAAGGACCTGGTATGGATTTTGGGGGGACCCCCACACAATTTTTTTTTTATTTTTGGTTCTGGGTTCCCCTTAATATTCATACCAGACCCAAAGACTGGGGGGGAACTCATGCCCTTTTTTAAATGAGTTCTATCTATATTGCCAAGACCCGACAATTCATTACAGCCGCGATCAGTTTTGAATGACAATTTTTCCTTTAGAAATTTCATTTTTCTGTGGTACTGTTCTAAACACGGGAAAAATGTGCCACTTTACAGGTATACTATAGACACCCCCCAGGCATGATATTTAAAGGAATATTTCATTTTTATTGTTTCACTTTAGGCATTAAAAAAATCACTGCTCCCGAAAAAAACCTCAGTTTAAAAAAAAAAAAAATTTGCATTGATACATGTCCCCTGGAGCAGGACCAGGGTCCCCAAACACTTTTTATGACAATAATTTGCATATAAGCCTTTAAAATTAGCACTTTTGATTATTCATTTTAGTGTCCCATACAGGGCTGGTGCAAGGATTTTTGACACCCTAGACGAAACCTCATTTTGCCGCCCCCCTTGGTTCCACCCCCTTTGCCCTGCCCATGTATACCCCACCTACCAGGGCCCTAAATGCAGCCTTACCAGGGAGGGGGCCCCTCGGTACACACACACATCAGTGTGATTGGCAGATCACCATATCTCATCTGTATATACATTTACATGCCATAATGCAATCATAGTGACAGTGTTTAAACTACTCACCAGGTGATGATCTGGGGCTCTGCAGACTTTATCTGTATCTCTGTATCTGTACACCAAGCCTGGAGCGCCACCAGTGACTCCACTGACTCTGCCATTGTTCAGGAGGACAGACCAGATTAGGAGGGAGCGCGATCGGCCTCAGGGACGATGGGGGGGGGGGGGGTGGCGTCAGGATTAGGATTTGCTTGGATGTGGCGTATGGGCACTGCATTGGGCAGAGAAGCAGAGCTGGCTGGTGATGGCTTGACTGTGCACAGTGTGAGAGACAGACAGCAGGTTACTGACACTGATGATCAGAGGCACATAGCAGTGCAGGGGATGTTTCCTTTCCTTCCTCCATTCAATCGGGACACAGACACAGTCCTCTGTCACCACTGCGCCTCTGACACTATGTACGGAGGGACTCGGGAGAGGCTGCCTAACTGTTGAGACTGAGTTAGTTGCTGGCTGCATAGAGAGAGAGTATCAGTGGCCGTGCGCCCTAGGCAGCTGCCTAGTTTGCCTAGTGGTAGCGCCGGCCCTGGTTCCATAGACTTTAACGGTGTTCTGGCGGCTTTCAAATTTGCCCCGAACACAGCATATTGTTCGGTGTTCGCCGAACATCCGAACAACCAAAGTTCAGTCCGAACTTATGCTCGGGCCGAACCGTTCGCCCATCCCTATGCACAAGCACTTTGGATTTATTTTTTGCAGGACACTTTTTACCTCATTTGGCATGTGGGAATTTGGAACCACATATTAATTCTATGCAAATAGATTATATGAACAATTGGAGCACATTTTTTTATATTAACTTTGGAACACCTGTTTAATTAATTTTATCTGTTGGAGCACATTTTTAACAACGTGAATCCTGGAATATATGTCTAATTAATTGCAATTATAGCACAGTATACAAACACTTTTTGATTATTGCATGTAGCACTTTATATCAATTATGGACTAACATCATTTTTTTCAATTGATAATGGTTTGAAATTCAGTATAATGGTTTACCCTTAATATTTTTTTCACAATTGCATTAGATCACTTATGATGAACAAATAGAAACAGTGCACCATAAGGTTATACATATTTATCGGCTTGTAGGCAGGTTGAATTATGTATAGTTGTAGTGAGTCAGCGGCTTGCCTAGGCTAAGGGAAAGAGTTAAATGTTGCAAGTTCAGTTCCTGGACTTTTGGTCCTAGCTAGCCCACCTGTGCTTTAAAAAGAGGGACGGCTGGGGTCTGAGGGTTCCAGATCACCTGTGAGTGGAATCTTTTGGCACTGCTAAGACACAGAGGTTTTCAGAAGACATCCATCCATGGACAATGCCTTTATGGACTTTCACCTCACCAAGTGGCCTGGGCCACTACACTACTCTAGTTAGGCTTAGGGCAAAGGCGTTGTTCATATTGAACTGTATGCTGCATCATGTTCAGTAAAGCTATATTAACCGTTATGAGACTGGTCTGAAATTATTCAAAGGGATGCATGTGGGTACTGGTGTATCTAAAGAACTTGGGTCTGTAAAGCACAGTGGGATATGACGTAACACCGCTACAAAAGATTAACTCGGCAAGACAAGAAGAGGAGTGTAGTTGCTTTGGGCTACCAAATGAAGGAACAAGCTACAAGCAACCAGTCGTTAGGCGTGGTAGCGAGGAAGTTGTTTGTCTGGCTTTCTCCCAGGAAGTTGGTTTCGAGTGACAACTGGATCCAAGCCCGCGTCATGGAGATCTATGGCCTTGTCAAGAGGTACATGAAGGAAAGAGTTAAGTGAGAGAATGATGAGGTCTGTGCTATGTGCTTGGCAGAACCTCATTCTGTTACTGGGAGTGAGGTAACAGAGGTACGCTGGAATGGTGTAGTGGGCGCAGGCTCAGCACGTCCCTCCTAATGCAACATACATTATATTTTCAAAAGTATTGGGATGCCTGCCTTTACACGCACATGAACTTTAATGACATCCCAGTCTTACTCCATAGGGTTCAATATTGAGTTGGCCCATCCTTTGCAGCTATAACAGCTTCAACTCTTCTGGGAAGGCTGTCCACAAGGTTTAGGAGTGTGTCTATGGGAATGTTTGAACATTAGCTCATTTCAAAGGTGTTCTATCAGGTTGAGGTCAGAATTCTGTGCAGGCCAGTCAAGTCCCTCCACCCCAAACAAACTCATCCATGTCTTTATGGACCTTGCTTTGTGCACTGGTGCGCAGTCATGTTGGAACAGGAAGGGGCCTACAAAGTTGGTATGCTGACACCTTAAGAGTTCCCTTCACTGGAACTAAGGGGCCAAGCCCAAACCCTGAAAAATAACCCCACACCATAATCCCCCCTCCACCAAAATGATTTGGACCAGTGCACAAAGCAAGGTCCATAAAGACAAGGATGAGCGAGTTTGGGGTGGAGGAACTTGACTGGAATGAAGACTGCGAGCCAGGCCTTCTTGTCCAACATCAGTGCCTGACTTCAGAAATGCGCTTCTGGAAGAATGGTCAAACATGTTAGATTCTTCACATGACTGCAGTCTCTGCCTGGTCCTGGGCATTGATGAGCACGCTCCGCTCAAAAGGTCCTTCATATGCACCAGCACAGATGACCCCGCCCCCACATGCTTGGCTGGCAATAATGGGACTTAGCAATGCTATTAATGAAAAAATGGCCATAATAATAATAATAATGGCCAAGAAAAAAAATCAAGACTTATTTTACAGTGGTTTGAAAACAAGAATTGCATTTAGGAGCAAATTTTCCATGTCTGGGGCTTTTCTTGGAAATCTAGAAAAACTTCCAGTTGAGTGGTGGAACTGAAAGTCCCCATCAAATGTGAAACTCAGCTTATGCATTCATGGCACCTGTTGAAGGAAATAGCATTAGTGGAATTTTAATGGCAGGTTACATTCGTTATATCTCAGTTTCACTGCAGCTGTCATCCAACAGAATTTCCTTAAGAAACAACAAAAAGCAGAGAGCAGGATTATATATATTGACATTTTAACCATAATAAAGGCAGTCACTTCCCCCTACATTCCTTTACAGGGAGAAACAATGGAAAGTAAACAGAGCTCTTTCTGTCAGGGGCCCGGCTGACTCACAGCCGCACGACTTCTGGATCTAAGTGTGTCTGAAGAGCGCCACTTGCCACCTGTAATGGGCGGGAATGGAAAACAAATAGGCACCGCGTGTTCTGGCGGGAAACCTGTTCACCACGAGCTACACATTGTCCCTGGGCAAACAATGCCTTCAATTGATAGGGCTTGTGCACATTGTTGACATTTTCATGTTGATTTAAAGGGAAGCTATATTGATTTTGGGTCAATTTTTTTAAATTCAATGTTTTTACACTGATGTTTTATGCCTATTGATTTTTGTTTATTAAGCATACATGACAGAGGATTCTGCTGTGCACTATGATCGATCTAAAGAGACATTGAGAAAGAACCCTGCCTTTTAGATGGTTTTGTTTGATTGAAACCACAGACTGCGCCATTTGATAAGGGTAGAGTCGATTTCAGCCTTTTGCAACTGAGATCTCAAAGCAGCAGGTGTGTGGTATGTGGTAAGGAGCAGTGCTGGGACAAGGCCATCTAGAGCCCAGGGCAAACTCTAATCTGTATGCTTACCCCTTAAGCATAGATTCCCCTTCCTCCCGGTAAAAATCTGCCCCCTTCTGAAATCCCCCCTCTCAGCACAGGTATTTGCCCCTCTATCGCCCAAATCCCCCCAACACAAATGCCCCTCCCCCTCCTACCACAAATCCTCTACCCCTCAAATTTTCCCTTCAAGTACACATTCTCTCCTCCCATTTCGAATCCCTCCTCCCAGCATAAATTCCACACCCCATCCTCCCTCCTACCACAAATCCCCCCAAACATAATTCCCCTCCTAGCACAAATACCCCCAATCATCCCTACTAGCACAAATCTCCCCCCAAAAAAAATAAACCCTTCCAAGCACAATTCCCCTCTTCCCTCTACCATATCACGTCTTCTAGCACAAACTCCTCAAAGCCCCCCTCCTAGCACAAATCCTCTTACCTCATCCTCCCTTCCGACATAAATCCACCTAAATCACCACTCCTACAACACACCCCAAATTTTCCCACCTGGAACAATTCTGAATCAGATTGAGACAGAAGTATAGTTAAATCACACTTGTTTAATAATAATAATAAAAAACATAGCCAGAGTTCAGGAACCGGAACGGATAGTCAGACAAGCCAAAACGTCAGGGAGCCAGAGATGAGCGTAGTAGAACAGCAAGCAGGACCTGAAGCCAGAAGGAATGTCAGCCAAGCAAGTCTTAAGCAGAAACACAGGAGAGTGTCTCTAGAGATGTGACCAAGGCAAAGGCAGAGATCATCTGGGCTGAACGGCTTAAGTAGGCAGGACTGAGGAGCAGGATATCGTCAACAGGTGTGTCACTGTAGAGAGAAAGGAGCTAGCAATTAGGCAACAGCTGAGCGGCCAGCTTTGAGAAGGAAGGGCTGAGCCCAGCCCTGACAATCCGCCACCTCACATGATACCATAGTGCCCAGGGCAGTCGCCCCTCCTGCCCACCCCTTGTCCCAGCCCTGGTAAGGAGATACTTTTGAAAAGGACCCTAAGGCCCCTTTCGCATGGGGCAGATCCATTTGACGGACTCTGCTTACTCAGCGTGCAAGATTGATTTTTAGAACCATCTCAGTTTACTGCTCCCGCCGCCGCTCGGTACCCGGTATAATGACAAAAGAGTCCACGGTTCAAAAATGGAGCCTAACTCCGCCTGGCATTGTGTAATTTCGGGTTTTGAAATAATGCGATGCTGGAAGCGGAGGATGTGAAGGCACTGATATCCCAGGAGTCAACAGGAGAGCGGAAATGATGTACCTCGCCGCGGCGAGGTGGGCCGGAAGTGACGAGACTTGTGAAGAGGAAAAGGTATTTAAACAAAACGAAAAAAAAAAAACATAATCGAAATGTAATGGCACAGAGATTGGCTACCAGTGGGGCCATGGTTGCTAAATAGGGTGGAACTCCACTTTAATGCAGGGAATGCATTAAGTTAAAATTTTGAGCTTTAGAACCACTTTAATAATACACCATTACATTTATTTTCAAAATGAAAGCAGTGTAAGCACCTGAACTGTGTCTTGTTATCAGCCTCTTGCAATCTCAGTACAACAGAGCTAAGACAGGTAGAAGCACAATGAGCCTATCAGCCATGCTGCAGTGTTCATATGCTAACAAAGAAAATTATACCAGGATCCCTCCTTGGGTCAACCTCCACAGAGATGTGTTGTTATAAGGATAGTACAGTAGTCTTGTCCAAGGGAGGTATATCACTGGCCTAGGACACAACAAGCAATGTTTGCATAATTCTGTTGTCTACATTGCAATTTAGCAATCACTTTTCTTGGCAGTTCTAGAATGGTTCACTGTAGGGCAGATTGCACGAACAGGCCAATGTTGAAAACTGCCTGGAGACTATCACGTATACTTCTAGAAATTGCAAATTTGCAGGTGCTAAAGGAATGCTACCAATGATTTATGCATTCAATTTCCTCTTGACTACCTGCTTAATTACTATCAAGCTGGCTTTTGTTCTTTACATTCTTCTGAAACTCACTTGAGGTATCCTGTGACCTGCCAGCCACCATGTCTAAACGTGAATACTCTTACTAATGCAACTATGCAGTCTTTAATGCATCATTAGAGATTCTCCAAATTCTACACATTTTCATCTTAGTGTAGCACCCTCTACATAGGCAGGTGCTAGATTTGTTTTTTTTTTTGTTTTTTTTGTGAGTATAGGCAAATTTTGGCCTGGAAGCTAGGTCTGTTTGTTTTGGTTTGTGTGGGCTGGGAGTGGCTCAAAATTAGCAGCTGGTGACTCACAGGCAGTGTCACTGAGACCTCCCTCTTCCTTCCAGAGGATTCTAGAAGGAGAGGAGGAGAGGTGGATCTGCCTGGGGTGTTCTAAGGAGCCCTGACCAATCCCCAACCTGGATTGGCAGTGGGCAGGCCCCCTTAAATACCTAGAGTCAGCCCAGCTAGGGAGGAGTTATCGGGTGGAAAAACTGGAGACGGAGTACTAGGCTGTCGGGGCCCTTGAGGGAGCTCCCCAGTCTGGGGGGGTGACCTTGGGCCTCGGCTCTGGTGCAGGACAGAGCCTTTCAGGAAAGCATGAAGGTTCTGGACAGGAGGCATAGGAGGAGCAAGAGAGGACAGCAGGAGCTAATACTACTAAGTCTTCAGGAGGGATCCACCGGTTGCAGCCAGGAGGGCTGATGAGTGACATGTGCAGTCAGGAGGACTGGGGAGGCACGCCTGAGAGGACTGGGAGCATACAGTCAGAGATGGGTGCAGAGCCAGTAGTGAGGACTGCAATGTCATGGGAAGTGAAGTCCGGCAGCTGCAGCCAGGCTGACAGGGCCTGAAGAGGGCTGACTGGGAGCAATAGATCAGCAATAGGACAGCTAGCACTAAAGACTTTCTACTTAAGCTACACTATAACACTATAGGGACCCACGGTCCCTACCTGCAAAAAGGCAATTGCTAAGGCCTGGCTGAGCCAATGTCAGGCCTAACTTTACATGTGCTAGCTGCTCCTGGGAGTAAAGAGTTATGCAGGAGGAAGGAAGAGGAGTAGTCTGCAAGCAAGGAAAGTGCTGTAGGAGACTGAAATGGTATACACTTTATATTATCATCTGATAAGAGTTAGATGATGAAACCCACCTTGACAGTCTTAAGACAAAAAGTCCTTGGTTGCAGGGCAAAGTAACGTTCACAGGTGTTTTTGAAGGCCCTGAATTTCCGATGGTCATCTGAAAAGCGCTCAGGAGTGGGGACTCTGGGCTCCGTAGGAGGTAATCCCACAGCAGGTGTGGCTATGGCAGGAGAACTGGCCGGGTTAGAATCCGCAGGAGTCATGGAGGTAGTGAGGAAGTGAAGGCGTCCTTCCAGCTGAAAGTAGCCATCTTGTAAGCTCTGCACTGCTTGTGTAAGAGCCGTCATCTGCTGACATAGGACCTCCAACGCGGAAGCACCTCTCTCGGCCTCAGTGGCTGGTTGATACTATCACTTACCTGGTGCTGGAGGCCAATGGAGAGAGAGGGCTTCCCTTGTGGCTAAGTTCCAGACCCCCCTGAGGGTGAAAACAGGAGAGGTCAGGCCCAAAGTAGCACGGGTCGCCTGCTGGACTGTATGCAGGAGATTCCAGAGTACAGCTGGTGTGCTGGCGTAGAATCAGCAGACAGGTGGTGCCCATGAGGTGTTGCAGGATTTGGATAATGCTGCGACTGGAGCGTGGTCTGAAGGAAACCTAGGTCGGGAGCCGGGTTGGTATCAGAGCAAACGTGGTCAGGTGGATAGCCGAGGTCGAACACAGGAAGCAAACAGGAGACAGGTCAAGGACAAGCCGGATTGGTAACAGGAGACACAGGAACAGGAATATCATGGATATAACACACTGGAGGAGCCAAAGATCAACCAGCAAATGCAGACACTAGCAGACTTACTTATATAGGCCCATGTGACCTGCTGGTAGAGATGTTGGGTCCTAAAGTCTTTCTCCTGCCATAAGTGCTGGTAGAGATGCTGGGTCCTAGAGCCCTTCTCCTGTTGTTGGTTCCCTGACAGGGTCTTTGTTCCAAATCAGGAACAGTCCCTCGAAATCAGGGACAGTTGGGAGCTATGGTACCGCTACAGTAGCATCATTAATAGTTTCTATGTAATATAAAGTGAACTCCAGCTTACAAATGTTTAAGTTAGCAACACATGGAAACATTAAAGGTTTCTACCACCTCCAAAGTTACTACTATTACAATTGTTACCCATATATATTGATTATCTACAGTGCCTTGAAAAAGTATTCATACCCCTTGAAATTTTCCACATTTTGTCATGTTACAACCAAAAACGTAAATGTATTTTATTGGGATTTTATGAGTGAGATGTTTTTTAGTACAGTTAAATTTAAGCAGGCCTAGCCAGAAGCTAGGCCTGTTTGTTTTGATCTGTGGGCTGGGAGTGGCTTAGAGTAGGCTGGTGACTCACAACTAGTTTTATCTTTCGGTTACCTCCCCTCAGCTTCTAGAGGGTTCTAGAAGGAAGGTGGGGAAGAGAGGTGGAGCTGTCTGGGGTGTTCTAAAGGAGCTGACCAATCCCCAACCTGGATTGGCAGGGGGCAGGCCTCCTTAAATACCTGGAGGAAGCCCAGCTGGGGAGGAGTTGTTCGGGGGGAAGAATAGGAGATGGAGTATTAGACTGTCGGGGCCTTGGAGGGAGCCCCCAGTTTGGGGGGATGACCTTGGGCCAGGGGCTCGGAGCTGAACAGGAACTCTACACAATCCAAGGGGTGTCCTGAACAGGAGGAGGACAGGACAGTGCGGAATACTGCCGGACAAGTCTCCAGGAGGGATCCATCAGGTGTCGGTGAGTGGCAGGCACAGTCGGGAGAGCTGGGAGACGCATGCTGGAGAGGACTGGGAGTGTGCAGTCAGAGGTGGATGCAGAGCACAGCGGGAGAGACTGTGATGTTACTGGCAGTGAAGTCGGGCCGCTACAGTCAGGATTGCTGTCAGGGCTTGCAAAGGGCTGACCAGGATCATTAGTTCACCAAGGTCAGCTAGCACTAAAGACTTTCCTATTTTTGTTGCTACACTAAAGGGGCCCGCGGTCCCTGCCTGTAATAAGGAACTTTGCTAAGGCCTGTCTCAAACCAGAGTTAGGCCTAACCACGTTTTAGCTGAGCCTGAAGAACTGTGTTGGATGGAGAAGTGTTGTGCAGGAGGAGAATATCTGAATTGTCCCATACCATGCAAGAATCATTTTCTGGGCATCTCATGAATTAACCCCATCCAAGTTCTAATCCCTCAATAAAATACAAAAACAAAGCTGATGGAGTTGTTCATTGTCTTGGAGTGTCTGGAAGTGGATTCTGGGCTTGGCAGGATGACAGGTGGGCCAGAGTACTCAGCAGCCCCTACAGGGGTACCGCTGCACACATAATTGTGAAGTGGAAGGAAAATGATAAATGGTTTTCAAATTTTTACAAATAAATATCTGAAAGCCCCCTTTACTCTGATACCCCTAACTAAAACCTAGTAGAACCAATTTCCTTCAGAAGTCACCTAATTAAAAAAAATAGAGTCCACCTGTGTGTAATTTAATCTCAGTATAAATACATCTGTTTTGTGAAGCCCTCAGAGGTTTGTTGGAGAACCTTAGAGAACAAACAGCATCACGAAGGCCAAGGAACACACCAGACAGGTCATGGATAAAGTTGTGGAGTTATGTTATAAAAAAATATCCCAAACTTTGAACATCTCACGGAGCACTGTTCAATCCATCATCTGAAAATGGTAAGAGTATGGCACAACTGCACACCTACTAAGACATGACCGTCCACCTAAACTGACAGACCGGGCAAGGAAAGCATTAATCAGAGAAGCAGCCAAGAGGTCTGTAACTGTCCACTTGTTACTTTAAACTCTTGTTCAGCACTGACTGACAGGTGGAACCTTTATGCCTTCCTCTTGTTTCCCTGTGTAATGTTTTGATCATCAGACCCTTCCTCCTTCCTCTAGTTTTAGAAAAAGGAGGGTTCTCATGATTCAGCATTCAGAGGCAAAGCAAGTCAGCAGTACCTTGTGGGAAGGCGATTGTTTATTGAAGTTTTCTAACATTTAAAGTTGCACCCCTTGGCAAATGGAGCAAGGTATGCAGTAAAGGTGCATTGTCTGTAAAAGTATACAGTATGTCACAAAAGTGAGTACACCCCTCACATTTTTGTAAATATTTTATTATATCTTTTAATGTGACATCACTGAAGAAATGCCACTTTGCTACAATGTAAAGTAGTGAGTGTACAGCTTGTATAAAAGTGTAAATTTGCTGTCCCCTCAAAATAACTCAGCACACAGCCATTAATGTCTAAACCGCTGGCAACAAAAGTGAGTACACCCCTAAGTGAAAATTTCCGAATTGGGCCCAAAGTGTCAATATTTTCTGTGGCCACCATTATTTTCCAGCACTGCTTTAACCCTCTTGGGCATGGAGTTCACCAGAGCTTCACAGGTTGCCACTGGAGTCCTCTTCCACTCCTCCATGATGACATCACAGAGCTGGTGTATGTTAGAAACCTTGCGCTCCTCCATTGTCCGTTTGAAGATGCCCCACAGATGCTCAATAGGGTTTAGGTCTGGAGACATGCTTGGCCAGTCCTTCACCTTTACCTTCAGCTTCTTTAGCAAGGCAGTGGTCTTGGAGGTGTGTTTGGGGTCCTTATCATGTTGGAATACTGCCCTGCGGCCCAGTCTCCGATGGGAGGGGATCATGCTCTGCTTCAGTATGTCACAGTACATGTTGGCATTCATGGTTTTCTCAATGACCTTTAGCACCCTAGTGCCAGCAGCACTCATGCAGCCCCAGACCATGACACTTCGACCACCATGCTTGACTGTAGGCAAGACACACTCATCTTTGTATTACTCACCTGGTTGCCACTACACACGCTTGACACCATCTGAACCAAATAAGTTTATCTTGGTCTCATCAGACCACAGGACATGGTTCCAGTAATTCATGTCCTTAGTTTTCTTGTCTTCAGCAAACTGCATGCTTTCTTGTGCATCATCTTTAGAAGAGGCTTCCTTCTGGGAAGACAGCCATGCAGACCAATTTGATGCAGTTTGCGGCGTATGGTCTAAGCACTGACAGGCTGAGCCCCCACCCCTTCAACCTCTGCAGCAATGCTGGTGGCACTCATACGTCTATTACCCAAAGACAACCTCTGGATATGACGCTGAGCATGTGCACTCAACTTCTTTGTTCGACCATGGCCAGGCCTGTTCTGAGTGGAACCTGTCCTGTTAAACCGCTGTATGGTCTTTGCCACTGTGCTGCAGCTCAGTTTCAGGGTCTTGGCAATCTTCTTATAGCCTAGGCCATCTTTATGAAGAGCAACAATTTTTTTTTTTTAGACCCTCAGAGAGTTCTTTGCCATGAGGTGCCATGTTGAACTTCCAGTGACCAGTATGAGAGAGTGAGAGCGATAACACCAACTTTAACACACCTGATCCCCATTCACACCTGAGACCTTGTAACACTAATGGGTCACATGACACCGGGGAGGGAAAATAGCTAATTGGCCCAATTTGGACATTTTCACTTAGGGGTGTACTCACTTTTGTTGCCAGCAATTTAGACATTAATGGCTGTGTGTTGAGTTATTTTGAGGGGACAGCAAATTTTCACTGTTATACAAGCTATACACTCACTACTTTACATTGTAGAAAAGTGTCCTTTCTTCAGTGTTGTCACATGAAAAGATATACCGGTAATAAAATATTTACAAAAATGTGAGGGGTGTACTCACTTTTGTGAGATACTGTATATGTTTTTAGGCATAAATTGAGTCCCTGCTGTTAGTTAAAAGATATGCTGTAGACAATCCAAATCCTTGATCATATAGTCATGTTTCCTTAGATGTTTAATGTTAATTTAGATATGTGTGTAGATAATGGAACTCTACCTTGTAACTCCACATTTGTAATTTTGTTGTAACCCCCCCCTTTTTGTGATCTTTGTAAACTAGTGTATGGAAGTGTCATTTTACAGTTCTCATGGTGTTTAAGGAGCTAAAAAGATTAACCTCTGTGGTGTTCACCCCTACTGCACACCTTTTGAGGCAAAAGAATAAAAGTACTGCACCCGTCGGAAGCTCTCCTCTCGTCATTTACTCAAATCCAATGGGGCCGCTACAGACTGGACGTTGCATCTCTGTCATCACCGGATGCATCCCTGTCTTCATCAAACTGTGAGTAAAGGCGTCCCAACGCCTCGCAAGGACACGTGCGGACGCCATCTTAGCAACACAGAATAGGCCGAAAAATAAACGCGTCACGTGGACATTTAAATATAAGCGGGCTGTTGTATACGCGGTATGGAAATCGCCCATAATTAATATACGAACCAAATAATTAATATTTTACTAAAGCAATGATTAAGTTATTATATTCATGCTTTGAGTGCCTAGTGTTTAGAGGCCTAGAGTCAAATTGTAATCAACGCTATCTCCTAAGTTCCTAATCCACTAAACTGTTGTTATTTCCGTAAAGGGTAAATTGTCTGGTTAAAAAATATCAGCAGTATATTTGTTTAAAAACATTTCGTCGAATGGTATGCATTGTTTGCTAATAAGTTACAAGTGTAAATGCCTATTTTTTTTCGTAGCCCTTTAGTAGCAAGTCTGAGCCAACTCTCATTCAATTTAGGTTTCAGGCACACACTTGAAAGGCAAAGGCACACTAGAAAAAAATGTTGTCACCCACTAAAGAAACATACAAACCCACCGAGTCACAACAAGTGCGGTCCAGCTCCAGAGAGCGAAGCTTAACAGAAAAGGGCCAAGAAATGCAAAAAGAAACAGTTAAGAAAAATGAAACAGTATTCAACAAGGCGTACAGCTCTTGGAAGGAGCTAGCAAAAGAAATGGACGAAGTTAAAGAACTGCTTAGCCAAAGACCTTGATACAAGAATGAAGGAGATTAAAGCCAAAGAAGCCTTAGTACACCAACAGTATGAGTCAATTTGCTGAAGATAAGTACATTGCACTACCCCATACTTTGTTAATAGAATGGATGCATGCACCACATTAACAGCTGACATCTGCAACTTCAACAGCAAACGGATTGAGAATGTAGAGGAAGCCTTTAATGATCAACTTGGGAAGGAAAGAGTGAGGATGGTACTTAATAAAGAAGAGCACGAGTCAGTCTTTGGAAACACAGAAACAGAAACTGCCCTCTCAAAGTCATTACCAGACTCTAGTTTAAGCTTGAGAGCCACTTCCATATATTCTAGCAAACGCGCAGACGCAGAAGCCGACCTTGCAGCCAAGATGGAACGGGCAAAGGCGACGCAACAGATGCATGAACAACAAGCTAAGGTGAGCAAAAAGGAGGCAGAAATTAAACTTAAGTTAGATGAGGAAAGGACAAGACTGCAACAGCTACAAACAGAAAATTAAGTCAATGTAGCTGCAGCAAGAGTGAAAGCCTACAACGCCTATGAATATCGTGAACAGGAGACAGACCACTAGGTGCAAAACCTTTACAAAAAAAATGAACCACAAACCTCATTGAATCCGAAAGCTGTGCCATTTCAACCTTCAAATACACCACTTGAGGTGTCAAAACCACAAGAAGAAGTTAGTCTAATTCCAGGACTTGCAAGTCTGCTCATCTCCAACCGTCTCCCTATACCTGAACCAACTGTATTTACAAGTGATCCTTTAAAGTTCATAGATTGTAAGATATCCTTTATGGCGCTGATTGATCAAAAACCACTCCCTGTGTGCGAAAAAATGCTGTACTTGAAGAGGTATCTCGGTGGTGAAGCTCATAAGGCAGTGGAAGGTTTCTTCTATCAAAATTCAGAAGACACTTATCTAGGTGCCTGGGGTATCCTACAGGACAGGTATGGAGGTCCATTCATAGTGCAAAGAGCTTTCAGAGAAAGGATGACTAAATGGCCAAAGATACCAGCAACGACCCTGTAGATTTTACATTCATGTAATAAACCTTTCCATGAGACCTGGATATGTCACAGAGATGACGGTCAGTAATCTGGAATGGCCGTGCTAGGTCTCGACGCGTTTCGCGAGAAGAGTCTCGCTTCTTCAGGAGAAGCACAGATAGATGCCTGGAGATCAAAAGTGCAAGTAAGTAAATAAATGTCAGGAAGATCCTGCCAGTAACAGGCAATTATTTAAACCTGTCTGACATAGGTAAAGTTGCTGTTGCCTCTGCAGCTCTGTGTATGTGTTCCCTGAAAATCTGACATCTGCTCCTGTTTGGCCCAGCTTGTTTTGAGACTGTTCCTGTTATCCGCCTGCATCTGACCCTTGGCTTGTTTGACAATTCTTCTGCCTGCTCCTCTTGTACCTCTGTTTGCCAGCCTGATTACCGACCCGGCCTGTCTGACGTTCCAAGACTCTCCTCCAGTCTGCTATACTTACCTACTGAAGCCATCCAGCTCCAGTCCCGGTTTGCCTTACTTGTCTGCTGGGCCATCCGGTCTGCTGGACTTGTCAGCTGAGCCATCCTGTCTGCTGATCCATCAGGTCTGCTGGACTTGTCTGCTGAGCCACCCAGTCTGCTCACCTGTCTGCTGATCCATCCAGTCTGCTGGACTTGTCTGCTGAGTCATCCCTGTCTGCTGATCCATCCAGTCTGCTGGTCCTGTCTGCTGAGCTGTCCAGTCTGCAGTGCATGTATTCTAAACCATCCTGTCTGCTGTGCCGGACATCTGATCCATCGGCACTTGATCCTGCCAGGAACTTGTACCACTCCTCACTCCTGCACCCCTGTCTTCTCTATCAGGGGCCTCGAGTCGGAGGCGTAAGAGAGGCCATCCTCTGCAATTCGGGCTCACCCTTAGGTACGTAACAATAAAGCAACAAAAAAAAAGGGGGGGAGGGGGTGCAAGCATTTACATATAAGATTCAGTATATTCCACTTACAATTGATGAAAAACTGGCGTAGTATAGATGACTCTTTGTAAATTAGTCGAAAGTATACTCTATATGGGCGGGTATACCACCCTAGATTTGTAAAAGAAACTTCAAAATAAGACATCCACAAAAGTAGATAAATTATTGCGTAAAGATCCAACCATGCCACCAAGCCCCCCCCCCCCCCGGGAGCTGTGTGAGGGCGGGGAGATGAAATCCAGTGAGAAGCCTCAGAAAAACAGAACCTGGGCAAAAGATGTAAGTCCCACCAAGGAAGTACCCACACCTATATAATCAAGAAAATAAACCAGGATAAGAACCTAACAAAACACTTGAATTCAATTAATATAACTGATAAAAAAAAATGTGTTGACACGATGAAATACAACTAATTATATCATGAATAAAGAATGAGGTGTCCAAAATATTATTATAAAAATCAGATAATCTATGCAGTGTATAGAATGCAAATGAAATGCACATATGCTAAAATGCTTAAATACTATAATTGTGTGATGTGGTTATAATTGCATTTAAATTATACCATCAAGCAACGGTGTTATGTGAGTGATCTGTGATCCAGCGTGTATATACAAAGAGACAACCATCATAGATGGTATCAGTATTATGGTACAAGATGGTGCTTAGTAATTGTGTGTAAGTAGTTGTGAGTCTAAAAAAGTGAGTCCAAAAAAGAAGAAAAAAACGAACGCGCGCCTGCCGGCCCTGTTCCCCACATCCAGTGACATCACAGCAAATGGGGAGACAACTGCCAGCTTGACTCGGAGCCTTGGAAACCCCTACAGCTAGAGAGACAGCAGCAGCACCCCACACCGCTGGCTATCTGGATCAGGACTACACAGCGAGTCTCCCCTTGTGACTAGCCATTTTAACCCTTACCCTGTGAGTTAATTCTTATTTCAATTTTTTTATCTTAATAAATTTATCATTAATCATTTTAATATGCTGCACTCAGATGAGCGCTGCTACCATCCAGTTGCAGCACCTGCGAGCCTTTGAGAGAGTTTGAAAAGCTTTCTGCAGTGGCTGGACAGTGCACCTATTCCTTCTGCCCACACTAAACGCCAGAGCATCATGCCCCAGGGCTACACACCCTGTGTGCATGGGGCCTTACGTTTCTGTAAAGTGCAGAAAACTCCAAGATCTGGTGTATCTGTGATCAACTACCTCACTTTCTGCTGTACAGAGATTAGACTGAATAAAAAAAGGGTTATATAATAATGTGCCCTAGGAGGTACCCCTTGTAGCATCTGATTGAGGTTGCAGAAATATAGCCTTCTGCGCATGGTCTAGACCAGTGATTCTCAACCTTTTTTCAGTCAAAGCATCCTTTAAAATTATGGACAATCTTGAGGCACCCTCCAAAATGATGGCTATTCTTGAGGCACCCTCCAAAGTTATGGGCAGTCTCGAGGCACCCTTTAAAATTTTGGACAGTCTTGAGGCACCCCATCCTAAAATGTAAAAATGATTCTAATAGTTTTACATAATGCAGCAACATCCACACATGTAGGAGACCCAACGTTAGAGGTGCAAACTGGTACTGATTAGTATTCCAATGTTTCTCTTCTTCCTCAGTTTTTCTCCATCACTCTGCTAATGTGACCTCAAAGCTGATGGAGAGAGGCAGGTGAGGGTCAAACAAGCATGCTATGCAGGCAACTCACATCCTCCTCATAAACTGCTGATGTCATTGGTCGTTAGGCGGTCGGCGGCTAGAAGGTCGTAATGCTGCACAATCCACAAACTGCCTTGTATACAATTTTTGGGCAATTTTTAGGCATTTTGCCAAGGCACCCCCAAAGAGACCTCAAGGCATCCCAGGGTGACTGGGCACCCTGGTCAAAAAAAGCTGGTCTAGACGACATTCAGGTCCTCCACTGGTCATGGGTAGAGCACAGAGGAGGTCAAGAGAAAACAAGGTAGAACATAATTAAAATCTGGCTACAATGCAAACTTCCTAAGATCACATACTCTTGTCTCTGGCTATTGATCATTTTTAAAGTAACTATATAACTATATAAAACCAACCACATAAACTAACCATACAAAACAGGGTTATTGTACGTTACAGCATTAATTATACATTTTCTCCCATAATGTGTAACTCTAATGCCCCGTACACATGATCGGACATTGATCGGACATTCCGACAACAAAATCCATGGATTATTTCCGACGGATGTTGGCTCAAACTTGTTTTGCATACACACGGTCGCACAAAGTTGTCGGAATTTCTGCTCGCCAAGAACGCGGTGACGTACACCACGTACAATGAGACTAGAAAAGGCCATTTCAGAACCAAGCGCGGCACCCTTTGGGCTCCTTTTGCTAATCTCGTGTTAGTAAAAGTTTGGTGAGAGACGATTCGCGCTTTTTCAGACTCGTGGTTTTCAGATCGTTTTCTGCTGTTCAGTTTGTGCTTGTGGGTTTGTATCTGGTCTTCAGTGCGTGCAGCAAGCTACGCGTGACTCAGTCATTGTGTTCTTGTTCGTTCGTTACTGTTCTTCAGGTCGCTCTTCACAGGCCTTGCTGTTCTTCAGTACGTTCTGTTACTTCGTTCTGAGCAGCCGACCATTTTCTAGCCATGTTGCGTATACGTACTCCTCGTAGAGTTGGTGCTGTGCGGGAGCTTGGTGTTGGGGTCCTGACCTTGACACAAGTCCAGTCCATGAACAGGGTGGGGAGGAGTTCATGGACCAAGAATTGGTTGCTTCAGCGTGACCAGTTCTGTCATATGCCTTTGCTCCGTCAGATCCGTGAGACTAATCCTGATGATTTCAGGAACTTTCTCAGGATGACGGACCTCGTATTTCACCGTTTGTTGGCTTCGCTGACCCCCTATATCAGCAGACAGGATACCTGCATGAGGCAAGCCATCACTCCGGAGCAGAGGCTAGTCGCCACCCTGCGGTACTTGGTGACGGGGAGAAGCCTGCAGGACTTGAAGTTCTCAACAGGCATCTCCCCCCAGGCTCTTAATTATTGTCTCAGAGACCTGTTCTGCCATCATCCAGGTCCTGCAGAAGGAGTATATTAAGGTAACATTTTTATCCTTTAATATCACATTTTATTGTATTTAATGTTTGCTAATATATTGTATTTCTTTCCTCATTCCCTAATTAACATGATTGTAATATGCTGTGAATGTCCCTTGTCCTCATGCATGCTGGATTTTTATGTAATTATTTTTGTTGTCCTTCATACATATTTGCCTTCACTTACCTCCCCAGCATGGTCTCCTGGCCCTATATTCACCTCATGTAGTCACTTAACAATGTATTTTGTCAGCTCCATAGTAGTGCTTTACCCCAAACACCCCCTAAAATGTTTTTAAATGTGATTTGTGCTTTAAATTCAGGCAGAGTGCCAGAGGCTTTTTTTGGGGGGTCCCCAAATCATTTGGAACCCTCCCTCCCCAACTGCTAAGTCAGCTGATAACAATTCTCTCTCTATCCTCAATCATCTATCTGGTGACTTTGCCAAACCCATACACACTATACACACCTCTTTAGTGGTCGGATGTATGGATGAATTCCCCAAAGCATGTATTGTAAGGGCCTGCCTGTATACTTTCCAATAGTACTGTTTACATTTTTGGTATTCTATTATTATCTTGTGCTCAAATGTGTACAATGTGTATTTATATATTTGTATTATGACACTTCTTACCTGTCCAGTGGGCTGCCAATAGTATAACTAAGGAGGGGCTGGCCAAAGTAATACCCATTATTTAGGCATTCATCTCTCAATGAAGTGGAGAGGGTTACCTGTCCAAGAGCTCCCCCCCTAAAATGTTAGAAATGGCCCATGAGAGGGGGGGAGGGGTAATCTGATAGGTGTACCTTATACTTTGGTCTTTAAAAACTCCCTCAAATAAATGTTATCTTGATGTTGGCCAAGAATGTTTGTGTCTAATCTGCTTTCCCTGTTTATGTGCAAAATGACTAATTTAGTTTTTTTGTTTTGACTCCACAGTTTCCTTCCACGCCACAGGAATGGCAGACTGTGGCCTCCCACTTTGCCCAGCGGTGGGACTTTCCTAACTGCGGAGGGGCAATTGATGGGAAACACGTCCACATCGTCCCACCACCCAACTCGAGGTCGTAATATTATAATTATAAGGGGTTCAATAGTATTGTGATGTTGGCGGTGGTGTCGGCTACTTATGAGTTCCTCTATGTGGACGTGGGGAAGAATGGCCGGATGTCCGATGGTGGAGTCATTGCCCAGACGGAGTTCTACAGGCGTCTGCAGAATGGCAGCTTGGACTTGCCACCTCCAGAAGACAATGTGAAAGGACTTCCATTCGTCTTCGTTGCGGATGAAGCATTTGCGCTGGGGGACCATCTTATGCAGCCATTCCCGATGAGGATCCTCACCCCGGACCAGAGGGTTTTTAATTACTGGCTGGCCAGAGCCAGAAGAGTGGTGGAGAACACGTTTGGAATCATGGCCAGCCGGTTCCGCCGATTTCTTACACCCATACATATGGCGAGTATAAACTGATCATATAATCCTGGCATGCTGTGTTCTACACAACTTTTTAAAGCAACATTCTGCCAACTATGCTGGCTCAGTTGGGCCTGAGGCTGCAATTCCAAATGAACCAACCCAGACGGCGCTTGAAAGTGGCCGTCCTGGCTTGCCCCCCCTGAGTGCCCGTGATGTCTGGCTAAGATACCTTGAATTCTTTGCGGGTAGGGGGGCTGTCAATATGCCAGACAATGTCTAAAACCTTTTTCAAATAAAAAAAAATACTCACATCTTTGGTGACATTTACTGCTTGTGTTTGTTTTAGCTGACCCTGACAGAAATGTGGTGAGTCCTGAAAATGGCGTGATTGTGTAACCTTACAAAGCACTGTTGGGTGTTATTTACTAAAGGCAAAGACACTTTGCGCTACAAGTGCACTTGAAACTGCACTGAAACTGCACTTGTAGTGCAAAGTGGATTTGCCCTTAGGAAATAACACCCATTGTCACAGAAAACAGCAATTAGAGCACCACAAAAGTGTTGTAGCGTTGAGACAATAATCCACACATTCTTGATTAACAATCTTTTTAATACCAGCACAATCACTTGTGCATTTAGAAAAGGTTTTTAAAACAAACCAACATGTTTGTTGTATAACAATTTTTGGGGTCACATTAGAAAAAGTAGAAATGTCCATTTAAGATAAAACAGGCATGTTTAAAACCAACAAGAAAGACACAAATCTTGAACTTACAAAGTTCACATTTGGTAGAACTTGAAGGCAATATCAGACATGAGTATTTACAAACTGTGTTTGATATTGCGTTCAGATGAAGTGAAGTCACCCCAGGAAAAGCCAAATTTGGAAGATGCACACAAATTTACGAATGTCAACATGTGCTACCTGCCATCACGGGGGATCAAGGGACGTGTTTTGGGGGTGCAACCCCTTCCTCACAGCTACTTTATTATTGAGGAAGGGGTTGCACCCCCAAAACGCATCCATTGAACTCCCATGATGGCAGATAGCACATGTTGACATTCGTAAATTTGTGTGCATCTTCCAAATTTGGCTTTTCCTGGGGTGACTTCACTTCATCTGAACGCAATATCAAACACAGTTTGTAAATACTCATGTCTGATATTGCCTTCAAGTTCTACCAAATGTGAACTTTGTAAGTTCAAGATTTGTGTCTTTCTTGTTGGTTTTAAACATGCCTGTTTTATCTTAAATGGTCAATGTCAAAAAATGTCAAAAATTTGTAGCACACAAAAAACAAAGGGATTTGGAGTGGTTTTAAACTCTCCCTAAAACATCAATGATGTTCTTCTTTTTTTGAAGAACATCATTGATGTTTTTCTTGATGTTTTCCAAGTCCCTATTACACCCCATGATCTCCCCAATCAGGATCTGTGCACTTTCCGAGGTGAAAGGATCTGGATCCACAACATCACGATCACCTAAAAAGATAGAAACCAAAAAACTCCATGTATTATAAATATGCCGGCATCCATCTCTTTCCTGGGCCTGTGGTCACCTGTTGTGGTGCCAATTTCCACCATGTCTTCCTCCTCCTGCTCTACGTTGCTTGGGTGGATTTCCCCTTCTTCCAGAGGTGGGGGGTCTGTGGTCTCCTCGGATGAGGGGTGTCCTCCGAGTCTTTTCTACCCTATGTAAAAAAAAATTGGTATACTTAGCACACAGATATTTGATGTCAGAACTATAAATATGAAACATTGTTTGGAAGTGGGGTACAATTGTCTATTTTGGCAGAGTTCCAAGATATAGAATTTTTAGTGTCCTTTGTCAAGCTTCAATACTTTACCTGTTTTGTACAAGCTTCACAGATGGAGACACCCCTATAGTATACACTGGAGCACCTGTGTGGGGCCCCTAATAAAAAGGGTGTTCTTGTGTCCCACACTAGTGCTACAGCGTCCAGATGTGAAAACTGCTGCTGAGTGTCCTCTCCTTACACAGAATCTAGTTTGCATTTCATTCTAGTAACAAACACATCTACACAACCAAATTAGTTTCAGACAAGTAGGCCCTAAAAAATGTGGGCAAATGCATATGGTCAAAACAATGGTGTTTTCTAGGCCGAACGAACAATGTTTTATACGAACGAATAATGTGCCCATGAACATAAAAGTTGCCTTTCGAAACTGGATAACAGTTAAGAAAAGCACATTGAGCAGCACGAACGTAATAAACATAAAGAATAGGAACACAGGACAACGACTTACTTTTTTGCAGCACTCTCTTTCTTTCTGTACTGCTCATGCTCTCTTAATTTGAGGCTCGACCACCACTTCCTGAGCTGATCTTTCGATTGTTGTACCCCGAAATTCCAATGCAGACTCTTGACCACTTTTGCCATGATCTTGGCCTTTCTGACATTGGGGTTGGGGTAAGGTCCATACTTCCCGTCATAGTCGGCCTTCTTCAGGATGTCGACCATCTCCAACATCTTCCCAAAGGACATATTCGATGCCTCAAATCTTCTCCTTCTGGATCCAGACGTTTCAGGGCTTACCTCCTCCTCGCTGCTGTAATTAGCACGCACCTGCTGTGTCTCCGCCATGGGCTCTTCACCCACTGCGCGGAACGAAAAGGGGCGGGGAATAGACTAGAAAGAACGTCAGGGGCCGGCGGAGTTACACGCTTTCTTTTTGTCTTTCTTGTGAGCAGCGCAGAATTATTTTGTATATACTGATCACGTTTGTTTTGATAACACATTCTGCTGCAGCCCAGTCCATTTGATAATAGAATGGATGTTTTTGACTACAGGGCCTCCCGAACCGTTATTACGGACGGAGTCTTTGTCGTCACTAGTAACGATACTGAAATAGGCGGTTTATTTCTGAGGCTTAAAAACATCATGACCTCAGAATTACATCTACAATGGGACAAGGTGTTTTTGGAACAGTATGTCTCAGAACATATGGTCCCCAGAAGCCTCAGGTGGGATGTACACCCCCCCCAAGGAGAACCTGATGTAGAATCTTGGTATAAATACTTCAACGAGGCGGGGATTAATCTCCTTGGTGTCCTCATCTCTAAAAAACGCCATAAACTATCCCTATTGGATGGCGAGATCAAGGAGATTAAAGATAAACTTTCAACCCACAAAAATTCCTCAGAGTACTCCGTTCTTTCCTCCAACCTTCAGAAACATCTTGAAAAGGAGGACAAAGAACAGAGGAATAAAAAACAAAAAAAGTACTCCAGAGATGTAGGGGACTACAGAACAGGGAATGTGTTTGGGTGGCAAAAGCTGTATTCTGCTAATTCCAACGATACCGCCCCTGCACCCTCCAGTTCTTGCCCCCCTCGTACCTCCACAGCCAGAATAGCTGACATAGGGGTACAACCCTCAGGTACCCCGGTTCATATGGTAAGGTATGATAACTTGAGATATGAATCTCCATCACGTACCAACAGATATTTCTATGACCCCGACACTCCTTATGTCAACCAGAGAGGTAGGGGTCACACCAGAGGGAAACAGGGCGGTAAAGGTCAACGTGGCCGGGGAAGGTATCCCCCTGAATCCCACTCAGGACAACGCGAGGCCTCCCAATCCCGACAGAGCTCACACATGGATGCTTACCACCAGAATCCCCATTACTATGAACAACCACCCCTGACTACCCAAAACAGGTTTTTACCCCTTAGAAACACCTGGGACGATGATTACAGGGATGAGTACGGATATAATCCCGGATCCAGACACGAACAGTCGTTTCAGGATTATCCTCCATCCAATACAAACTCACGTCATGCGCAGGTTTTTCACGAGGTCCAAAGACCCAGAAAAAGGGGTCCCGACCCAAGAGAGGCACAAGGGGAGGTTGGAGAATCCAAAAGAGGAAAACGAAGGAGAACTTAAAGGGCCAAGGTGTCTTTAATCTTAGTGCCAAACCATTGACCAAGGAGGAGTTGTCCGTACTGGATAAGGGACTCAAATTTGCCCCCCCTAAGAAGCTTGATAGGTTTGGCACTTTTATAGATATTCACAAATACATACGGAAGTTACATATCCAGCGCTATCTCATTTCCAATCCTGTCAGAAATGAGAGGTGCGCCACAGCGGGAACAGTTCATTCTGGCCTGTCGAACCCCTCATTATTCATTCCTCCAGTCCCCATGGCGCCTGCCATTAGTTTGTTTAGGGACTTAGTCCTTAAAGATCTATCCGAACTTCTGGATAAACGCACATTCCACCACTCCTTGTCCAATACTGGCTTGAAGTCCCTATGCTCACAGAAAGACCTTGTGATTCGTCCAGTGGACAAGGGGGGTGGCATTGTGGTCCTAGACAAGAAAGATTACATAACTGAAATGTACAGGATTCTTAATGAACCTGATACATATAAAATAATGCCCAACAACCCCACCAACCGTTTCAAAAGAGAGCTGTCCGCCATCGTCAAGAAGGGCTATGACCAAGGAATCCTAAATAGAAAGGAGAGAGAGTTTTTGGTGCCCTTGGCACCCAGGGTTCCAACTATATATTACCTACCAAAGGTTCAGTTCAACCCCCAGGCCGGCCTATCGTGAGTGGCATAGACTCTGTCACTTCACGCATAGGCCGGTACATTGACTTTTATCTACAGCCACTTGTTAGGCGTATGCCCTCCTACCTGAAGGACACAGGGGCCACTATACGCATGCTTGAAAATCTAGAACTACAGGGTGATCACATCATTGCCACAGCTGATGTGGCCTCCCTGTATACCTGCATACCTCAAGATAAGGGCTTGGAGGCTGTTCGGTACTTCCTTGAGAAAGAGCCTAGTATTGCATCTTTCCAGTGCTCTTTCATTATGGAACTTTTGGAGTTCGCTGCGAAGTGAAGTTACTTCTGGTTTGACCAGCAATATTACCATCAGCTGCGTGGCGTGGCTATGGGCGCTAAATTTGCCCCTAGCCTCGCCAATTTGTTTATGGCCAAATGGGAGGAGGATGTCGTCTATGCCAACAGGGATCCCTCCCTAACCATGTGGGCGCGGTACATTGACGACATCCTCCTCCTATGGAAGGGCAGTGCCGAATCGTTGGATCAATTTTTTTAACATCTAAACACTAACGATCGGGGCATCTCCCTGACATATACAGCCAGCAAACAAAAAATTAACTTTTTGGATCTAGACATTGAGATCCGTAACGGTCTTTTTCACTTCCAGACCCATTTTAAAACCACGGACCGGAACAGTTTCATTCCCCCAGACAGTTGCCATCACCGGTCCTGGTTAGATTCAGTTCCGAAAAGCCAATTTCTCAGACTACGAAGAAATTGTTCCAGCACTGAGGCCTTCAAAACACAATCTGCTCTTTTGAAGGCGAAATTGTCTGATAAAAACTATGACCCCCAACTTGTCGATCGGGAGTTTCAACGTGCCCTAGAGACTAATAGGGAGTCACTTCTTGTCGAGAAGCCTAGGAAAGAGCGAGGTGAGATTTTCAGGTGGTCCCTCCTCACCGCTTTTTCTAATCAATACAAACATGTCAAAGCTATCATGTCCAAACATTGGGACATCCTCAGGAATGACCGAGTTTTGAACACTGTCCTGCCTGACAGGGCTAAAGTTATTTTTAGGGGTGCCCCCACCTTGCAAAGTAAAATTGCCCCTAACATCATTAATCCCCCTGTACACCAACCTCTTTTTTATGAAATGGAGGGTTTCTACTCATGTAGAAGATGTACAGTATGTCGTCACAATTCTGGTATAGGAAGGAAAACTACATCGTTTATTTCAACAGTTACACAGAGACGATATTCTATCAAACGATTTTGTACTTGCACCACTAGCCACATCGTTTACTTAATCACATGCCATTGTGGCAAGCAATATGTAGGCCGCACTATTCGCTCTTTTTTCATAAGAGTAGCGGAGCACATTGCTTTGATTAAGAGCGGCGACACCAAGCACACAGTTCCCCGACATTATAAGTTACATCATAATCGGGTGTTTGCGGGTACACAATTTACAGTGATAGACCGATATGTTCCCTCATGGAGGGGCGGAGCCATGACCAGAGGTGTATCACGATTGGAGACTTTTTGGATCTATGAGCTCCGTACCCTTTTTCCGTTAGGTATCAATGTGGAGTTGGATGTCAACGCTTTCATTAACAGAGCCTGACATCCACCTCTAAACAACAAACTCTCTCCCTCCATCCTCACCCTATTTTGGGGTTCCGCGATTTCCTTCCTCTGTTTGGGGTTCCGTGTTTTGCTTTCGTTTTTTTGCTTTTTTGCCTATTCATACAATTTTAACTTGTTTTTATGTCTCATATATACCTATGTGGCACTTAAGTGTGCATTTTATTGTATTTTATTATAATCATTGTCATAGGAAGTGCCTATATGCATGCCCACATTATTTTGTACATTTATATATTGGCATCTATGCATATGGGCACATTGTCCTATATACTGTTTCATGGAAGCCCGCTCCATTATTCCCCCTTTTTTACATTGGCTTTTATATTTTATATTTTTTATTTTTCTCATTGATTCTACAGTGTGTTTATCTGGTGTGAGATTCACATTTTTATGATTTTATGCCCATCCGTGTAGCTCATCTTTGCACTTGTGTCTTGGCTCCACATCCTCACCATATATACACATCACTAGGCAGTCTCTGTACTGCTTTCATGTCTGCTTATAATCCCTTAGCACTCTTTCAGTCCTCACTGCGCATGTCACAAGTCCGCCGACAGCGGCATCTCGTTTCAAGTACTGTTTTTACCCTCACCGCGCATGGCCAATCACAGTGCCTATGCGGCGCTCACCGTCCCACCCACTACTTCCCATCTCATGTATCTTTTTCCCCTCACTGCGCATGGCCAATCTCAGTGCTTTTGCGGCGCTCACCGTCCCACTCACGTCACTTCCTGTTGACATACTGGAGACACCTCCTTTCTCTGCGCACACATATTGCGCAATGCGCAGTATCGTGAGTTGTCCCGATCCACAACCACTTCGTTGCACTTATTCACTGTGCACCAGTTAAAGGTTTTCTGTCAGACTCAGTCTGGCATATATTCTCTTTTTCATTCTTTTTCGTTCCAGATCGCTCCCCCACTTCCGGCTCACCTCCTAACCCGGTAGTGAGATGTGGAACGCATGTCTGGAACGCACGCCGGTCGGCCATTTTGGGCCAATACCGGAAGTGCCGTTTTTTCAATGCGGAGCTGATTTCCATGATCATTGAAGCACCCCCTATATATATGAGTGTGGCTACAGTGGGGGTAACCCCCCAGATGACGTCTTTTTAGGATGAAACGCGTCGGGTAGGACCCCATTGTCGCCACTTTGTCACAGCGCTGTATTATACTTTGGACTTATACGTGAGTGTATTTCCTTACAGTTTTTATTAAAATTTTATATTCGGACACTATGTGGCCCTCCCTTTCTTTTCTCCACATTAACACCATCACCTAATCCATGAATGCTGGTTTGAGGGATCCATCCACGGAACACCTCATCCCCCCCCTAGGATCCACAGAATCATCTACATCCTTGGGACTCCTCACACCTTCCAGGACCCGGGTACCAGTTGGAGGAATCCAGCAATCCGCGACATCACAGACACCCACAGCCACTTACCACCCAAGCCTTATCTGACCCAATTCGGCGTATGCCCTGTTGGGTCCACCACATCTGGTAAGCCTTTTTTTTCTCCCGGTGGTAGTGAGCTGATCTGCCTTTTTGGGACATTGGATTTACCTGTTTACAATATGTCTACCCAAGGACTAACTATTGTTACCTTTTAGTTATAACGTCTTTATCAGGACTTCCTACCCATGAATAGGTCTTTGCATAGGTGATCCCCTTCACTGCATACCTAACAATTTATTGTCATCTATGATACGGTTTAGCGCTACACTTTTTGTTGTTTCTTGGAGTTACACGCATGCACAGTGTGTATAAAGCGTAACACGCGTGCGTAGTACGTACAATCTGTGAGCGGAGGAAGGAGTATTGGAGGCGTCGATCGTGATAACGAAGGTAAGATCTAAACTTGGGCCTATACTGTTTCTAGATTGAGGCCTATATTGTAACAAGATTAGGAGAGTTTTGCCTGACATTAGGGTTTGTCTCGTGTTGTGTCTTGCAGATAAAATGGATGGCTTCAATGAGCACAACTTCCTCCCCCTGTTCATAGACAAGTACAGGGAGCTGCCCTGTCTGTGGCAGGTGAAACATCCACATTATAATAATAAACAAAAGAGGCAGACAGCGCTGGAGAAACTGCTGGAGTTGGTGAAGCCGGAGGTCCCCACGGCAAACATCCCCTATTTAAAAGCCAAAATTGGTGGCCTGAGGAGCACTTATCTAAGGGAGCGCAAGAAGGTCACGGATTCCCAGAGATCTGGAGCTGCAGCAGATGACATTTATGTCCCCAGGCTGTGGTACTATGAGAGACTGCGATTTCTGTCAGACCAGACTGGAGTCAGGGATTCCATCTCCACTCTTCCTTCCACTCTTCCTTCCACCCCAGCTGAGACTTCCGATGTCCAACCTGGGACTTCCAGCCAGGAAGAAGTGGAGGAGCCAAGATGGAGTCAGGTATAGCATTCTTCTACAGATTTCATTACTAGATGTTATTATTGATCATTAATTGCTGATTTAATAAAGTGTTTTACATATCAATAGACAGTAGTTTTCAAAAATAATTGGGACAAGAATGAAAAATGCTGGGCTCAGAATGATAGTCTTTTATATTTGTTAACATTCAATTTGCAACAGTCATGAGGTGAAAATTGTGTGTGATTGATGAAGAAAAAACTAAAACTATGTCCCTTTTTCATACACAGGAAGACCTCAGCCAGGACAAGGCTGTGGAATGTGGCAGCCAGGAGGAGGCTGTGGAATGTGGCAGCCAGGAGGCATGCAGGAGGGTCAACGCAAGCTGTGTGAGGACCTTCTGTATAAAGTCCTAAGTAAGGGAGTGAGTGGCGAAATCGCACCCAATACCCACCTGAGTGAGTTGGCCCATCCTCCTCCTCCTCCTCCTCCTGCCACAACTCCACCACCACAGCCACAGCGTGGAAGGAAGCATGGAAGGAAGACCAGAGAGTGATGACCCTGGGTTCAGTCTGGTCTGGCCAAAGATGCAGTCTCTTGTATGACCACAGCCTGGGGACACAGATGTCATCTGCTGCTTTCAGGATCTCTGGGACTTCTGGACCAGACTGCACTCCCTTAGATATGGACTACTCAGGCCACCAATTTTGATGTTAAATAATTGATGTCTGCCCTGGGGGTGAAAGGCTTCGCCAATTTCTGCTGTTTCTCCAGCGTTGCCTCCCTCTTTGTTTGGTTCTGAGCCCTTAATAAAGGAATTTTTTGTTTCAATTATACTTGCCTATGTGTGTTTTCCTTCAAAAAGGACAGTTTGTTGGTGAGTAGGCAGGTACATTTCGAATATACAATGTGAAATTAACAAGGGACACCAACACCAAACAATCTCCTTGAGATTAAATAATACAAGATATCAATGGTGTTGTGGTAACTTGACACACAAAACACACACAAAAATATTCTGGAGTAAAACCCAAAAAAACACAAAATAAAAACAGCCTTGAAAAAAATACAAACCCAAAAAAAAAAAATAAAAACAGCCTTGAAAAAAATACCAAACAAAAATAAAACAACTAAAAAGAAATTTGGTCAGATGTGCCAAATCAAAATATATTGAGGGAATCCCGCTAAATAATAAAGAAAGAAGTTTGTGAGAAGTCTGTGTGAATATCAGCAGCAAAACTACTTCATTCTTCTGACATTATAAAGATGAAGAGAGTGCGCTGCATTAAACTATTTAAAACATTGCAGCGTGATGAAAGTGCTGTATCCATTCCGAACGCTAATTTTACCAGACCGAGCTGTTCCGTCTCGGAATTTCTTCTGAGCATGCGTGGCACTTTGTGCGTCAGAATTGTCCACACACGGTCGGAATTGACGCGATCGGATTTTGTTGTCGGAAAATTTTATAGCCTGCTCTCAAACTTTGTGTGTTGGAAAATCCGATGGAAAAAGTCCGATGGAGCCCACACACGGTCGGAATTTCCGACAACGCGCTCCGATTGCACATTTTCCGTCGGAAAATCCGACCGTGTGTACGGGGCATAACACTGAAAAGCAATGTTTTGTGAAATGTGAAACACGGAACAATTACGCTGTGAATTTTAGTTGTAGGGCGTTAAAATTGTACCAAACTAAAACAAAGTGCTGTTAATACTGTCAGAGGTTAACTGACACCTCTGCTATCTCCACTGGTCATTTGGTGTCCCGCAGATGAACTAATCATGAATGGACATTAATTATTACAAAGATCATGCTGGAGTGGCTGGGACCATCCTTCCAAAGCTGGGATGGGAGGTTGGGTGCCTGGGACACAGCAGCTGGTGTGGACATGGGCTGACGCACCAGTTGACAAGTTGCTGGATTAGAAACAATATTAAAAGGCAGCAAGTGTAAGATTAGGGGGTAAAAGAGCATCTGATGGCAGTTTGCAGCAGGAGAGAACAGATGATAAACAATGAGAGCTGGGCACTTAAGGGGGAGGTCTAGAGGTGATGAGGGCATGGGAAAAACTTGTCAGTAATCAGTCAAGCTCCAGGTTGCTGATCTTCATGAAAAGGGCAGGAAATGGGATTTGTGATGTGATGAGCAGACAGGAGCAAACAAGCAACAGCAAGCCTTCACTTGTGTATAATGTTCTGTTTTTAGTGTTTTAATGTGGCTATAATGATTATGTTATAGTGATTATTATACAAACAAAAAATGCTGCTATATACTTCTTTATTTTATTATGCCTTTTTTTATAATCTTATATATAGTTTATGTATGTTATGCACCAACATGCATTATCTTTACCTAAGGCTAGGTTCACACCATTGCAAATTGGATGCAGGATCCCTGTATTCCAATTCACAATAGCAGGAGATTTTGTCCTGCTCTCTATGGAGCCGGTTCACATATCTTCGCAGCAGGTCCGGTGCGTCTTTTGGTCCGTTTCAGGTGCGAATTCGGCCCAAAATTCGGGCTGAAATCGGATCTGAAATGGTGGACCAGGACGCACCAGACCCCTGCTGTGAGGCAGATCCTTCTTAGGTGTGAACCAAGCCTTAGCATTTTGGGCCCTTTCACACTGGCCATGTTCGTTCCAATCAGCAAGGGGTCTGGGAACAGGTTCCCTGCTGAATTGGAGCTGAAATGTATGGATGTCACTTTTGGGAGCTGTGTCTGTTCAGTTTTGCTCTCCTGGAGCTTAACGGATCCATGTTAAAAAGATGCAGACCTTTTCCGTTTTTTTTTTCAGAGCTAGCTAGACTCTGGGGTAATCAGATGTAAATGGACACACGTCAGTTTACATCCGCCTGCCCACAGGCTAACATAAAACTTCTGTTCAGATTCACCTGAAAACAGACGGAGGGATCTGATTGGACTGTCTATGTGAAAGGGGCCTTAAGCCAGCCACAGACGGTTTGAATCTCAGCCAGTTCAGCAGGAACTGGCCAAGATTCGAACAATGCATGGGCAGGCTGAATGTAACCAAGTTGATCAATCGATCAACTTTGGTACAACCAGCCTGCTGGTTGTTATAGCTGGTAGCAATAATCACTGTGTTCTCCCGATGGGGACTGGTCAGCCCACTGCATTAAGGGGGAAAAAAAAACCCCATCATCTATGACCAGCTTAACCACTTCAGCCCTGGAAGGTTTTACCCCCTTCCTGACCAGAGCACTTTTTACAATTTGGCACTGCGCTGCTTTAACTGGTAATTGCGCGATCATGCAATGCTGTACCCAAAGAAAATTTACGTCCTTTGTTTCCCACAAATAGAGCTTTCTTTTGGTGATATTTGATCACCTCTGCGGTTTTTATTTTTTGCAATATAAACAAAAAAAGACCAAAAATGTTTGAAAAAGAAAATATATTTTCTACTATTTGTTATAAAAACAATACAATAAACTCAATTTTAGTTATACATTTAGGCCAAAAAGCATTCAGCCACATTTCTTGGGTAAAAAAAATCAATAAGCATAAATTTATTGGTTTGCGCAAAAGTTATAGCGTCTACAAATGAGGATGCATTTTCTGGAATGTACACAGTTTTTAGTTTATGACTAAATATATAAAAGAACCGCGCTAAATAAGATTGATAATTAGATGAATAAAAACCATAAAGTGATCACAATACTATACTTAAATAGCAACACGATGTAGAAAATCAAAACACTGTGCTATGAGCCACATAGGTATAATATAATTGTGGAAAAAACATAATTAGAATAAGAAAATCAAAAAACACAGTCCATAAACCAAGGTGACTTCTGTTGTCAACAGTCCTTATCATATTAGATTCCACCCATAGTGATTGTAGGCTTTTAAAAACTCGTGAGAAAATCCACCACCTATGAAGGTATATGATTACCAGAAATCAGTAGTAATGAAGCCTTATATCAGAAATCCGCTCAACAGGGACATCACCATCCGTCTCAGCCAGGAGGAATGATCACCAGGATACATCGGAAGTAGTTGGCTCAATTATGGAGACCCAGGGAGATAAGAAATATATCCACCATAGTGTAAATCCGTTTGACCAGTTTATTGATAAAAAAAAGTAACACACTTACCAAAAAGAACAATTAAAATCGCATATATAAAATCAGCCGGCCGGCCTGCATACACCCGTTCGTTGTAGAGTGAAACGATGACGTCAGCGCGTCTGCCTTCCGACGTACGTTTCGTCCTATTGGACGTTGTCATAGGAATCTAATATGATAAGGACTGTTGACAACAGAAGTCACCTTGGTTTATGGACTGTGTTTTTTGATTTTCTTATTCTAATTATGTTTTTTCCACAATTATATTATACCTATGTGGCTCATAGCACAGTGTTTTGATTTTCTACATCGTGTTGCTATTTAAGTATAGTATTGTGATCACTTTATGGTTTTTATTCATCTAATTATCAATCTTATTTAGCGCGGTTCTTTTATATATTTTGTCTACTTTATTCTGCACCTAAGAATCAGAACTGCAGCTTTGTGTTAGAGGGAAGCGCAGTAATTTTATATATTTTTTTTAGTTTATGACTGCCTATTTCATTTCTTGAGGTGCTAAAATGGCAGGGCAGTACAACCCCCCCCCCCCCCCCCCAAATGACCCCATTTTGGAAAGTAGACACCCATGGAAATTGCTGAGAGGCATGTTGAGCCCATTGAATATTTTATTTTTTTGTCATAAGTGATTGAAAAATGACAAAAAAAAACAAAACAATTTACACAAAGTTGTCACTCAAGTGATATATTGCTCAAACATGCCATGGGCATATGTGAAATGACACCCCAAAATACATTCTGCTGCTTCTCCTGGGTACGGGGATACCACATGTGTGAGACTTTTTGGGAGCCTAGCCATGTACAAGACCCCAAAAACCAAACACCGCCCTCAGGCTTTCTAATGCCGCGTACACACGAGCGGACTTTTCGTCCGCCAGAACTCCGAAGGACTTTTCAACGGAGTTCCGACGGAGCTGCGACGGAGTTCCAACTAAACGGACTTGCCTACACACGATCACACCAAAGTCCGATCGTTTCGAACGTGATGACGTACGACCGGACTAGAATAATGAAGTTCATAGCCAGTAACCAACAGCTGCCCTTGCGCCCTTTTTTGTCCGTCGGACTAGCATACAGAGGAACTGATTTTTCGATCGAACTTGAGTCCATCGGAAAGATTTGAAACATGTTCTATTTCTAAGTCCGTCGGAATTTTCGACAGAAAAGGTCCGATGAAGGTCTGATGAAGCCCACACATGATCGGAATGTCCGACGGAATTGTTCCTTCAGACCTTTTCTGCCAGACAGTCCGCTCGTATGTATGCGGCATTAGGGTGTATATTTTTGATTTCACTCTTCACAACTTACACAGTTTTGGAGTCCATGAAATGCCCAGATAGCAAATCCCCCCCCCCCTCCAAATGACCGCATTTTGGAATGTAGACATCCCAAGCTATTTGTTGAGAGCCATTCTGAGTCCATGGAATATTTTATATTTTGTCACAAGTTTGGGGAAAATAACCATATATATATTTTTTTTTTCACAAAGTTGTCACTAAATTACATATTGCTTAAACATGGCATGGGCATATGTGAAATTACACCCCAAAATACATTCTGTTGCTTCTCCTGAGTACGGAGATACCACATGTGTGATACTTTTTGGCAGTCTAGCTGCGTACAGGATCTTGAAAACCAAGAACCATCTTCAGCCTTTCCTGTGAAGAGAGGACAGAACGAAAACATTCTTATTATCCATCCACTTCACATCGAGCAAATTATTACATCTCAAGCAGGCTCTCTCCCCCAGCCTAACACGAGAATCTACAAGCCACATGTGAATAAAAAGTGGCGCACTTGTGTAATAATTGTCCACGTACAAGTGGTACCCCTTTCCGAAAAAGGGTGTCAACAAGTCCTACACAATCTTACCAGCGCCCCCTATTTAGTCTGGACAGTTCTCCGGCTATATGTAACTATCTCTTACCTCGTAAACCATAATAATATATGTATAGCCTGTGCCCCTGTCACAGAGCTTATATTATTATTATTATTATTATAATACAGGATTTATATAGCGCAAACAGTTTACGCAGCACTTTACAATATAAAAGGGAGACAATACAGTTATAATACAATAAAATACAAGAGGATTGAGAGGTCCCTGCTCAGGAGAGCTCACAATCTAATAGGTGGTACAAAAGGTTGTAACTGTGGGGAACGAGCTGATGGAAGTGGTAAAAGATTAGTTGGAGATGTGATAGGCTTTCCTGAAGAGATGAGTTTTTAGGGATCGCCTGAAGGTAGCAAGAGTAGGGGATAGCCGGACAGGTAGAGGTAGAGAGTTCCAGAGGATGGGAGAGGCTCTGGAGAAATCCTGGAGACGAGCATGAGAGGAGGAGATAAGAGAGCTTGAGAGTAGGAGGTCTTGATAAGAGCGGAGGGGACGATTTGGGTGATATTTGGAGACAAGATTGGTGGTGTAGCTCGGGGCAGAGTTGTGAATGACTTTGTATGTTGTGATTAATATTTTGAATTTAATTCGCTGGGTGATTGGGAGCCAATGTAGGGATTGGGAGAGAGGGGTGGCAGACACTGAGCGGTTGGTAAGGTGGATAAGTCTGGCAGCAGCATTCATGATAGACTGAAGAGGGGATAGCCTATGGAAAGGCAAGCCAATGAGAAGGGAGTTGCAATAGTCAAGGCAAAAGATAACAAGGGAGTGAATGAGGAGCTTGGTGGTTTCATTTTTTAAAAAGGGACGAATTTTAGAGATGTTACGGAGGTGAATTCTACAAACTTTTGACAACGATTGGACTTGAGGCTGAAATGACAAGTCAGAGTCTAGGATTACACCTAGTACCCTGGCGTGAGGGGAGGGCCTGATAGTTACATTGTTGATTTTGATGGAAAAGTCATGGAGGGGGGCACGGGCGGGGGGGGAATATTAATAGCTCAGTTTTAGAGAGATTTAGTTTAAAGAAGTGGTGCAACATCCATGCTGATATGTCACTTAGTAAGTTAGAAATGCAAGAGGAGACTGAAGAAGTGAGGTGAGGAGTAGACAGATAGATTAGGGTATACATCTTGACCCCATATCTGGCACGCTTGCTGGATACTGTTTGAATGACAAGCAGCCAGAAAACTTAATCAGGGACTCATCAACACAGACAAATTGATCGGGAGTAAATAACGCTGCAAACTGTTGGTTGAAGTGGCTTACAAGGGGCCGAATTTTGTAGAGCCGATCTTATTCAAGGTCACCCCTAGGATGACAGAGTTCATTGTCATTAAAGTTCATGAACCGCATGATCTGCACGTATTGTGTCCTGGTCATGGAGGCAGAGAACACGGGCATATGGTGAATTGGGTCAGTGGACCAATATGACAACTCACTTTTTTTAGTTATGCCCATGAGGAGGGATAGGCCCAGGAAGGTCTTAAATTCGGAGACCGTAATAGGTCTCCAATCTCTGGCAGAGGTCAACTAGGGATTAACGGCGATGAATTGACCAGCATACAAATTGCTTTTGTTCACAATAGATCTATAGAGATCTTCCGGAAAAAACAGTGAATAAAAATCAAGTCATTTAAAATCAACTGTTTCCATCTGAATTCCGGGTTGGCAAGTGAATGGGGGAAGTACGGGTGCTGCAGAAGTGGTGGGCTCCCAATTCGGATTGGCAGATGCAGCAGGAAGGGCACAATGGGCTCGACGGGCCTGTCTTTGTCTTCTTGGTGGCTGTGGGACAATACTTGTGCTTGCCACCTCACCAGCTTGAACTGCACTTATGGGACTCGCCACGTTACTACGTGTTACTGCAGTGCTGGATGTACGACCAGGATGAACTAGGCCGCTGGTGCTTGCCAGTTCACCAGAAGGATGAGCGGCACTAGTACTGGCTCTCTGCTCCATAAGAGAGCCCTGCGGTTCTTGCACCTCAACAACAGCAGAAGAATGGGGTCGGGAACGCCTGACCTTGGCAGGGAGCACTAATCCCTCATCAGAGCTATCTGTCAGGGTGCTGCTGCTGTCTACTGGATCGTATTGAGCCTGAATCTGACAGATGAGTGACTTCATCTTCACTGTCTGTCATGCTAAGAAACATGTAGGCCTCTTCACTAGTGTACCTTCAATTGGACATTTTGGCCTCTAAATTTACTGGTACAGCTAGTGAGACTCACAGGAAAAAAGAGCACTTGACTGTCAGTAACTGCTTCAAACGCTACCAAAAAATCTGTTAGCATTCACAGGGATCAGGCCCGCGCACCCCCGCCATGTGCACGCCCCCTGGTGGCGAGAGAGTGGCCCCGTACCCATACGGGGTTTCATGCAGCGGTGCCATTGTGCCGCAGTATATGTACGCGAGCCGGTCAGGAACCGGTTAAAGCTAGCCATACATGGATCAAAGTTTGGCCAGTTCAGCATGGACTGGCTGAGATTAAATCAATGTATAGGCAGCTTGAATCCATCAATCAACTTGGGTACAACCAGCATGTCATATTTCTTACATACGATTACTGCTGGCGGCTAGCAGAACCATTGTGTTCTGCTCCCCACAACCCCCCCCCCCCCTCCACCCACCGGCAAAAACACAAGAACACAACTGTATTGATGGAGGGATAAAATGATTTTCTTCCTGTGGTGGAAATAAAGAAAATCAATTTGTCTATGGGCTGCTTAAGGCAGCAGCTCAATATGATGAAAGAATTAACCCTTGTCATGCTGATTAGATGTCCTCTCATGATCCACTGGAGCTAGCCTCACACAATATCAAGTATTTATGCATCAATACAATACATTAAGTTGGAATAAATGTAATTAATTTAAACAATATTACAACATATATGAGGTTCTCAAGTATGAGTAAAACTACAGGCGCTTATTTCTCCATATTTTTGTCTTTTATTTACCCAATGCATCCTACCCTCCCTGTTAAAAACATTTAATAACACAAAATGAATAAATAAATGTCCTAAAACAAGCCAAACAAAAAATAAATATATTTAAAAACCATCAGGTTTTAAACCATCAGGCCAGTCAAGTTCCTCCTCCCCAAACTCACTCATCCATGTCTTTATGGACCTTGCCTTGTGCACTGGTATGCGGTCATGTTGGAACAGGAAGGGGCCATCACCAAACTGTTCCCACAAAGTTGGGAGCATGAAATTGTCTAAACTGTCTTGTTATGTTGACGCCTTAAGAGTTCTCTTCACTGGAACTAAGGGGCCAAGCCCAACCCCTGAGAAGCAACCCCATACCATAATCCCCCCTCCACCAAATGATTTGGAGGGATGACCAAATACCTTTGGCAGTGTAGCGGTATCCCTGTAGGGGGTGCTGGATGTAGTGGTCTGTCTGTCACCTTGCCCAGCAAGGCACACACTCCTCACTCATTCAGAGACATGACAGCAGTCCTTGCACTTGTTTTTTTTATGTTTTATTGAGGGGAATTTAACTTGGCTAAAGAATAGGAAACTAATGCCCAGGTAATCAGAAAGTCAATATTGGGACCAACTAAATACACCACGGTATATACAATCTCCTCTTCTCCTCATGCACTTCCTTACTTGCAGAGTATCACTCCTCCAGCACATCACTTGCTGCATTTCCTGGACTAGCTAGCACTGCAGGCCTAATACTGGCTCAGCCAGATTTAAAGCAATTGCCCTTTACAGGCAGGGACTGTAGGCCCCTATGGTGTAGCAAAATAGAAGGTTCCAGTGCTAGCCAGTGCTAGCTGTCCCTGTGGCTACTGCTCCCAGTACCACTTCTTCAGGCACTGCCAGCCCTCCTGGCTGCAGCTGCCCCTTTCCACTGCCCATGCCACCATCATCCTCCAGACTGGCTCTGCATCCATCCCAAACTGCTGCATTTCAGTCCTCTCAGGCGTGCCTCCCAGTCCTTCCGATGGTTTGAACCAGCCCTCTTGACTGCCTCTGTGGAACTCCAGGAAACTTGCACGGCAGTGTTCTCCCACTGTCCTCTCTTGCTCCTCCTGTGCCTCTTGGCCAGGACACCTCTGTGGGTTGTAAGGGGGTCCCGTCCACACTCAAGCCCCGGCCCAAGGTGTCCATCCCCCCCCAGACTGGGGATCTCCCTCAAAGGCCCCGACAGCCTAACACTCCATCTCCATCTTCCACTTGATCAACTGCTCCCCAGCTGCAGTGAACCTGGGTATTTAAGGAGGCCTATCCCCTGCCAATCCAGATTCGGGAATGGTCAGGGCTCCTCAGAATACCCCAGGTGGCTCCACCTCCCCTCTGCACCTCTCTTTCCAGAAAGTACCAGGAGATTCTGGAAAGAAGTGGGAGGTCCTAGTGGCACCACCCGTGAGTCACCCAGCTCTATCCTAGGTCACGCCCAACCCAGATCACCAAAACACACCCAGGCTAGGCTGCCAGCCAAGCCTGTAAATTAACCTACTATGAAAAAAAATTGTACTATTCTTCTAGCACACTAGAGGGTGCTACAGCAGTATAGTGTGGAACGTGACTGGCCAGCAGTTCTGACCTCAACCCGATAGAACACCTTTGGGATAAATTAGAGCGGAGACTGCGAGCCAGACCTTATCGTCCACATCAGTGCCTGACCTCACAAATGCGCTTCTGGAAGAATGGTTAAACATTCCCATAGACACACTCCTAAACCTTGCCAGAAGAGTTGAAACTGTTATAGCTGCAAAAAGGTGGGCCAACTCAATATTGAACCCTAAGGACTCAGACTGGGATGCCAACAAAGTTTATGTGCGTGTAAAGGCAGGTGTCCCAATACTTTTGGCTATATATTGTACATGTCTTAAGCCTTTTGATAAGTGGGATATTCTATACTAGTTTTCATTATAATTTATTTGAGAATGTTCTGAGAATTTCCGTACTAAATTTCATAAGTCTTCGACTACGAATTTTCATTTGAAGTTCTATCCATCTATGGCCAGCTTCTCATCTTCATACCTCCTACAATTGTATTCTACAACTCTGATGCTGGACGTCCTCAAGCCAAATGACACACACTCTAACTTGCTGCAGCTTCTAATGCATACTATGAGAAGCTCACAGAGTTCAACTAAATTGGAGTAAGCCATTTCGCTATAGGAGAGGAGTCTGTACAAATGTGCCAGACTGCAGGTAAGGCTGGAGTTCAGCTTTAAAATATATGTAAAATACATAAAAATGAATCTAAGTACTGTATATGTAGCGCCCTGGGGTTTAGTCAGGGAGCTCCTCACCAAATTCCTTGTCAGGAGTAGCTACTGCAGTTAATCGATAGAGATCTATGGATATCTCCCTAAGTTTGGCCTTGTTTCACTTTTCTCTTTGACCACTAGGTGGCCGGGAACTTGGTGGTACTAGATATGAGTATGGCAACCCAAGGTCAGGTTATGGGTATATGGGGTATCTCAGCCAATGGGCAGGGGTTTTCTTGAATCCCTTGGCCTGCTGGGAGAACTTATATATTCGGATGAAGTCAGGTGATCTATGTTCTGTGCCACCCGGACCGCTGTCTGGGTTCACGTGTGTAGTATGCACAGGGTGGCTAGGCCAGAGATTGGGCCTATCCCAGGGGCATCTGGCTGCCAGGCTGTGTGAGGGCCTATCCAGAAGTAAGAGAGCAGCGCAGGGTTGGGACTGCGGCTTGCAGTCCAACCAAAAGTGACAGTTCTGTTGGCCGGAGAACCTGTCGCGGTCGGAGGTAGAAGGAAAGCTGTGGCCACTAAAGGACCAACCACCTTTTTCCAGGGACCACAGTGAGTAACTGAAGCAAGTACCAGAGCAGTGTTCTCACTGATCAGGCACGGTGGAGAATTGGGAAACTTCAGACAGTGATCAAGTCAGGAACCCAACCAGCGGAGGTGAAGCTTGCAGAGCAGCCTTGTGTGTCAAGCCAGGGACCGAGCCGGTCAGCAGGGGTGAAGCTTGAGAGGTATCTGGAGTGCCAGGCTAGGGACCCAGCAGGCAAGCGTGGGTGAAGCTTGAGGGAGATACCACCGCAAAAGCCTTGAGGAGCTCACGGGATTCTGAGTCAGTGAATCAGAGTCCAGTGAAAGACTAGGAGCTCAAGGGGCTGAAGAACTACAAGTAGATGTTGTAGTGTAGCTAAGTGAACTGTTGAACTTTGTGTTAGAAACTGTTAAGTACTGTTGCCATAGGAGACAGCAATCCTGCACGTGTAGAAGTGGCGTCTTGCTGGGGCTTTTCCCTGTACGGCTGTCCTCCTATTAAAGTCTCTGAGTCTGCTAATTAAAAGTGCAACTACTTAAGGGTGTCCTGGCCCTAACCCTCTTTCCCTTCAAAATATAAAAGGACTGTTAAAAGAAATAAAACCTCTTTTGCATCCAAGAAGTGTCTGGCGCCCAATGACTTTCACCATCTTTGCACCCACTATGCCTGACAACCCACCACATATGGAAGGATGTCAGTTGTCTTCGGCCTTGAAGGTCCTCATTAGGCTAGAAGAGGTTAAAGACTTTGCTACATATAAATTCACAGAGCTAAATACCTAAAAAAAAAACATTTTTTCCTATATAGAAAATCGTGAATCAGACGACTTGAAAGAGCTAAATAATTTGTAAGCATGTTCATTGCAAAGGTAATAGGATGTGATAGGTATAGCCCCAGTGCAACCAAACTGAGCACACTCCTTTATTAAATCTTCTTACAATTCACAGACACAAGACTAGTCCAAGATGTACAAGTTTTCTTGTGTGAGCAAAGCTAATCCTTAAATCCTCGATCCTAACGATGTGTCCATATGGAGTTCTTCCCTTTATCAGTGCTGGAAAAAAGCTGCAAAAAACAGCCCTGGCCTGTACTGAATACATGGATATGTTTTTGTGTATGTAGCCAAACTACTTATTCCTGATGAAGGCAATAATAATTATATAACTGTAACCCAACTGCAAGCAGCTGAGAACTGACTGTGGATGAGTCAGTCACATGGATATGTACCTGCTCAGAAATAACATCACAGACCTTGGCAAATGCCAGAGTTGCCACTCATCTGAACCTGCCCTGTATTGTGTATAAGGGGAACTTTTTCACCCAAAGAAATATGTGTAAAGTAACACACATAGGATTTTGTTTATAAAGAAAAATCATAGAGCTGTTCCTTCTGTGAAACTGCATTTGTTCTGCACAAATGGGGGAAAAATCAAATGTTATTAGTCTATTATTTTCTCTAGGTTAAATGTTATACATCATACAGAATAAACTGAATCAGGAATACCACATTATGGCCCCTAGATGGAGCTGGTGCTCAAAGGAAAGAAATACTTGTTTACTATGAATGTCAGCTCCATCTAGTGGCCATAATGCAGTATTTTCCTGATTTACTCTGTTCTGTATGAAGAATAACATTCAACCTGGAGAGAAAATAGCCTAGTAACATTTGTTTTTGCTCCCGTTCGCACAGAAGGAATGTACATGCAGTTGCACAGGATGAATAAATCTACATATTTTTATAAATGCACCTCCTGGGGTACAACAACCCCCCTTACCTCCACACTGGTGAGACCTTCAAAGAGCTGTCTTTTCCTGATGTAAGTACTCAGAGTAAATTCCCACTTCCAGACAGATTTTAACTTTCAGCTTACCTGTTGCAAGTCTGTATCTGCAGGTTAGAGCAGGGGTCTCCAAACTTTCTAAACAAAGGGCCAGTTTACTGTCCTTCAGACTTGGGGGGGGCTGAACTGTGGCCATTGGGAATTGAAATTGTCTTGGCATCAGTGGGAGTAAACAATGCATCTTTGACATTGGGGGGGGGGGGAATAGTGTCCCATCATTGGTGTCAGTGGGAGGAATAGTGCCCCATTATTGGTGTCAGTTGGAGGAGTAATGCTCCATTGTTGGTGTCAGTGGTAGGAATAGTGCCCCATCGATGGTGTCAGTGGTAGGAATAGTGCCCCATCGATGGTGTCAGTGGGAGGAATAGTGCCCCATCATTGGTGTCAGTTGGATGAGTAATGCTCCATTGTTGGTGTCAGTGGTAGGAATAGTGCCCCATCGATGGTGTCAGTGGTAGGAATAGTGCCCCATCGATGGTGTCAGTGGAAAGAATAGTGCCCCATTGTTGGGGTCAGTGGAAGGAATAGTGCCCTGTTGTTGATGTCAGTAACAGAAATTAAGCCCCATTGTTAGTGTCAGTGGGAGGAATAGTGTATTGCATCAGTGGGGTGAAAAGTCCCCCAATATAAAGGCAAGCAAAGGGCCACATCTGGCCTCCGGGCCGTAGTTTGGAGACCACTGCATTTGAGGGAAAAAAAAACATGGCAGCATAGGTGTGCGCAGTCTATTGCATTAGGGTGTGCACCCCAAAAGCTCAAACACGTAATACCGATCACTCACAATGAAAGGGAAGGGGCCAGTAAGTTACATATTTACCAGCCCCTTCCCCTACTCATCCTAAAACATCCCCACAGCAACAGCCGGAGGGAGAGGAGAGTTGGGAAGCCGGCAGCACTGCAAGGGGAAGAAGGGGGGGAGCCAGGGCAGTAGGGGGGTCTGTGCTGCACAGTGTGATTAGGGTGTGCCTGGGCACACCTGGCACACCCTGTGTGCACGCCTATGCATGGCAGAAAGGGGGGTTGAGTACCACTTTAAGTCATAAAGTGAAAAGCTGTAGCAGGGGCTGATCTAAGTGAGACAATTTGAAACATGGCCAAGAACCGCACAGACTCAAGGATTTATATAAGTAATCTCTAAACCAACATCTCAGTCCAGGAAGTGAATGCTGATCTTAGATGATGCCTGCACAAAGATGTCTCTGTCCTTCTGGGGAGAAAAGTAGATGAAAGCATTGTCAGAAGGACTACTGTTATCTCTGTAAAAGGTAATACACACCTGTAAGTTTTACACATACTGTACATGTGACTTAGCATACTGAACTAATTAATATGAAAAATACATGTGCTGCCAGGACCACTTTAAAAAATAAAATCAGAATGAACATTTTCACCACCTTGTCTGTTTCCTCTTATTCTATTAGTTTCTTCCTCTAATGCCCCGTACACACGAGCAGATTTTCCGTCGGAAAAAACTTGGATGGTTTTTCCGACGGAATTCCGCTCAAGCTTGCCTTGCATACACACGGTCACACAAAAGTTCTCTGAACTTTCAACCGTCAAGAACGCGGTGACGTACAACACTACGACGAGCTGAGAAAATGAAGTTCAATGCTTCCGAGCATGAGTGGAATTGTTTCTGAGCATGCGTAGGAATTTTGCGCGTCGGAATTTGTACAGACGATCGCATTTTCGGATAGGAACTTTTTCCCCCCGAAAAATTGAGAACCTGCTCTCAATCTTTTGCTGCCGGGAATTCCGCCAGCAAAAGTCCGATGGAGCATACACATGGTCACATTTTCCGACCAAAAGCTCACATCGGTCTTTTGCTGGCCGAATTTCCAATCGTGTGTATGCGGCATTTGTCTTTTTTTCTATCTTTTGAAACATTAGCAGGTCCACCCCAGTACACCCAGATCTCGATGTATCCTACACCCAGCCCACCAGGCCACTTTCTGTCTCATTTTAACTGCTGAGACATAAAGTAGCCCCCTCTATTGGCCGGTTCTTTGCCATTTTCCCTTAGGCCATATACAGTAGGCTGTATTGTTAGCTAGAAACTCCATTTACTTTTCTGTTTTTATGGTTGAAGGTTTGTTTCAATAAAAAAAAAAAAAAAGAGAGATGAAAAATAAAAGGTCAATGTTTTTTCCTACGCCCAGAAGCACAATCCCTTTTGCGCATATTATTTTCCAACACCATTAGCAAGAATAGGTTTCTGTACCCACCCTTGCTGACATTAATCAGACCCATGCATCAAGTAGCTGATTCATATTTATAGAAATGATGATAAATTAATACATTAACATAATATATCACATCTCCTTGGTAGGTTGATGATCTTATTAAAAAATTGTGTAATTATGTAATTAAATAAATACGTCACATACCCCATAAAATCCCTTTCACATGGGCAGACCCAATTGGATCATCCATTGCCCTCTGTGGAGGGGCGGATGTGAACGGACATGTGACCCTCTACACCTGCAGGATTGGATGACAGTCGGATGTAAACAGACGGGCAGTCCGTTTACATCTGACCAGGCCATAGAGGAAAGTGGACCTGTCATCCGTCTGCTCAGCGGGGATCAGCGGTAAAAAAAGACCCTGAGCGGGCCGATGCGCTGGTGGAGTGTCAAAGAGTCCCAACGCAGTATAATAGTTTGTTACTGGGCTAAAGTAGATGCAGACCCTACACATTTAGTTTGCCAGGTTTTTAATTAAATACTTTTTTTTCCTCATCCTTTGTGAATTTCAGTGCTGCTGATCTTCTGTAGCTGCTTTGCAGCCACTTTCTGTCTACAGGCACTCCAGTGATGGGTGCATGGCATTTCTCAGGGAGGGTTTTCCTGATGGCAACAAGAGTGGAACATGACTGTGAACGTGAATCAACACTGCCACTTGCGGTCTCCATCAGGAGAATATGTGATGGATGACAACTCAGGAGAACTGTTGGGACACAGAGACAGAGCATTGTCAATAGTGATGAGCTAAGGATAGCAGGCCCCTGGTCCAGTCAACTGAAGCCCCATGCCTGGCTGCACGCAACAAAGGAGGGAGGGATGATAGTGACATCATTGACCTAATATGGCCACATGGTAATTTTTGGACAATGTGACTAAAAACAGACCTGTGGCCATATCAGGTTAATTTGTCATGTGAGGCTGCAGTGCAGGGGAATTCCCTGGGAATCTGCATGTTGAGTGTAGTCAGGTGCAGGGAAATGAGCAGAAAAACACTCAAGCGTGAATGGGGGCTTAGTGTAGTGTCACTTGATACTTGATACTACGTTTTGGGGGTATAATGATGTGTTTTGGCACCAATAGACTTGAGTGGAGGCATCTGCCAGAGTTCTGGAGTAGAACTACGGGTTTGGGACCCCACTGTGTGAACTTACACTAGGCCATTACACCTCTTGATTTTTTTTTCATAGGCTAGGCATTTTGGCCAAGACCAGGGCAATTGTTACCAATTGTTACTAGGCCAAAAGGCCTAGCCATTGTTTTGTATTTAGGCACTTATTTGTTTTTCTCCACTTGTCTATGCACTTCACTTTTTTATGGGTGTTTTTTCTCCATGAGGATGGTAGGGTATGGGTCTTCAGGCCTACCCAGAAATATAAGGGGAGGATGTGTGGCCCTGTCTTGGGGGTGGAGGGGGTTAAGGGGTTCTCCTTTCAGGGAAACCCCTAACCTTTAACTCAGTGGTTGCTTTCTTCAAGCCATGCGGAGAGCGGTCTGCCAGGACTTTTGGCTAGTGGACCAGAGTACCTTACCCCTGTCATTAGACTTGTCCCTCTTAGGGAAGGGCTTTTCTTCTTCGGGAGGGGAGCCTGTGCACTTTTTTGTGTGCTTTGCATGTACTTTTTGGGCCACTTGATGTTTTGTTTTTTGCGCACCCATCGCAGGCTTGAAGTCAAAAAAATGGTAGCAACCATATACGGTATGTTGCATCTATTTTTTGAGCGTGAAGCTTTCCCTAAATGATACACTTCAAAGACTTCCTGAAATGAATAGGTACACATTAGGATGTACTTGCTAACATTTGTATTATATGAGGGTAAATACTTCATACAAAAGCCTGAGAAAGCCTGTCAAACAGATGAAAGCCAATTATATGATGTTAAGACTGCATGAAGGACTCTGCAATGTTATCTAAGGTCTACTGAGAATTATGTTGTCTCAAAGTGCACCTGTCATTTGTTACAAACGGAATACTCAAAGGTCCAGGAGGAAGATAAGCACTGATAGTTTTTTAGTGGTGAAGGTTTTGAGTTGATTTTGGAAGGGTATGAATTTAAAGGTTAGTCCACCATAAATTGATAGTTCTGTTTCAAATAGATGCCAATGGGCTGAATTGCCTCAGAGCTTTGTTTATTTTTCAGGAACTACTACATTTCATCTCCACCCATCTGCCTTTGGTCATTATGTCTGCGTCTGACTCTTCATGTAGGATTAATAATTTATGTTACATTATAATGATTACAGCAAGAAGATTGAATCTCCGTTTATTGCAACAAGTGGAGTGAGAATACAAGAAAGGGGTGTGGACAGGGATAGGATCTCCAATGAAAAGGTCTCACATCAGGAGACCATGACAAATATTTAAATCAATGCCTGACACAAATGACCTGCTTACTTCCCTAACCAATATATCATTATTGTGGAACATATCAGACCCCACTTGTTTCATAATGACATCACTGTTATGTTAAGGCAGAAGGTTTTTTTTGTAATCTTAATGCATTCTATGCATTAAGATAAAAAAACATTCTGTGTGCAGCCCCCCCCCCCCCAGACCCCTTAATACTTACCTGAGCCCCATCTCGATCCAGCGATAATGCAAGAGAGACTCGGCTGTCCAGGACTCTCCCTCCTGATTGGCTGAGACACTCCATTGGCTCCCGCTGCTGTCAATCAAAGTCAGCGAACCAATGAGGAGAGTCACAGCTTCATGTCTGAATGAACACAGGGCAGAGTGGCTCAGCTCGGGTGCCCCAGAGCAAGCTGCTTGCTGTGGGGGCACTCGGCAGGAGGAAGGGGCCAGGAGTGCCGGCGGGGTACCTGAGAAGAGGAGGATCTGGGCTGCTTTGTGCAAAACCACTGGTTTTATATATTTATGTAAAAGCTTTATCCCAAAAGGGAAAAACTGTTGTAGTGACTGCTTATAAAGTATTGGCTGGAGTTTGGCTTCAATTTGTTGCTGTATTTAAGTTTGCTATTACATCTAACAACCCCACCCCCCACCCCCCAAGACTGACAGTGCTACTGTCCAAAGGTGTCTCTGTGCTCCTTCATCCAGAGTGGAGGCACTCTAATACATCTAATACAGGAGGTGTGTTACTTGCCAGATGACCATTTGAAAACAGTGTTAAAAAAGCCTAAAAGAAAACGGATGCATTCACCACATCTAATGTTTGGTAAGCTGCAATGTATTATATTTTTGGTTTTTGGGCTTAATACCACCTTAGGTTATAACTCCAAATTTTGAATTGAAATTTTAATGATTTGGAGTCACTTATTTTAAGTTTATGCTTTTAAAAGATGTTTTATGTCTGTTTTGCACTATGAATAAATACGTAATATGTACTAAAGGATTTCCAGAGCACTATGGGTTATCGAAAGAGACAGCATAGCAGTTAGTGGCAGCCTTCCACACAGCTGGCTTTGCCTGAGCCATCCCAACAAGGGTTAGTCATTCAGTTCTGCATGTAAACTGCAGCTTGAGCTATTGACTTCTGTGAGCAATCGCCAAAGCAGCCTCTGGAAGAGCAAAGCTGGCCATAGGAAACAGGAGGCATTATTAAATGTATGCCAACAAATAATTTACTGTTATATAAAAGGCCCATTGAGTAATATTATTCAATACGGGACTAGCAGCATAAAGGCTTACAAATATACACAAACTTTAGGCTAAAAAAGGCCAAAAAAGAGTCCATAAATAATCAGATATTATAAACACAGTGGTGTTGCTATGGGGGTGAGGGGGGTGCGGCCCGCACCGGGTGACACCCGCCAGAGGGGTGACACCAGGGCCGCCGCTAAATGCTATAGCTTGCAGTGGAGTGGCACGAGCAGGGGATTCAGCCGTGTGGGGGAGGCTGCTATAACACTCCCCAACTGTCACTCAGGGATCTCCTCCAATATCTCCCGTGGCAGCTGGGTTAGGTGGGCGGAGCTGGGGGTGTGGCCGCCTCCTCCACTCCTCCCACAGACCTCTTCACGCTGATCCTACAACTGAAGGAGATAGAGCCGAGGACAAAGCCCCGCCCACTCACCCGGGTCTTCATCTGCAAGCATGAGGTATGGTATAAGCTACTGCACAGCACACTGTCACACAACCCTACCTGCCTTGTACCACCCCCAACCTGCCCTGTGCCATCCCCAACCTGCCCTGTGCCACCCCAAACTGCCCTGTGCCACCCCAACCTGCCCTGTACCAACCTCAACCTGCCCTGTACCACCCCAAACTGCCCTGTACCACCCCAAACTGCCCTGTACCACCCCCAACCTGCCCTGTACCACCCCAAACTGCCCTGTACCACCCCCAACCTGCCCTGTGCCACCCCAAACTGCCCTGTAACAACCCCAACCTGCCCTGTACCACCCCTGACCTGCCTGAGACCACCCCCAACCTGCCCTGTACCACCCCCGACCTGCCCGAGACCACACCCAACCTGCCCTGGACCACCCCAACCTGCCCTGGACCACCCCAAACCTGCCCTGTACCACCCGCAACCTGCCCTGTGCCACCCCAAACTACCCTGTGCCACCCCAAACTGCCCTGTACCACCCCCGACCTGCCCGAGACCACCCCCAACCTGCCCTGTACCACCCCCGACCTGCCCGAGACCACACCCAACCTGCCCTGGACCACCCCAACCTGCCCTGGACCACCCCAAACCTGCCCTGTACCACCCGCAACCTGCCCTGTACCACCCCAACCTGCCCTGTGCCACCCCAAACTACCCTGTGCCACCCCAAACTGCCCTGTAACAACCCCAACCTGCCCTGTACCACCCCAAACTGCCCTGTGCCATCCCCAACCTGCCCTGTGCCACCCCAAACTGCCCTGTACCAACCCTAACCTGCCCTGTACCACCCCAAACTGCCCTGTACCACTCCCAACCTGCCCTGTACCAACCCCAACCTGCCCTGTACCACCCCAAACTGCCCTGTGCCACCCCAACCTGCCCTGTGCCACCCCAAACTGCCCTGTAACAACCCCAACCTGCCCTGTACCACCCCAAACTGCCCTGTACCACCCCAAACTGCCCTGTACCACCCCCAAACTGCCCTGTACCACTCCCAACCTGCCCTGTACCACCCCAAACTGCCCTGTACCACCCCCAACCTGCCCTGTGCCACCCGCAACCTGCCCTGTGCCACCCCAACTTGCCCTGTACTACCCCCAACTGCCCTGTAACAACCCCAACCTGCCCTGTACCACCCCCGACCTGCCCGAGACCACCCCCAACCTGCCCTGGACCACCCCAAACCTGCCCTGTACCACCCGCAACCTGCCCTGTACCACCCCAACTTGCCCTGTACTACCCCCAACTGCCCTGTACCACCCCAAACCTGCCCTGTACCACCCGCAACCTGCCCTGTACCACCCCAACCTGCCCTGTGCCACCCCAAACTGCCACTATACCAATCCAACCTACCCCATACCACCCCAACCTGCCACTATACCACTCTATAATACCCTAACCTGTCCTGTGTCACCCCAACCTGCCCTGTGCCACCCCCACCTCCTCTGTACCACCCCCAACCTGCCCTGTACCACCCCCAACCTGCCCGAGACCACCCCCAACCTGCCCTGGACCACCCCAAACCTGCCCTGTACTACCCGCAACCTGCCCTGTACCACCCCAACTTGCCCTGTACCACCCCCAACCTGCCCTGTACCACCCCTAACCTGCCCTGTACCACCCAAACTGCCCTGTACCACCCTCAACCTGCCTTGTACCACCCCCAACCTGCCCTGTACCACCCCCAAACTGCCCTGTGCCACCCCAAACTGCCAATATACCAATCCAACCTACCCCATACCATCCCAACCTGCCACTATACCACTCTATAATACCCTAACCTGCCCTGTGTCACCCCAACCTGCTCTGTACCACCCTCAACCTGCCCTGTACCACCCCCAACCTGCCCTGTACCACCCCCAACCTGCCCTGTACCACCCCAAACTGCCCTGTACCACCCTCAACCTGCCTTGTACCACCCCCAACCTGCCCTGTACCACCTCCGAACTGCCTTGTACCACCCCAATCTGCCAATATACCAATCCAACCTACCCCATACCACTCCAACCTGCCACTATACTACTCTATGATACCCTATGAACAATTAGGAGAAGAAAAGTGGGACTTTAAATGAAGCATGTCATTGAGGATAAGGAAATTGCATGTGAATTAATAAGATTGATTTGGATTTAATTTGATGTCATTAACCCCTAGGGGTAGTCCACGATTATTAAGCATAAACTGATAAAATCATAAATATATAGATATATAGATAATATATATATATATATATATATATATATATATATATATATATATATATATATAATATGATATATACAGATATAATCATAAAGATTAATGTATGTATTGATAATCAAAGAATCTTTTGTGCAAACAATTCAATGGACATACATTGATGCAGTTCATAACAGAAATACATTTCCAATCAAAATTAACATAACAAAACCAATGTTTTTTCGAGTCTGTACTTATACCATGTGATTTATGTTCATTTTGATTGATACATCATATTGAAACAGGTCGCTTCTTCTAAATTTCTATAATACCCTAACCTGCCCTGTGCCACCCGAACCTGCCCTATACCACCCCAACCTGCCACTATACTATTCTATAGTACCCTAACCTGTCACTATACCACCTTATACTATCATTTACAGGGGCTGGTTTTGAGTGCGCCCCGTGATCGTGCGCTGATTGCAGGGTGCTGGGCAGCCTAGGCAGGGGGGGGGGTGATGACATCATGTTTTATTGCACCAGGTGACACCAACGCCACTGTATAAACATAGTATTATTTTTAATAAAACACCAATGACAATTTCTGTTAATGTATATTCCCTCAATAGACAAATCTAAAATATTTAAAATATCTAAACACGCAAGACAAAAAAATTATTTTTACATAAACAAAAAACTTACATCTCACAGTGTCATATAGGAGGGTCCAATGTCCTTAGTCTACATATAGATAGAAAAAAAAAGTGTGAACAACAAAAGGCCAACCTTATATCCTAAATGGACTCACAGTCTTCAAACAAGAAATACAGTAATTGGATTAAAAATAAATTCCTCTTCCAATTGGACCAGATTTACATGTAGCTAGTTTTAAATGTTTCTTTAATTTTCTAATGGTCAATGGGGACAAATGACTTTCATTTCATCCGTATGTATGAGAAAATTTGAAAGTTCAGGTTGGAAAAATGTTGTAGTTTCCTATCTAAATGAACAAAATTCTGTTAATGTGGTCCTTAGTCAGGAAAAATTGTATATTCAATTTGGATACCATTGTAAAGGATTGAGCATTAATATTCTAACCATTGGTATGGCCATTGAAAGAAAGTTCATTGTAGGCAAACAAAAATTCATTGAGCCATTTGTGGGCACGTCGAATGATCTTTCATGATGGTCATTCAAAAACTTAACAGGGTAGGGTCATCATGGTCAGTGTATGCTCCAGCAAAAAAATGGGCTTTGAAAAACTGCAAAAAGGACCAAAAAGATCAATGCATACTTTAGAACAGTGGTCTCCAAACTGCAGCCCAGGGGCAAGATGGGGCCCTTTGCTTGCTTTTATCTGCCCTTTGGGGCACTTTTCCTCCCACTGATACAAGGCACTATTCCTCGTGCTGACACCAGCAGTGGGACATAATTCCTGCCACTGACACCAGCAATGCGGCACTATTCCTCCCACTGATACCAACAACCAACACTATTCCATTTATTGACACCAATGATGTGGCACTATTCCTCCCAATGACACCAAAGACGGAGCACTATTCCTCCCAATGACACTAATAATGGTGGACTATTCCTCACACTGACACAAACAGTGGAGCATAATTCTTGCCACCGACACCAAAAACGCGGCACTATTCTTCCCACTGCCACCAATTATGGGGCACTGTTTTAATACACTTCTGCTGCTCTAGGTGGATTGGTCCAATCCTCAATGTCGTGGGGTTCTAACCCAGTCGTAGATCTATGTACAAAAATTGGGATGGCTGCACATCCAAAGAGGATAACTTGAAATAACTTTTATTGAATCACAATGAATAGAAGCAACACAGAAGCTACAGGGGAGGCACGGTTAACATGTTTCACATTGCAAAAAGTGCTTGGTCAAAACCTAGCCTAGCTAAGCACTTTTTGCAGTGTGAAACACGTTAACTGTGCCTCCCCTGTTTGCTTCTGTGTTGCTTTTATTCATCATGATCCAATAAAAGTTATTTTTAGTTATCCTCGTTTGGGTGTACAGCCATCCTGATTTTTGTAGATGAATATGGGGCACTGTTCTTCCTACTGACACCAATGACTGGGCACTATTATTCCCACTGACACCAATAAAGTGGCACTATTCCTTCCACTGACACCAATGACCAGGCACTATTCCTCCTAGTGACATGAATGATGGGACACTATTATTTCCCCTGATACGAATAATGGGGCACTATTCCTCCCCCTGACGCCAATGATGGGGCACTGTTCCTTCTTTTGACACCAACAATGGGGCATTATTCCTCTCCCTGGCACCAATGTTGGGGCACTGTTCCTTCTGCTGACACCAACAATGGGGCACTATTCATCTCACAAATGCCAATGAACGGACATGTTTACTCCCATTGACGCTAGGGCAGTTTCTACTTCAAGTACAACCCCCTCAAAGCCTGAAGGACAGTAAACGGACCCCCTACTTTAGAACATGACCCTCTAAGATTCCTCCAGGTGACACATTTCACTCTCACATTAACCTTAATCATAAAGTTAATCTACTAAGCCCTTTGTAAGAGCAAAAGAAATCAAGCTCAGCAGGAGGAGCCTTAGCAGGTCACGTATTCAATTGTAGTTTCTGTAGATTTGTGTTGATGGGTTTGGATCTGGAGTGCGGCTTCTGCTTCCTTTAATAGTGAAATTGCATCCTTCATCATTGGGAACACCAACTGCAACAGCTTCTTCTGCTATCCTGATTTATGATCAAAATTAAATGACAAACATTTTTTAAATTATATGGTTTGGTTATTTTAAGGTTTTTTTTTTTTTTTTACCTATTTAGATTTTGATCACTTATTTTAGCTATGAAAGGTGTGTGACTGTGCTTTAGGCAAGGTCATTTCTATATCCTTTCATATCTATTATTACACCAGCTGAACAAGGCAGAATTTACCAGTTGTCACACTGACATATGAATAAGTGTGTCTGTGTTTGTTTTACCTCCTACAGTGCCGAAAGGATATCAAAGAACCTTCAAAGCTGTAGGTGCACCTTCCTTCAAAGGTGCTGACTGCTGAATACTGAGGGTGCAAAAAATTCTTATAAATACTTGTTGCATTGTACTATTGGTGAAATGAAATCAGTTGTTAATGTGTCGCTCCTGTTACAAGAGCATGTGTAAATATCTGTTAACGCTAAACATCCGGGCACAAATACTTTAACTCAAGTATATTACTCAATAGCTACAGAGGACATAAATCAACTTTGTGTGCTTCCAATGCCTTTGCAAATCCAGGTATTTGTAAAGGTAGTGTCGACCTCATCACTGTGCTATACATAGTTTGTGCGGAGAGCAGAGCTGTGGGAGGGGACCAGCAGGCTCCACTCACTACAGGCTGCCAAAAGAAAACTACAGAAGGGGCGGAGACAAGACCACTCACCCTGCTTAAGAACAGAGAGCAGCAGTGACTGGTCTTTAGTAGAGGAGCTCCTGCACATAGGCAAAGTTACATACTGGATTACTGCACAGACCTGGAACAAATATGCAAAGCACACCAAGATTCAAAAAAGAATACACTTGACTCTTGTATTTAAGAATATTAGCTTATCCTTGGAGCTTTACTCTCATAAATCTATCAATCTCAAAATTAGCAGGCCATTAAAACATCATAGAAATAGCATACTAAAGTAATATCCAAATATCGATACTATCAGTAATTATGTTACCTTTCTGCACACGTTCTGCATATTTTCCTGCAGGACTTTGTGAGGCTCTATGGTAGTTTTATTACCTTTGTAGCACTCCAGTGGCCTTTATGGGCAGACTAGTTAAAAAGTGACTTATCTTGTCTGCTGTTTTGGTGAATTCCATTAGAAGGATGAGCTTCATTAGACTTGAACGGGTGACAGTGAGTTTTATTGCACACATAATTATTCCTTTTTTCCACGTCAGCAAATAAATAGGGAATTGTTAGTCATTTCTTAATGAGTAAAGCTGCTAGGGGTTCTTGTCCATGTTAAAATTAAGTTATATAACCTGAAGTGAAACTCTTGGCACTGTATTCTCTATTAAGTCTTTTCTCCTGAAGGAGTTTAGCAGCAGAAAAATGTGGTAAAAAAACTGCGATTTTTCATGCGCATTTATGCGCATTCATGCATTCTATTGACCAGAATGTTGCTCTATTCTGGCCATTAGAATGTATTAGCGAAGGAATGTGCCTAGCGTTAAAGCGCACTTATGTATGTTTAGGCGCTTTTGAAAGTTTTTTGATTCTCAAAAGCTCTACTTGGTGAGTATTTTTTTTTTAAATGTCGATGCCTCTAAACTTCTGTAAATGCCTATAGTTTGCATGGATATATAGGTTAACATAAAGGGGCATTAAAGTCATAGAAAAAACAAAACCAAATGCCTGTAAAAGCAACTTTTATGAGCTCCAGTGAGCCCTTAAACTGCAAATCTGTCAGAGAGTGCTAAATCTCTTAAATGAACAGGTTACTTATTTTTCTCATCTTATTCTCCTGCAGAGAATCCTCTTTTAAGTGACCCTTTTGTTATATAAAAAAAAGGTAAAGCAAGCCATACCTCTAGAACAAGAGAACATATGCTCGCCTTTTCTACTGCCCACTGAACTTCTGTCCAATGCTGAGCCACATGGGCGTGTTTACTCAATGACTTTGCTCATATGTGGCCTTATTAGGTCAATGATGTCACCAGCACCGCCGTCCCTTTCTTACATGCCATTGCTGGGTGGAGAATTCCCGGCTGCAGCTAATCAGGTCAGCGGCCTGTTATCATGTGACAGTTTCCCACAATTCACCCCCAAACGTTAGCTTATCACTACTCCTGGGTCCCTTGCAGCTCTCAATGGTTCCATTTGCTGACCTCCTTGTCACTACGCTTTCATATCATTGGTGGAGTTCAGAGGAAGGAACCCAGATAGCAAGCAATTGTACTGCAAGTTCTGGTTCAGTTATGATGTGTAATAGTCATCCCACCACAGGTGTCACTGTGGCTGATTTTTCCTGCTGTAGACTTGCAGAACTCTTGCTGTAGACTCACCACTGCAACTTTGCACTTGCTATAGACTTGCCATGCAAATTTGCTACAAATTGGAAAAGTGTCAACTAGAACTTCTTTGCAAGTGTACAACTTGCCAGTGAAAGTGAGCACATTAACAAACTTACAATTCAACATCGCCACAAATTTGTGGCAAGTTATCCTTGCTATCTGGGAACCAGTGAGAGCTGCAGAAGATTGACACTTACAAAAGTGACCGTTTTAGTTTGAACTTCAGAAGATTTATTGGGTTGCTTCAAAGGAGACCTTTCTTCATAGAGACATGGATGCTGCCATTGCTGATCTCCTTCTGAAAGTACTAGTTCCCTGGCTGCAAATGTTTTCATGATCCTGACTGAGGAATAATCTGCTAAGCCCCACACACAGGAAAATCTACACTTTGCAGTGCAGCTCTTAGGCTGGCCATAAAAGGGTCAGTTTGTATTTGTTTAACCAGCGAGTTGAACAAAAAACTGACCCTATTCTCCCATCCAAACATTTGATTTGAATACAGGAATCCTCCCCACTATGCTATTGTATTCTGACTGTGGGGAGATTCCCCCGCTGTTAGAATACACAGCGCTGTAGCCTATTGCTTGCAGCACTGATCGAGCAACTTTTATTTGACAGGGTGGTTGAACAGATTCAATCAGTAGATCAACTTCTGCTCAACTGCAGTGGCCACACATGGATTGGAATACGGCTTGTTCGTACTGAAATAGACGAACTAAGGGAAACGGGCAGTCGAGCCTTCAGGTTTCACAACGTTTCCTACTGAGCATGTGCGAGTTGCGTGGCGCTTTGTGAAAGGCCATCGCATTTTCTGGGACACACACAGGTCCCAGATGGCAGCGGGGGTGAAGGAGGAGGGCTCAAAGGAGGAGAGAAGAGGGTATGAAAAGGAAAAAAAATATATAGATATTCAAAAACGAGAGATGGAGGGGTGGTCTTTAGTTTAAGACCACCTTATAAAAGTGGGTGGAACTCCGCTTTAAGGGTTCTTTAGAGCACCTAGAGCTTATCTTGCGTTATTTATTGATTATTTGCACTGTGGAATTACACACAGGAGTGTGAAGAGCGGCAAGGGTGACATCACAATGATTAACATTTATAGGGGAATCTTTGGCGCAGTACACACATTTGATAATCATATAATTTTACTTCCTATTAGTTGCTTCTGACCTGCTTTACATTGCTTCTAAGCTGTTTTAACCTGTTTTTTCATTGTTGTTGACTTGTAGAAGAAAGGTGAGCAAGCACGTGGTCAGAAGCAAAAATCTGACCACGTATACAAGTTGTTAGAATGCCCCAATACTTTCATTGGTTCCGCAGACACAAATCAGATCACGACGTACGCAAGCCGAGCTGCAATGCAGAGATTTACGATTTGAAAGTGCTTGTTATCAAGATCGGGGAACATCCGTTTTCAAAAAGCTGCAAAATAGCTGAACAAGAATGAAGTGTGTGCTGTGCATAATATGAAAGGCATGGCACGTAACTATTCATGCAACAAAGGAGACGGGAAGGAAACGTCCTACTTTGTCGGACAAGTCTAGGCATGAACAAGCCATTCAATACATCATTCTGTACTGTTCCAGTTGAAGCAAATAAAGAGAAAACACTGCTCTGAGTCTTCACTGCAGATTCTAAACACCTTACCTTCTGATAAAGCTCTCTACAAAACTAAGAGCATATATATGCAACTTCTGCAAACTGTGTTGAGTGTACACCTTTCTACACAAGGATAAGGATATCAATACTTTATTAACGGTAACAAGTTTATTCTTAGGTGCGTTTTGCAGTTTCCCTATATCTGGTCATACACATTAGGGTATCGATTGGCTCAGTATTTATCAACAAATGTGTATGACATGGGTGAATCTTATACCAGCCATTTATTTTAAGGGCTCATGCACACAAACTGGGGAGCCACAGGTGGATGTATAGCCAGCCATAAAAGTGAATGGCAGTACTTGAGTAAAGGCCAATACTTTCTTGCATTGGTGTTTATAATATGAGTATGCGCATATGACATATTCTTCTAATTCAGAAGCTCTGGTTTCGGAGGATACATTGTTCGTGCAGGAGTGTGTACATGCTGATGCATTAAAACTTTGGCTTTTATGGCAGTATGGCCATGTACAGTCATTTACTTCTATGGCCAGCTGCAGGCACCCCCCCCCAGCGGCTACCTGGGTGTAGAACCTGCCAGCTTTTTACACTAGAGCAAATCTGCGTCTCAAACTGTTCATGTGAATGACCCCCAAGATCTGTAGTCTATTTATATATGGGCAGCCATTTTTGTTCATTACATAAGAAGTCCCGCTGAAGCCAGTCATAGACGGTTCGAAGCTCAGCCAAGATTCAAACCATGTACGGGTAGACTGTTTGTACCCAAACTGATTAATCAACCAGCCTGTCAGATTTTTTCATGCAATTATTGCCAGCGGCTATAGTAGCTAGCAATAATCACTGTGTGTTCAGAACACAATAGCTCCGTGGTTGTAGGAAAGAAAATCACACATCTATGGCCAGCTTTAGTAGTGCTGCGCTGCACAAAGGCTGAGACTTGCGGATCCACTCTTACTGCAAGTCTACTAGATCAGTGGTTCTCAACCTCAGTCCTCAAGTACCCCCAACAAGCCATGTTTGCAGGTTTTTCTTTATTTTGCCCACAGTGGCGCCCCTCTGTTTGGAGTGCAGGGGCTCTGCTCCCCTATCCCTGCGTCCGGACCCCTAATCTACATGCAGGGTCCCGACGCATGGATTCCAAAGAAGATTTTTTTTTTAAGCACGTAATTAGAGCCAGAGGCTCTAACAGGCTTCAAAAAAGGGTGTGCTTGGAGTGCAGAGCACTGCGCCCTTAGCCCACCCAGTTGTGTGACAATGGCGAATGAATATTTACTATTGTCACACTGACTCTCCTCCCGGCCAATCGGGAAACAGGTCACGAGACCCGTTTCCTGATTGGCCGAAAGGAGAAGCCATCCTATTGGCCTATGAGGAGGAAGGAGGAGACATACGGGCATGGGTAGCCCGACCAACAGAGCCGGGACACGGAGGAGACTGAGGGGGGAAGTGAGCTGGTGACCGGGGGGGTATGTGGGTACGGTGCGCAGTGCGGGCTAGAGCTACTGGTAGGGGGGATTCCGTGGTCAGGTCCGTCTGCTATTTTATCTTAAGCCTCGTACACACGATCGGATTTTCCGACGGGAAATGTGTGATGACAGGCTGTTGGCAGAAAATCCAACCGTGTGTATGCTCCATCGGACAATTGTTGTCAGATTTTCTGCGGACAAATGTTGGATAGCAGGTTTTAAAATTTTCCGCGGACAAATGTCTGTTGTCGGATTTTCCAAGCGTGTGTACACAAGTCCTTCAGACAAAAGTCCAAAGTACAAACACGCATGCTCGGAAGCAAGGTTGAGCCAGAAGCGGTCGGTCTTGTAAACTAGCATTCATAATGGAGAATTAACATTCATGACGTGGCAAATTATGAAATCTCGAAATGCAGCGCACAATTCTCTTCTTCTTTAATGGGATAATAATGAAGTTTCTTTGCTGGTGATACTGATGGAGTTATTGTAAACACATTTTCAAAGGCTTTTTTTTTCTAGTGATATCAAGAATAATATTATTTTTTTTGGGTAAGTTACCACAACACCATTATCCCGTAGTTTTTAAGATCAAAGATACAACTATGTTGGTGTCCCTTGTCAATTTTACATTGTATTTTTTTAAATGTAACTGCCTACTCCCAAACTGTCATTTGAAATAAAACACATAGCCAGGTATTACTCTACACATTTTTTTTATTGTGCATTAAAAAAAGAAAACAAATAAAATTAGACATGCTATCTGCCAATAGAACTTAGCCAAAAAGTGCATTCTATGCATCCAAAAATATAGAAAATATACCAAAATTATTCAACCAAAAAAAATAATGTCAAACCAATAACTCCAAGGCCAATAATACATTACACCTTATCGCCTCCGATTACGCAACATGTCTGGTTGATGAATAGCCGTTCAGAAACGAACTGAAAAGCACGAAATGGAAAGCGAAAAACTGAAAAGCACGAAATGAAAAACGCGAAATGAAAAGCGTGAATCAGCACTCACCAAATTTCTACTAACACGAAATTAGCAGAAGGAGCCCAAAGTGTGGCGCTAAAGAGCTGAAAAACCATGTAGTACATCACTACGTTCGTGATTGTTGGCCAACAATTGGGTGCCGTGTGTATGCAAGACAAGTTTGGGCCAGTGCCCTTCGGACAAAAGTCCACAGTTTTGTTGGCCAACAATCCTATTGTGTGTACGGGGCTTAAGAGCTATTTTATCTAAGAGAAATTCCCAAAACATGGCCTTCTGGGGGTACTTGAGGACTGAGGTTGAGAACCACTGTACTAGAGTACCTGGTTGAAAGAATCAGGCTCTTTGTAGTTTTTAATGAACTGAAATACTCACAATGCTTGTAATAGCTTGGGGCCGTGTGATCTTTGCCTAGGTTTAGGTCACACGAAGTCCAAGAGCAGAATTTTGTATCCACAGCAAGCAAGAGGTAGTTTACTTGAATAAACAACCATGTGTTTTGGAATGCTGACATGTGCCCTTATTGATACTTTTGAATTGTAAGATATAACCACTATTGATACAACAGGTTAACTCTGTTATTGTATGGTTCTTGGTAGCAGTGGTTAAATTGGCTAATCAAATGCTTACTGTTTTTGGCCTGCTGGATTGGTAGATTCCTTTTTGAGAATAATGGATAGTACCGGTAAGTAATCTGTTTGTCTAATGTAAATATAGGTAAATACATAATTAAGGGTACTGAATCCAAAAACAAACAAAAAAGAGAGTACTTTTGAGGTTCTCACCAGACAATGCAAACATTAAAATTGCAGTTTATATCAATTTTTTATGGGTAATACAATTTTCAAAAAAGTCATAGTAGCTTAGACTATCCACTTTAAGGAAAATGTGGTAAGTCGCATGACTGAGGTGTTCTTGTGGGCCTATCTAAAGTACTAAGTATTTGCATGCACATCTGGAAAACCCATTGTGTGCCAAAATGAATATTTAACCACCTCCCACCCGGCCAGTGCACATATACGGCCGGGTGGGAGCTTCCTCCTTCTCAGTAGATGTTCAAGAACGGCCCTCAGAAGGAGGGGGATCGTGCGTGCCCTCGCAGCGGCGCGATCCCGATGCACTTGTGTCACCCGGACACGGCGCATCTCCGATCGGCAGGAGGGCTCTGTGATTGGCTCTTCTGATCACATGACGACTGTGTCCAATCACAGCAGTCATGTGATGTAAACAGAGAGCTGGTTGCTAGGCGATCGGCTCTCCTCTCTTCACAAGAAGTTGTCAGTGAGGAGAGGAGAGCAGATCGCTGCAGCCAGCCGGTGATCAGTGAGTATGAGCTGTTTTTTACAGCTTTTTACACATTGATCACCGACCCAGTGTCCCCACACAATGTAGAATCACAATGTCCCCAAAATAGTGTCCCCAAAACACTGTCCCCACATACATGTCCCCACACTTGTCCCCACACAGTAAAAACACCTGTCCCTCAGATATGTAACACTAAAATCATATGTCCCAATAATCATCTGCACACATATGTCCGTGATCATCTGCGCACATCTGTACATGATCATCTGTGCACATATGTCCGTGATCACACAAACCAATTATTATACACTTAACGGGATTTTTTTTACGAAAGACATGTAGCGGAATACATTTTGGCTTAAATTTATGACAAAATTTGATTTTATTGGATTTCTTTTAAAACAGAAAGTAGAAAATATATTTTTTTTTATTTCCACTTTTTTCGCTTATATCGCAAAAAATAAAAAACTGATTTGTGAATAAATACCACCAAAATAAAGCTCTACAAAATGATAAAAAATTCATTTGGGTACAGTGTCGCATGACCGCGCAATTCTTATTGAAAGTGCAAGAGCGCTGAAAGCTGAAAATTGGACTGGGAAGGAAGGGGGCGAAAGTGCCCAGTATTGAAGTGGTTAAAGTGTGACTTTACCCATAACAACTTGATAAAAAATTACATTTTGCTAATCTTATCTTTAGCAAGGATCATACAATCCACATTAGTAATTATGCTACCAAATTTAATGTGTCCTGTAAATTTACTCTGTTTCTTCTTGCTGGAGGCAGCCATGTTGCTGATGCCCAGAGCTCCTGAACAGCAATAAATCTTTAGGCTGTCAGCAGATCGGCCTCTACAAATTTGGCACAGTGCCTAAAAATAAAGAGCAACAGAGCATGTGCAGAGCGGGGTGAGACAGTGTATTACTGGATTTTAAACAGTATAGGCACTTATTTTTGAATGTTTTAAATACAGCAGTTATACCTACAAAGGAGGCCATCATGAAGTGATTTAGCAGGACTTAATGTTCTGATTAAAGTTCTACTTTAAGGGAGCACTTGCATGCATTTGCTGAGAATCCTCTCCCATGGTATTTCTTTGTGCTAATAACTGATTCTTTGACGTAGACCAAAGCTTGACCAAACTCTGGATTCTTCTGCTCCTGGCCCCACTTAGTTTGGCACCCCAGCTCAACCCCCTTTGTCAACTTTGGTCTTTAAATGACCATACTCTTGTCTAACACATTAGCAGTGTTCCTAGTTTTCTATTACTGAAATTGATATAGGCCTGTTCCTGCTCCTTATCCTTTCCTAATCCTGCTACTCCCATACCTCCCAACTTTTTGAGATGGGAACGAGAGACACCTATTAGCAAATATATGTAGGCATAGGACACACCCTCTGCCACACCCCCTTAAAGGAGAATTATACAAAAAAAAGATTAGTTAAACCCACAAGTGCTTCTTTTTTACCACTACTATTCCTTTATATTGGCTTTTGAAATTTACAAATGCAACAATTTAGAGATTGGATGAAAGGTTTAGTGCTGGGAAATACTTTTTAAAACATAAAAAGTGCATTTTATATACAACTATATAGATCAGACCAAAATGGGGGACACATGAGGAGGAAAGAGGGGCAGGGGGACTTTCTTCCAAATCAGGGACAGTTAGGAGCTATGGCTATTCCTGTCTGGTTTCCGATCCTCCTATTTGGAGCTGACCTGTCTTAATCTCTGTTACATTCACCTCTATCACCCCAGTCTCTGCCAAATTGTGTCAGTTGATACCAGTGAGGTACTTGGAGAACTGTGTGCATAGTTCCTTGATGGGCTCTTGTTGAAGACTTGGTGGTGACCAGAGTCTCTTTAAACCATCCAAGATATCCATCTTCCAGTACTGGACAGTCCATGCATCAGATTTTATGGTTGACAGCTTGATTTGTAAGAGATATGGGTGGTCAGCAACTGCTTAGGCCATATCTGTCAGATATCATTGCCCTTGTCTAGATGATAAGCACTTGCGAATATCTTTCATTCCTCAATTCAAAGTATGTACCTATGTGGCTTTGACAGACAAGATGTGTGTTCTGTGATTTATGGAATGCAGGAGTGTGTGTTGTAGATCTAAACTTCTACACATGCCATATGCATTCTTATTGTGTTCTAGCACTGTTCACCCTAGGGTGTCTCTTTATTTCTTTTTTGGCTTTGGTTTAAATGCTAGCTTTAGTCCTAATCTTCCCCTTGACATTTCTTAAAGTTCTTTAAAGTCATAACATGATCATTATGTGCTATGGACAAATTTAAACTGGGTCAATATATAATTGTATATTCATGGTAACCTAGCAATATCTTCATACCGGGTTTCTGGTCTAGCGCTATTATATCTGAAATAGTGATAGGCAAGGCTTTTTTTCAGCTGGATCTTGGTGGAACTCAGTTCTGCCACCTTTGGCTCAGGCTCTCTGCTCCTTGTTCACCACTATCATTATCAAGTCCAGCTTCTGTGTTTAAAAGTGACAGCTTGTCTCAGATCTGATCTCTTGAGAAGCTCCCCGCCAAGTGCAGAATGGGGACAAGGGAGATGCAGGTGCCTTAGTTGCAGTGTGGTCATGGGCGTGAGGGGGGCATCACGTGGTAGGCTGACCCCTCTGTGATATCCATTTCTTTCCCTGGTACCCGGATGCCGACACCCCCACTAGATGATTTGCTGCAAGTGAAAGAGGTGAAGGCGCCTATAGTGTGCGGGGAGGTACTAGAGCCATCTGGGTGCTTCAGGTTAATATGGCAACAAAAGTAGGACATGTGGAAGATGGCAGAGTTTTTTTAAGGAGGGGGAGGAGAAGATGGAGCAGTGTAAATGGGGGGGGGGGGTTGTGCAGAGGTCAGAGCTGAAAGGGGTGAAAGTGAGTTATGAATGGGGGATGCAGAGATAAGCAGCTGTGGAAGAGGGCTGAACTCTGCACTTTGTGTGTAGCTCACCCCTAAACTCTGCACATAGCGCACACCTGAACTCTGCACTCTGTCTGTATATACCGCACCCCTGAACTCTGCAGGTAATGCACACATGGTATTTAATGCCCTTTTACAACCCCTCCCACTGTTATGGGGCGTACACACGGTTGGACTTTTCGTCTACAAAAGTCTGACAGCCCATCCGACAAACTTTCGTCAGACTTTTGGCGGACTTGCGGCAGACTTTCTAATGAACGGACTTGCTTACATACGATCACACAAAAGTCAGACGGACACCGGACTAAAATAAGGAAGTTGATAGCCAGTAGCCAATAGCTGCCCTAGCGTGGGTTTTTGTCCGTCGGACTAGCATACAGACGAGTGGATTTCTGGGTCCGGCAGAGTTACGATGTAAAGATTTGAAGCATGTTCCAAGTCGAAAGTCCGTCAGATTTGCGACTGGATAAGTCAGCTGAAAGTCCGGGGAAGCCCACACACGATCGGATTGTCCGCCGGATTTGGTCCGTCGGCGTCCGTCGGACTTTTGTAGCCGAAAAGTCCGACCGTGTGTACGCCCCATTAGTGAAATTTGAATACATTTCATGCAGTTTGGAGGGTGTTGGGGGGAGGGGGGGTTGTGGGGGGTCGTGGTTGAGTTCCTGCACCTATTCTCCTAGAATAAAAGCCCTGATGATAGGGATGTCTACACAGGGGATCAACATGTGATTGTGTATGTCGTTAATTGCCACTTCAAGTCCATAGCGTGGCAAATATTGCAGATAACAAGCACTAAATGCGTTCTTTTTTCATGCAGACAGAATGTCAACAAGCAGTAAGGCTGGATTCACACCTATGCATTTTTAGTGCTTTTTTCATTTTGCAGATTTGCACTACAGTTCATTTAACATGATTTCCTATGGAACACGTTCTGTAGTGCAAATCTGCAAAATGCAAATAGCACTATAAATGCATAGGTGTGAATCCAGCCTAAGAAGATACATTTTACATGTTTGCAATTGCAATTGAAAAGTTTGCATTCTGTGGGTTGAATTACTAAAGGCAAATAGGCTATTCACTTTGTAAGGGGATTTGCCCCAGAGTTTAGTGAGTGTGGAGAAGTTTCACCTTTGAAAGAAAACCCAATCACATACTCTATAAGGAAAAAAAAAATGCATTTTTGCTTGCACTTGATTGGATGATGAAAGTCAACTGAGCTTTACCTCATTCACTTAGCACTGGAACAAATTCCCTTGCAAAGTGCAAAGTAAACAGCTTAGTAAATCAGCCCCAAGAGTGGAACATGGTTGCCAAGATGACTACTAAGCACCTTACTGTTCCTGTGGCACTGAGTGGGACCTGGTTGTCAAACTGACAGCCAATCCTGTAGAGTAGACTGGGCAGATTGACCCCTGTATGAAGACAGCTTGCAATTATGAAAATAAAAGATAAAAGTAGTATTTGGGCATGCAATTTTCATCTAGCAACAGAGAAATTCTGCTCATAACATTCTTATTCAAGGTATACAAATACTGTAGCTGCTGACTTTTAGAGTCGGTTCACACTGAGGTAGCACGACTTGCAGCGCGACTGCCTCAGACGACTTGAACATGACTGCAGCGGCGACTTGCAAAACAACTTCTATATAGAAGTCAATGCAAGTCGCCTCAAGTCGCCCCCAAAGTAGTACAGGAACCTTTTTCTAAGTCGGAGCGACTTGCATCGCTCCGATTAGAACGGGTTCATTGTACATAACGGGACGCTACTTGTCAGGCGGCTAAGTCGCCTGACAAGTCGTCCTAGTGTGAACCGGCTCTCAATATATATATAATATTCACAGCCTGTTTCCATGCCCTAATCGCGGTGCGCTTTCTGAATGATCACTCCGTCTTCTGGGACCTCTGTGTGTCCCAGAAGGCAGCAGGGGGGAAGGAGGAGGGGCCAGAATTTAAAACACTGTGCGACAATCTTATCGGGAAGTAGGAGTGGGTACCTGTCAAAACCAGGGAACAAGCAGAGCTTCCCCTTTTGGGTGGAGCTCCACTTTAAAACAAAAGGCATTCACATGTCTTATAGGGTTTGTTTACATTTGTGGTCGGGGGGACTGTAAAATAGGCGGCTGAACCACATTCTTACCCCCAAACCCCCCCTTTCCCCACCCCCAACTGTACCTCTTAATCTCTTTATAATCACCTAACACATAAGTGCGGTGGAAAAAGGGTGGATGATCAATTATATGGAAAAGGTCTGCCACAATTGTAAGTTCAGCCATACTATCACATATTTCAAAAAATAAGAGGATTATTTCTTATTTCAGGCTAGTGGGTAAAGCTATGGGAATTATTCTGCTTCACTCCATTGGCTAGTCATACATCCAAAACCACTCTTATATATAGTACAGATACAGCCATATATTTTACAGTCATTTATTCCAAACTGCAAACAGCTGTTTAAGGCTTGTTGATCGTCAGTGGAATGGAAACTATAGGTTCTATTTTGTAGAGCTTGGGGACCAACGAGAAATTATAACCCAGAAATTCATGGTAAAAAGGGACTAAGTAAATCAAAAAGGCCCTCTTCTAAACCAGTGCATCTGCCCACTCTCCCGAAATGAGGAATAGTCTTCTTATTTATGGGATTGAACAAGGCATGCCCATACCTTCTTCTCTATGAAAGCTGTGCTAGCATTGGTTCATTGGAGGATTTTTTGGTTCCTTAAGTCCCTTCTTATCATAATCTTCTGGATTTTATTTTCTCCTTGATCCTGTACCAAAGATTGGCCTGGCTGAGCACATTAATGAGCAGGCCAGAGAGTTAATTGACATGAGTGTGGCCTTTAGGAAGTTTGCATTTGGAATGACCTTGTAGACATCTTACACCTAATGACACAGCCATGTAAAGGTTTTTTAACGTCCTATTCAAAGCAAAATCAAATGCGGAGCATCCACACAGAATTCCCATGTGTGCATGTTGCTTCTTCTTGGTCGTAATGTGTGAAATTTAGTGAGCAGCCATGTGTAACTGTATCCACTGCAAGTAATGTGATACGATTGTAATTAAACTTTGAACTGGCTGTGGTGCCTCTCCTTGTTTGATGTTTTCCTTACTCCATGTCACTGTCAGCACTCAGCCTTAATTAGAATGTAGATGTCCCTAAGGGCTCTCACACTTTTACCTGCAGACTACATCCAGTCTATTCGAGTGGATGTTTGAATTTTTAGGAAAGGAGCAACTTTGCCAGATCCTTTTCTTTACATGGAGTAGGGGAAAAAATGTAAAACAGTGGGGTGTTTTACAAATATATCCTTCTCTTGCTCCATTTTCAGATTTCCGAAAGCAAGCAAAGCTCCGTTTGCTTTAATAGATAGACAAAAATGTGCCTGGAGGAGAAGAGCCCCGGTCACATTACCTGTAAAGTCAATTGACTGAGCTCTCCTACGAATCGCTCTCTGCTTGGTTTTTGTTGTACACTGAACTGTAGGAGGCTAATATAAAAACAAATGCAGGTACTTATGTTAGTAGTATAGCCATGCCAATTAGGTCATTCAGATGAATTTATTATTTAACCACTTGACGACCTCCCACACGTTGTTACTTTGACGTTAAACACCGTTGTTATGGCAGCAGCTAGCTGCCATACCCCAGTATTATGTTGTACTGTGGGCGATTCTTTTGAGTGGCGAGGAGAGAGGTGCCTTCCGCCGCTTCCTGGTCGTCTCCCGTCTTACCAGACATGCCGGTAAGTCCAGAGCCGATATGATCCGTTGGATGCCTGGGCAGGAAGCCAAGTGAGGGTAAGATAGCCCCCACTCAGCTCTGTACCCTTGGAGGACCGGAGTGACACCTGATGTCACTTCTGCCTCTCGGCCTTAAAGGGATAATTTTTTTATCCCTTTTTTAATTACCTTTTTTTTGTTATTCTGACCCCAGATCTCTCAATAAAGAGGGCCTGTCAATCTATTACAAGGGATGTTTACATTCCCTGTAATAGGTATAAAAGTGATCAAAAATAAATAAAGGGACAGTGTAAAAATTAAAAATAAAAAGTAAAAAAAAACAGAAAAATATTTTTTAAAGCACTCCATCCCTCCTTGCTAGCGTGTAGAAGGGGACGCATTCGTAAGTCGCGCCTGCATATATAAATGGTGTACAAACCACACGTGCGAGGTATCAGCATGATCTTTAGAGCGAGAGCAATAATTCTAGAACTAGACCTCCTCTGTAACTCTAAACAGGTAACCTGTAAAAAAAATTGAAAGCGTTGTCTATGGAGATTATTTAGTACCGTAGTTTGTCGCCATTCCACGAGTGTGCAAAATTTTAAAGCATGACAACTTAGGTATCTATTTACTCAGCGTAACATCATCTTTCACATTATACAAAAAATTGGGCTAACTTTACTGTTTTTTCTTTTTAATTCAAAATAGCGTTTTTTTTCCCAAAAATGTGTGTTTGAAAGACTGCTGCACAAATACGGTATGACATAAAATATTGCAACGGTTGCTATTTTGTTCTCTAGGGTCTCTGCTAAAAAAAAATATGTATAATGTTTGGGGGTTCTAAGTAGTTTTCTAGCAAAAAATACTAATTTAAACTTGTAAGCAAAAAGTTCCAGAAAAGGCCTGGTCTTAAAGGGGTTAACTCCAGACCTCAAGAAAGTTGAGAATCCTTTACATTAGTTTTACCAACTGCCGACATTACTGTAATGTGTCATTCTTGCTGTCACAGTGCCATGGCATGCTCACGTCTTTATATTAGGTACATGAAGCACAAGGTACAAGCCTTAGCAACTATTTGTCAACTATTAATAATTTCTCTGTACAAGTCATAAATCTAACTGTCAGGCATGGTGCCCAGGTGATTTTATTTATTGGAAATATATACTATTAAGGCTTTATCTGGACAATGTATTGGATGATATGAGTGACTGTGCTTTACGTAGGTTAATGGGCACTATGCCAATACTCAAAAATAGGTGTATAGTATAGCTCACAAAAAAGACCAATAAGAAACGTAATAAATACAATTATTATGAACTTTTCTGTGCTGTCCCCATCTAGTTAGATGTTAAAGTGCACGTATAACCAAAGCCTTTTTGTACTTTTTGGATAGTGTAGGAAGCATTAGAAGCACTGTCATGTATTTATTGCTGTCTGTGTCCTGGTGAAGGAGATTCCCTCATTTTCCAATTTTACTGGTGATAATTGCCACTGGGGCAGATAGTGACAGGAAACTTAAAATAACTAAAATTATTTTACAGTTGTCACCAGAACAGGAGGGGAGGGTAGCTCTTCTGTGCTAAAAATGGAAATTTCCTTCACTTTGCAGAGATTTCCTCTCACTTCCTGATGTGCCTCAAGAACTGAGAGTAAAGCGTAATCTCGCCAACAGGACAAAGACAGCAAAATATAAACTGACAAGGGTATTAACTCTATTATTAACTCCTTCAGATCCGCGCTATAGCTGAATAACAGCTACAGCGTGGATCTGCTTTGCCGGGAGTACGTCTATTGACGTCCTCCCCTTTGCAGCCTTGCCACGACCCCCTGAGGGAGGCACGCGGCGCGCGCTGTGATAACCCGAGTCAATGAGATTCAGGTGATCACAGATCCGAGTAAGAGGCCGATCTCGGCCCCTTACCACGTGATCAGCTGTCAGCCAAATGACAGCTGATCACGTGATGTAAACAGAGGATCAGTAATTGTTTTTTTTTCCTTCTCACGCTGATGCGGATCACCAGCTTCAGTTTGCAGGGACATGTCCCAAAGAGGAACAACATATTATGTGCCCACCAGCAACTCCTGCTAGTGCCACAAATCAGTGCCAAAAATCAGTGACCACCAATCAGTGCCCACAGTGCCCATGTTACTTAAGTACCAGAAATCAGTGCCACCTATCAGTGCTCACAAGTGCCACCTATCAATGCCCACCAGTGGTGCCAATCAGTGCCTCATCAGTGCCACCTAGCAGTGTTGCCTATCAGTGTCAGCTACCAGTGCCGATCAATGCCCATCACTGCCACCCATTAGTGCCCATCAGTGCCACCCATTAGTGCCCATCAGTGCCAACTATTAGTGCCCTCCAGTGCCACCTATCAATGCCCATCAGTGCCACCCATCAGTGCCACCTCTCAGTGCCCACCAATGCCACCTATCAGTGCCCACCAGTGCCGCCTATTAGTGCCCATCAGTGCCGCCTTATCAGTGCCCATCAGTGTCGCCTTATCAGTGCCCATCAATGCAGCCTATCAGTGCCCATCAGTGCAGCTTATCAGTGCCCATCAGTGTAGCCTCATCAGTGTACATCAATGAAGGAGAAAAAATACATGTTTGCAAAATTTATTAACAAAATATAAAACGGTTTTGTATTTTTTTTTTTTTTTAAATCTGGTCTTTTTAAATTTTTTTAACAAAAAATAAAAAACCCAGAGGTGATCAAATACCACCAAAAGAAAGCTCTATTTGTGGGGAAAAAAATGATAAAAATTTCATTTGGGTACAGTGTTGTATGACGGCGCAATTGTCATTCAAAGAGTGACAGCGCTAAAAGCTGAAAATTGGTCTGGGCAGGAAGGGGGTTTAGGTGCCCAGTAAGCAAGTGATTAAAAACCCATTCCCAATAGTGTACTCCATAAGCACGTATATTCTAAGCCAGGGGGTGGAATCCTTTTCACAGCCAAGCCAAGTATCTCCTGCAGACAGCCTCTTGTCCTGGATCAACAACCAGCTGGACACTGTACAGACTCTCAGGGCTAAAGCCGGGCATCCGGATAGCGTGATGATGTCACTGGGGGCGTATCAAAGCGTTTTGAGTGTGTATATATTCTCATGCAGCTCTGCAGATAATTGGCTTGACAAAGAGGGCTAGCACCATCCCGAAGCATGTTGCCACACCCCCATGTGATGTCATCACGCCCTCCGGATGCCTGGCTTCCTCCCTGAGAGTCTGGAGTACACTACTGTAAGTGCATATTTGCTTTTCATTTTAATTCTTAATACGTTTGCTACACTTAGTCATGGTGCTCTTGTCTCTTCCTCTTTTGGACATGGAAATGGCCATTTTAAAGCATATCCCTCATATACCTCGGCTTGGCATACTTTGTACAATTGAGAGTTTGGGTGCACACTCTGGAGTCCGCACACACATGGTCTTTACTGGTAGGTATAGCAAGGAGATCTCACCATTACAGCATGTAAGACATAAAAAGCTTGAGGCTCACATAGCCCACCAGGCTAGACTAATAATTAAAATATCACTTTTAGGTAGATAAATACTTAAAACAGTTGTTCAATCATCTGTTGAATAATTTTAAGTCAGCAGTTAAATAAACTGTAGCTGCTGACATGTAATAAAAAGACACTCAACTGTCCTAGGATCCAGCGCTGCCCTCAACTGGCTGGTTTCTTCACCGGGCTTCGGTCCCTGGTGCTGGCATACTAACTGTGGGCAGCCGGCTGTGGCTGATTATGGCTTCACAGCTGGCTGTTTACTGTACATTTGCGAACCGTGCTGTGCTATCTGATTGGTCACACTGCTTTCTGGAACCTGTGACATGTCCCAGAACGCTGTGGGGGAAGAAGGGTAGTGTTTCCTGTCAAAACACTACCTGTAGTGTTGCCCTGCATTGTCAAAATCTCTTTTTAATAATATTATTATCATTATACAGGATTTATATAGTGCCAACTGGTTATGCTTTACAATATAAAAGGGAGACATGACTAAGGGATGTGCATATTACTGAGGCTACTGTTTCCTACAGCTATCCAACCTTTCTAAATTCTTACCAATAATTGACCAGACGACACATTCCGTTTTGGAGTCGAATGGCCATAGCGGGCTCTTTATTACAAAAAAATAGAATACAAAAACATCACAAAAAGCATACAACGTAATGCATATAATACATTTTTCCATAAGCATTAAACCAACTACAAATCAGTTTTTAAACCTACCTGGTCTAGAGGTCTTTGAAGGGCAATTATTTCTCGACCAAATAGTTGTATCAGTACACCCCATAAAGGCCCCACGCCGTGTATTACGCAAGCTCAGGGACAACCAGTTACTTCCTTCCATATACAACCAACTACACACCATTGTTACCATTATATTGTTAATAAGGGAAGGGACACCCATACTCCAGATGGGCCCAACCCTCCTTAAACCTCCATTATTTTTTCAGCACCGCCTTCAAAGACCCCATAGACCTCCCGCTGCTATGATTATCTAGCAAAGAAAAACAACAAATTCTCTACCGGTAAACACAGGGAAAAAAACCTAACCCCCCCCCGCAATGTCTGCCCCCTTTACCAGGTGGGAACCATCAGGCATCACACGGACTTAGGAAAGTACAAAGGTGACCCCCAAGCGAAATTAACCCAAAATTAAGGGAGGGAGGGTGGGAAAAACTTCCCGCTTTTGCGGCCACCAAGCTCCGACTGACCACTGCCAGTTAACCACGCCCTTAGCTTCTTTGGGAACTCCCCCCACCTCAAGACCTACCAATCCTAGGTAAGTGCCTGTTACTTCCCCCTTCCCCCACTTATCCCTCCGCCTCACTGCCCACCCGAGTCATGCTGGCCCTCCTCCTAGTTCCACTTTCTGCTCGGGGCCATTACTTGACTAAGGGATGTACATATTACTGAGGCTACTGTTTCCTACAGCTATCCAACCTTTCTAAATTCTTACCAATAATTGACCAGACAACACATTCCGTTTTGGAGTCGAATGGCCATAGCAGCCTCTTTATTACAACAAAATAGAATACAAAACATTCACAAAAACCATACAACGTAATGCATATAATACATATTTACATACACATAAAACCAACTACAAATCAGTTTTTAAACCTGCCTGGTCTAGAGGTCTTTGAAGGGCAATTATTTCTCGACCAAATAGTTGTATCGGTACACCCCATAAAGGCCCCACGCCGTGTATTACACAAGCTCAGGGACAACCAGTTACTTCCTTACAGATACAACCAACTACACACCATTGTTACCATTGTATTGTTAGTAAGGGAAGGGACACCCATCCTCCAGATGAGCCCAAACCCCCTTAAACCTCCATTATTTTTTCAGCACCGCCTTCAAAGACCCCATAGACCTCCCACCACAGCACACGAACGTGACACCTTATGTACATGTCGCCCTCCAAACTCGGAAAGCCCGCTGGACGCCATCCTGCAAACCCAGCTGCCACAGTTCAATACCGATGGCATTTAGGTGAACACCATCTGAACGTAGAAAACGCCACGTCTCCTCCTCCAATTCCCGATGACCTACAGCCAAACCCCCATTAAATATGAAAAACTTGGCTACCGCCTTGTTGACCTTGACTCTAGCTCTGTTAATACCTGCAACAGAACAAGCCAAACGCCAAACAGTCCTGGCCACTATATCAGACCAGACAAAAATGGTATCCGGGAAAAAAGACTGTAGTCGCAAAAAATCGAATTTAATGTCCCTGATCAGCTCCCGAGTGCAACGCAAGCCAAGGTCATTACCCCCCACATGCAATAGAACCACATCAGGGGGGTGGTCCAATCGAGCGTACCTATGCATTTCAGGCACGACCCTGGACCAAAGCATGCCTGGAATCCCAAGCCAGCGTACTACGCTCTCATCCCCAGACAAACCCAGCAGCCTGCCTCCCTTCCTGACATCAGCCCTCCTGGCACCCCAATACTAATAAGAGTGTCCCAGGACCCACACCAAGCAGGCTTCTGAATCTGTAAGAAAAGAAAAACAAAAGGGGGGAAGGAATATATCACCCCCAAACCAAACCAATGACCCCCAGGAACAACATGAATACGTTGAAGACTTACAATAAATAAGGGCGGATATACAATCTGAATCGAGCAGACTCCCAGCGCCCAATACTTTGCACCACCTTCTCATCCAAACCCCAACGGGCTGCCTCAGTAGCTGCTGCAATGCTGAAAGAATGGGAAGAAAAATTATCCGCTCTCAACCCCGCCACCACCAAACATTTTTTAAACACCGCCTGAAATTGGAAGCGGGACAAAGCCGACCCATCTTCGTGCTTGAAGAACACCCCCTGGCCTTGAGGCTAAATCCAATAGAAATCTCCCACAGCCGCAACTGGACATATCGGAGAGAAAGGGACCACCTTCAACTCGACCTGGGCACCCCTACCCAACTGATCCGTCTTAGATCGCCTCAGAAACACCTCCAAAGTATCACCCCGTACCCACACATCCTGGACTGCCAGGCCACCCTCACCCTTCCAGTTCTGACTAACCAGTTCACCTACCCGAAAAGCCCCAAAGAAGGCCAAAACAAAAACAGCCCGGAACAAAAACCCTCTCATACCCCGACACACAAACCTTACCTACCACGATACCCAGGATCGTGAAAGAAACAGGGTGTCTCGTGTCGGCTGCGACACGACCAACGCGGTATCCCCGCATAACACGCTGAACCATAAAAGCCTTGGTCGCATCCTGTTGCGCTGCCAACTAAAACATAAAAGCCAGCCCAGCTAACTTTCACGATATATACGAGGCCGAGACCCCGCCCTCAAAATTCCTGCCAATGAAATAAAGCAACAAATGAACTCTACCCTCATCATGACAGCATTCCCCAACCTCCCTTACCAAGTCCCCCCATTCCTGCCAAACCTTGCTGTACGCTGTCCAAGTAGCCGCAGAGACCGACTTACGAATCAAGAACTGGCCAGTGGCAATGCAATGCTCCATAGCCGCTCGGGGCAGGGAATTCGTGCAGCTCCGCTTCCGGTGCCAATTGACAGAATCTGTCCCACTGGAAACGAGACAACGCATCAGCCACTGAATTATCAATCCCTGATACATGCACAGCAGACACAAAACAATTAATATGCAAACAGGTAAGAACCAGATGCCGCAGTAAGCGCACAATTGGAGGGGAAGAAGCAGTGTTACTGTTAATGGCCTGCACCACCTCCATGTTATCACAGTGAAAACGTACACGGCAATTCTTAAAATCCTCCCCCCATAGCTCAACAGCCAGCACAATGGGAAACAATTCCAATGCTGCCAGATTGTGTACCAAACCAACCTCCCTCCACGCTGCCGGCCACTCCCCGGCACTCCAACGACCCTGGCAGAAAGCCCCAAAACCACCTGAACCTGCCGCGTCAGTGAAAAGTTCCATGTCAAAATTCGAAACCACCCATCCCAACCAAAGAGATCAGCCATTATAGGAAGCCAAAAAGTAATCCCACACCTTCAGATCCTCCCTTTGATCCTGCACCAATCTGATGTAATGATGTGGTGCCCTGACACCGGCCGTGGCTGTTGCCAGTTGCCTGCAAAAAACGCGCCCCATAAGCATAATGCGGCAAGCAAAATTTAACTTGCCCAAAAGGGATTGTAGGGCCCGAAGCTGAATTTTTTTGCCCTGTAAGGCCCCCGCCACCTCCCTCTTCAAATCCTCAAGTTTGTCCAAAGGTAAGCGGCACTCCATAGCCAAGGTTTCTATGATGATACCCCAGAAATATAGTTCTGTAGCCGGACCCTCAGGCTTGTCGGCGGCCAAAGGAACCCCAAAGGATTCGAAAACTTGTTGAACTGCAGCCAACAGGGAGGCACAGACCAAACTCTCCGCAGGCCCTATACATAGAAAATCATCCAGGTAGTGAATGACGGATGACAGGCCTGAAATATCCCGCACCACCCTTTCCAGAAAGGAACTAAACTGCTCAAACAAGGGACATGAAATAGTGCACCCCATGGGTAAACACCTGTCAACAAAAAACTTACCCTGCCACCGACAGCCCAACAGATGGCAGCAACCTGGATGGACCGTCAAAAGGCGAAAAGCAGCCTCGATGTCCGTCTTGGCCAACAGCGCTCCCCGACCATACTGCTGCACCCAGGCCACCGCTGTATCAAAAGATGTGTATGACACCATACAGAGGTCCGGGTCTATGGAATCGTTAAAGGACCCCCCCTGTGGATGGGACAAATGATGAATGAGCCAAAACTTGTTCGGCTCCTTTTTGGGGACAACATCCAACGGAGAGACAACCAAATTGGGCACTGCGGCAACTCAAAGGGGCCAGCCATGCGTCCCAATGAAATTTCCTTAAGCAATTTTTCCATAACTACCTCTGGGTGTGCTCTAGCCGACTTCAAATTGTCAGCCATAGGCGGGACAACCTGCAAATCACTGTTTAACTTAAAAGCCTCCGAAAAACCCAACTCCAGTACCGCAGCAGCTTCCCGATTAGGATAACGCCTTAGAAAGGAAGCCATCCTTCTTACCCTCACCGGCGTCTTCCCTTTTTCCAGAATTGCCCCCCTTTTCCACATCTCTGTTTAAAACACCGAGACTGCGGGTGAAATCCCCCACAGGTGGAACACTCGTGCCGGAAGCGACACTTGGCCCCGAATTTGCAAGTACCGGCATTAAATTGCCAGCAGAAACCCAGGCGACTCCCGGCCGGTTGCACAGCGGAGGCTGAACCCCCAGCCCCACCCTGAAAGGGGGGCAACAAACTTCTTGGGGAGGACATCAACTTCGTCCAGAGGCTGATGTCCTTATATGTACCTCACCAATGTAATCAAGGTAGCAAAAAAGGGGGGAGCAATTTTCCGGGGCCTTTTCTGCAATAACGCTAGCCAAAATCGCAAACGCCTGCAACCAGTTTGCAAACGTGCACGGAAAGCGACGCTTTTCTTCTTCTACTTTCTTGCTCTCGTCTGGCTTAACTTTGTCCAAGTTAAACTTCTCCAAGGGCAACAAAGAGAAAATTTCAACGTATTCCCCCTTCCAGATGCGCTCCTTCACTTTCGACTTTAAATGAGCGCCCAATGGACCCTCAAAACAGACATAGACTTCACATTTGGCGACATCCACCAAATGCACCCCGTCTGCCCCCACCTTACTTTTTACAGTCGCAGTGGTATCTAATACCGTGCCACCAACGCCACTGTCATAAGCGGAACTAGGGAATCGCTCGCCCCTGACCCACCAGTATTCGGGCCTCCCACCGACCCCGAAACCCTGGCAGGCGTGACCTAGACGGGCACCGCCTGCGTTGTGCCCTGAGCTGTGGAAGTGCGGGCTGCCGCCCACGCGACCACCGGGGAAGCGTCCGCCACTGACTGGGCACCAGCCTCGCAGCTCGCCAACACCTCCCACAAGCCAGCTAACAAGGTGTGCACCACCCCCACTTCCTGTGCCGCTGCTACCCCCAGGGAAGGGGAACCTGTACCACCACCCAAACTACTTGGGGCACCCTTCTGTACCACAGACCCCCCAGCACCCCCCACCCTACTCACTGAGCCCCCTAGTAGAAGTAGAAGACACTGAGCCCCCCAGTAGAAGACAAAGAAAGGACAGAGGAAACGTTCTTACCTGGCTGCCGCTGTCCCTCAGGACATCCAGCCGCAAGTCCCGCTCCATGTGCCACCTCCTGGATATCACCCTCATCCGAATCAGCGATCTCCCCCTCTGACATGCTGTTCGGCGAGCTCCCAGCCTCCCTGCGTTCTGAACGAGTAGGCCGCAACGATGAGTTCCTGGGAACCTCCGGGCGCCCTGCAATGATGTCATCAGCATGCGCCGTGCCGGGACTCACCTCCCGCTCCACACTGGGCTCTGGGCTGGGCAGGGGAAGCCCGCCTAGCTGCCAGCCTGGTCCGCTCTTCCACAAGGCCCCCACCATGGCGATAGGCTGCCGCCAACACTCCTCTCCGCCCACGCGTGCCCGAACTGGCGGCTCCAGCCGATTCTTCTCTCCCCCAACGAGCTGCCCTCCAAGCGGGCGGGGAGACCGCGGAGGCGGCCGTGCAGGATATACTGTGAGTAGAGGGGGGGTGAGAGCAGGCCGAGGGGCATCGGCCCCACCTCGGGTCTGCCGTGAGCGGGGATTCCTTCTGACCACCATGCTGGGAGAAGCAGGCTTCCGCTTGGCCGGTGGCGTCGAAGGGTCCTGGGCAGGGCTCCCTAAACTGTCACGATGCCTCTCATCACCTCCGGGCTAAAACGCTCAGGAGGCCTGGACCTCCTAGCACGTGGGCAACCATGAGGAGGGGGGCCCGCGGGTGCACCGGAGGAGGCCTGGCTGGGTCCCTGGATCAAACTGGAGACTGTGGCCTGTAGCCAGCCAGCGCCTCTGGCCGCCGCCTCCTCTCGGAGCTGGGAAATTAAGGCCTCAAGATCCCCCATGTTAGCTATCTCCCAATGTCTCTTAGATGCCGGGCAAGGAAAGAAAACAGAAAAACTTCCTGCTTCTGCAGCCACCAAACTCCGACTGACCACTGCCAGTTAACCACGCCCTCAGCTTCTTTGCGAACTCCCCCCACCTCAAGGCCCACCAATCCTAGGTAAGTACCTCTTACTTCCCCCTAACCCCACTTATCCCTCCGCCTCACTGCCCACCCCAGTCATGCTGGCCCTCCTCCTAGTTCCACTTTCTGCTCCGGGCCATTACTGTACAGTTACAATACAATAAAATACAAGAGGGTTAAGAGGGCCCTGCTTATAGGAGATTACAATCTAATAGGGTGGGGCAGGTGGTAAAAAAGGTTGTAACTGTGGGGGATGAGCTGATGGGAGTGGTAAAAGATTAGTTTGAGGCATGATAGGTTTCCCTGAGGGTTTTTTTAGGGAAGGATGAGAGAGGCTCTGGAGAAGTCCTGGAGGCGAGCATGGGAGGAGACAAGGGAGTTTGAAATGAGGAGGTCTTGAGAGGAGCGGCGAGGACAGTTTGGGTGATATTTGGAGACAAGATTGGTGGTGTAGCTTGGGGCAGAGTTGTGAATAGCTTTGTATGTTGCTGATAGTATTTTGAATTTAATTTGCTGGGCGATTGGAAGCTAGCGTAGGGATTGGTGGAGAGGGGTGGCAGACACTGAGCGGTTGCATAGGCGTGCGCACAGTGTGTGCCAGGTGTGCCTGGGCACACCCTAATCACCCCGTGTGGTGCATATTTCCAATGTTTAGACCCCTGATATTTCACCAAATAAAAAAAATCAGTTTTTTTTTTTCTCCTAAAAAATTGCAAAAAATAATTAAAATCATATTGTAACTGCCCTACTGACACCACCAATATCTGCCCTTATGACACCATTCACTGCTCTTCTGACACCTTCCGTATATATACACACACACATGCATATGTGTTTGAGCTTTGGGGTGCACACCCTAATGCAATAGGCTGCGCACACCTATGAGCGGTTGGTAAGGTAGATGAGTCTGGCAGCAGAATTCATGATAGACTGAAGATAGGATAGCCTTTGGAGAGGTAGGCCTAGGAGAAGGGAGTTGCAATAGTCAAAGCGAGAGATAACAAGGGAGTGTATGAGTAGCTTGGTGGTTTTAAAATATAAAAGTTATAGACTGTATATAATCTTTTCCAGGTTCCATTACCATTTAAATATATGTGGACATCTCCAATCTACTCTAATCCATAAGAGAACCAACACCATCCTATTGAATGGAAATAGTCTCACTGTTTACATCTGTTGTGTGCTACCTGACCCCTTTGTTTAAATAATTCACGCCGTGCCAACCGCACACTTGATTCGGCGGAGTCAACACAAATGAATACATGCTACTCACGAGAAGGTTACATCTTTCTGAAGGAAAAATCTCATGTGCCACAAGCACTTCAAAGATTATTCTCATATGTTTGCTATTTGTTAAGAAGACTTGTCAGGTTAAACAGCCCTATTGTCTTACACCCCCAGGCCATTTGAATTGTACAAACTCTTACACACCTTGGTAAAATTGCTAACTCAGATGTTTTTGCTTGAGCAATTCGCAAGGCTATAGAAATTCTCTCAAGACATGAAAAAAAAATTACTTTAAGATGTACTCACCACCAGGACTCCCATAGTACTTCCTATGAAAGAATTATTACAGATAATCACTCCTAATTGATGTGTAGTTTAAAGGTCAACAATTAGATCTGACATGGGGCCTCATCCAACCACAACATTATAATGACAAGGGCTTTGTGGCACTGTCAGAAGCACATCATATTACTATGCATGAGTCAGGACACTGTGGACTTCTGCCAGCATGAATTCAATGCTAATGTTACAGTAAATAGCACAGAACATTTTATTGTACAATGAATCCTGCTGGCATTGATGTTTTCAGTTTTATCCCTCCAGTAGGTGCTGGATAGTTTTATCTATTTATTTATTACAGGTACTTCTATAGTGCAGACAGTTTATGCAGAGCTTTACATACTGTATATATAGTTGAAGGATAACTCTACTTGAATACACTTATCCTTTAAAAGCTTCCCCAGCAATTCTACAAATAAGGAGCAGGCTAAATTTATTGGATTAGAAAAAATGTAGCGCTAAGGAATAAAACACGATGGGGGTTATTTACGAAAGGCAAATCCACTTTGCACTACAAGTGCAAACTACAAGTGCAAAGTGCACTTGAAATTGCACTGAAAGTGCACTTGGAAGTGCAGTTGCTGTAAATCTGAGGGGTAGATCTGAAATGAGAGTAAGCTCTGCTGATTTTATTATCCAGTCATGTGCAAGCTAAAATGCTGTTTTTTATTTTCCTTGCATGTCCCCCCTCGGATCTACAGCGACTGCACTTCCAAGTGCACTTTCAGCGCAATTTCAAGTGTACTTTGCACTTGTAGTGCTAAGTGGATTTGCCTTTAGTAAATAACCCCCAATAAGCAATAACAGTGTACCAAATAATATATGCAAATGGTGCAAACATATGATAAGAATCAATCTCAAATGAAATAAATATGAGAATATATATATATATATATATATATATATATATATATATATATATTGTGTAAAAACACAATTGGAAAGTCCCAAGGTGGAAAGATCCTAAGGTAAAGTTATATGGAGTCCACCACAAAAAAGTTGTTGCTCAGAAGTGGGGTACAACGGCTTTGGCAGGCATGTAGAGCACCAGGGATAATGTGTCATCCACCCAGTATGTACTCTTAATGGAAGTAGTGTACTCGAGTGTCAGCGACAAGGAGTCAATCGTGCGTTAATGGCCCGATCGTCAGACTTCCAAAAATGAGCCAGGGAATCCAGCGAACTCCAATAACGGATCCAGGAAATCGTGCAGGTGAGCGTGAGGCTGGAACTCAGATGTTAAGCAGCCAGGTTGGAAAGTCAAAAACTCTCATCCTAGGGAATATAGAAAGAAAAAATGTTTCCATATGGTGTAGGTCGAAAAGGTGGGTTTTATTGAAAAAAAAAACAACATTCATCCATAAAAGTAAAACTGTGGTCACAGAATAAAAGCAATGTGGGGAGATGAAAAGCCAAGCCGACGCGTTTCGTCCCAATGTATTTCAACTGGGCCATACATTGGCTCCCCCACATTGCACATGTTTATAAATAACACATGAGTTAAGCAACCAATCAGCAAAACGTGGTATGCTGCATCAACCCGGAAGAGGTGCGGCCAGCATGAATGCCACACCCAAAATCCCAAAACCAGTGATTGGAGCAAAGTCAATCACATGACGGCATGAGTTCCAAGCCTCGATCTGGGAGCCAATAAACAGAGCAGACCCGATCCCACGACACCAAGGATGACATCATGGGGGCGTGACTGCACCTGAGGTGTCAACCTGGAAATTACACGGCCAACACGAGGCAAGCACCTCACTTGAAAAGCCTGTGAAGCAGGTGACACCGGTCATGTGACTCATGACAGCTAATCTAAACCTCACTGGGATCAGAGATGTAATCTTGTCACCACTGGGTCACATGAGAGAAAATACAGTGCTATAGGAACGTGACTCGGCATGAGGCATCAATCCAGAAGTGAAAACACCACAGGGCAGACTTCTCATTCAACAACCAATTGGTCGCATAACGCCGGTCACGCAATCCATGGCAATGTAACCAAGCCTCATTGCAGCCAAGAGCACACCCAGATCACAAAAATGGTGACCAAATGTTCCCCCGAGCCCCAAAGGCAAGAATAACAAACCTCATTTAAGGAGCAGGACTAAAACAAACTGACTCCCAGATCATAATATGAAACATATGATGTCATAAACAGTAATATAAAATACCACTTATTATAAACTAGTGGACTAACCACATATAGTAGAAAATAATATAGATTGAAAATGAATAAAAATAAAGCATAAAGGTCTAGGCTTTAGAGATGACTAAGATCCTTGGATATCATAGTACATATAGTCCTAACCCTATGGACCCTACATCTAGCTACAAAAATGCCCTTGTTGACCTTGTGAATAAGGGGTTCCTCGTTGGGCACTCTGGATAAAAAAAAAGAAAAACTTTCTTGTACCTTTGGCATCCCTGCAATATACTACCTTCCAAAGTTACATAAAGACCCAGTCAATCCCCCTGGACGTCCCATAGTCAGTGGGATTGACTCAGTCACATCCAGATTAGGAAGGTATGTGGACTTCCATCTTCAACCAGTAGTCCGATTAATTCCCTCTTATCTTAAGGACACTCAAGACACTATCAGACTCCTAGAATCCATTGAATATCAGCAAGGCATGATTTTGATGACAGCAGATGTTGCTACCCTATATACATGTATCCCTTCTGATTTAGGTTTTTCTGCCGTTGAACACTATCTATCTAAAAACACAACTCTTTCTTTGATTCAGCAGAATTTCATTATGGAACTTCTCAAGTTTGCTACCAAACACAATTATTTTTGGTTTCAAAATCAATTTTACTTGCAGAAGAGGGGTGTGGCCATGGGGACCAAGTTCGCCCCCAGTTTGGCAAACTTGTTCATGACCCAATGGGAGGAGGATGTCATCTATGCCCTTAAGAGACCAGAGCTAGTTCTCTGGGCCAGGTACATTGACAACATCCTTCTCCTATGGAATGGCGATCGAGAATCTCTCGATGCCTTTATGACTTCACTCATTCATAATGATAAGGGCATAGTTTTGAGCTATGAGGCTAGTCTTACTACCATCTATTTCCCCGATCTCGAGATATCAGTAATTGATCAACATTTAGAATTTAAAACTTATTTTATATCTGTCGACCGGAACAGATACATTCCAGTCGATATTTGTCACCATACACAGTGGCTTAAATCAGTTCCAGGCAGCCAATTCTTACGGCTGCGGAGGAACTGTACAAAGACAACTGATTTTCTCTCCCAGTCCCAAATTCTGAAAAACAGATTTTTAGAAAAGGGCTATAGATCTATAGACCTAGATACAGAGATCAATAAAGTTTCCTTGATAGATAGGAACTCTTTGTTGACCGATCGTCCTAAGCCCGTCTTAGATCATAAATTCAGATGGTCTTTTTTCACCACTTATTCTGTTCAATCTAGACAGATTAAGGAGACAATTAATAAACATTGGAGAATCCTTTAGAGTGATAGTTACTTAGGTCCGGCGATCCCGGGACAGGCTGGTGTCATATTTTGAGGGGCTTAGTCAATACAGGGACAAATTGCGCCCAATGTGACTGATCCCCCCAAAATTATTTCATTCTTTCAGCAATGTAAGGGCTATTACCCATGCCGTAGGTGTAATGTGTGTCTCCACAATATTTGTGGGAGACATAAAACCGACACATTCACTTCATCCACCACGCAACGTACTTACCCAATGAAACATTTTACCACTTGTGCCACGAGATTTATTGTCTATCTACTGACTTGTCCTTGTGTCAGGGCTGGGCTCAGCCCTTTCTTCTCAAAGCTGGCCGCTCAGCTGTCGGCTAATTGCCAGCTCCTATCTCTCCACAGTGACTCATCAGTTGATGATATCTTGCTTGTCAGTCCTGCCTACTTAAAGTGGGGTTCCACCCAAAAAACAAAACTACCTGGAAAAATTCTAAAAAAAAAAAACAAAAAAACATTTGGATATTTTTTTTTTTCACTTACCTCTAAATGCCTGTTGCTAGGTGGTCCCTTGTAGTCTGCCTGTTCCTTAGCCTGGGCTGGTGACATCACTTCCTCCTCGGCACAGGAAGGGCTCCGCTCTGCTCCCTCCCTCCTGTCAATCATCTGGGACCCATTACAGGTCCCAGGTGATTGAGCGGCCAATCGCGGCGCGCGGCGCCGCTCGCGCATGCGCAGTGGGTGCCAGGCTGTGAAGCCACAGCCCGGCGCCCACAGTTGAAATGCCGGCGCCGACGAGCGGAGGGGGGGGACGAGCGGGGCTTCGATCCCCCGCATCGCTGGACCCTGGGACAGGTGAGTGTCCAATTAAAAGTCAGCAGCTGCAGTATTTGTAGCTGCTGACTTTTAATTTTTTTTTTTTTTTGACGGCCCCCCTGGGTGGAACTCCTCTTTAAGCCGTCTAGTCCAGATGATCTCTGCCTTCGCCTTGGTCACATCTCTAGAGACACTTCTGTGTTCCTGTTAAAGACTTGCTTGGCTGACATTCCTTCTGGCTCCAGATCCTGCTTGCTGTTCTACTACGCTCATCTCGGGCTCCCTGACATTTTGGCTTTTGGCAAGTGTGATTTAACTGTACTTCTGTCTCAGTCTGATTCATGGTTTCTGACATCTTGTAAAAAACAATACGTGGGACGTACTATTAGGACATTCTCGGTGAGGGTCAATGAACATTTGGTCAGTATCAAGAAGGGACAAATTAATCACAGTGTCCCCCACCATTATTTAAAATATCAAAGATCCTACAGGAACACAATTTCAAATCATTGATAAGTTTGTTCCATATTGGAGGGGAGAGTCCCGCCTCCGCGGTGTCTCTCGCCTCGAAACATACTGGATACACAAGCTTAAGTCTTATTCGCCGTTCGGTATAAATGTCTAATGGGACATAAATTCTTTCATCAATCAAGCCTGCCTAGATCTTTATGCTTTAATTTTATTCATTTTCAATCTATATTATTTTCTACTATATGTGGTTAGTCCACTAGTTTATAATAAGTGGTATTTTATATTATTCTTTTATGACATCATATGTTTCCTATTATGATCTGGGAGTCAGTTTGTTTTTGTCCTGCTCCTTAAATGAAGTTTGTTAATCTTGCCTTTGGGGCTCGGGGCACATTTGGTCACCATTTTTTTGATCTGGGTGTGCTCTTGGGCACAATGAGGCTTGGTTAAATTGCCGTGGATTGCGTGACTGGCATTATGCAACCCATTGGTTGTTGAATGAGACGTGTGCCCTGTGGTGTTTTCACTTCCGGGTTGATGCCTCATGCCGAGTCACGTTCCTATAGCACTGTATTTGCCGTCCTGTGACCCAGTGGTGATGAGATTACGTCTCTGATCCCAGCGAGGCTTAGATTAGCTGTCGTGAGTCACATGACGGGCGTCACCCACTTTGCACGCTTTTCAAGTGAGGTGTTTGCCTCATGTTGGCCGCGTCATTTCCGGGTTAACACCTCAGGTGGAGTCACGCCCCAGTGACGTCATCATTGGCGTTGTGGGATTGGGTCTGCTCTGTTTATTGGCTCCCAGACCAAGGCTTGAAACTCACGCCACCATGTGATTAGCTTTGCTACAATCACTGGTTTCGGGATTTTGGGCGTGGTATTCATGCTGGCCGCACCTCTTCCGGGTTGATGCCACATACCATGTTTTGCTGATTGGTTGCTTAACTCATGTTTTATTTATAAATATGTGCAATGCGGGGGAGCCAATGTATGCCGCAGTTGAAATCCATTTTCTGGATCCTTTTTGGAAGTCTGCCGATTGGGCTATTCTTGCATGATTGACTCGTTGTCGCTACCACTCGAGTCCACTACTTCCGGTAAGTGTACATACCCTTTTTTTCTGGATGGAGGACACATTATCCCTGGTGCTCTACATGCCTGCCAAAGCTGTTGTACCCCACTTCTGGGGAACAACTTTTTTTGTGGTAGACTCTGAATGCTTGGCGTATCACAGAACAGGGTTCATACCCGAGGTCAAGAAGACATAGAAAAGATGCAGTACAGATGTCTAACATGCAGTGAAGCGATTCAGAGGAGGCAATATTGCCATTGCCAGTGACGTACTAGTGTTAAGTGCATAAGCAGCCAGCCAGTTGGGAAGCGATGGTGACTTGGCAGGAGATGGAGGGCCTTGGTATTAAAGGGGCTTGTGTGCTTAGGCTCCCTCTCTAGCACTCAGAACTCCAATACTGGGACCGATTCACGGCACATGGCATCCTAGGACCCAGCCTGGAAGTCTAAGAAGATGGAGCGAGGCCTCAAAGAGAATATGCACGGATTATGTACAAAGTTGAGCTTGCTAGTATTCAAATGTAATATATGAACCAATGTCACTGGGATGAGGTGACGGGTAACTGGGCTGGTGGAGTCTGCTGCAAGTTCCACGGCACCACCTCAGAAATGCTGCACAAAAAAGAGAGAAGAGTTATGAACTGTATTGAGGAACTGGTGTCCGTAGCAAATAATGTAAAGCGTTACAGAAGCTGGGCCACAGATTACAAGGAGTTAATTATGTCTGTGTGGAAAAGTGTCTCTTTTAAGATGGAGTGATGCCTTAGATGCCATACTCACATTAAGGAGTGGCTTTAGTCAGCTTCTGGGGACACTAGTGTGCGGCCGAATGCAAGGACATGGACAGCTTGCTCCTGATGACATAACAAATAAGGATGGTGGCATGGGACCCGGTACTCAGCGGCAGCCTGGTGGTTTGCTCAGGCATGTATGCGTTTTGTGGACTTACCAACTAAAATGGTAAGGGGGGATTAGGAGGGGGTGGGAGGTCCTTCTTTAATTTTACCTTCCCTGTTGACTGCAAAGCATTTTGAAAAAATGTCAGAGCAATGAAAATTCTCACTTTACTCATTCCTCTACACTGAGTACTGTATACTACAGTACTCTTTCTTACTAGTTTCTCCTAAGTGCTGCCTTCTTACTCATTTTGTTTGCTTAGCTAAAGATGCGAGTTAAATATTGATCCCTTTAATCCATTTACAATACATTTCAGGTAGGCAATAAAAACTCTCTTCAGCAGTAGCTTGGAATGCACAGTTATACCTTTCTCCTCTAGGATAATGTACATCTCTGTTGTAGGTTTAACTGCTTACTGATCTATATATCTGGAGCTGATAGATTTGTTCTGCTGTAGCTATGGCTGTCTTTAACACGGGGCAAAAGGGGCTGTTGCCCAGGGCCCAATCATTGTTGGGGCCCCAAAAGCAACTGCTCCTTAAGCCTACGCTGCCAAATATTCGTCCCGTGTAGCGGGTGCAGACGATTCAGAGTCATCGCCCCCCCCCCCCCGCTTGTCCCCGCCATTTTTCCTGTCAGTAGTGCTAAGAAGAAAGACACAGCACGGGCTGTGATTGTTCTCCTTCACCCTTCTGGCAGCAGTGGAGGGGGGTGGATTGATAAAGCAGCGACTGGAATGCCGCAGCTTACAGAGGGGGACACTGTGAATGAGTTACAGGAATCAGTGTGCAGTAACTTGTAGCAACCAATGGGTGAGTAGTGATGGTGTGCAGTAACTTCTAGCAACCCAATCAGTGAGCGGTGATGGTGTGCAGTAACCTCTAGCAACCCAATCAGTAAGCGTTAATGGTGTGCAGTAATCTCTAGCAACCCAATCAGTGAGCGGTAATGGTGTGCAGTAATCTCTAGCAACCCAATCAGTGAGCAGTGATGGTGTGCAGTAACCTCTAGCAACCCAATCAGTGAGCTGTGATGGTGTGCAGTAACCTCTAGCAACCCAATCAGTGAGTGGTGATGGTGTGCAGTAACCTCTAGCAACCCAATCAGTGAGCAGTCATGGTGTGCAGTAATCTCTAGCAACCCAATCAGTGAGCGGTAAGGGTGTGCACTGTGCAGTAACCTCTAGCAACCCAATCAGTGAGCGGTAATGGTTTGCAGTAACCTCTAGCAACCCAATCAGTGAGCAGTAATGGTGTGCAGTAACCTGTAGCAACCAATCAGTGAACAGTAGTGATCTGCTGTAATCTCGCGCAACCAATCAGCGAGCGGTAAGGGTAAGCTGTAATTTCTCGCAACCAATTTCAATTGCTGCGTGATCTACTGTAGTAAACTGATTTTGAGCTGACCTGCTATTTTCTTGTATGTCTCAGAATGTAGGGGGGCTCCCAAGAAAATGTTTGCCCAGGGCTCAATCAATATTAAAGACTGCCCTGGCTGTAGGCATACTGTACTAATGATATCCTGAGATTTTAAATTACTGTAAGGGTAATCCTGTCCCTATATAATTTTCTTAAACCAAGCCACACATGTTAAAGACTGCATATACTCACCTTACCTGCTGCCAAACACAGTTCCAATTATGAGAAATCTTCTGCTGATGTTCGCATTGAAACAGACACTTCCGGGAGTGTCCCTCTCCTGGGTCCCCCAGCTCTCGTTGGTTCCTCCTGCTGACCTACACATCACTTCTGTCTCCTGTAAAGTGTGCAAGTCAAATAGGGGGAATGAGTGGGAGCTGCAGGGGACCAAGGAGACTGACACGCATAGAATTGTCAGTTTCCCTGCATCATAGGCATGCACACAGGGTGTGCCGGATGTGCCTAAGCACACCCTAATCACCCTGTGCAGTGCTGATTTTCACTGCTTTCTGGCGCCCCCTGTCTCCCCCCCCTGCAGTGCTTCCAGCTTCCCTCCTCTACCGCCGGCTGCTGTAGGTGATGTTTCAGGATGGAGGGCAGGGGAGGGGGCCAGTAAATATTTCATTTACCGGCCACTTCCGTTTCTGAATGAACACTGTGATCACTCCTGTGTTTATTCTTAACGGAAGCATAGTAAACTATGCTTCAGTTTGTGAATGAACAGGAAGCCGCACAGCACAGAGCACTCCCCATTTGTTCAGGAAGCCGCACTGTCCAGTGCAGCTGAGGCTGCAGAGAAATGGACTGGGGAAGCTCTGTCCTCAGTTTTTTTCTCTGACTCAAAAGTGAGAAATCAGGGGTCTGTTAAGACCCTTGACATTTTACCAAAGCTCCCCCAATGGGGCTCCTAAGAAAATTATAAAAAAAATTATAAAAAAATATTGTAACAAAATAATAAAAAAATAAAATTGTAAAAAGTAATTAAAAAAAAAAAACTACTGACACCATCCACTGCCCTACTGACACCAATCTCTGCTCTACTGACACCGTCCACTGCTCTGCTGATATACATGCATGTGTGTTTGTGATCTGGGGTGCACACCCTAATGCAATAGGCTGTGCACACCAATGCCTTGCATGAGAGCTTTTCAGATGATTTCTCAGGCTTGGAAAAGTGTTTGGCAGTGTGGTCAGTTATTTATTTTTTTGTTTAATGACAGGGTTGCTTTAAGGGGTAAGTTCAACTTTGTCACTGCTGCACTTACCTCCACATGTGATACAGTTTCACCGCCCATGCAGCCTGGTGCGCTGTCCTGGGGTATGAAAACTGAACTGTTCTTGCTCTTCTTTCCCCAGGACGCTAGGATGGATCAGAGCCATTCTGATTGGTCAGCAGGGTCACATGCTGGCGCTACCCAATCAGGACAGCTCTGATCTTTCCCAGTGTCCCCAGGGAAATAAGAGGAAGAACAGTACAGTTTTTAAACCCCAGGACCTCTGCCCCAGCCTGTGTAGATGGTGAAACTGCCTCATCCAAGGAGGTGAGTGCAGCTGGGACTGGGGGGCTCAATTTTTGTGAGGTTTCATTGCTGTTTCTGTAACCATTGGGGATTCCCTTTGCAAGGGAATTTGCACTTTGTAAGAGAGGTTCCCTTAGCTTAGTGAACATGATCAATTTTTGCCAGAACTAGAGGTAAGAGTAAATCTTCCACGGGGGACACCTGTTCCGGCAACAGCTGTCTGAGAAGTGAATCACACTCACATTTTAGAGATTTTTTTATCACTTCCTGTTGCGCCTCTTGAACAGGAAGTGAATCAAAGTCTCACCAACAGGCTACAGACAACACAATATAACCTGACAGGTGTTACTTTACCTTACTACTTTACCTTACTACTTTACTTTACCTTACTAATCTATTTAAAACTAAAAAAAATTTTGGCTAGCAAAACTTTTTAGATCCCACAGTACAGATATCTAGCAATGAGGCTTTAGGCATACAGGTGCCTAGGCACACTCACCTAGCAGGAAGTGCAGTGCTATTTTTCAGCAGGAATTTCAGACAGAAGGTCAATATTCAAAGCATTGCTTGGGTACAATTTCTCGATGTTCCCTATAATGTAGCAAATCTTCACTTTCTGAGGTTAGGTCCACTTTGAGTAGTCTTTATTTATGTTGCATCTGCATTCATTGAGGGATCTAGACAGCTTCAGTTTTGCCAATTATGTTCTGAGCTTTATTACAAAAAAAGAAAAAAAAGAACGAGGCGTGAAAACCATCATGTGTCTCAGCTGTAAATATTACAAAACCGTTTTCATTTGGGAGCAATTTGTATGCTGACGTGATGTGCCGCTGCTTCTTGTAAGTTGTCTCATTTCACTTGTTAGACAGAGGTTTCTATAAGGGGTTTTGCCACATGTCATGCCATTTATCTCCGGTCTTACAACATTTGTCACTAGAAGTTTAGAATCTCCAACAGCTGCCTTTTTCATTTCTCTCTAACTGCAGACCTTAAAATTTAAGAGGAATGCGTGATGACTTCATAGAGGATTTCTCCTCTGCCTTTTTCTCTAACCCAAATTACACTATGTCCATTAAAGTGATTAATTATTAGTTGGTTAAACATACTCCTTTTTATAATGACGGAGCTGAAATCATCAGGTTTGTAATTAGTACAGATCACTAGATATAAAGTGAATCAATAGCAATAGTTACATTTTTTGAAAGAGCTCCTAAAGATTTGCAGCTATGTAGGTACCCACACCTGTTGCTGGGCCGTCCATAACTCTATTGGCTGCCATGTTAGGCTAAAACAAAGAAATAAAAAAAGGAGTGCCAGACCTAAACCGGGTAAAAGAGTCCAAGATAATTTACTATTATACCATGATTATACCAAGATATTACCAAGATAATTAACTGCAACTGCTATCAAGTTGTTACTCCATGTGGAGAGTTCAATACTGGTTCTTTGCTCTCTGTGTTTTATCCTGTGTTGAGCCTTGATGAAGGGGAGTGGTGTTGCCCCCGAAATGCATTTGATGTTTTTATATTACTTTTTTTTTACCAACAAACAAAATGATAGTGGACTCTTTTATTTAGTTTTAGTGCTGCTGGTGCTGTTTATTGGATTTCTGTTTGTCATGTGCCTGCCTGGTGTGAACCTGGAACCTTAAAGTCAGGGGCGTCGGGAGGGGGTGGCTAGGGGGGGCTGAAGCCCCGAATGTGACCCTGAAAAGCCCTGAGTCTCAGGCATGCAGCTCTCCATTGTTAGCCCAGAGCGGCGAGCGCAGGGACCGATCTGATCCCGAGCGCCGCCGAGTGCGGCCAAGTGCCATAGCAGGTCCCGCCTTCTGGAGCCTGCAACGCCTATGATGGACGTCCCACTGGTCCAATGCCGGGACCGTGGGACGTGTGACGTCCATCATAGGCGCTGCAGGCTCCAGAAGGCAGGAATTACATCATAGGCCGCTGCGCCACATCCCTGCTCGGCGCTCAGGCGGGCCGCTCTCCTCTCCTCCTCGGCTCCTCCTCTGACGACTGACTGACTGACTGCCTGGATGCCGTGACACCGCACACCACGGCTGAGCTGAGGTAGGTCAGACAGTGTATGTAAATGTCAGTGTATGTGGGTCAGGCAGGTCAGTGTAGGTAGGTCAGTGTAGGTAGGTCAATACCATCAGTGTATGTAGGTCAGTGTAGGTAGGTCAGTGTATGTAGGTCAGTGTATGTAGGTCACTACCGTCAGTGTATGTAGGTCAGTGTATGTAAATGTCAGTGTATGTAAATGTCAGTGTATGTAGGTCAGGCAGGTCAGTGTATGTAGGTCAGTGTAGGTAGGTCAGTGTATGTAGATCAGGCAGGTCAGTGTAGGTAGGTCAGTGTAGGTAGGTCAGTGTATGTAGGTCAGTGTAGGTAGGTCAGTGTATGTAGGTCAGTGTAGGTAGGTCAGTGTAGATAGGTCAGTGTATGTAGGTCACTACCGTCGGTGTAGGTAGGTCAGTGTATGTAGGTCACTACCGTCAGTGTATGTAGGTCAGGTAGGTCAGTGTATGTAGGTCAGGTAGGTCAGTGTATGTAGGTCAGGTAGGTCACAGCCCAGCCAAAAAAAAAGCCTGCATCACGTACAACAAACCCTCCCCCCGTTTCTGGCCTTGGTCTTTTTGCCACCTAGCAACGCCCCTGCTTCCAGTTTTGTTTTGCAGCTTTGTCTACTCTGCCACCTGAGGGTCTAAAGCCCTGTACACGTGATCGGATTTTCCACAGACAAAGCGTCAGACTTTTGTCCAAAGGGCGTGTGCCTGGATTTTGTCCTGCATAAAAACGGTACACAATTGTCGGCCAACAAACACGAATGTAGTGACGTACTAGATGTACTACGAGCCAATAAGGAGGAAGTTCAATTGTCGTGTGCCACCCTTTGGGCTCCTTCTGCTAATTTCGTGTTAGTAGAAGTTTGGTAAGTGTTGATTTGCGCTTTTCATTTAGCGCTTTTCATTTTGCGCTTTTCAGTTAGTTTCTGAACGGCCATTCGTCAATCAGACATGTTGCGTAATCGGAGGAGATAACGTGTTATTTATCATTGGCCTTGGAGTTATTGCTTTTGACCCAAGTCCAGTCCAGGAGGAGGAGGAGGAGGATTTCTTGGACCAAAAATTGGTTGCTTTATTAATCATGACCAATTATGTCATATGCCTTTGCTGCGGGAGCTCCAGGAGAATAATCTGGATGATTTTCAGAAATTACGGACCCCTGCTTTCACCAACTCTTGGCATTGTTGACCCCCTATTTTAAGAAGCAGGACACATGCATGAGGCTTTTATTTTATTTTTTGGTTGAATAATGATTTGATTTGGTATATATTCTATATTTTTGGATGCACAGAATGCACTTTTTGGTTAAGTTCTGTTGGCAGATAGCATGTCTAATTTTATTTGTTTTCTTTTTTTAATGCACAATAAAAAAAATTGTGTAGAATAATACTTGGCTATGTGTTTTACTTCAAATGACAGTTTGGGAGTAGGCAGTTATATTTAAAAAAATACAATGTAAAATTAACAAGGGACACCAACATAGTTGTATCTTTGATCTTAAAAACTACGGGATAATGGTGTTGTGGTAACTTGCCCAAAAAAAAACATAATAATATTATTCTTGATATTACTAGAAAATAAAAGCCTTTTAAAATACGTTTGGCCGAACTCCATCAGTATCACCAGCAAAGCAGCTTCATTATTATACCATTAAAGAAGAAGAGAATTGTGCGCTGCATTTCCGGATTTCATAATTTGTCACGTCACGAATGTTAATTTTCCATTACGAACGCTAGTTTACAAGACCGACTGCTTCTGGCTCGTCCTTGCTTCCGAGCATGCGTGTTTGTACTTTGGACTTTTGTCTGACGGACTTGTGTACACACGATCGGAAAATCCGAAAACAGACATTTGTCCGCGGAAAATTTTAAAGCCTGCCATCCAACATTTGTCCGCGGAAAATCTGACAACACATGTCCGATGGAGCGTACAAGCAGTCTGATTTTCCGCCAACAGCCTGTCATCACACAATTCCCGTCGGAAATCTGATTGTGTGTACGAGGCTTTAGTCTCTACAGCATACACTCTGCTTGGTGCTTCTACCTCTGGGACTCTTTGACTCCACCTGCCTTCCAGCTGCAGTCAATATATGATCAACTCAGCCTTTAAATAGCAGGACTTCCTGTGCTTTGTGCCCGTTTGTTGGATTTGTTTCCCTGGGTGTGTGGTATACTGCTGAGTTACTGAACTTCTGGACTTTGACCTCTGCCTGTTTCCTGTATTATGCTCTTTGCCTGACAATTCTACATTACTCTGCTACTCTGTGTATGACCCTGCCTGCCTCCGATCATGCTTCTGGATTCTGACTTTGCACCTTGCTGTCAAGATTTGTTGCTGAACCGGCCTGCCTGACTATGCTAACGCCTCAACCCCCAATCAAAGCTCCACTCTGAACGAAACCTTTTACAGATACCTTACATAGTTACTGTTGGGTGCCCATCGCGATGGACTCTTTACTTTTCCTGTTTCAATTTTATTCTCTTGTATGTTTGAAACTATGGAAGTAGCCCAACCCACTGAACAGTACATAATCCCACCACATAAAATGAGGGGAACAAATCTCTACAGCCCTTCCACATCAATTACAGGAAGCCCAGAATCATATTGCCCAAGGTCTGAAAGTACCATCTAGCCATATGTTTGTAGCCCCTAGTTTTAGGAAAACAGTACTCCATTGGGCTCAGGATGGAGTATTGTCTGGCCATCCTGGAGTCACGATCCCTCTAAAGACTTTAGAGCGTCATGTTTGGTGGGCAGGTATAAGGCTCGGTTCACAATGGATGCCAATGTGGCTCCCAGCAGGGGTCCTATGCATCATCCTGGTTCAGTGTTTCAGGTCCAATTTCATTTTTGGGCTGAATTCGGACCTGAAACAGACCAAAAGACGCACAGGGCTGCTGTGCAAATTCGCACCGGAGACGCATCGGAGATATATGAAATGGCTCCATAGAGAGCCTGTCACATTCTCCAGCTATTGCGAATTGGATGTGGGGTTCCCGCATCCAATTCGCAATAGTGTGAACCCGGCCTGAAAAAGGTTGTTTCCGATTATGTAGCTGCCTGTCCAACCTGTTCTGCTAATAAAACTCCACACTACCCACCGGCCTGCTACAACCACTCACCACACCTTGACAGTCTTCAACCCATTTGATCATGTACTTTATCACGGATATACCCAAATCTGCTGGAATGACTGTAATATGGGTCATAGTGGACCGCTTCTCTAAAATGACTCATTTTGTACCATTTCCTGGACTACTTACAGCCGAAGCATTGTCTTCCCTCTTCTTAAATCGTATTGTAAAACATGGGATACCTACCAGTATCACGTCTGGCCAGAGTTCTCAGTTAACTTCCCAGTTCTGGAGAGACTTGTGTAAGAAGTTGGGGGTAACAGTGTCTCTTTTAACCTCACACCACCCACAAACTGATGGATAAACTGAACGCATGAATCAGACCCTCGAGGCCTACCTTCAACACTACATGAACTCACTACATTCTAACTGGTCTGAATATCTGCCTTTGGCTGAATTAGCCATCAACTCCCATTGGCATAGTGCCCTTCATACCACGCCTTTTTATGCAGCTCTAGGCTACCACCCACGGACTTTCCCTTTATTGCAACCTTCCTGCAGCAGGAAGTACCTTGCTTTGTACCTTGCTGTCAAGATTTGTTGCTGATCAGGCCCGCCTGACTAACGTCTCAAACCCCAGCCAAAGTTCCACTCTGGATTAAACATTTTACAGGTGCCATACACAGTTACTGTTAGGTGCCCATTGGGGGAAGCCTTACTGTATGGGAGCGGCCTTGCGGAGCTTTTGGGCTTGTTTAAAGTTTTCCTTCGTCTGGCTATACATGCAGGTCTAAAAATACCCAGCGCCTCTTTGAGAATGTTGCTCAGGATTCCATGATAAGACAGAAGAGGCAGTTGGTGATTTTCTAACCCAGTGGTCTCTAAACTGCTGCCTGCAGGCCAGATGCGACTCCTTCCTGTCTTTTCCTGGCCCACAAGGCATGATTCCTCACAGTGAAACCAATGAGGAAGTACAATACTTTCCATTGACATCAACAATGGGGAACAAATCCCCCCCCCCCCCCCCCGATACCAACAACAGGTAACTATTGCTCCCACTACCAGTAACAGGGCCCTATTGCCCCTTCTACTGACCACAGGCACTATGTAATTTTTTTTTTTTTATTCCCACTGATCATCAAGCCTGAGGCATTGTTTATTCCCACCAATGCCGGGGCCTTTTCTATTCCCACTGGCCAGTCTGGTCCCCCTGAAGACAGTAAACTGGCCCTTTGGTGTTTGGAGAACCCTGTTCTAAACATTACTGGGAAGGATTACAATTTTAGATGAGGTGGCTACATTAGTTTCATTTTTGTCAGTTTTTTTTTCCTTTATGTTCACCCGGCGATCTCTTAAAAAAAGTTATTAAACCTAATAAAAAATATTTTGACCAAAAAAATTAAGACTTTCTCTGGTGGCCCACATTATTAAATATCCTAGCCATTGGTGACATTCTGTAAAGTATATTACATACAGTAATTCTTGGAAGTCCAGTGTAGAGGAGGTATTGTTTATTAGTTTGTTATGCATTAATCTGTTGGCTAATGATATTAATTACCTGAGCTAATTGATCAGTACGAAAAGATGGAAAAAAAAAGGCGCAGTTGGATTTTCAGGGCATATTCTGTAGTTCAAAAACACGAGTTGCGTTAAGACAGCCCATTGCAAATAATGGGCTGCCAATGCACCCCAAAATTTGTTCAAAATTGAAGTGGCTTATTTTTTTATAATACAAAGCACTACTGTGCATTGCCTTAGTAAGCTGAAATGCCTTTCGAAATGAATGGCACCGTAATGTAGTAACTTTTGTGTTGACTTTCATATTTTTGTTTATTTTACATTTGTTCTAAAAGTCCAATTTACTGTATTATTCTTTCTTTCTTGTCGATGCATCTCTGTCTTTTACTTACCAGAAGAGAAAAGTGACTTCCCAATAGACACTAAACTCTAAAAATCGGATGCAGCCTTAAAATATTACCAGTTGCTTCTAATTGTCACCAAAGTGTCAGTAAATATTGATACCTGTGATATATTTTGGTTGATTTACTAAAGGCAAAAAGACTTGCTGGGTCCAGAGCTTAGTAAATGAGGGGAAGCTTCACTTTGCAAAAAGTACCCAATCACGTGCAAGGAAAATAAAAAGAAATGCGTTTTTGCTTCCACGTGATTGGATGATGGAAGTCAGCAGAGCTTTTGCTCATTTACTAAGCTCTGGAGCAAATGCACTTTGCCTTTAGTTAATCAACCCCATAGGGTGTGCATAATGGACTGTCTGATATACTTTTCATTGCTTCCAATAACTCAGGAGATCTTAGACATCGTTGGGAGCAGTGGAGTGCATTTGTATACTGTGCGTTCACCAACACTCCCTACCCAAAAAGCTTGGATTTCATGATTTCTATCTCTTACTTCTTGACACGTGACTTTGTTGTCTGCAGAAAGAGACAACATTGATCTGCTAACATCAATTATTTAGTTGCTATGTGACTTTCTATACTTTTATCTCACTGTACCACGTATAGCCTAACAGTGGCAAATTTCCAGAATCGTTTTCGGAAATCTTCATGAATTCATAAATGTTTACCCAGTTAATTATTAACAGACTACTGCATTATCGGAGATAACCGAGTTCAGATTTTTGAATTCCTAATGCTACATAATTCAATATGTCTAAACCCCAAAGCATCCCTTATTTATTACCTGGTGATCTTGCCAGTAACAAACATCCTGTTCTAGTGTGACAACACTCATTTACTGTACTGTGTCTATGGAGGAGCAGAGTTGTCAACTTAGGACAGGAGGTGTGTTAGGACTACAGAACATATGTTACTGATGAGTAGATGGGGAGGTATTGTGTAGTCCTAACACACTTCCTGTCCTAAGACAGGGGTTGTGTTATTGCCAAGATCAGTGAGAGTGAGGGCAAGTAATTTATTTTCCACTCCATTTTAAACCGTGCAGATACACAACAGAACATTCCTTCTACAAACATCAAACCAAAGCTATCATTCTGCAGCAGAGTACAGTTTTAAAATAAGGAAAAAATGCAAATGAATGTTTTGCAGATATCTGTAGGAAATATAAGCAGAGAAACATACACTGTGCTGCTGTTTCCTGTTTTTAGATATTTAAGGATTAAAAGGATCAAAAGTTGCGCACGCATACTCTGATGTGTTGACACGCTAAGTTACCACTGTACATTTTGTGCATGCATATTATTATTCTGTACATTTACAACAGTAATTGTGGGAATAAACTGTCACTTTAACTGCTAAAACCCCCAGGCAAAATGAATTTGAGAATGTATTTGCTATGAAACTATGAAATGTCAGCTGTACTTTTTTTCTCTCAGCAGAAAACAGCCACTGTACTATATATATATATATATATATATATATATATATATATATATATATATTTTTTTTTTTAACTTGGCAGAGGCTCTAGAGAATAAAATGGTGGGTTTTGCAAATTTTTTAATGTAACAAGGTATTTGCGCAATGGTTTTTTCGAATGCAAATTTTGGGGGAAAAATACACTGGAATCAATTTCACATAATACCCATTTTTTTTGGCAAAATATAAAAGATGGTGTTACACCGAGTAAATAGATACCTAACATGTCACACTTTAAAATTATGCACACTTGTGGAATGACGCCAAACTACAGTTTTTAAAATTCTCCATAGGCCACGCATTAAAAAGCCTTTACATTTACCAGTTTAGAGGTTACAGAGGAGATCTGGTGTTAGAATTATTATTCTTGCTCTGATGTTCTTGGTAATACCTCACATGTGTGGTGAAGTTGCCAGTTATGTATGCGCACGAGACCAACGTGTGCATTCACCTTTGCACTTGAGCATGGGGGAACTGGGGCGCTTTAAAAAAAAAGATTCTATTAGATTTTTTTTTTTTTTTACAGCGTTTCTTTAAATTTTTTTTTTAAATCACTTTTATTGCTGTCACAAGGAATGTAAGCATCCCTTGTTACAGCAATAGGCATGTGACAGATACTCTCTATGGAGAGATCTGAGGTCTATTCGACCCCAGATGTCTCCTCTTCCCTTTAAAAGCATCTGATCACATCAAGATCAAGAATTCATATAATTTTTTAGTCCGTTTTTGAAAAGATCTTATTTTTTTGTTACCTAGTTTTTGTTTTTGAGGACATGTTTGTAGATATAGTGAGAGTACAGGGCTACATGAGTAGGGGGACACCCCCCAGACGATGTCTAAGAGGACGAAACGCATCGGGTAGGACCCCACTGCTGTCATTTTTATCACAGCGCTGATTTTAGTATGCCATGTGAGTGTACCCTTTTTTAAATAAAATTTGGTATATTTTATAACGGAATTACACTATGTGGCTTCTCTCCTTCTCATCCCATTTCATGGCCAATTGCTCTTCACCATCACCCTGAGGGACTTACGAGCTACTGGTCGGCTTCCGAAATTTTATTTCCATCGTCCTTCTGGAACGACCATCACCACACACCACCCAAGCCTGATTTGACCTAGCTGGGCGTATGCTCTTTTGGGTCAACGCCATCCGGTAAGCCTTCCTCATGTTGGTGGTGGTGTTTCCCCTTTGTGATCACCTTTGATGTCACACATACGATACATTCCCTACACGAAGTTATCAGAATAGCATTTGTTTATCCACAAGCTTCATATCTATGGAGGACTTTTTTGAGCTTTTTGCGATACCTGGAATTATCAGTTGGACATTTTTGTTCTTGTTGAAAGTTTAGCGCTACACATTTTGTTTTACCCATTGTTACATACCTATATTCTATTGGTCGTGTTAGCTGCTTATCTTTCATCCTTTGTTTGGCCGCGCAGAATTTCTTGTTATCCTAGGGGGAAGGAAGGATAGGGTTAATTAGTGATATCAGGGGAGTGGAGGTTACATACCAGGATTGGCCAATTTGTAGAGAGTAGGAGGGCTGCGGGGGGTATACAGGGTGGGTTTTCAAAGGCGGCAAAACAGTTTGAACCAACAGATGTGGAAGAAACTTCCCACTCTCCCGCCCCACGTTGGATCTGTTCTTAGTGTTGGCCATAGGGTCCTGGCGATTGGGGTTTTCAGAGGCATTCATATTTTTTGTAATACTTCATAGTAGGGACCCATCCAAGGTATGGAGTCCTCTGTTGTATCCCAGTTAACCGCTTTACGACGGCCCCATAGCAGATTTACTGCTACAGGGCAGCCGCTCTGTACAGAATCACAGATATATACGTAAATCTGCACTTCAGGGTTTTGAGCGTGAGCGCGTTCTGCCGGCGGCTCACTCCCGCTGTGATTTTACACCGCAGGAGCTGATGTACGCTGGGACCCGCCGATCATTCTGTACTCTGACAGGATGACAGTCTGCCTATGTAAACAAGGCAGACTGTCATTCTGTGAGTACAGAAGACATTGATCCTGTGTTCCTGTGAAGCAGGAACACCGATCCATGACTTTAAGTAGTAAAAGCACCTCCACAGTTAGTAAGCACTCCTTAGGAACACATTTAACCCTTTGATCGCCCCTGATGTTAACCCCTTCCCTGCCAGTGTCATTAGTACAGTGACAGTGCATATTTTTAGCACTGATCACTGTTATAATGTCACCAGTCCCCAAAAAAGTGTCAAAAGTGTCAGTTAGGTGTTTGATTTGTCCGCCGCAATGACGCAGTCCCACTATAAATTGCTGATTACCGCCATTGCTAGTAAAAAAAAAAAAATTAAAAAAAAATAAAAATATCTCATAGTTTGAAGACGCTGTAACTTTTGCGCAAACCAATCAATATATGCTTATTTGGATTTTTTAAATGTAGCAGAATACATATTGGCCTAAATTGATGAAGAAATTCGATTTTTAACATTTTTTTTTTTATTGTATATGTTTTAGAGCAGAAAGTAAAAAATACTGTTTTTTTTTTCCAAATTGTCGTTTTTTGTTTTTGATGATCAAATACCACCAAAAGAAAGCTCTATTTGTGGGAAAAAAAGGACTTACATTTTATTTAGGTAAAGTGTTGCATGTCCATGCAACACAATGCTGTATCGCAAAAAATGGCCTGGTCAGGAAACCTTCCAGAGCTGAAGTGGATAATGGTTGGTTAACTGGGAAGCTGTAACTAGGAGGTATCTGCGGAGAGGTGGATTGTCCCGAGCTGGTGTAGTGTGGCTGGGGATCTTTAAAGGATAAGTTAACCTTTTTATTTTTTCTACATTCCAGCTTCCCTATGTACCAATATAGCATTAATGTAATTCTTTTCCAAAAATAAAACCGCTTTCCAGTTATTCCACACACGCTTACCTCACTCTCTTCATGGATGTTTCAAAACACTGCTCGATTACTTCTGTCTTACTTCCTGGACAGACTTTAGGTCGTGACACAGGAAGGAGTTGACCACCTGATCTCATTAGCACACACCCTGCATTATATGCCCTCAGCTAGTCAACTCCTTCCTGTGTCACGACCTAAAGTCTGTCCAGGAAGTAAGGCAGAAGTAATCGAGCAGTGTTTTGAAACAGCAATAAAGACAGTGAGGTAAGCGTGCATAGAATAAATGGAAAGCAGTAGAGTACATTAATGCTATATTGGTACATAGGGGAGCTGGAATATAGAAAAGAAAAAAAAGGTGAACTTAGCCTTTTTTTAAGTAGCCACGCAGATACAAACCTGATGTTGGTTCTTTGTGCCTCCTAAGATTGGTAACCTTTATTTTGTGGTTATTTGATTATTACCATTGTTTCTATTTTAAGGAATGTTATTTTTGGTTGTTTGTTACAAAAAAGCTACTATGGCCAAAATGCTCTCCATATTGGTGTCATTCTCATCATTTGTGTAAGGGGGGTAGTTTGGGAATATGTAGTGGCACACTTTGCTAAGGGATTGTGGATTTCTGTGGTACCCTAGTCTTGATCGTATAGGAAGTGTGTGTACACTCAAATTGTTTCATTTTTGCAAAGGGAAAAATGTGTGCCATTTTTGGAATCAGCGAGTCAGTTATACCCATGAACAGTTCTAACGTTTGAAGCACCAAAATGTGTGTTGACCTGTTTTTTTTGTATTTCTTTTAGGAATATTTTTTTTTATTCAGCCCTTTAAACCCCAGCTGTAAAAAACACCAAAGAAAATAGGAATGCAAGAAAAAAAAAGAAGAAAAATTGCATAAGTCATGCAAGTTTCCCCATAAAGAATGTGAACCCAGCTACATAACCTAAGCATGGCTGTAGGCGGAATCCATTTGCATTGACAGCGGCGTTGTATAGCTTCAGGACACTTAGGAGTACATGGGACATGAAACTGAAGTTGTATTTGTACAGTATATTATTTAGCTATATACTGTAACCTGACAAAGCAGTTTCTGTAAATCTTTCTACATAAGAATTTTCCATTTTTCCATCTTTCTGCTCACGTGATGACAAGCCATGCACGCATGTGGTTATTTTACTAGCTTATTTATAGTGACAAATTGCTTATCATAATGGCAACACCAGGAAACAATATAATAAGAGCTAATTCAGGCAAGAACAGCATAAAGTGATAAAGGTAACACAATGGGGAACAGTTACTCCAGTTACTTATTCCTTAATAAATCTATAATTAGTATATTTAAATACAGCTAGTATAAGTATCTGCATCACTTTATATCAGCTTCCCAAAACCCTCTGCATGCCAAGACTAGAGGAAGGTGTGGTAGAACAGTGAGTCAATCATAGCCTGTGCTGTCTTTCTCATAATGGTAGCTTGAAGACAGGAAGGAGCCAAATGAATAGTCACCTTATTGTATAATAATCAGGCCCAAGTGGGTCAAGGAGCAAGTTGTATTGCCTAACTTCAGAGGAGAAAAGGAAGGTCACCGACATGACTGTGCTGTCTAGCAGGGGTGCCTTAATCACTGGATTGACTGAAGTTAATTGAAAATCTTTTCATGGGTAAGACAGCTTGCATATACATTATATTGTCAAAAGTATTGAGCCGCCTGCCTTTACACGCACATGAATTTTAATGGGATTCCGTTCTTAGGGTTCAATACTGAGTTGGCCCACCCTTTGCAGCTACAACAGCTTCAACTCTTCTGGAAAGGCTGTTCACAAGGTTTAGGAGTGTGTCTATGGGAATGTTAGACCATTCTTCCAGAAGCGTATTTGTGAGGTCGGGCACTAATATTGGATGAGAAGGCCTGGCTTGCAGTCTCTGCTCTAATTCATCCCAAATTGGGTTGAGGTCAGGACTCTGTGCAGGCCAGTCAAGTTCCTCCACCCCAAACTTAATAATCATCCATGTCTTTATGGACCATGTTTGTACACTGGTGTGCAGTCATGTTGGAACAGGAAGGGGCCATCCCCAAACTGAAAGTATCCAAAATGTCTTCTTATGCTAATGCCTTAAGAGGTGCCAAGCCCAACCCCTGAAAAATTACCCCACACTGTAATCCCCCCTCCACCAAATGATTTGGACCAGTGCACAAACAAGGTTCATAAAGACATGGATGATTAGGGAGTTTGGGGTGAAGGAACGTGACTGGCCTACACAGAGTCCTGATCTCAACCCGATAGAACACCTTTGGGATGAATTAGAACGGAGACTGTGAGCCAGGCCTTCCCATCCAACATCAGTGCCTGACCTCACAAATGCGCTTCTGGAAGAATGGTCAAACATTCCCATAGACACACTCCTAAACCTTGTGGACAGCTTTCCCAACAGAGTTGAAGCTGTTATAGCTGCAAAGGGTGGGGCAACTCAATATTGAACCCTACGGACTAAGACTGGGATGCCATTAAAGATCATGTGTGTGTAAAGGCAAGTGTCCCAATACTTTTGACAATATAGTGTACAGTATTTCAGTTGTACATTTAGATATTTTCCTGGAGTTCCCCTTCCCGCCGACCGTACGCATATGTGCATACTCGGCTTTCGGGGGTTATACCGGAATGCTGCAGGCATCATCCCGGTACCGTTGTTTCAAGCGGGCGATTGGCTACCCGTATATAATAACCAATGTGGCTAAAAGCCGCTCGGCTGTTATACCGGAGGAGTGGGAGGGGACGTCCCCCCCCTCCCACCGCTCTTACCGGGCCTCCCGTGCGATTGGGAGGCCCGGTGTCCAATCGGCTGCCTCCGGCGGCTGTGGGCGGTCTGGAACGAAGCTGTGAGCGGCTTCGTTCCAGCCTTCTCAATGTAAACGCGGAAGCGACGTCACGACGTCACTTCCCGTTTACTCGGCTGCCAATGGCGCCGAATTTAAAAAAATACACAGTATTCAGAATCGCCGTTTTCGGCGATCTGAATACTTTGAAGTGCAGAGGAGGGATCGGGGGTCTTTTAGACCCCCGATCCCTCCATAAAGACTACCTGTCACCACCTATTACTGTCACAAGGGATGTTTACATTCCTTGTGACAGCAATAAAAGTAAAAAAAAAAAAAAACATTTTTTTTAAAACACAATTTATAAGTCTAAAAATAAATAAAATAAAAAAAAATTTTTTTTAAAGCGCCCCCGTCCCCGCGAGCTTGCGCAGCGAAGAAAACGCATACGGAAGTCGCGCCCGCATATGTAAACGGTGTTCAAATCACACATGTGAGGTATCGCCGCGATCGTCAGAGTGAGAGCAATAATTCTAGCCCTAGACCTCCTCTCTAACTCTAACCTGGTAACCGTAAAAAAAATTTAAAGCGTCGCCTATGGAAATTCATAGCTACCATAGTTTGTCGCCATTCCACGAGTGCGTGCAATTATAAAGCGTGACATGTTTGGTATCTATTTACTCGGCGTAACATCATCTTTCACATTATACAAAAAATTGCTGTAACTTTACTGTTTGGATTTTTTAAAATTCATGGAAGTGTCCCTTTTCCAAAAATTTGCGTTTAAAACACCGCTGCACAAATACCGTGTGATATAAAATATTGCAACAATCTCCATTTTATTCTCTAGATTCTCTGCTAAAAAATATATATATATAATGTTTGGGGGGTTCTAAGTAATTTTCTAGCAAAAAATATGGATTTTAACTTGTAAACACCAAATTTCAAAAATAGGCTTAGTCATGAAAGGGTTAAAGATACGCCAAGCAATTTATCTGCATGCACACTTCAGTATATCGGGCTATAGACTAATACAAATTTAACCATTATGCAACTAAAAACAGGAATGGACCTATGCACCTTCTTGGTCTTATACAGACTATAGTGACCCATACTAGCATGAGTTGGCATGAACACGGACAGGAATGTGTGTATGATCCTTATGCTGCAGACCTTCACTGACACTGACAGCTGTCAGCAGCAGACAAAGCCTGTGAAGGTTACAGCAAAACACAATGGATGTCACCACAAATCTAAATAGTTCACCAAAATACATATAATTGGCGTGTCTGTCTACCAATATTAACCTGCATTTGCTTCCAGCATAGGCTGTTTTTTTCTGTTTTTTTTTTTTTTATAATGATTGTAAGAATGCAAATCCATTTGCGCTATTTTATGTTTAAACTTTCAGCATAATTGCTTGCTATCTGGATATGTAAACATAATGCATGTAATAGTAAAGAAATTGAGCAGCAAGCATATAAAATGTGAAATCTCCACGAAGAAAACAAACAGTAATACGTTAGAGCCCAATTGTCATTTTCATATACAGAAAAAAGAGAGCAAGTACAATCAACGAATCGAGATAAACATATATGACCTATTAGTAACTGCAGAATCATAGAGAGCAAATATACAATATAAATCACATCATGATATTGCACACTGGTCAATAGATTAAGACAAAAAAGATAAAAAAAGGTGTCCGATCGATGAAAAACAGACATATAGAGCTATAACACAAGTACATGCAATTAGAACTTGCTAAGATTAGGCCACTATTAGTACATTTAATTGAGTAAGCAATTGCTATGTACCGTATTTATCGCCATATAACAGGCACAGGCGTATAACACGTACCTTCATTTTAGGAGGGAAGTTTCAGGAAAGAAAACTTAAATTTTAAATAGAAAACGTTGAAGCAAAATAAGGGTCAGTGCCCATCAATGCAGCCTCACCATTGTTCATCTGCAGCCTTACCATTACCCATCTGCAGCCTGATCAATGCCCATCTGCAGTCTCACAATTGCCCATCAATGCAGCCTGATCAATGCCCATCTACAGCCTCACAATTGCCCATCAATGCAGCTTGATGAATGCCCATCTGCAGCCTCACCATTGCCATCAATGCAGCCCGATCAGTGCCCATCTGCAGCCTCACCATTGCCATCAATGCAGCCCGATCAGTGCCCATCTGCAGCCTCACCATTGCCATCAATGCAGCCTGATCAATGCCCATCTGCAGCCTCACCATTGCCATCAATGCAGCCTGATCAATGCCCATCTGCAGCCTCACAATTGCCCATCAATGCAGCCTGATCAATGTCCATCTGCAGCCTCACAATTGTCCAACAATGCAGCCTGATCAATGCCCATCTGCAGCCTCACAATTGCCCAACAATGCAGCCTGATCAGTGCCCATCTGCAGCCTCACAATTGCCCATCAATGCAGCTTGATCAGTGCCCATCTGCAGCCTCACAATTGCCCAACAATGCAGCCTGATCAATGCCCATCTGCAGCCTCACAATTGCCCATCAATGCAGCCTGATCAATGCCCATCTGCAGCCTCACAATTGCCCAACAATGCAGCCTGATCAATGCCCATCTGCAGCCTCACAATTGCCCATCAATGCAGCCTGATCAATGCCCATCTGCAGCCTCACCATTGCCATCAACGCAGCCTGATCAATGCCCATCTGCAGCCTCACAATTGCCCATCAATGCCCATCTACAGCCTCACAACTGCCCATCAATGCAGCTTGATCAATGCCTATCTGCAGCCTCACTATTGCCATCAATGCAGCCTAATCAATGCCCATCTGCAGCCTTACCTCAGATTACTGCTGCCTCGCCGTCAGATTACATACAGCGAGAATCTCCTGTTTACTCGGCGGCCTCTTTAATACAAAGTCCCGCCTCCTGGACTGGCTTCTGTGATAGACAGAACAGTGGTCCAATGCCGGCCCAGGAGACGGGACTTCCTATTACAGAGGCCGCTGAGTAAACAGGAGATTCTCACTGTATGTAATCTGACGGCGCTCGTCCCGCCCCCCTCCCTGCCCCCTCCTAGGCAGCCCAAATTGCAGTATCGGCGTATAACACGCACACGCTATTTGCACCCGATTTTCGGGGTGAAAAAGTGCACATTATACGCCAATAAATACAGTAATTATTTCCAATCCCCTGGCGGAATCAGAACATTAGGCACCTATGCTTAAACATATGCATCTGGAACATATTATCCATGTGCAACCAAATGTCTTGAACTGGGTCAGAGGCATTATTGGCTCCATGGCAGACTAACTCAGCTCAGGCCTGCTTCCTCCCACTGAGAGTATTAATGTCACCCTTTCAAAGATCACACAGACACCGACAATGACAATGCAGATTTACTGCTGTAATTTGTCTCTTCAGAGTTCAGGAAACAAATGCTGTACATTGATCGGGCCAATGACAAGAACACCACATTTCAGGTTTCTTTCAGGCAAACTAACCAATCATAAGCACTTTGCACTAGTTCAACAGCCTTCAAACTGTTGAGTACAATATGACAGTTTTTAATTGGTAATCACACAGGTGAAGCATGACAGTTCTTTAAGGCCTGGTTCACACCTATGCATTTTTTAGTGCATTTTCAGTTTTGTAGAAACACACTACAGTCCATTTAACATAGTCAATGACGAAAGAAGAAGATTGGACAGCTGCACTCCAATGCAACACCTTTATTGACGTAAAATGTGATCCATACACCAACAGAGGTACAGGTGTAGGTACAAATAACTGACGTGTTTCACACCCTTATTGGTGCTTAATCATAGTCCATTTAACATGGTTTCCTATGGGTCACGTTCACATCTGTGCATTTTATGGAAAGGGCCAGGGACTTTTTTCTGGTTTTTGGTTCCATAGACTTCAATGGATCAAAAAATTTGTTTTGAAAAACGCAAAATGCACCTGGAATATGCAAACTGTAACCTGCATAGGTGTGAACCAGGCCTAATTGTTGATCAAGTATAGGTGTAGACAGGGGCGGACTGACAACTCATGGGGCCCCCGGGCAATAGGAGCTTATGGGGCCCCCGGGCAATAGGAGAAGATTATGGGGCCCCCCGCGCAATAGGAGATTATGGGGCCCCGAGGCAATAGGAGATTATGGGGCCCACAGGCAATAGGAGAAGATTATGGGGCCCCCGAGCAATAGGAGATTATGGGGCCCCCAGGTAATAGGAGATTATGGGCCCCCCAGGCAATAGGAGATTATGAGGCCCCCAAGCAATAGATTATGAGGCCACACAGTATACACACACACATACAGTATACACACACTGAAAAGGTACTGGAGAGGCGGGGCAGCTATAATCTTGGGATTTGTAAAAAAACACAGATTTTTACATACTGTCCCTGGTTTTATTGAGGCTGGCAACCCTGATGGGGCCCCTTAGGGCATGGGGCCCTCGGGCAGTGCCCGAGTACCCGAATGGTCAGTCCACCCCTGGGTGTAGACAAAAAAGATATTCTCCTGCGCTCGTACTGGCGGTTTTAGTACAAAATGGTAGTATTTTCAAATGATATAATATATTATGTGAAGAGAACATGCGTGTCCTGCTGCCTGAACTGACTGGGGGAAGTCTGGAAAAGCTGGGTGATGAGGGAGATAGGAGGCGTGTGACCTAACGCATGAATCAAGTTGATAAATAGAGTTTATTCTAAACAAACAAATAAATATGAAAATCACTACGTGTTCATAAAAACAGGTTACGATATGCTCATTTGATAAAATAGTGGAAATGATTAGAAAACCCATGCAAGGGTATAGGCTGAATCAATGGCTGAATCAATGGCTAACACATTTCAAGGGGATTCCTCTTCATCAGAGCCTTGGAAGACAGAGAATGGTCTGTATCATGTGGTGGATTTATATAGAGAGCAATGACTGTGTGGGAGATGTGTCACATGACAGATGGTGGATTCTCCTCTGTTCTAGTGGTGTTCCCATCCACATCACAGCGCTCTGCACACCGGCTGGTGAAGGAGTAGCAGCTTGTATAAAATGGCTATAGGTCTGGATTGATCGTTGGCTGACCCTGCGATCCTCCTGTCAGAGTGCTGTAGTGTGCTGAATCTGACCCTGTGATGGTCTCCAGCCAATTGTGAAGTTGAAGGAAAATGATAAATGGTTTTCATTTTTTTTTACAAATAAATATCTGAAAAGTGTGGCATGCATTTGTATTCAGCCCCCTTTACTCTGATATCCCTAACTAAAATCTAGTGGAACCAATTGCCTTCAGAAGTCACCTAACTAGTAACTAGAGTCCACCTGTGTGTAATTTAATCTCGGTATAAATACAGCTGTTCTGTGAAGCCCTCAGAGGTTTGTCAGAGAACCTTATTGAACAAACAGCATCATGAAGGCCAAGAAACACACCAGGCAGGTGGAGCAGTCTAAAGCAGGGTAAGGTTATAAAAAAATACCTCAAGCTTTGAACATCTCACGGAGCACTGTTCAACCCACTATCCGAAAATGGAAAGAGTATGGCACAGCTGAAAACCTACCAAGACATGGCCGTCCACCTAAACTGACAGGCCGGGTAAGGAGAGCATTAATCAGAGAAGCAGCCAAGAGGCCCATGGTAACTCTGGAGGAGCTGCAGAGATCAACAGCTCAGGTGGGAGAATCTGTCCACAGGACAACTATTAGTTGTGCACTCCACAAATCTGGCAGTTATGGAAGAGTGGCAAGAAGAAAGTCATTGTTGAAAGAAAGCCATAAGAAGTCCCGTTTGCAGTTTGCAAAAAGCCATGTGGGGGACACAGCAAACATGTAGAAGAAGGTGCTCTGATCAGATGAGACCAAAATGTAACTTTTTGGCCTTAAAGGAAAATGCTGTGTAGCGGAAAACTAACACTGCACATCACCTTGAAAGCAGCATCCCCACCGTGAAACATGGTGGTGGCAGCTTCATGTTATGGGGGTGCTTTACTTCTGCAGGGACAGGCAAGCTGGTCAGAGTTGATGGGAAGATGGATGCAGCCAAATACAGAGCAATCTTAGAAGAAAACCTGTTAGAGAATGGGGCGGAGGTTCACCTTCCCGCAGGACAATGACCCTAAACATACAGCCAGAGCTACAGTGGAATGGTTTAGATCAAAGCATATTCATGTGTTAGAATGGTCCAGTCAAAGTCTAGACCTAAATCCAATTGAGAATCTGTGGCAAGACTTTGAAATTGCTGTTCAAAGATGCTCTCATCCAATCTGACAAAGCTTGAGCTATTTTGCAAAAAAGAATGGGCAAACGTTTCACTCTTTTTCTGCAAAGTTGGAAGAGACATACCCAAAAAGACTTTCAGCTGTAAATGCAGTAAAAAGGTGGTTCTACAAAGTATTGACTCAGGGGGCTGAATACAAATGTACGCCACATTTTTCAGATATTTATTTGTAAAAAATGTTGAAAACCATTTATCATTTTTCTTCCACTTTACAATTATGTGCCACTTTGTGTTGGTCTATCACAAAAAATCCCAATATACAGTGGAACCTCGGATTGCGAGTAACACGGATAACAAGCGTTTCACAATACGAGCACTGTATTTTTAAAAATCGTAACTCAGTTTGCGAGTGTTGTCTCGCAAAACGAGCACGATTCAGGCCAAAGTGGTGTGCAGTACCACTTTTGGCCTGAGGTGGGGGGGCGCCAGAGCCGAGCAGAGCCGAAAGTCGCAGAACGCAGCCGATCGGCGCTGTTCGGAAATGCACGGAAGGCCCCGAGGACACTTCGGCTGACCTCGGCAAATCTCGAGTAGGAAGTCTTTCCGAGGTTTGCCGAGGTCAGCCAAAGTGCCCTCGGGGCTTTTCCGCTATTTCCAAGGCTCTCCGGCGCCCCCCCGCCTCTGGCCGCTTGCGATATTGCATCCTATTGAAGTCAATGTGGAACAAATTATTTTCGTTTCCATTGACTTCAATGGGAAAACTTGCTTTGATATGCGAGTACTTTGGATTACGAGCATACTCCTGGAACGGACTATGCTCGTAATCCGAGTTTCCACTGTAATACATTCATGGTTTTGGTTGTAACATGACAAAATGTGGAAAATTTCAAGGGGTATGAATATTTTTTCAAGGCACTGTACATAGATCACCCAGAGGGGAATGTTTTTTTTTTAACAAAAGTGGAGTTACTCTTTAACTCTAAGGTCACACAGGTGAAGTATGACAGTTCTTTAAAGTGTAACTTTACCCATAACAACTTGATAAAAAATAATGTTCTATATCAAGGAACATACATTCTACATTCATAACTATGCTACCAAAATTAGTGTGCTGTAAATTGCCTCCAGTATTGGTCCTGTTTTCTTGCTGGAAGCTGCCATTTTGCTGAAACCCAGAGCCCCTGAACAGCAGTAAATCATAAAGCAGAACTAAACCCATCGATTTAACGGTTTCAAAAAAGAGCTACATTATTGGAATGCCGGGATTACTAACTGTCATATTTGCTTGTGTCCTCAACCAAGCAGACATGTACGAAGCTGGAAAGAAATGTAAGCGCAGGACATACATGATGAGGTGGAAGTAACTCCCAGACTGCAATAGGTTAAAGTAGGTCTGGTTAGACAAAATAAACTTGCTCTTACCTGATTGGAAGGAGTTATGTGGAAGATGGGGAGGAGCTGGATAACAGTTGAGAGAAGGAACGAAGGGGCGTCAGTTGCAGGAAAACCATTGTTGGAACGTCAGTCTAGCCGGGTGCTGCGTTCCTACAGGGGGAGAGAAAAAAACGAGTGAGCTGGAGGAGATTCTACGGGGGAGATGGGGGTCTTTGGGATTCTTTGCAGGAGTTTTTGCCCCGCTTAGAAGATGGAGCTTTCAGGGACTCTGCCCTGGTTAGGCAGTGGACCCCCCTTTAGGTTAGGGAGTCTCCTGGTGGTGCTGCCCCTCGGAAGGAGCTGTCATTGGTGGTCACTCAGACAGAAAATGACACAGCGGGAATAGTCGCCGGTGCGGCGAACAAGGATAAGGAGGCTGAAAGGGTGCGCTTGGTGGATGCGGCGAGGTGCGAGGTATATGTGTGCTTAGAGGGATCACTGGGGGCGCACCTTAAAACTGAGGTGCGGGAAAAGATTTGGAAGGATGAATTTGTGGAAATATTTTCCCTGCTTGAAAAATTCAACTTACATCGGGTCAAACCAGATGAGAGCAAAAAAGAGGAGGAGGAAAAGAGGAGGTATCGGCTCATTCCGCATACATTTGCAAATTGGTTGCAAGCTTTAGCGATCTTTGCCAGTGTAATCGGGGAAAAAGCCCCGGAGAACTGTTCAGCCTTGTTTTGCTACTTAGAGGCCATTAGTGAGGCTCACAGGGTGTATGGGGGCCTGGCATGGCTCCGCTATGATGGACAATTTCGTCAGCAAAAGGCCATTCGTTCCTCAATTCGTTGGGACACAAACATACCAGTCTCTGGATGAAGTTGATGACTTCTTCCAGGGCTACAGGTCAGTTTTTTCCCGGGGGGGTCGGCGGTGCTTCCTCCGCTGGATCATTGGCCCCTAGAAGGAAGGGGTTTTGCTGGCAATTTAATGAGGAGACATGTCGGTTTGGAAGCTCGTGTTGCCACAAAAACGAATGCTCAGGGTGCGGCAGTACCCGTCCTTTCCTACCGCTGTTTTAAACAAGGAAAGGGTCGAGCCGGTGATGCCAGTGAAAAAGGGAAGACACCAGTGAAGCTGGAAAAGATGCTCCCTTTCCTAAGTAGATATGCCGTGGTGGCTGGTCTTTTGGAGGCGAGGTTTAGGGAAGGTTTTCGCATCCCGAGTGAGGTGCGGGGGGTTCCTCCCATTTCCAGGAGTTTACTGTCTTCACTTCTGCATCAGGATGTGGTGTCGGCCAAGCTGTTTAAAGAAGTGGCTTTGGGTCGCATGGCGGGCCCGTTTCCTGTCTCACCTTTACCAGGGCTAGTGGTATCCCCATTGGGTGTGGTTCCGAAAAAGGAGCCTGGGCAGTTTCGGATGATTCACCATCTTTCTTACCCCAAGGGTGGCTCTGTGAATAATTGTATTGACCTGCAGGTTTGTGCGGTTACCTATACATTGTTAGATGCTGCCGTCTTTTGGGTTAGGAAGTATGGAAAGGGATCACTCATGGCCAAATCCGATGTTGAATCAGCGTTCCGGATGCTGCCGGTACATCCTCAAAGTTTCCGTTTGTTAGGATGTTGTTGGCAAGGCTCTTATATTGTAGATCGCTGCCTACCAATGGGTTGTTCCGTCTTTTGTGCCCTGTTTGAGGCCTTTAGTTTGTTTCTAGAATGGGCAGTTAAGGAGTTAGCGGGGGTGAACTCGGTCAACCATTACCTGAATGATTTCCTGTGCATTGGGCCGCCGGAGTCCCAGTGTTGTGGGATATTGCTAGGGACGTTACAACACCTGGCCGAGGTGTTTGCCATTCCATTGGCGGCTGACAAGACTGAAGGCCCGGCCACGGAACTGGTGATTCTTGGAATTTCCATTGATTCTGTGGCCATGGAATGTAGATTGCCTAACGACCAATTGGTAGCACTCTGCCAGGAAGTTAGTCAAGCCAGTGGACGGCGGAAGATTAGATTGAAAGAATTGCAATCTTTATTAGGCAAGCTGAATTTTGCCTGAAGAATTATTCCCATGGAACGGATCTTCTGTAGGTGACTGTCAAGGTCCCTAGTCACTATGTGCGGCTGTCCAGGGCGCTACAGGCTGATTTTCGGATTTGGGACATGTTTCTGGAATTCTTTAAAGGCCATTCGTTGTGGCAATCAGGACTGGTTGGCAATGCAGACTTGGTCCTTTTCACAGATGCAGCAGGTCGGTAGGTTATGGTGCATATTTCCAGGGACGATGGAGTGCGGAGCAGTCGCCTGCGGCTTGGCGGGGGGCTGGGTTTCTGAAGAACTCGGTTCTGCTGGAGCTTTTTCCCATAGTTCTGTCAGTGGAGCTTTGGGGTGAGGCCTTTAGGAACAAGAAAGTGCTTTTCAATTGTGATAACCTGGGGTGGTGTCTGCGATTAACAGCATATTGGCCTCTTCGCCTCCAGTAATTAGGCTGTTATGTTATTTAGTGTTAAGTTGTTTGCGGATGAATATTTTTATTTATGCTGTGCATATCCCAGGGTCTACTAAAAAATTAGCAGATGTTCTGTCTCATTTCCAGTGGGATGTTTTCCGTGCTCCAGCACCAGAGATGGAACAGGTGGGGGTGCCTTGTCCTCTGCATTGTGGAACATTGTGTTGGAATCACCGCTGAACTGATACGGGATTCGCTTAGTGCTGGAACATGGGCGGCTTATTCTAAGGTTCTCACTACTGGAAGAGGTAGGTGGGGTATCTGATGGGGCAGATATGTCATCCTTGGTGTCGTTCTTTGTCTAAAGCAACCTTACAAAATGTGTCTCGGGGTCTGGGATGGGCAGAAATTTGGCAGCCCTGGCGTTACTCTTTAAGCTGTCGAGGTATGCGGATTTCACCAAGTCCTTTGTGGTCTGCCAGGCGCTTAAGGGTTACCGTAGGGGTAGTCACAGCAAGGATTGCAGGCGCCCGGTTTCTTTTTCATTGCTGGGTTCGATTCTTGCGAATCTAGAAGAGGTCTGTTCCTCATGCTTTGAGAGGGTTCTGTTTGCCTTCTTTGGGGCTTTTCGCATCAGCGAACTGGTTAGTCCTTCCAAGAAGGTGCTAGGGGGCCTTATGTTGGGGGACGTGCAGTGACTCATCGGTCAAGATATGGATCAGGCGATCCAAGATGGATACGTTGGGAAGAGGGGCACAAGTAGAACTGTTCAAGGGCAACGGCACCCAATTTTGTCCGGTAACAGCAATGAAGCAGTTTCTGCTCATTCGCCCGAGGGTGGATTGCACTTTATTCGTCCACCTGGATGGCTCATTTCTTTCCAAGTTCCAATTCACAGCGGTTTCCTGAAAATGCTTATCGGCAGGGGGATTGGTTCCTGGGGATAATGCGGCGCATTCTTTTCACATAGGAGCAGCCACCGAGGCGGCTCGGTGGGGCCTTCCTGAAGAAGTGATAAAGCGTATTGGCAGATGGGAGTCCAGGAGATATTGTATATATGTTAGGCCCCACTTGCTGTGCAATTTTCCCCCAAAAATCTGTGTGTTGTGTCTTTTCTGGTCTTTCTGTTTTTGTGTTTCATTCTGTTGTGTGACGGACTGTCGTCTGGTACTGTAGTACAGGATTGTTATTGTGTTTTTTCAGCTTCCCCACAATGTCTCATCTGGATATTGGGAAATTCGTACGTGTTCTGGGGGGCAAAGAGGGCGGAGTTCAGACCCGAGGGCAGGCAGTTGGGTGTTGCCAGAGAGGAGGGCAGGGTCAGATGGATCGGAGTTATTCCAGAGATACACCCTTTTTCAAGGCTAGACAGGCACCCTGACATTTTGGTCCTGCACGTGGGGGGCAACGATTTGGGACTCCGTCCCATTGGGCAGGTCATCAAGGATATCCAGTGGGATTTCCTTCGATTGCGGTCCTCTTTTCCTGACTTGATTGTTGTGTGGTCAGACATTGTGGCCTGCACATCCTGGAGAGGGGCTTGGTCAATTGAGAAACTTAACAAGGCCCATATAAAGGTGAACAAAGAAGTGGGCAGGTTTATTGCTCATAATGGTGGGGTGGTGGTCAGGCATTTGGAGTTGGAGATTGACACATGGAGGTACCTTAGAGGGGATGGCGTACATCTCAATGCAATTGGGATAGACCTATGGGCTTTGGACTTGCAGGACTGTATCCAGAGGACTGTTCTGGTGTGGCAGTGGGCACAAGTGTAGGTTGTCACACTTATGCCGCTGTGGCGGTTGGGGTCCTTGACAAGGGTATACAAAATGAGGTATTTGATAAAATGGTGGGACCCATCTCGGGTATGGAGTCCCCCCGGGTTTTCACATTCAGTCTAGACTACCGGGTAGTAAGGTGGTAGGTGTTTGTGGTCAGTTAGTGAGTCCCCGAGGTGGTGTTTTGTGGCTGGGAACAGAATCTAACTTAGTGATACCACAGATTCCAAAATTAGGAAGATGGTGTTGTCAAGAATCTGCAATCATTTATTCGTATTAGAGCTGGAGCATTTAGGAAGGTTCATGTTTAAATATGGTTTTGAGTTAATAAAAGGCCAAATGGCAATTTAAATCCAATACAGTGTCAGTGTCCTTATTTAGGGAAAAGGGGGGTTAAAGGTACAATTTTGAGTTGGGACAGTAAGTTATCTGAACTACCCTAGTCACATCAAACCATCAAATGGCTGAACACATGTGCAGCATCATGGCATCCGCAGATCAAACAGAAGCAGCTTCCTTGGCTGTAAAGGATAGGAGGGTTTAATTCTGCTTTAAGGCTGTCAGCAGATCGGCTTCTACAAACCCGGCAGTGCCTTAAAGTGCCTATAAATAGAGAGCAACTGAGCATGTTCGGGGCAGGGTGAGACGGTTTATTGCTGGATTTTAAGCAGTATAGACACTTATTTTTAATGTTTTAAAAAGCTTTACCTGCAAAAGGGGCCAGCATGAAGTGATCTAGCAGGACTTAATTTTCTGACTAAAATTCCACCCGTTGATTACACAGGTGAGGTATGACAGCGCTTTAACTGTTGGCACACAGATGAGGGATCAAATTTGCACATAGGTGCAGCACAACAGTTCTTTAATTTGAGCACACGTGTGCACTCCTTTTACTGTTAGGCACAAAGGTGAAGTATGGCAGTTATTTTGGGCACATAGGTAAAGCATGACTATTTTTTAAATGTTGGTCATACAAATAGAGTATGACAGTTGTGCAATTGTTAGGCACACTGGTGTAATGTAACAATCCTTTGCAGTGGATACAAGTGGAGTATGACAATCCTTTAATTGCTGGGGGTACAGGGTCAGTGTGACATTTGACATGTACTCCAGGCAAAAAACTGCATGGGTTAACTGCTCATTTTTGTCTAGGGGATTTCTAATCGGAGATATACTTACCTAATCCGCCAATCCTCCTAGCGCCAGACCGGTCCCTGTCGCTCCTGCCCCCCCCCGCATGCTAACAGTCTTGTGAACGGACTGTTCCTGATCATGCCCATAGACCAGTTCTAGATGTGAGGACGGCAGGTACAGTCCACTGCTGGGTGTGGGGGAGTCTGTTTTCCAGAGGATCGAAGGATCGGGTATGTATAGCCTTTCGGTGCGCCTTTAGACAAACTAGCAGTTAACCCAAATTTGTTTATGGAGTTCTGTTTTTAACTGCTGGGCACACAGGTGAAGGATGGCAGTTCTTTAACTGTTAATCACACGGGTGAAGTATTATAGTTGTATGTTGTTTGTTGTGGTGTTGACACACCTAAGGCTAGATTTACCCAATATTAATATAGAATACTGGCAGGTGGGTCTGACTCAACACATGTACCTGCCCAGCAGCCAACATCGCCCAAAGGTAGGAATTCTGCCGTAAACTGGGGAGTGTTCTCCCGATGGCTCTATGTCACAAGATGATGAAGGAAAACTCAAATTCCCCACTTCACGAACATATAGGTATTAATAGACAAAAAATAAGTATATGGATTTATACAGGGTTCACCTTTTAATGTTATCAATATCCCTGACTGAGTCTGCCTGCTTTTACTTGTGTTTCTTTCTTCTGTCCATCATTAGATGCAGCATGAGCCTGGAAGTGACATGGAGCAGGTCTAGACAAGAGCAAAAAGAGACTGTTCCAAAGCTGTAGACAACAACACATATTGTTCATTGTTTCATGCAGTGTAATGCATCCCAAATCTTCCTATAATATTATTATAATGTAAGGTATAATAATATAACGTGGTAGATCAGGCACTTTTGTATTGTTTTAAAACAGCATGGAATCCCCCTTCAATTAACACCTGGCATTCATTTTGCTTCCAATTCTATATTTTTTTAATTGTAATGACTATAAATTGCGGCATCCATCAATACATACAAACACTAGTGAACACAGCTATATTATTTTCATAGTGACTCGACTGTTCTCTGGTATAATTATTCAGCATCAATACTGGATATAACTGTGGGGCAGTATTATTAGGCAAAATTAGTTCTCTCTCAGAGCTCTGGATCCCATGGGAAGCTTGTGCTCTCCTTTTAGAATATATATTTGCAAGGGAAATATAAGGGTTGCATTTCCCCTGTGGTTTTTGCATACATCTGATTGTACTTGACAAGGTTATATGAATATAGGAATAAGCTAAGAAATAGAATTAAAATGCATTGCTTCCAAGTCAGCAATCCTTATTGCATGCTCATGGTTATGCAAGTTAATAGCAATTCTCCTGATTGCTGGTGGGACTTAAAAGCTTTACGTGAATACGTTCCCCTTTATATATTCCCTTGTGTGCTGTAGAAGACAAAGTATTGTATTTAATATGGCAAATGACAATGCAAAAAATCCTAAGCACACTCTCTAGCACCAGACAGCAGAGCTGTGGGAGGGACTCAACAGGCTCCACCCACTACCGGCTGCCTGCAGAAAACTACAGACGAGGGCGAAGACAAGACCAATCACCCTGCACAAGTAGATGCAGCAGTGACTGATCTTTATTATAGGAAACTGCTGCACAGAGGAAAAGATTTACACTAGATTACTACACAGACCTGGAAAGCATACACAAAGCAAACCAAGATTAATCTAATGCCGCATACACGCGGTCGGATTTTCCGACGGGAAATGCTGGATGTGAGCTTGTTGTCGGAAAGTCCGACCATGTGTATGCTCCATCGAACATTTGCTGTCGGACTTTCCGCCAACAAATGTTTGATAGCAGGTTCTTAAATTTCCCGCCAACAAAACTTTGTTGTCGGAATTTCCGATCGTGTGTACACAACTCTGATGCACAAAAGTTGACGCATGCTCGGAATCAACCAGAAGGAGCCGCACTGGCTATTGAACTTCCTTTTTCTCGGCTCATCGTACGTCTTGTACGTCACTACGTTCCCATGTTCGTAATTGTTGGCCAACATTTGTGTGTTTGTGTGTATGCAAGACAAGTTTGAGCCAATATCCTTCAAACATAAGAGTACACACACCACTTTTAGACAATATTTTTTTAGCCTGGAGTTCACCTTTAAAAACAGAGGTCTTTGATGCATACATTTTCAAATACATGTGAAGCCACATTGCTGTGTCTAGGCACCTCTCCTAAGTGAGGTCCCAACTTTAACCTTTCTGAGCTCTTAACTTGGGACATAGTTGGGAACTTGGGAACCAGCTATAATTACCTGCATTCAGGAGACACTGTGCAGCATTGCTGCTGTGAGGCTATTTTCTCCTAGTGTTCAGCCTGCACTCTGTGATGTCACTTTCTGAATATAGAGTGACTGAGCTCCAAGGGTAAAGCAAAGCATCTTGGGACGTGTAGTCGAGGGAGCCCAGATTTACATTCAACTGGACTGTTTTGAACTACGAATACCAGTCGGCTGAGAGAGAACAATAGGATGCTGGGGGAGGAGATAAAAGGCCTGTGAGTGGGTGGGATCTTCCTCTTGGGACCACGGACTGGATCTGCAAGCAAGGACTCTGTGTCAGGCGGTGCTGTGGTCGAGTCACAGCCTGTGCAGGAGAGAGAGAGTTATCGCATGTGCACAGAAGGGTATTCATTGCCAGCCTCTTCTAGTTGTTGGCCTGGAGGCCGCTTGTAGTCCACTCAAACCAGATTCAGCGGGGCCGTGGCACCACGTGAGGTCGGACACCATCCTCTGAGCCAGGACCCTGAGGGAGTCCCTGCAGAGCATTCACACCTTGTCATCCACACCACCAATCACAGGGATTGGTGAGCGGGTACCTGCCCATCCTCTCTTGATAAGAGACACTGCATGCAGACAACGTTGTCTTTCTGCCTACACCTGTAGAACTCTGTGCCACACTTACACCAGGTCAAGCAGCTACAGTGTTCACCTTGTGTCAGGATATCACAGGCACACTCTGCATCCCCTGCTTGCCAGGATACACTAGCCTAATTTGCTTTACTTTGATATTCAGGACATCTTCAGACAAACATCAGCTAAGAGCTAGATGAAGATTCAATGGCTTCTTTTCTACAAAGGGACTACATCTAAGTAGTTCTACTGTAGGAAGCAAGCTTATGTCATTAAACTCTAATGTCTTTATTGCTTCAGTAAGCAAAGTTCAACTGTTTTTCCCGAGTTGTGTGCGTGCTTCCAATTGTCTTGATTACTGCTAAAAATATCTGAACCCAGGGTTTCAGAGGTGTTGGAGGACTTGCAAGGTCGGGGCAACCAGTGGGGTACATATTCAACAAGCGGCCCTCACGGGGGTAGCGCTACATACTGTATAAAGCAATGAATATATTGAGAGCAGGTTTGCCTTAGAGGCAGTTTGATATAAAAATATATTCAGCAGTTTAATGAAAATCCAGATATTAATCATTATAATTTGACTTTTACTCACAAATTACAGAAAAAAAGTTATAATTTCAGCTGACCCACACAACAAAGCCTGTAATGAGTTAAAAATAACTCTTTCAATGTGATATGTATATTACACTATAATAAAACCAATATATATAAGTATATAATACTTAATACTGTATATAATTACAGTGTGCACCCTGCTTAAAGTGTTACTAAATCCACAACAGTAGAATCAATCTGTATATGCAGAAATACTTGCTTGTTATACTCACTGTGGAACCTAAGGGGTTAATCCTCCTCATTGTGTGAAAAGGCTGTTTGATCCTGTCTTCTCCGATGCTCCCCTTCTTCCACTGTCCCCAACCCATCTCCTGATAGAACAGAGGCTAGGGGACAAGCTGCACATGTTTGGTGTGTATTGCTAGCAAGTTTTTTTTTCTTGGGAGAGTGCATGTGATCGGCACAGGACCAATCAGCACTGTCCAGACAGAAGGTCCTGGATCCTGATAGGACAGCTCAGTGCAGTATGAAAACTCCTCCTACAGGCTTTAACCAGACACTGATAGAAGTCACAAGACTGCTATATACTGCTGATGAGAAAAGGTATTTAGCATTTTATATTTACTAAAATAATTGCATTTCCATGTTCTGTGTACTGTGGGAGACTATAGTGAATGCAGGGTACTTGGTTTAGTAACATTTTAACTAATGCTGGGCAATGCTGGAAGTTCTAACTAATTTTAACCAGATTTTAATAGCAAAAAATAACCAAATAAATTAATGCACTCTACCAGTGCCATCATGAGATGATCTAGTGTTGGTCGTCGGTTGTCTTGATCTGCTCAGTTGTTTTTTCTAATTGAAAGTGGTTCAGATTGTCTGCTGCTGATAACACAGAGCCCTAGGAGGCACTCTGTGCATGCTCAGTTTGGTGTGTATTGTCAGAGAGTTTTGTTTTTGTTCCTTTTTTGGGAAGGTGCATGTGATCAGCACAGAGCCAATCAGCAATGCCCAGACCAAAGGTCAGGGGTCATGCAGCCTCAAAGGAGAGTTAGAGGAGAATGAAAACGCCTCCTAAAAGCTTTAACCAATGCTTGGCTGAACACTGATAGTTACAAGGCTATATACTGCTGATGAGAAAATGTATTTAGAAGTTTATATTTACTAAAATAATTGTATTTCCATGTTCTGTGTACTGTGGGAGACCAGATATAGGGAAAGCAGGGTCCTGGGTTTAGTAACGCTTTAAGTGATCTGGCACTTATATTATGGAATCTACATTCACTGAAGGTTATCCATGGTTATGCATTTTTATCATATAATCAGAATGGCTAAGGTTTGTGAAAACTTCACTTTAATTGACCACCCCAGTGAAAGTTTCTGTTAACTACACAGGCTTATAACTTGTAATGATAGTATTTAATATATGAATATTATTTTACTATTTTTATTTTACATGCATCTATTCTGATTTTTGTTCATATTTACTTGCAAATCAGGCTGTCCAAACAAAGTGACAGTTACAGGTATTGGAACAAACCATATAACACTGCCCAAGATGCTTACAACAGTCAGCTGTTATTAATGTGGTTTACAATGTTTGTTCAAAAAGAAAAAAAAATGTTGATGAAGCTTATTTAAATTGTAAGCTGTAATTAAGCTGAAATTTGCTTGTTTACCTTAAAGCTGAACTCCATGGAAATGGAAAGAAAAAATCTCCTTGCACTGGGACTCCGTTTGCCCATCCAATTTGTAATTTGGTTTGTTGCAGGCTGGCTGGCAAGTGAGCTGGGAATTTTGGTTTGTTGTTTTTCAACACAGTTCAGACTGCTAGAAGGAGCGCCGAAAAAGAAGGGGCTTCGGGGGACCGGTCACATTGAAGAAGGAGCTTGAGGGAGTGAGGGATTAGGTAAGTAAAAGATCTTTTTCCTGGTACCCTAAGTAAAAATGAGTGTTTAACCTTTGCAGTGTGTGATTTTTTTTTTCCTTCATTTCAGCTTTAAGTTCATTTTAAAACTACAAGTCCATCTAAAACCACCATGTACACAAAGTGACAACGATGCTCTATGTTTTACTGGAGAACAGCCTTGTCAACTTGTCTGACAAGCTCAATTGTGTGTGTAACTTTTGATTTTGTTCTGTAGTTCTCTGAGCATTATCTGTATCATGTCTGACATCTCTGACCATCACCTGTATTATGCCACAGTCTCTGACCATTTCTTGTACCATGTCTGCAATATCTGACCATCTGTTGTATTATGTCTACAGTCTCTAATCATCTCGTACCATGTCTGCAATATTCGACCATCTCTTGTATTATTTTACAGTCTCCGTCCATTTCTTGTACCATGTCTGCAATATCTGACCATCTGTGGTATTATTTCTACAGTCTCTGACCATCTCTTATACCATGTCTGCAATATCTGGCCATCTCTTGTATTATGTCTACAGTCTCTGACCAGTGTTGCAAACCTACCAAATTGAAATTTACTGACACGACACCCAAAATTTCCTGGCACAGCCAAGTTTTTACTGGCATTTCCACAAGTTACAAAATTACAGTTTTAAGTGCACATTTCAGTATTTAGGCTACAAACAAGTACAATATGTAATTAGCAATGTGATTTAGGGTAGATATTAGGGCAGATATTAGGGCAGAAAACATAGGGCTCAGGAGGGCAAGAAATTAGATTAGGAAGGCACACACACATGAAGTTGACTCTTGGTCCCTTCGGTCCACTCCAGTCTAAACAGCACTGACAGTCTCACTCCTGACCTGTCCTGCTCATGTCCTGCAGACCCCCACACGGGGCTCTGGCCACTCTGCTTGGCACCCTTGCACCAGGACATCACAGGACACACTCGGACACCGCCTCCACCAGACCTGCCTAAACACACTGTAGCAGGGACACGTATGGTCTCGGCCGGCTCTGGACCGAGCCGAACATCACAGCCATATTTTCTACTGGCAACTTTTTCCTTTTGCTGGCATTCACTGGCAGGAGAAAATTGCCCGTTTTTTTCTGGCTGCCAGTAAAAATATGGACGGTTGGCAACACTGTCTCTGACCATCTCTTGTATCATGTCTGCATTCTCTGACTATCTCTTGTATTATGTCTACAGTCTCTGGCCATCTCTTGTATCATGTCCATAGCCTTTGACTATATCCTATTATGTGTCTGTTGTCTCTGATGATGAATATTCACTGAATTTTATGTGTAGCCCTTTGGTGATGTTTGGGGCCACACTTGATGCCCTCCATACTAAGAACGTTGAGCACCACTGATTTAGATGTCTTGTGTCAGCACAAATACTGTAATGCTTCAAAGAGTCTTTGTTCCAATTTTTTTCGGGTGAAGAGTGAACTTACACAGTGACAGAGATGTGAATAAGAACATGTTTGCAGTTATGTACATGCTGTGTATTAATGGTAGAATAATCCTAGCTAACTGGTTACCTTTTGGATAGATTATACACATCCCCTCTCTTATCCCATATTTTATACCCTTCCTTAGAATCTCACAGAGGACGAGAGAGTAGCTTCCTCTTCTGACCTTTTTATCCATGCCATTAAGTACTTAGAGATGGTTCAGTTTTGGGCTGTATTCCCAGTTCCTTCAGCATAGGCTTAGTCAAGTCGTTGTTGCCTGGAGCTTGATAATTGGCCTTGTGTATTACAAATTACTATTGATTTCTCTGCAAGATGCATTTGCTGTCATCAACATTACTGTAATGGATGTTTTGGCTTCAGACTGACCTACGCTAAATGAATTCAACCTCACTCCATAGTGTAATGGGGTGGTCTATAAATATTTTCATCCATTTTATAGCTTAAAATGTCCTACAAAGAATTAAAGAACTCTGGGAGGCAGCTGTTTGCATGTATTCTGGTTCTGTAGTAGTCTTTTCTGTATTAAAAAAAAAAGAGGTCATACAGTTTCTCTGACAGATTCCTAATTGGCTGACCCCACAGTACAAGTGTATGTCTAACCAAAATGTTTTTTTCTTAGGCCGGCCATACACGATTCGAATCTTGCTGAATTGGCCGAGGTTAAAACTATTAATGGCCAGGCTAAATGTACCAAGTTGATCAATCGAGAAGACAATGGCCCGGCAGGAGGGATTCCTGCATCAACACTGTATGAGTTGATGGGGGAATCAAGCTAATTTCTTTCCTGTAACCCTTGGTTGCAAGATAGCAATTCACTCCATGTATGGCCGGTGTTGTGTCAAAACAACCAACTTGTTGAAATCTCCAAATACGTCACTTCCGGTGACTCTTCAACATCAGTAATTGGAGACTTGGATGAGTTTGCTGTTTTAACATAACACCGGCAGCATATACACTACTGTACGCGATATAATGAGCGGACATTGCTAGCCCGCCTGCTAGTAACCAACAACACGAACGCCTCCAAGGCGGAGACAACATTTTTCTTCCTTAGCCGCTGTTCTGTCAAAACAGCCAAGTTATCGAAATCTCCATTTACTGATGCTGGAGAGTAACCGGAAGTGACGTGGTTGGAGATTTCGATGAGTTGGCTATTCTGACAGAACACCGGCTTCGTTTTGGATCAAATTTGTGTAAGGACCTACTGAAGTTTCCATAGTATAAATTAGTGTTTGCAGCTACGCTGTAGCCAACCTAAGCTTTGTTCCTGTTATCTGGGTTTAATAGGATTCTCCTATGCCCAAGGACATTCTTTGCCTCTGTCTGCTTCTAGGGAGTGTTTTCCAGTAGACAGAGTGAGGGTTACAATGTTGTGAGTTTTTAATATTTATTCTGCCCTGGACAATCACTGAGAGGTGTATGCAATTGATGTGGACCAGGGAAAAGGATACATGCTTGGAAAGACTGTCTAGAGGGGTATTTTGTCTCCTAGGCTTTGCTGGTAAGGGAGTGTGTAGAACAGGTCCTTGCCAATGGTCTGAGCCTGGGCTTACATCGTATCTTCGCTGCACCTGAGCACCACGAACCAAAAACACTATTTTGTTAATTTTTAATATTCAAAGCAAACTCCCCAATCCATCCATGTCTCCATGCTTTATTTTGTTGTGAAATCATCTTGAAGAACAACCCCCTAGCATTTCTGGTCGTTTCCACCTTGAGTAAGGGCAGATGATTCATGTAGCATTTACTTCCTGGAATCCATCTGCCATTAGCTCAAGCATGCATGCAGGAGGGTGTGCTTAGCTGGTAAAACCCTTTCTCTCCCGCTGAACACTCATGGGGTGTATAACATCGTTTGTCTAGGCAACAAAAAAAAAACAGGAAGTAACTGAAGAAATGTAAAAAAAAAAAAAGTTTAAAGCAAGTAAATATAATATACTTTCCTATCTATTTACTAATGCTAGCAGCATAAGGATTATAAATAATCAATGTTGATTGGGAGAGTGAAGTTTTACTTTAAAGTGGAACTTTAATCAGAAAATTAAATCCTGCTAGATCATTTCAGGCTGGCCCCTTTTGCAGGTATAGCTATGAGAAACATTAAAAAATAAGTGTCTATACTGTTTAAAATCCAGTAATAAATACAACTGTCTTATCCTGCTCTGCACATGCACGGTTGCTCTCAATTTGTAGGTACTGTGCCAAATTTGTAGAGGCTGATCTGCCGACAGCCTAAAGATTTGCTGCTGCTCAGGACTCTGGGCTTCAGCAAAATGGCAGCCTCTGTCAAGAAGAAACAGAAACAATGCTGGAGGCAATTTACAGCACACACTCATTTTGATAGCATAATTATTCATGTGGAATGTATGGTTCTTGCTAAGGAACATTATTTTTTATCAAGTTGTTATGGATAAAGTTCCACTTAAAGGAACTTAAGCTGGCATGTGCTGGGCCAGGGGAATCAGGAAGATAGCTGTCTGTTGGAGCATCTTCTGGTTTGCGAAATTATGTCTAGGAGAGTTTAGGGGAAGCTGCTGCTGGATGGATATGGCCTCAATGGACATGGCATGAAGACCTCATTACTGAGCTCATTAAGGTATATATGATTGCTCACCTGGGGCCTAAAGACCAGTTTGCGAAGCTGTTACTACAGTAACTATGGCCACCAATTAGTTGTTCTTAGAATCCAACTATAACTGGAAGGCTGCCACTGAAATAGTAGAGCTGTCACCAATGTTAATACTCTGAGGCTGCTACTAGAGACATTAGAGCCACCAGATACCAGATATTTTTGTTGCTGACAGAGGAAGGCATTTTTCTATTTTTGCTAGCCTTTTGGGGTATCCTATACCCCTAACGTAGATATTTGAGCCAATAAAACTGCACAAAAAGAAGTCTGTCTGCCAGTACTTTTCAGGGGATCAGTGAGTTTTTGAGTGCAGATCACTAAGTGCCGATTCACACAGGGGCAACTCGACTTCAGCGCAACTTTGCAAGGCGACTTCAACGCGACTTCAGCACGACTTTAAGCAATTTACAACGCGACTTCAAGTCGCCTCCAGGACAGGCGACTTTGGCTGTGGCCAATCACAGAATAATCAGCCCTCTGGGAGGGAGGGGTTTGCCTGGGTTAACTAATTTCTTTTCCTGTAAAGTCGCTTCAATATAGATGGAGATCTGACTTGGAGGCGACTTCCATTGAATTCTATGGGTACAGGTTGCCTAGAAGTCGGATTGAAGTAGTACAGGAACCTTTTCTGAAGTCGTGTACATTATGATGCTCTCATTGACTATAATGCATTTCCCAAAGTCAAGCGACTTGAGGGCTGACAAGTCGGATCCCAAGTCGTTGTAGTGTGAACCGACCCTAATAGGGAAAACAGAAGAGTACACTAAAATCTAGCAGCACCTTTGGGGACATTGCTACATGGAAAATACTTAAAAATCCGTGTTACATTTTTACTGCTGTCTAGGGCTCCACTGAAGGTATTTACCCCCTTTTTCTGCGCTATTTGCATTTTACCAGACAGGAAGAGAATAACTCTCCAACAGCATCACATACTGACATAAAAAAAGTTTTTCGCTTGACATACACTTTAAGGTATCATGCACATGATATTTTGAGATATTTTTGAGATAGTTTGAGATATTTTTTTTCTCTCTCCCTCCACGTTAGCCTATTTGTGAGATTTACTAAAACTGGTGCACACAGAATCTGGTGCAGCTGTGCATAGTAACCAATCGGCTTCTAGGTCTAAGGGCCCTTTTACGCGGGCTGTTCCATCAGGTTCGCCTGTCAGTTTTTCAAGCGGACATCGGCCATTATCCGATCCTGCCCGCAAAATCCAGATGGATGGTAGTCCTATTTTCCATCCATCTGGCAGATCGGATTAGTTATGATCAGATGAAAAATGGACAGACAGTCCGCTTTCATCCGATCTCCCCATAGAGCAGAGCAGGGCCTTGGCCCTGCTCTGCTTAGTGGGGATCAATGGAGCGATCCCCCAGCTGAGCAAGCAGAGTCCAGCAAACAGAGACACCTCATTCTTGAAGCTTAATTGAACAAGATGAAGTTAGAATCTGATTGATTGCTATGCACAGCTGCACCAGATTCTGTGTGCACCAGATTTAGTAAATCTCCCTCTTTGTGCCCATGCACTAGGCTTGCCACCTTTTCTTCAAGCCAAACCCGAACACTTTAGCAGTGCACAGCAATTTTTTTTTTGTAGTGTGCACTATGCATATATTTTGTGATTTAAAATCATATGGAGTTAATCCACCATCATTCACATTTTTTTTTCTTCATATATGAATTAATAGATCTATAGGGGGGAGGTTGCACTGCATTTTTTCAATTTTTTTGAGGTGTGGGAACACATAGTGCTAGCAGCAATCCAACCGTGAGTTTATTTACTGAGTTTTTTTTTTAACTTAAATAGGACAGAGAGTGCTGATATGAGGGGGATCTCTCATCTAATAAAGGTCTCTAAGGAAGGAGGGGGCACTGATAAAAGGGGAATGTGAGCTAATGGAGGTCTCTAATGGGTGCTGACAGTTGATCTAATGGTTGGGGACCCCCATTAGCTCAAAGTCCCCTTCTATCAGTGCCCCTCCTTCCTTAGAGACCTCCATTAGATGAGAGAGATCCCCTTTATCAGGGCCGCTGTTAGAAATAATAGGGCCCAATACAGCCTACCTGATGGGGCCCCTTCGACCCCACCCCTGGACATGCTCTCAAACACACAAAGTGCAGAATTCAAGGGTGTGCTGTGTACAGAGTAGAGTTGAGGAGTGAGTTACACACGGAGTGCAGAGTTTGAGCAGTGTGCTGTCAGTGTTGAGGGGTGTGCTATGTACAGGGTTGAGGAGTGCAATACGTACAAAGAGAAGAATTCAGCGGTGCGCTACGTACAGAGTGCAGAATTGAGGCATGTGTTATGTACAGGGTTGATGAGGAGTGCACTATGCACAGAGTGCTGTATTCAGGAGTGCGCAGTGTACACAGTGCAGGGTTGAGGAGTGTGCAGTGTACACAGTACAGGGTTCAGTATTGTGCTGCATACAGAGTGCAGGGTTGAGGATTGCGTTAAATTCAGAGTGCAGGGTTGAGTATTGCATTAAATTCAGAGTGCAGGGTTCAGGAGTAGCTTACATTCAGAGTGCAGGGTTCAGGAGTAGGTTGCATTCAGAGTGCAGGCTTCAGGAGTAGGTTACATTCAGAGTGCAGGGTTCAGGAGTAGGTTACATTCAGAGGGCAGGGTTCAGGAGTAGGTTACATTCAGAGCGCAGGGTTCAGGAGTAGGTTACATTCAGAGTGCAGGGTTCAGGAGTAGGTTATATTCAGAGCGCAGGGTTCAGGAGTAGGTTACTTTCAGAGTGCAGGGCTGAGGAGTAGGTTACATTCAGAGTGCAGGGTTCAGGAGTAGGTTACATTCAGAGTGCAGGGCTCAGGAGTAGGTTACATTCAGAGTGCAGGGTTCAGTAGTAGGTTACATTCAGAGTGCAGGGTTCAGGAGTAGGTTACTTTCAGAGTGCAGGGCTTAGGAGTAGGTTACATTCAGAGTGCAGGGTTCAGGAGTAGGTTACATTCAGAGTGCAGGGCTCAGGAGTAGGTTACATTTAGAGTGCAGGGTTCTGGAGTAGGTTACTTTCAGAGTGCAGAGCTTAGGAGTAGGTTACATTCAGAGTGCAGGGTTCAAGAGTAGGTTACATTCAGAGTGCAGGGCTCAGGAGTAGGTTACATTCAGAGTGCAGGGTTCAGGAGTAGGTTACATTCAGAGTGCAGGGCTCAGGAGTAGGTTACATTCAGAGTGCAGGGTTCAGGAGTAGATTACATTCAGAGTGCAGGGCTCAGGAGTAGGTTACATTCAGAGCGCAGGGTTCAGGAGTAGGTTACATTCAGAGTGCAGGGTTCAGGGTAGGTTACATTCAGAGTGCAGGGTTCAGGAGTAGGTTACATTCAGAGTGCAGGGTTCAGGAGTAGGTTACATTCAGAGCGCAGGGTTCAGGAGTAGGTTACATTCAGAGTGCAGGGCTCAGGAGTAGGTTACATTCAGAGTGCAGGGTTCAGGAGTAGGTTACATTCAGAGTGCAGGGTTCAGGAGTAGGTTACATTCAGAGTGCAGGGTTCAGGAGTAGGTTACATTCAGAGCGCAGGGTTCAGGAGTAGGTTACATTCAGAGTGCAGGGCTCAGGAGTAGGTTACATTCAGAGTGCAGGGTTCAGGAGTAGGTTACATTCAGAGTGCAGGGCTCAGGAGTAGGTTACATTCAGAGTGCAGGGTTCAGGAGTAGGTTACTTTCAGAGTGCAGGGTTCAGGAGTAGGTTACATTCAGAGTGCAGGGTTCAGGAGTAGGTTATATTCAGAGTGCAGGATTCAGGTTTGCGTATGTACAGAGTGCAGTTGTGCAAAAATACCAGTGCACAGCACTCCTCTACCCCAGAGAAGAGAATGTACTGTACCTTACAAGCAAATCAGGCTGCCGGTGTCTTGCCGAGAATGTTCCCAGCAGATAAGTTCCCCCCTGTACTGCGCAGGCGCAGCGCCTGCGCAGTACGGACTACTGTCAGCCGCCGGAGATAGCCGAAGCTCAAACGCTTCAATCAGCTGTACAGGGCGCCTGCGCTCTGGGTCCAGGTTCCTTCCCCACCATCCAAGTGGACCTAGGGGGAATCTAAAAGAGCCAAGCGAAGCGAGGCCGTGCCCGAAGCGTGGCGAGCCCGCGAGGGGCCCTCTTACAGGCGCCGTGTACAGCTGATTTTCACCTATTCTGCTTCAGCTATTTCCGCCGGATCCGGAGGGGGGAACTTAGCCGCCGAGCGGAACTTTCTCGGCAGAACAGCGGCACAGGCTTCCGTAGATCCTGCGGGCGCAAGGCTAGACGCTAGAGTGTGCTTACCCTGCCCCTCCCCCTGCTTCTCCTCCTCCCCCATTGTAGATGTAGGGAGAGCAGGGAGGGTTGAGTGTGCCCCCGGGAGAGAAGCCGCAGCCGCTGCAAGCCAGGAAGTGCACTGGGAGCCGGAGTTAGGGGGCGGAGCTGGAGCATGTCATTGGTGGCAAGGGAGAGGGCAGAGAGCACAGACAGCACGTACAGCCATCAGAAGCCCTCCTTGGATCGGCACTGGCTCCATCCCGAAAACAGTTTTAAGTGACATTTGGGACTGGAGGTATGCTGTGTGTCTGGGTTTGAGGTGGAATCAAATCCGGGCATAAGTGTCAAAACCCGGACTGTTCGGGACAATCCCGTACATGTGGCAACCCTACCATGCACACTATAGACATTTACAAGAGTTTAGAGGCAGGAAAAAAAATGACAAAAGGCGTGTTCAGGAGAGAAGCTTTTCAGCATAAAAAAGTCTGACGTGCTTAAACATAGGTAAACGTTTGTAAACACGTCTAAATTCGCACAAGTGCTAGGTGTATTTAGCGCTTGAGTGTTTTTTCATTTCATTGGTCAGAATAAATGAATATTCTGGCCAATGAGATAAAGAAACACCCAAGCAGTTGACTCACCTAAAAGTGTAAACGTGACTTAAGCGCATTTTTGAAGCTGCTTTTCTCCTGCCTGGAGAAAAGCATTTATAAAAGCCCCAGTGTGCATAAAGCCTAACAGTTCCTTATTGAAATCTGCAGTAAGCAGCACACAAGGGGCAGATGGGCCAAAAAGAGAGAGAGAGGGTCTCATACAAAGACTTAAGGGGATTGATGGTTATTTGAGCAGTTTAACTATCCCGAGAGTAGATAGAATAGTACAACCTGTTAAGAGTCTATGGCTGTAGGCCTGTAAGGCTCTCTAAAAGTTGTTACTCAATTGGCAGGAAAGCCTAAGTGTACCTATAGAGATAGGAGGATGGTGCTGCCAGAATCCGACTGCCCTCTAGCAGCTGGCACTGCCATTAACATGATCATTTGATGAAACAAGATAAAGCCAAGGGGGAAGGAGACATTGCCAATGCCAATCATCACTCATGCAGCGCTAACTCCTGGGGCTGTCTGAAATAACCCAGAACTCCCTTACCTGTTCAGAGGTTGCCAGGCTCAGATACTGGTTTCAGAGCACACAAACAAAATACAAGCTCCGTCTAGGGGTGTCTTTTTGAAGTTTATTACAGCACTTGAACACAGGAGGGGAAGATGGATGAGGGTCCAGGATACTCCAAAACACAGGCAGGCATCAGAAGACAGATTCTCAAGCAAAGTCCTTCAAGACAAGCCTTAAATATAGCTAGAAGTAGAGGGGACATCCAACTAGTCTGTGAAAGCCATCACAGTGATTGTAGCAACTTCTGGCATCTTACCCTCCAGAGACAGCTCCCCAATCAGCTTCCCTGCAACACTCATCTCCAGGCCTGCATTCTAAGGTAGTATCCTCCAGCAAATTCATTTAAGTTCAAGTTCCTCCAGGCCCTCTGCCAAACGCATGCTACATGTTATTAAAGAGCAACAGCTCTTTAATAACACAGGTTGCTTTCCACGAGGAGATGCCTTAGGAGCGAGAGCTCTAAACAGACCCTCCCAAACATTTATCTTCTCCCCAGCCAAGCTTATGGGCCTCCCTCCTAGGGATTGACTGAGGTCAGATAAATATTCATAACCCAGTGGCTAACCCTACTACTCTATTTCTGGAAATTTTCTAGAGGCAGGGAGGAGCAATCAACCACCAGGCTTAGGTAGATCTGACCAGACCTGAAAAATAAATTGCTGCTCAGCTGTGTACAGCAGAGCTAAAAACTAATTTTTTTCTAGCCTAGGGCAGGGGCGCTACACTTAGCTAGGGTGGAAGCGGGCATAATTAATAAAACCAAACTGTGCTCAATACTTTTTTCAGCTTTGTAGAAGAAGGTTAGAGAAGGTTTAGAACCTCTGTCTGTTTTTTATTGATGTAAAACAAAGTCCCTCTGTCCCTCTCTCTTCCTCATTGCACTTGGGTTTAATCCAGGGGTAGGCAACCTCAACACTCCAGCTATGGTGAAACTACAAATCCCATCATGCCTCTGCCTCTAGGAGTCATGCCTTTGATTGTCAGGGTCTTGCAATGTCTCATGGGACTTGTAGTTTCACCACAGCTGGAGGGCTGAGGTTGCCTACCCCTGGTTTAACCAATCATTTTTTTATTTTAAAACAAACCGAAAAGGGGAAATGTTCCGCACTATGGACTGTTTGTGAAAAAAAGTTTATTAAGGTGCTGCCCCCACTGAGACTACCACCGAGGTAGAGTCAGCAAATGTTTCTTTAAGAGGAGTGGGTGTGGCGCTGCTTGTGGTGTGTGCTTTTAATTAGTGTGCTAGGTAAATTGGTTTGGCAATTAAATTGTGGTGATACATAAATAAATCAAAACTTCTTAATAAATATATGATTGCAGTACCTTATTAGGCTCGATTCACACCTATGCATGTTGCTTTTGAGCGTTTTTGGAGGTTTTTTTTTCATGCTTGGCACGTTTTTGAGCAGCGTTTTTGTAGCGTTTTTGCTGCGTTTTTGCAGCGTTTTTGCCGCGATTTGCGTTTTGCGTTTTTTTTTTTTTTTTTTTTTCATTTTTTTTTACAGTCTTAAAAAAAATTACAAAAAAAAAAAAAAAACGGCAAAAACGCACCAAAAACGCACCAAAAACGCTGCAAAAACGCTGCAAAAACGCTGCACTTGCGTTTTTGATGCTTGTCCATTGAAATCCATTACATGCAAAACGCTGCTTTTTGCATGAAAAAAAGTCCCCGACCCTTTCCAAAAACGCAGAGATACAAAAAAGCATTGATGTGAACATGTTCCATAGGAACCCATGTTAAAAAATTCCCATGCATTTCTGCAAAATGCAAAATGCATCAAAAAACGCGCTAGTGTGAATGGAGCCTAAGTGGGCAAATTTATAAATCACTAAAAATATATAACACACATAATATATAATAAAGTGGCTGTGCTGTGCTTGTAATATTCCTTGAAAAAGTGACAAGGGCTATGTTACAATAAAAAGTCCATAAAGTAACACGTGCTAAAAAAACAAAAAGTCCATAATGTAATATTGATTGGATTTTATTTCCCCTTCCCCACCTCACTCATCAGTTTCTCCGCTGTTAAGGAACTGGATGACATTGATGTGACGAAACGTGTAGGACGGAGCTTCCAGCATCAGTGCGTCACTTACAGTTTTTGTTCGTGGAGCGCAAATGTGTCCCGGACTTCCTAATTCAAAACACTGTATATTCTTTTACTCAATGTAAGTGCATTTCTATACCAATATTTAAATAAATGGTAAAACGGATTTACACTATGGGGCCCGTTTTTTGTCTCTGCATGTGAGGAGTCTGGAGGGACAGGAGATTGCAAGAAAAACCGAGGCAGCCCTGTATCTGGAATGGTGTACAACCACAAAGTGCTGTGAATGCTGTTTTACCCCTTAACAGGGGAGAAACTCTGGTGAGTAAGGCGGAGAAGGGGGTGCACGTGTGATAACCATCACCACATCACAAGCTTTATGAAATTCAATCAATATTACATTATGAACTTTTTGTTTTTTAGCACGCCACTTTATGGATTTTATGATTTATGAATTTGCCCACTAATAAGGTACTGCAATCATATATTTATTAAGAAATTTTGATTTATATATGTATCACCACAATCTAATTGCCAAACCACTCTACCTAGCACACTAATTGCAAGCACACTTAAAGGGATGCACACCATAAGCAGCGCTCTACCCACTCCTCTTAAAGAATTTTTTTTTGTTTTAATTCTCCATGTAACAGGGGTGTGGCAGGGGTATGTCCTTTGCCTATATATGTTTTAAAAATAGTTGTCCCTCTTTCCCATCTCAGAAAGTTGGGAGGTATGTGGGTGACACCCTCACCCTGTAAAACTCAGTGGTCTGATATAATATCTTATCTGAACTAAGTCACATCAGGTAGAATGTACTGTAGGACAATGTACTATAGTAGGCAGGATGGTGCTTACTTTATATTAGCAATGTGCAATTCATTTTTGTCCGAATATAAATTCGGACACATTTTTAGTAATGCGGAGATTCAGATGTATCTGAATCTCTGATTGAAATAATAACGTATTTTGTTGAAATTCATTTAATTTAGTTTTTTATATTTGTTTTCTAACGAATTCCAAATGTTCAGAGCGATTCAAACTCGTATTGGTCAAAAAATGATCAATCAATTTGAATTCTGTATGTGTCAGAAACCATGAATCAGACTGAGACAGAAGTACAGTTAAATCACACTTGTTTAGTAATAATAAAAAAAGGTAAACAGCGTAAACGTAGTCAAAACATAGCCAGAGTTCAGGAATCGGAACGGATAGTCAGACAAGCCAAAACGCCAGGGAGCCAGAGAACAGTGCAGTAGAACAGCAAGAAGGATCTGGAGCCAGAAGGAATGTCAGTCAAGCAAGTCTTTAACAGGAACACAGGAGAGTGTCTCTAGAGATGTGACCAAGGGGAAGGTAGAGATCATCTGGACTGGAAAGCTTAAGTAGGCAGGACCGACGAGCAGGATCTTCAACAGGTGAGTCACTGTGCAGAGATAGGAGCTGGCAATTAGCCGACAGCTGAGTGGCCAGCACAGAGAAGGAAGGGCTGGGCCCAGCTCTGACAGTATGAAGAATAGCTGGCTGTTAAGGAGCGGGCTGGGAAGCCGGTCGCCGTGTCCTTAACAACTGATGATTCATCAGCTGTCAGCGGGCTTTCCCACTGACAGCTGAAATGTAAACAAAAGAATTCCGGCAATGAAAAATTCAGAAGAAAAAAACAGCGTGGGGTCCCCTCCAAAATCCTTACCAGACCCTTATCCAAGCATGCAGCCCTACAAGCCAGGAAACGGGGAGGGGGATGAGCGAGTGCCCCCCTTATTCTGAACCATACCAGGCCACATGTCCTCAACATGGGGGGGCAGTGCTTTGGGGCAGGGGGGGACCGGACCCGGAAAAACAGAACAAAAACCTTCCAGTCTCGTTGAAGGTTCCCGCCATCTGCCTGCTCTGTGGTCTGACATTTTTTAAATAACTAAGGGGCAGAGTCACCTGATGATATAATCTGGTGACCCGCCCCTGTTTTGACACCAAATGTCAGACAGCTGAGCAGGGAACCTTCGAAGAGCCTGGAGGGGGGGTTTTTCCAGGTCTGGTGGCACAGTGGGCGTCGTGATTGACGTTGGATCTACTTCGGGGGACATTTATCTTTTATTTTTTAATAAAGGAATTGTCAAAAACTTGTGTTGTGTCTTTACTCACTTTTTATACTTTTTTTGGTGAATAGGTAGGGGTACCCACACTCATTCACGTGGGGGGCCTGGGATCTGGGGGGCCCCCTTGTTAAAGAGGGCCTTCATATTCCGACAAGCTCCCCCGCCCGCAGACCCCCCACAACCACCGGCCAGGGTTGTGGGGAAGAGGCCCTTGTCCCCATCAACATGGGGACAAGGTATTTTGGAGTGGGGTACTCGCTCATCACCCACAACCCTGGCTTGCTGGGCTTTTTGGGGGGACCTCATGCCATTTTTTTGGCGTGGTGTTCCCCTTAAATCCATTCCACACCTGAAGGGCCTGTCATCCAAAAGGCCAGAGACTGCTGCTGGATGCCACCATCTTGGGTGTGAAGTCAGCAGCCCCAGCAGACTCACTGAAGTGACATTCTATTGTACTCACCTTTGCTCCTCCCATGGCACTACATAAGGCTGCATTCACACCTGAGCGTTTTCAGCCCTTGTTGGGCATTTTTCAGGCGTTTTACGATGGCACCAATTTCTGAGCGTTTTGTCACCTGAAGCAAAACGCCTGAAAAACACCTTAAGCTCAAAAAAGAACACAAGCTTCTTTGGGGCAGATTACAGGCATTTTTCTGCTTTTTACATTGGTGACCTGTACAAAATCGTGGCAAAATTGCGCCAAAAACACGGTAAAAACGCACAACTTTGAAATGCTCAGGTGTGAATTCAGCCTAAAGGTTATGTAGAGGGTCTAAGGGAGGGGTGGAGGAGCTAAACCAGCACAGACAGAAATTTGAGAGATGGCACAGTGGTGTAGTGGATAGCACTTTCACCTAGCAGAAAGAAGGGTCATTGGTTCAAATCCCAACCCTGACACCACCTGCCTGGAGTTTGCATGTTCTCCCTGTGCTTGTGTGGGTTTCCTCCCGGTACGCCGTGCCCATGCTCCAAAGACATGCTGGTAGGTTAATTGGATCCTGCCCCTAGTATGTAGGGACTGATGTGAATGTACAATCTATATGTAAATTGATCGTGCCATATAAGTACCTGAAATAAATAAATAAAATGGCAGTGCTAGGGAATTGACTCTTACTGGGGTTGTCAAATTTTCTAGCAAGTTCAAAGACAGAGTAAGTATTTAAAATACTTGATTTTTTTCTTTGCTTTTACCTGCATTTTTTTTAAGTTGATGATAGGGACTGCATGCCCAATCAATGATTCTTCAGGGTCCACGGAATTGAGGGCATGGTAAGGGTGTGCTCTTTGCCTACATACTTTGCGCTAAAAGGTGTACCTCTTCCCCATATGCTGGAGGCTACTGTGCTGTACACTCTTTGACTGCTTCTCTGAATACCCTTGATCATTTTATGGTTAGTTCAACAATTGCACAGTGTAACAGGACTATTTCCCCCGACATTCCACAGCTTAAAATTCCATGGAAGGCTATCACCATTGGATAATTCTGCTCTACTTGCAAAACAGATAAAACGCATCTGGTTAAAACTGAGACAAAATGAGCAGCATTACTACTCAATATCAGGACAATGGTTCTATTTGTCACACCAAGTCTGACCACAATGTCAAGCAAGATCATGTCATGCATTTCTCATAAATTCAAATTAACAGCTGTCAATGTTAGCAAATGTTGTTTCCTGTCCCACTGACCAAAAGTTCTTTATTATATACAGTGGTGTGTCATGTCTCTCTGGGACGCCCCAGAATGCTTATTTCATTAGATGTCTATGTGGGTGTCAGTATGTTTTCTATTTTGCAATGTCAGGCAGCCAGGAAAAAAAAGACTAAAGTCTACTCTTTCACACTATAAACCACCAGCAGACTAAGCCACTGTCGAGCCATGTGGACATTTGCGCCGGCTTGCTGTCTCTTATTGTCTCCCAGCTCTCCTGTGCCCATAAAGACATGGCCAGTCCATGGCCTGAGGAAGGAGTATACATGCTCTGAACGCACGCCGCCATGCCTATTGCTGTCTCAACCTGGTGATGTCACAGCTGTCAGCCCCATACCTGCCAACCAGCCATAGCGCTCTGGATACCACCAGCGTGGCCCCGACTGGAGTTGGCACCATACAGCAACCAGGAACCCATGCGGAGAGGCTTACTGCTATCTAAATGCCCTGTCTTGTTCTCCATCTTTTGAGTTAATTACTTTTTAATAAATTGTGACTGCTCTACATACTACATACTACTGGCGCTGTAGTTCTCTTTCTTGCTATCAAAGTAATAATCCAACATTGAGGGGCATAGGATAAGCCAGAGCTTAACATTGGCAACTAAAGTCACTATTTGCAAAACTGAGGTTTCAGGGATCCTGGGACAACCTGGAAGATACCAGAAAAATCATAGAGGCAACATTTGGTATGTGCTTTTCCTATCTGCTAGCCGTTTAATAGTGTGAAAATGAAGACAGGTTCACTTCAAAAGAAGTCTGTTGTGAGAGAAATAGGTTGCCATGAATGACTTTTCCATTTAAAATGATAATTGGTGGATCTATTGACCTCAACACTTTGACCTCAACAAAATGTATTGATAAGCAAGTGTCAGATAGAGGGCAGCAATGGCAGCCCCTTATTTCTCTTGTGACAGATACTGTATATTTTAACCACTTAAGGACCGGAAGATTTTCCCCCTTAATGACCAGGCCATTTTTTGCGATACGGAACTGGGTCGCTTTAACTGACAATTGCTCGGTTGTGCGATATTGTACCCAAACAAAACTGACGTCCTTTTTTTTCACAAATAGAGCTTTCTTTTGGTGGTATTTGATCACCTCTGCGGTTTTTATTGTTTGCGCTATAAACAAAAAGAGACCGACAATTTTATTTTAAAACTATACTTTTTACTTTTTGCTATAGTAAATATCCAAAAAAATAAAAAAATTAAAAAAACGAATTTCTTCATCAGTTTAGGCCAATAGGTATTCTTCATACTTTTGGTAAAAAAAAAATCGCAATAAGCGTATATTGATTGGTTTGCGCAAAAGTTATAGCGTCTACAAAATAGGGGCTAGATTTATGGCATTTTTATTATTAATTTTTTTTTTTTTTTTACTATTAATGGCAGTGATCAGTGATTTTTAGCGGGGCTGCGATATTTCGGCAGACAGATCGGACACTTTTGACACTTTTTTGGGACCAGTTACATTTATACAGCGATCAGTGCTATAAAGATGCACTGATTACTGTATAAATTACACTGGCAGGGAAGGGGTTAACACTAGTGGAGATCAGGGGGTTAAATGTGTTCCCTGGGAAGTGTTTCTAACTGTAGGGGGAGGGGACTGACTGTGAGTACAGAGAGATCGCTGTTCCTAATTACTAGGAACAGATGATTACGCTGTACTTCCCAGTCAGAACGGGGATCTGTTTGTTTACATTGACAGATCCCAGTTCTGGTTCTCTGTGGAGCGTTCGCGGGTGGCCGGCAGACATCGTGTCCACCGGCCACTCGCATCAACTTCCCCACAGTGCAGCGGGCGTGTGGGCGTACCCGCTATAGCTGTTAAAGGGACCGACATACAGCTATGGCGATTTGCGGGAATGACCAACCCGCCACAGTATAAGCTGGTCGGCAAGTGGTTAAAGTGAAGTATTCACGTTTCAGTGTACCTGTTTTATAACCATATTTCCAATGCAACTCTTATGTCAATGAATAACGTTTTTTTTTAATTCATTTACACTTTGCCACACAAAATCCTTCCTGATAGAACTTGCAGGCCCTAAACCAATTATTCTACCACTTTGTATTTGGATGAAAAAACACCCCCATTTACTCCCACGAATGGCTTTGAGACATGATCTGAAAGTCCCCCAAGCAAAGGTTTGCAGATATTTGCTCTGCCACCTTTTAACTTTACATGGTGTTTCTCAATGCCAAAAAGACTGAAAATGAGACCTCCTTGGAAAACTTTGGTGAACTGTCAGTTATGTTCATTTAGAATGAACCATTCCTGAAGAGTCAGTGTCTGTATTGTTTCTTTTTCACTTTTGCTGGGTAAAAGGTACCTGGTCAAGGGTGCAACCTACCTCTCCTCACTGCGCTTGTACCACTTAAACCCCTCTGAAAACTGAGCCCACAACCTCGGCTGTGTCCAGCAGTGGCTCTTCTTGCTGAGCCACCCGAGATGTTGGACAGCTCCCTGTCTGATCCTTTGGACTTTCTTGCCTGGTCTCTTGTTTCTGGTGGACCTTGAACTGTTTGTTCCTCCCATGAACTTCCTGATTTAAAGCCATGTCTCTGCACTTCCTGTTTGCCAGAGTACTGTGCTCTCTCCAGCTGATATTTTGCCCCTTTGCGTACCTTCAGCTGTCCTTATCTCCACTACTACTCATTATTGACCTTGTTCCTCGACTGCGCTTTCGCTTGATCCCAACCTGCAATCACTTGTTACTGATCTTTGGCTTATTTATTGACTTAGCTTCTGCTTGATCCCCACTTGCTATATCTGCCACTGGACCCTAGCGATCCTGAGAACTGCGACCTGGTACTAACAAGCAGCGAAAACCATCTCCACCATCAGGAGCTCTGGTGAATACCAGTTAGTGCTTAGACCCTGCACCTCGGGTGAGTCTGCGTCATCCTCCAGGGTGATCTGCTTGTTTACTTATGCTCGTCGGTTGGACTGTACTGGACTTTACTGCTTTAGCTACTGGTCTTTGAGCCTGACCGTGACAGGACCACAATTTTGGCACTGGATGGGTGAAAAATCTGTCATTCTTGAGCCCGTGCTCCAAGAAGGACTGGTCTTAAATAAACAAATTAAATAAGGAAGGTTGTATATTCAAGTATTAACATAACAACAGCAAGTCTGTATATTGGGGCAGGATCCTCTATGTATGGTGTGCTGGGCAAACAGCCAGTATTATAATTTTGTAAAAATAAAAAAGTTTAAAAAAGTAAAAACACCAATGAATAATACTGGTCAATGTGGACCCAATGAACAAGATGGTGGCTATACATCAGTCAAATAACTAGCAGTGCAGATTATAAGTATTTCTCTCCTTTTTAGTAATGAAATAACATTAGCTATGGCTAGTAAGAGATAGTCACATTCACCTGGACTTGTTCGGTAACGTAGAAGATGTTGCTGTTGATGGGCTTTCTCTCTTCAAATGAGTGTTGGGAACGTACGGTACCCTAGCATTTATGCCACGTGGGCAACCCATGGTATGTCTTCATGGTAATACCATAAGTTATAATCAGCCAGCTGATGAATAGAGAACATACTTCATGCTCCCCAAAGCTGTCCCTTAGATGGAATAGAAAAAAAAAAGTATTTCTGAATACCAGCTTATAAACATTCGTGAAGATTGTACTGCTGTGACACGACTGAGAAACAACATAAGTACAGTAGTCAAAAATATTGTTTTACAACTATTGAAGTTGGCGTCACCGGAGATAAGGGTAGTTTTCATGGTAACTTTATTTTCTAAAGGCATATATGCCAATCATGCACTGTTTACATCACACTTTATATAGTACTTATGGCATGTTTGCTTTTGTTGATGAGCGTGGTTACAAATAAAACGTGGATGAAGGTGAGAGGTTTTGGCTTTGAATTATGTAAATGTCAAATATACCCAGGGTGGATGGATTAACGCATCGTAAAAGTTAGTTAAAGAGACGTTTAAGTGTTGACAACCAGCTCTTCAACAGGAGCAAATGTGGACATTTTGTCTATTCTGTATAAGCTCCATAGATACAGTGTTTCATTAATAAACTTTGTTTTGCCCATTGTAAATTACTGATTTACTAGTTATTGATCCTTTCCTAAAATTCCTAACTGTCTTGATCACCATGAACACTGATGTCTTGTTGTTGAACAGCGGTGATAGAGCTTCTACTTTATCATACTTACAGTTTAAAGTTTACAGACTATGGACCTTAAACTATTTACTTATTTTTAACAAGCAGTAAAAGAGTTTTAAAGTATGTGTTATCCTGAAAATTATGATTTAATATACACTATATTACCAAAAGTATTGGGACACCTGCCTTTACACGCACATCAACTTTAATGGCATCCTAGTCTAATGCCCCATACACACTGTTGGATTTTCCGACGGAAAATGTGTGATAGGACCTTGTTGTCGGAAATTCCGACCGTGTGTAGGCTCAATCACACATTTTCCATTGGATTTTCCGACACACAAAGTTTGAGAGCAGGCTATAAAATTTTCCGACAACAAAATCCGTTGTCGGAAATTCCGATCGTGTGTACACAAATCCGACGGACAAAGTGCCACACATGCTCAGAATAAATAAAGAGATGAAAGCTATTGGCCACTGCCCCGTTTATAGTCCCGACGTACGTGTTTTACGTCACCGCGTTCAGAATGATCGGATTTTCCGACAACTTTGTGTGACCGTGTGTATGCAAGACAAGTTTGAGCCAACATCCGTCGCAAAAAATCCATGGATTTTGTTGTCGGAATGTCCGAACAAAGTCCGACCGTGTGTACGGGGCATTAGTCTGTAGGGTTCAATATGGTGTTGGCCCATCCTTTGCAGCTATAACAGCTTCAACTCTTCTGGGAGGGCTGTCCACAAGGTTTAGCAGTGTGTCTATGGGAATATTTAACCATTCTTCTGGAAGTGCATTTGTGAGGTGTTGGACGAGAAGGCCTGGCTCACAGTCTCCGCTCTAATTCATCCCAAAGGTGATGTGTTCTATCAGGTTGGGGTCAGGGCTCTGTGCAGGCCAGTCAAGTTTCTCCACCCCAAACTCACTCATCCGTGTCTTTATGAACCTTGCTTTTGTTCACTGGTCCAAATCATTTGGTGGAGTGGGGATTATGATGTAGGGTTGTTTTTCAGGGGTTGGGCTTGGCCCCTTAGTTCCAGTGAAGGGAACTCTTAAGGCGTCAGCATACCAAGACATTTTGGACCATTTCATCCTCCCAGCTTTGGGGAAACAGTTTGGGGATGGCCCCTTCCTGTTCCAACAAAACTGCACAAACAAGATCCATAAAGACATGGATGAGTGAGTTTGGGGTAGAGGAACTTGACTAGCCTGCGCAGAGTCCTGACCTCAATCCAATAAAACAACTTTGGGATGAATTCGAGTGTAAACTGCGAACCAGGTCTTCTCGTCCAACATCAGTGCCTGACCTCACAAATGCGCTTCTGGAAGAATGGTCAAAAAATCCCATAGACACACTCCTAAACCTTGTGGATAGCCTTCCCAGGAGTTGAAGCTGTTATAGCTGCAAAGGGTGGGCCAACTCAATATTGAACCCTACAGCATAAGACCAGGATGCCATTAAAGTTCATGTGAGTGTAAAGGCAGGTGTCCCAATACTTTTGGTAATATAGTGTATCATATCATATCAGAATGCATCTAGGGAAGGGATAAAGATTGGTAACCCGGAAGTATAGGAATTGTGCACTTTGAGTTTGCCTAATAGCTATCAGCAGCACGAAATGTTTTCATATATACATTGTTGTTGAACTAGTTGGGTAATCATTCTCCATGCTTGGTTAGTACACACAATGTGCGTGAAGCGGGACAGGGTGCACTGTGTAATACTTTCAGTTGTGTGATACTGTATCTCTGTGTATTTTACCAACATGGACTTTGCACTCTCTTACCTTGCTGTGATCAACCAATGGGCTTTCAAGGAACATATTTATACATTGTTTGTTTATTTTTGTCACTCCTTAGGGGTGGGAAATATTATGTAAGGTGTTTAGACAACCTACTGCTTGCACCATCTTGCATTTTCTCTCTCCGTGAGTTGCCGTGAGTGTTAAGCTGGATACATACACAAAGTTTTAAAGTAACACTAAACCCAGGACTCTGCATTCACTATATCTGGTCTCCCACAGTACACAGAACACGGAAATGCAATTATTTTAGTAAATATAAACTGCTAAATACCTTTTCTCATCAGCAGTATATAGCAGTCTTGTGACTCCTATCGATGCCTGGTTAAAGCTTGTAGAAGGAGTTTTCATACTGTACTGGCTTGGCTGTCCTATCAGGATGCAGGACCCCTGACCCTCTGTCTGGACAGAGCTGTTTGACCCTGTGCTGACCACATGCACTCTCCCAAGAAAAAAAAAACTCTCTAGCAATACACACCAAACTGAGCATGTGCAGCCTGACTCCATTTACTCTGTTCTATCCAGACATGTTTTGGGGGGCAATGCAAGAAGGGGAGGATCTGTGCATACGGGATCAAACAGCCTTTTTAACCAATGCAGAGGGTTAACTCCTTAGGTTCCACAGTGATTATATCAAGCATGCTTTACAGCATATACAGACTAATTTTAATGTCGTGGGTTTAGGGACACTTTAAGGCAATATGAGCCACTTTCAATTAAAAAAACAAATGAGCAGATCAAAACAACCTACCACCAACACTTTAGATCATTTCATGGTGTCAATGGTAGATTGCAATAACCTATTTGGTTGTTTTTTGCTTTTAAAATCTGGGTAAAATGTGTTGAAATTGGTAGCATTGGCTAGCATGTCAATTTCATTAAATATAAAGAAAAAGCAATGCTTATTAACTAGTCCTAGAGATTTCCAATGTACAGCCTTCTCAAGTGTCCATTACCTCTGATTTGATTGTCATTCTTTAAAATGATATTAAAGGTTCCTTTTTTCTTTAAATACAATAATAAACATGTCATACTTACCTGCTCTGTGCAATGGTTTTGACGAATAAAGGCTATTTTTTGGAGTGCGGTTGTCCAGAACTTTTCTCAATTCCATTGATCTCTGCAGCTCCTCCAGAGTTACCATGGGCCTCTTGGCTGCTTCTCTGATTAGTGCACTCCTTGCCCGACCTGTCAGTTTAGGTCAGGGGTCATAAAACTACGGCCCTCCAGTTGTTCAGGAACTACAATTCCCATCATGCCTAGTCATGTCTGTGAATGTCAGAGTTTTACAATGCCTCATGGGATGTGTAGTTCTGCAACAGCTGTAGGGCCGTAGTTTGAAGATCCCTGGTTTAGGTGGATGGCCATGTCTTGGTAGGCTTGCAGTTGTGCCATTCTCATTCCATTTTTGGATGATGGATTGAACAGTACTCCATGAGATGTTCAAAACTTGGGATATTTTTTTATAACTTAACCCTGCTTTAAACTTCTCAACAACTTTATCCCTGACCTGTCTGGTGTGTTTCTTGGCCTTCATGATGCTGTTTATTCACTAAGGTTCTCTAACAAACCTCTGAGGTTCTTCAAAGAACAGTTGTATTTATACTGAGATTAAATTACACACAGGTGTACTAATTAGGGGATTTCTGAAGGCAATTGGTTCCACTAGATTCTACTTAGGGTTATCCGAGTAAAAAGGGCTGAATACAAATGTATTTTTTCAGATATGTAACGCTTTTCAGATATTTATTTGTAAAAAAATGTTGAAAACCATTTATCATTTTCCTTCCACAATTACTGTATGTGCCACTTTGTGTTGGTCTATCACATAAAATCCCAATAAAATACATTTACGTTTTCAGTTGTAACATGACAAAATGTGGAAAATTTCAAGGGGTGTGAATATCCTTTCAAGGCACTGTATAACCCTTTAACCCCACATGTGCTATAGTATTGGCAAACGAGTTTTATTTATTTATTTTTCTGTCTAAAAAAAAATTAGATCTGAATGACAATGAACTGACAATGGAGCATCACGCTATATATATATATATATATATATATATATATATATATATATATATAATTATGTTGCAAAGAGACTGAGATGGGTGGAGTTGAGAACTTCTGGCTTCAGATAAAGTGTTCCCAAAATATCAGGTTACCAAGAACAAAAACAGGGAGTGTGTTATGTGCAAACAAATTGTCCTTGTGCCCCTTGTATTTACATTCAAATATAAGTCCATTGTACCTTGAAAAAAGAAAAAAAGGAGGTACTTACTTTTTTTGCTTCTATGTTGTATTTTTCTTAAAAAGGCTTAAAACCCGAATTATTGTTCTTTGTTTATCTTGTTTAACTGTTAACAGCAGGGATTGGGATCACCTCTAGGAAATAGGGGCATCAAGAGCCACGGAATAAAGGGCAACAAAGGCTGTATTTAGGTGGCAGAATTTTTGAGTTAATATTCTGTTTCAGAAATAGCCCTAGTGATGTATTCTGGAAACAAAAAAACTGATTCCAGCAGCAACTAAGGGTCACTTATAGCAACCTCACAGAAAATTATGAGGCCAGCTGCTTTAATGAGATTGAAATGATAAATGCAGTAAGAGGGAACAACGTGTCAACCACGCAGGATCATGTACTCACTACTTATAACGGCTTTTTTACCTCAGAACACTTGAAATATTTTCATGATTCAGGGGTCTCCTGATAAAAAAATTATTTCACATTTACTTGATCAGTAATTTGTAGAAAATTCGAACCAAAAGAATGAAGAATGATGTAGGGACCTCTACTGCCTCCTGAGATGTCCATGTCACACATCTATGGAGGCAGACATCGATGTCACCCAATGCATGCGCAGATGTGCCACAGATCTCTAAAAACGTTGCAAAGACCGGGCTGAGACCCTCAGCACTTCTGTGTATATGTAAGATATTCAAAGATGGTGGTGCAGGAGAAGAAAGGTGCAACCACACTATTGAGAGACTGAAGTTCCTCTTTAACTACTTAAGGACCGGAAGGATTTGCCTCCCTAAAGCGGAGTTCCACTGTGAAAAACATTTTTACATTTTCACACTCCTTTACTAGTATTAACAAACATTTGGAGTGAAAAATGTTGCTCCTAATCTGCCACTTCCGGGTCCACGGCGCTCTGCATTACTTCCTCCCTCACCTGTGCTCGAAATGTGAGTCATCATTTCCCAGGAGTCAGTGGGCAGTACTGTGCGAAAAAAAATCGCTACGGCCGCCAGAGTACCGCGCATATGCGAGATCGAGAGGTGCTAATCCAGGAAAAGGTTGCAATTGGGCTTCACATGCACACAATCATCATGGCAATGGCCAGAAGAGGATTTTCTAAATCGTAAGTATAAAAAAAAGATAGAATTCATAGCCACTAGCAAACATATATATATATATATATATATATATATATATATATATACTTTATTTGAGTTATTAATGCATTATGATGGGATGCCTGTAAAAAAAAATTAAAAATTCTGTGCCCGGAACTTCGCTTTAACGACCAGGCCATTTTTTGCGATATGGCACTGCCTTACTTTAACTGACAATTGCGCGGTCATGCAACGTTGTAACCAAACAAAGTTGATGTCCTTTTTTCCCACAAATAGAGCTTTCTTTTGGTGGTATTTGATCACCTCTGCAGTTTTCATTTTTTGCGCTATAAACAAAAAAGAGCGTCAAATTTGAAAATATTTTTTACTTTTTGCTATAATAAATATCCAACAAAAAGAATGTCTTCATCAGTTTAGGCCGATATGTATTCTTCTACATATTTTTGGTTAAAAAATAATTACATTAAAGTGGGGTTCCACCCAGGGGGTCCATTAAAAAAAATTAAAAGTCAGCAGCTGCAAATACTGCAGCTGCTGACTTTTAATTGGACACTTACCTGTCCCTGGGTCCAGCGATGTGGGGGATCGAAGCCCCGCTCGTCCCCCCCCTTCCGCTCGTCGGCGCCGGCATTTCAACTGTGGGCGCCGGGCTGTGGCTTCACAGCCTGGCACCCACTGCATGCCATGATTGTCCGCTCAATCACCTGGGACCTGTAATGGGTCTCAGATGATTGACAGGAGGGAGGGAACAGAGCAGAGCCCTTCCTGTGCTGAGGGGGAAGTGATGTCACCAGCCCAGGCAAAGGAAGAGGCAGACTACGAGGGACCACCTAGCAACAGGCATTTAGAGGTAAATAAAAAAATTTTAAAAATCCAAATGTTTTTTTGTTTTTTTTTTTAGAATTTTTCAGGTATGTTTGTTTTTTTGGGTGGAACCCCACTTTAAGCGAAAATTGTTTGGTCTGCGCAAAAGTTATAGCGTCCACAAAATAGGGGATAGATTTATGGCATTTTTATTATTTATTTATTTTTTTTTGCTAGTAATGACGGCGATCTGCGATTTTTAGTGGGACTGCGACATTACAGCAGACAGATCGGACACTTTTGACACTTTTTTGGGACCATTGACATTTATACAGCGATCAGTGCTATAAAAATGCACTGATTGCTGTGTAAATGTCACTGGCAGGGAAGGGGTTAACACTAGGGGGCGATCAAGGGGTTAACTGTGTTCCCTGGGAGGGGTTTCTGTGGGGGGATGAGACTGACTGGAGGAGAGAGATCACTGTTCCTAATCACTAGGAACAGCAGATTTCTCTCTACTCCCCTGTCAGAACAGGGATCTGTCTGTTTACATAGACAGATCCCCGTTCTGGCTCACTGTGGAGCGACTGAGGGTGGCCGGGGGACATCGCGGCTGCTGGCCATTGGCTCCACCATTGCGCCGCCTATTGCTCTTAAATCGGCCGACGTACACCTACGGCGATTCGCACAGGAGAGCCAACCTCTCGCAGTATAATGACGGCGGCTGGTCCTTAAGCGGTTAAAATAAACATTAATGATGGCCAGCAAGAAAGCAAAGAAGCACAGACTGTGAAAAGGGCAGTGTTTCTTTACGTTGGTGTCAGTGTACAACTGATACCGGAGTGGAAAATTGCCCCCTTACATTGTTGGTCGATGATCATCACGTTCGTAGTTCATTCACATTGCCTACAGCTCAAGAACTGTCTGTCCATTCAGAGGAACAGACAGAGAACTCTAGGCAGTGTGTGCAGGAGCCTGGCATTGCATCTGCGATCCACTGATTGCGGGTGCAATACTCTGCATACTTCAGTGACAAAAATAATAAATGCACATTTGTTTTCCCGCACCTATAGGGGTTGATTTACTAAAACTGGAGAGTGCAAAATCTGAAGCAGCTGTGCATGGTAGCCAATCAGCTTCTAACGTCAGCTTGTTCAATTAAGCTTTGACATATGAAACCTGGAAGCTGATTATGCACTCCCCAGTTTTACTGAAACAACACCATATGTGCATTTATTATTTGTTTCATAAAGGTGAACAAAGCCTTTAACCTCCTTGGTGGTATTCCCGCGTGTGGCTCGGGGTGTAATTTCAGTACCATTAGCGGTAACCCCGAGCCACACTCTGGACTGCATCGCTGGATCCTGAATGAGGTGACTTACCTTGTCCCCACGATCCCACGATGTACTCCCGCTGTGTCTGGCAGCCGGATCTTCCGTCCGATGCTCTGTGTGTTCCAGCTTCCCTTCGCTGCGAGCATCGCAACACAGGGGGGTGGAACTGGCGGCAGATTCAAAATGTATAAATCACAACACACACAATACATTGTAATCTTATTAGATTACATTACTGTATCAAATCATTTGACCTCAGTTTGCCCCCCCCCCAGTGCTTTGTCCAGTGCCCTTGCCTGCAGTTTTACTGTTCTTTCTGCCTGGAAACTGGAGAGCCACCATGGCATCCAAAAAGTGTGCCTCTACATCAAAAGCGGTTTATGACCTGCTAGAAAACAGCAATAGCGATACAGAATCACTTGCAGAATTGAGTGATAGTGATTTGTGGGGAAATTCGTCATCAGACATAGAAAGTGATTTCAGCGACGATCCTGCACCTGAGCTCAGTGATGTGCGGACTTGGTGCTCTATTGACTGCGGTACAGATCACGCAGCGCCCCCAAGATTCCCATTTACTGGAGCACCTGGTATGAAAGTGGATGTTGAAGATGACAACCCCTTGGCATACCTACAACTATTTTTGACCGATGAGGTTATTGAAAAAATAGTTACGGACACAAACCAGTACCAAGAGCAACAAGCTGACACACATCGGAAGTTTTCAAGAAGTAGAAAGTGGGAACCAGTGACCAAAGAGGACATTTGGAAATTTCTGGGCCTAATAATTCTTCAGGGAGTGGTGGAGAAACCCCTGCAGAAGTGGTGTTGGACAACCAATAAATTACATGCCACTCCATTCTTTGGCACAGTCATGTCAGTGTACAAATTTTAACTGATAATGAAGTATTTGAACTTTTAAAACAATGAAGAATTTGATGATACTACTCATCCAGCACCAAAACTCAAAAACATTTGGGAAGTATATCAAATTATTCTGAAGAATTTCCAACGGAGCTATGTGCCAGACAGAGACATCAGAATAGATGAAAGTCTAATGGCATTTAAGGGAAGGCTCAGCTGGATACAATACATGGCATCAAAGAGAGCACGATTTGGAGTAAAATCCTTCCTGCATTGTGAATCGACAACTGGTTACGTTTGGAACTCTGTCTAATACACTGAGAAAGGAGCCAAATTCAACCCAAAATACAGTAATTATGGAATGGCAACATCTTCCGTTCTTTCACTGATTGAGCCATTGCTAAATCAGGGCTATTGTGTAACTACAGACAACTTTTACACATCTCCTGAACTTTATGAGTTCCTTCTGCAGAACAAAACGAATGCCTATGGAACGGTTAGGGCTACCCGGCATGACTTGCCACCAATCTTTGGCGATAAGAAGCTCAAGACTGAAGAAATGGTTGCCTAGCAGAAAGGCAAAATGATGGCACTGCGATGGTGTGACAAAAAAGATGTGTGCCTAATGAGTACAATCCATAATACCTCCACTGTTATGGTACGCACAAAAGGTGGGAAAGACATCATGAAGCCAAAAGTAGTGATAGACTACAAGAACACAATAGGAGGTGTTGACAGAGCCGACCAAGCAATGACATTCTATCCAGCAATGAGAAAACAACAAAAAAGTATTAAAAGAAAATCTTCAGGCAACTTCTTGAGCAATGATTGTGGAATGCCTACATTCTGCTCAAAAAAAAGAGTGACAAGTCTGTGGTTCATGCTGACTTTATTTGGAAAGTTGCCGAACTGATCTTTCTGAACCTCCAAACATCAATGGCCAGGGCCGGACTGGCCCACCGGGATACCGGGAAATCCCCCGGTGGGCCGGCTGTCTGGCTGCCCCTGGTGCCGCTGTGAGGGCAGCGGCGCCTGAAAGAAACATGGCCGTGGGGCCGCCAGGCTTACATGCAACTGCGCATGCGCCAGCGCTACTCTCGGAAGTGTGTACGGGCTTTCCCGAGCTAGCCGTGCTCGGGAAAGTCCGTACACACTTGGCAATTCTCGGAAATGCGGGCGCATGCGCAGTGACGATGGCGCCGATCGGCGCCATTTTCAAAAGTACCGCAGTGAGTACTCGTCTGGTGGCCTCTTCCTCCTGCCCCCCCTGCAGCCTCTGACCTCCTGCCCCCACTGCAGCCTCTGACCTCCTGCCCCCCCTGCAGCCTCTGACCTCCTGCCCCCACTGCAGCCTCTGACCTCCTGCCCCCACTGCAGCCTCTGACCTCCTGCCCCCACTGCAGCCTCTGACCTCCTGCCCCCCCTGCAGCCTCTGACCTCCTGTCCCCCCCCTGCAGCCTCTGACCTCCTGCCCCCCCTGCAGCCTCTGACCTCCTGCCCCCACTGCAGCCTCTGACCTCCTGCCCCCACTGCAGCCTCTGACCTCCTGCCCCCACTGCAGCCTCTGACCTCCTGCCCCCCCTGCAGCCTCTGACCTCCTGTCCCCCCCGTGCAGCCTCTGACCTCCTGCCCCCCCGCAGCCTCTGACCTCCTGCCCCCCCTCCACAGCCTCTGACCTCCTGCCCCCCCCTGCAGCCTCTGACCTCCTGTCCCCCCCTGCAGCCTCTGACCTCCTGTCCCCCCCTGCAGCCTCTGACCTCCTGCCCCCCCTGCAGCCTCTGACCTCCTGTCCCCCCCCTGCAGCCTCTGACCTCCTGTCCCCCCCCTGCAGCCTCTGACCTCCTGCCCCCCCCTGCAACCTCTGACCTCCTGTCCCCCCCTCCGCAGCCTCTGACCTCCTGCCCCCACTGCAGCCTCTGACCTCCTGCCCCCACTGCAGCCTCTGACCTCCTGCCCCCCCTGCAGCCTCTGACCTCCTGTCCCCCCCTGCAGCCTCTGACCTCCTGCCCCCCCTGCAGCCTCTGACCTCCTGCCCCCACTGCAGCCTCTGACCTCCTGCCCCCACTGCAGCCTCTATCCTCCTGCCCCCACTGCAGCCTCTGACCTCCTGCCCCCACTGCAGCCTCTGACCTCCTGCCCCCCCTGCAGCCTCTGACCTCCTGTCCCCCCCGTGCAGCCTCTGACCTCCTGCCCCCCCCGCAGCCTCTGACCTCCTGTCCCCCCCTGCAGCCTCTGACCTCCTGTCCCCCCCTGCAGCCTCTGACCTCCTGCCCCCCCTGCAGCCTCTGACCTCCTGTCCCCCCCCTGCAGCCTCTGACCTCCTGTCCCCCCCCTGCAGCCTCTGACCACCTGTCCCCCCCCTGCAGCCTCTGACCTCCTGTCCCCCCCCTGCAGCCTCTGACCTCCTGTCCCCCCCCCTGCAGCCTCTGACCTCCTGTCCCCCCCCTGCAGCCTCTGACCTCCTGTCCCCCCCCCTGCAGCCTCTGACCTCCTGTCCCCCCCCCGCAGCCTCTGACCTCCTGTCCCCCCCCCCTGCAGCCTCTGACCTCCTGTCCCCCCCCTGCAGCCTCTGACCTCCTGTCCCCCCCCCTGCAGCCTCTGACCTCCCCTGTACCATCGGCAGCCTCTGACCTCCCCTGTACCATCGGCAGCCTCTGACCTCCCCTGTACCATCGGCAGCCTCTGACCTCCCCTGTACCATCGGCAGCCTCTGACCTCCCCTGTACCATCGGCAGCCTCTGACCTCCTGTCCCCCCCCCTGCAGCCTCTGACCTCCTGTCCCCCCCCCTGCAGCCTCTGACCTCCCCTGTACCATTGGCAGCCTCTGACCTCCCCTGTACCATCCGCAGCCTCTGACCATCTCTTGTCTTATATAACGTCTGCAGTCTGGAGTGGAGTCAACAGTGGGAGTGCCTCAGGGATGGGGGTCATGGGAGAAGTCAGACATGTATGGACTGTGGAGAGGAAACTATGGGATAAAACCAGAGCCACCGAGCTGGAGCCGACTGACTGAGCCCTGCAAGGTGCACCTGAGAGGAGGTCAGTGACAGCGCCGCCAGGCCTACCTGAGGGGGGGGGTCAATACAATATTGTAAGGGGGCACTGATATATAGGTTTACCCCTTATATCAGTAAACCCCCTTACTTTAGTGTTTTCTTTCTGCGGAAGGTGGTCTCTGGTCACCAGAGTCCTCCCCACATTCCCAGAGTTCCCCTTTACATCATAGTCTGCAGGATTCTACCTTACAGTGCAAGGGGGGACTCTGATGTAAAGAGGAATGCAGAGGACTCAGATATAAGTGGGGTCTCTAGTCACCAGTGCCCCCCTTTTATATCAGAGTTCCCGCTTAGATCATGATCTGCAATTTTCCCCTTTATGTCAGAGTTCCCTTGCACTGTAAAGGGGAATCCTCCTGATGTATGGGGGGAACTGTGTTGGGTTATATTAATCTGACTTTCATGTAAATGGAGAAATATGGTTTTTGACTTTTGTTTAACTTAACACATTGCTAATAGCAGTTTATAGCTTAAATATTGATATTTGCACTGAAAACTGCCATTTACGGCACCTTTTTTTTGCAGTGTCAATAAAAAATGTGCCAGTAAATGGCATGATTTTTGCCTTGAAAAAAATTGCTGCTGTTTGTAAATTCCATGTCTCTCTTATCTATATATAATACACTCTTCAAATGTGCTTTAAAATGCATGGTTTTCCCTTTTGTGAACAAGAAAATAACGACGTTATGCGGTTGGGCTGGTATAAAAATACTATGGGGCTGGTATGAAATTATTTCCAGGGCTGGTTTTTATTCCCAGTCCGGCCCTGTCAATGGCTGTGAATAGTGCTGGACGTCATGCTGCTGGCGTTGTCAATCCGGAACGCCTGACTGGTTATCGCTTCATCGACTACATCCCACCAGCTGAGAAAAAGTCAGCACCCACAAGGATGTGCGTGGTTTGTTGCTCAAAGCGTGATGACAGTGGAAAGAAAATCCAAAAGGAAACCGGGTTCCATTGTCCTGATTGTGACGTCGGACTTTGTGCAGTCCCATGTTTCAAAATTTATCATACCCGGATGTTTACTGAAGCAATATGACTAGTAACATTGCACCCTTGTTTTGGCAAAAAATATTTTCAGTGTTTTTGATTTGATTATATTATTGACTAAAATTTATTGAATAAAATGTATTATTATATCATTATTTGTTATTATTTATAGTTATTTATTATATTATAATTTATGATTTTGTGTTTCAAACTTTATCATACCCGGGATGTCTACTAGACTTGTTTGGACAGATTTAAGTGAGTTATTCCTAAGAATTACATTCCATGCAAAACAACTGTACCACTTTCAGCATCAAAAATCTGCCATAATCATACCGCCAGGTAAGTTAGAAAAAAAATTTGATCTTGTTGCAAAACTTGTGAAATTATATCGTCCTGTTCTAACTGTTATCAATTAAATTGTTCTCTGAGAACTACAGAACCACACCCCCCTACTGTATGTTAGGGACAATAAAAGAGGAGTGGGGTCCCAAAGTTCTATCTTGTTTCTGTTGTCCTTGTACACCAAGGCAAATGAGTGTTGTCACCCTGGAACACATGTGCCAAACACAAGGCCCCCCCCTCACAATCCTCTGTCTCAGCAGTCAGCAGCAGAGAGAAGGACAGGACTCCTTCAACAGATCCTGCACCCCTCTGTGCAGCCACAGCACCCCCTCATCTCCACCTCCCCTGGTCTCAGTATTCAGCAGACTCCAAAAGCTGACTCTAGCCCTCCTCTGGTCCTCCTCCAGACCCTGGACTTCCTGCTTCCCAGCTCCACCCCCACATTCTTCCTGGCAGCAGCACAAGGTAAGGGGATGAACTATGATGTAAGGGACGGTGAGGGACGTTTGACTTCTGATAGTAAGGGGGGCGGCTCTTGACATCTGATGTAAGGGAGCTGAGTGCTCTGGACATCTAGTCTTACAGATAGAACTGTCCCTTTGAGGGTAACCACAATGTTGATGTGGCCCACAATTACATTTTGACACCCCTGCACTAGACCAAGAAATGTGCTACTGGCAGGATCACTAGGTGAAAAAGGGAAAAAAATGAAATAAGAAAATGAATGCAGCCACAACATATAAGGAGTGGTAAGCTGTAATATACATACCTGCCAACTTTCTGAGATCGGACCTATTAGCAAAAGTATGTACGCATAGGACACACCCCATGCCATGACCCCCTTAAAGGAGAATTGTGCAAAAAAAATTAAGAGAAAAAGTGCATTTTATATACAATTATGTAGATCAGACCAAAATGAGGGACACATGAGGATGAAAGAGGGACAGATGGACTTTGTTCCAAATCAGGGACAGTCCCTCGAAATTTGGGGACAGTTAGGCGCTATGAATAAATTACATTCTTGCTTTTGGGTTTGGATATGGTTTTACGCTTCCGTACTTTCGAAAACTAGAAAGAAAAGTTGTTGGTAAACTGGAGGTGGTTAGCACCATCTGCCATGGTGAATACCCCTCCAGAACCTCTGGCAGGTGCACGGCACTTTGTCTTGGCTGCTGTCACTTCGGGCCAGTTGTTTTTCATCTAACTGGCTTGCTTTGATAGTGTGCAGGCCCTCAGCACACGCTTCTCTGCAGGAGAGGAGTAAATCCAACTGTCTGTCTTCAGATCCACAGCTGCTCCACCTGCCTGAACGAGCCAAAGCCACTAAAAGAATTCCTGATTCACTTAGCAGAGTGACAGCCATAAAACACGGGTTTGTGTACAGGCACAAAAGTTTGCAGAGAACCTCCAGCCTTGTCCATAAGGCCTGCTCCGTATAAACATTCAGTCTGCTGAGGAATGTTAATGATGAAAGGCTGTGAAATGTAAAATAGAAGTTATTTCGGAGTTCCTTCAAATCATTGGAATCATTTACATACCCTTTCATGTCACAACTAGGGATGAGCCGAACACCCCCCGGTTCGGTTCGCACCAGAACCCGCGAACGGACCGAAAGTTCGCACGAACGTTAGAACCCCATTGACGTCTATGGGACTCGAACGTTCGAAATCAAAAGTGCTCATTTTAAAGGCTAATTTGCATGGTATTGTCCTAAAAAGGGTTTGGGGACCCGGGTCCTACCCCAGGGGACATGTATCAATGCAAAAAAAACTTTTAAAAACGGCCGTTTTTTCGGGAGCAGTGATTTTAATGATGCTTAAAGTAAAAAAAAAAAAGTGAAATATTCCTTTAAATATCGTACCTGGGGGGTGTCTATAGTATGCCTGTAAAGTGACGCGTGTTTCCCATGTTTAGAACAGTCCCTGCACCAAATGTCATTTTTAAAGGAAAAAATCTCATTTAAAACTGCTTGCGGGTTTAATGTCATGTCGGGTCATGGCAATATGGATGAAAATCAGTGAGACAAACGGCATGGGTACCCCCCAGTCCATTACCAGGCCCTTTGGGTCTTGTATGGATATTAAGGGGAACCCCGCACCCAAATTAAAATAAGGAAAGGTGTGGGGCCACCAGGCCCTATATACTCTGAACAGCAGTATACAGGCGGTGCAAACAAGACAGGGACTGTAGGTTTGTTGTTAAGTAGAATCTGTTTGTAATTTTGAACATTTTTAACGTGTTTAGCTCCAGCCAAAAAATCTTTTCTAAGCTTTTTGGAAAACATAGGGAAGGGTTATCACCCCTGTGACATTTGTTTTGCTGTCTTTCCTCCTCTTCAGAAGATTTCACCTCACTTTTTTGTCCCAATGAAAAATGTTTTTTGAAAATTTGGGTTTTTTTGTGGAACAAGGATTGGAAAGCATCAGTGGAAAGGAGAAATTGTTTTCCCATATTAACTCTTACAGGAGAGAATTTCCCTTCCTAGGGGTAGATTTCATCTCACTTCCTGTTGTCTCCTTCCGTTTGCAAGTAGGAGTCGTTTGTAAGTTAGATGTTTGAAAGTAGGGTCCTGCCCTATATACTCAGCAGAAATTTGGGCCTTAGGTGTTGCTGTGGCCACAACACTGTAAGCCCTCACAGGGCCCTGCTGTGAAATATTAGATCAAGAATTGTAATTACATGCCCCTGTTGAACAGGAGCTGAAAAATTAGGCCTTAGGCACTGGTGCTGGTGCCACAACACTGCAACCCCTCACAGACACTCTAGTTGGAACGCAGGAACGAGCCCTGCTGCAAATTATTGCTTCAAAAATTGTAATTACACGCCCCTGTTAGACAGGGGCAGAAAAATTGGGCCTTAGGCACTGGTGCTGGTGCCACAACACTGCAACCCCTCACAGACACTCTAGTTGGAACGCAGGAACGAGCCCTGCTGCAAAGTATTGCATCAAAAATTGTAATTACACGCCCCTGTTAGACAGGGGCAGAAAAATTGGGCCTTAGGCACTGGTGCTGGTGCCACAACACTGCAACCCCTCACAGACACTCTAGTTGGAACGCAGGAACGAGCCCTGCTGCAAAGTATTGCATCAAAAATTGTAATTACACGCCCCTGTTAGACAGGGGCAGAAAAATTGGGCCCTAGGCACTGGTGCTGGTGCCACAACACTGCAACCCCTCACAGACACTCTAGTTGGAATGCAGGAACGAGCCCTGCTGCAAAGTATTACATCAAAAATTGTAATTACACGCCCCTGTTAAACAGGGGCTGAAAAATTGTGCCTTAGGCACTGGTGGTGGCGCCCAGAACCAAAAATGTTCTTACAAGCTATCAGCGTGATGATTGAGGAGGAAGAGGATAATTACTCAGGGATAGTCACTCAGCATCAGCATAGGCAGTCTTTGAAGGGATCTGAGATTTCAAAAAAAATTATTCGGTTACATCAGCATCAGGTGCTTGGTAGCTGGTGGTGATCCAAGACTCATTCATTTTTATGAAGGTCAGCCGATCGACCGAGTCGGTGGACAGACGCACCCTGTGATCGGTTACCACGCCTCCAGCAGCACTGAATGTGCGTTCCGAAAGAACGCTGGATGCAGGACAGGCCAGTAGCTCAATTGCATACTGTGCAAGCTCTGGCCAGTGATCCATCCTCAAGACCCAGTAACCCAGAGGATTTTCGGTGGGAAAGGTGTCCAAGTCTGATCTTGCCCCTAGGTATTCCTGCACCATGTAAAACAGACGCTGGCGATGGTTGCTGGAACCGATCATACCTTGGGGCTGCGGACCAAAAAATTGTCTGAACGCATCGGTCAGACGGCCACCTTCTCCACCGCTCCTTCTTTGACTGACCGAAGCCTCAGCAACACGTTGTCCAGAAACAGGAGTTTGTAACCTCCCAGTCTCTGGGAACGCGTTGCACAGACCTTTCTGCAAGGCCTCCCGAAGATGTTTCATCCTCTGCTCCCTCTGCGATGGCAAGATAAGGTCCGCAACCTTACCCTTGTAACGTGGATCAAGGAGGGTTGCCAGCCAGTATTGGTCCTTCTCCTTGATACCACGAATACGAGGATCCTTACGCAGGCTTTGCAGGATCAGGGAGGCCATGCAGCGTAGGTTTGCTGAGGCATTCGGTCCGGAGTCCTCTGGGTCACTAAGAACGACATGGTCCGCAGCCACCTCCTCCCAGCCACGTACAAGTCCATGTGTTTCTTGGGACTGATCCCTTAAAGACTGCTGCTGATGCTGAGTGCCAGGCTCCACCTCCATACTGACACAATCTTCCTCCTCCTCCTCTTCCTCCTCGTCCTCTTCCTGTGTGATCGGCGGGCACGCAGGAACACTGTCTGGATAAAGGGGGCCTTGAGAGCTAAGGAAGTCCTCCTCTTCCTGCCTCTGTTCTGCCTCAAGTGCCCTGTCCATTATTCCACGCAGCGTGTGCTCCAACAGGTGGACAAGGGGGACAGTGTCACTGATGCATGCACTGTCACTGCTCACCATCCTCGTGGCCTCCTCGAATGGTGACAGGACAGTGCATGCATCCCTGATCATGGCCCACTGGCGTGGGGAAAAAAAACCAAGCTCCCCTGACCCTGTCCTGGTGCCATAGTCGCACAGGTACTCATTGATGGCCCTCTGCTGCGTGTGCAGCCGCTGCAGCATGGCCAACGTTGAGTTCCACCTGGTGGGCATGTCACAGATTAGGCGGTTCTTGGGCAGGTTAAACTCCTTTTGGAGGTCCGTCAGCCGAGCACTGGCATTATATGACCGGCGGAAATGCACACAGACTTTCCTGGCCTGCCTCAGGACATCCTGTAAGCCCGGGTACCTGCCCAAGAACCGCTGCACCACCAAGTTAAGGACGTGAGCCAAACAGGGCACATGGGTCATTTGTCCCTGTCGGAGGGCAGAGAGGAGGTTGGTGCCATTGTCGCAAACCACCATTCCTGCCTTAAGTTGGCGTGGCGTCAACCACCTCTGAACCTGCCCCTGCAGAGCTGACAGAACCTCTGCCCCAGTGTGGCTCCTGTCCCCCAAGCACACCAGCTCAAGCACCGCATGGCATCTTTTGGCCTGCGTACTTGCGTAGCCCCTTGAACGCCTACGGAGCACCGCTGGTTCCGAGGAAGAGGCCATGGAGGAAGAAGAAGAGGAGGGGGTGGAGGAGAGAGGTGTGTCACAATCAGCATTTTGGAGGCGTGGTGGCAGAACAACCTCCAACACTACTGCACCTTGTCCTGCATCCTTCCCAGCTGCCAGCAGAGTCACCCAATGCGCCGTGAAACTTAGGTAACGTCCCTGTCCATGCCTGCTGGACCATGAGTCAGCGGTAATATGCACCTTACCGCTGACCGCCCTGTCCAGCGAGGCATGGACATTGCCTTCCACATGCCGGTAGAGAGCCGGAATCGCCTTCCGTGAGAAAAAGTGGCGTTTGGGTACCTGCCACTGAGGAACCGCACATTCCACAAACTCACGGAAGGGGGCAGAGTCTACCAACTGAAAAGGCAGCAGTTGAAGTGCTAGCAATTTTGCCAAGCTAGCATTCAACCGCTGGGCATGTGGATGGCTGGGAGCAAACTTCTTTCGGCGGTGCAGCAGCTGGGGCAGGGAAATTTGCCTGGTACAATCTGACGTCGGTGTACCAAAAGCAGATTGCCCACAAGTACTTGGCTGTGACACACCTAATTCTACACCTTCATTCCTCTCACTGCAGGTCTCAGAGAGGACTGAAGGTCTAGTGGGGTTGGAAATCTCAGCTGATGAGGAGCAAGGAGAGATCCTCTTTGTTCTTTGGTGTGGGTCTTTTAGATACGCTTGCCAACGAACTGCATGGCAGGTCAACATATGTCTGGTCAAGCATGTGGTACCCAAGCGGGAGATATTTTGGCCACGCGAGATACGCTTGAGACATATGTTGCAAATAGCAGCGGTGCGATCTGATGCACTCGTCTCAAAAAAGGCCCACACCAAAGAACTTTTTGAATAACGCGCAGAGACTGCAGCGCCCTGCACATGTGGAGCTTTGGGGTGTGATGCAGTCAATGTGTTGCCCTTAGGCTGGCCCCTGGAGGGCATCCTGCCTCGTTGGTGATGTGCTGCCGCCTCCTCCTCCTCCTCCTCCTCCTCCTCCTCCTCCTCCTCCTCCTCTCTCCTATCAGGCACCCACGTTGAGTCAGTGACCTCATCATCCCCTCCCTCCTCATCACTGGAGCAAACCTGGCAGTATGCTGCAGCAGGGGGAGCATGACTGCCAGATTGCTGTCCTTCTTGGGCACCCCCTCTGTCCGCGCTCATGTTACTGCCTTCATCGAGCTCAGTATCGTCATCAGAGCCTTCCAAACGCTGGGCATCCTCCTGGAGCATGTACCCAACACTGTGGTCAAACAGTTCGAGGGAATCCTCATGAGGACATGGTGGAGCTAGGGAAGGAGTCACTGATGACATTGAGCTGAAGGAAGAGGCCGCTGCTTTGCCAGACAAAGCACCCTGGGCATGGGTGAGAGAGGATGAGGAGGATGAGGACGGCTTGGTCATCCACTCGACCAAGTCTTCCGCATGTTGCGGCTCAACATGGCCAGCTGCCGAAAAAAAGGCCAAGCGTGTCCCATGGCCACGTGCTGATGAGGATGCACCGTCTCCACGACCAGCACTAGACACAGAGCCTGCTTGCCCTCTCTTATTGGCTTGTGACTGTCTGCCTCTCCTTCTTGGCCTTCCAGACATACTAATGGCCTGTAGCTGCACTAAGCTGGGATAGAACACCTGTAATTTTCTTCAAGTAGCTTTATATACTGTAACCAGACAAGCCTGCCTGTCAGTAGGAAGATAACAGGAACGGATCTAGCTGAACACTGTGAGCAGGACGCACTGTACTAAATGTAAATAGTCTAGCTGCCTGACCGTGGTACTAATAGGATCAAATAGAACACCTGTAATTTTCTTCAGGTAGCTTTATATACTGTAACCAGACAAGCCTGCCTGTCAGTAGGAAGATAACAGGAACGGATCTAGCTGTACACTGTGAGCAGGACGCACTGTACTAAATGTAAATAGTCTAGCTGCCTGACCGTGGTACTAATAGGATCAAATAGAACACCTGTAATTTTCTTCAGGTAGCTTTATATACTGTAACCAGACAAGCCTGCCTGTCAGTAGGAAGATAACAGGAACGGATCTAGCTGTACACTGTGAGCAGGACGCACTGTACTAAATGTAAATAGTCTAGCTGCCTGACCGTGGTACTAATAGGATCAAATAGAACACCTGTAATTTTCTTCAGGTAGCTTTATATACTGTAACCAGACAAGCCTGCCTGTCAGTAGGAAGATAACAGGAACGGATCTAGCTGAACACTGTGAGCAGGACGCACTGTACTAAATGTAAATAGTCTAGCTGCCTGACCGTGGTACTAATAGGATCAAATAGAACACCTGTAATTTTCTTCAGGTAGCTTTATATACTGTAACCAGACAAGCCTGCCGGTCAGTAGGAATTTAACAGGAACGGATCTAGCTGAACACTGTGAGCAGGACGCACTGCACTAAATGTAAATAGCAGGAACGGATCTAGCTGAACACTGTGAGCAGGACGCACTGCACTAAATGTAAATAGTCTAGAAGATAACAGGAACGGATCTAGCTGAACACTGTGAGCAGGACGCACTGCATTAAATGTAAATAGTCTAGATAGAAGATAACAGGAACGGATCTAGCTAAACTGAATACAGTGTATATATATATATGCAACACCTGGGATGCATATATATACACAATACACTGTAAGTGCAGCTAACTGACTGACTGTTCTGCCTAATCTATCTAACTCAAATCAAATGACACTGTCTCTCTCTCTCTCTATCTCTCAGCACACCGGAACACACACTACACAGGGCCGCCGTGCAGGCGGCCTTATATAGTGTGGGGTGTGTACTAAATGCCCTGAGCCGTAATTGGCCAAAGCCACCCTGGCTTTGGCCAATTACAGCTCTCTCTACTGACAGCGCTGTGATTGGCCAAGCATGCGGGTCATAGTGCATGCTTGGCCAATCATCAGCCAGCAATGCACTGCGATGCCGCAGTGAATTATGGGCCGTGACGCGCCACACGAATTTAGCGCGAACGGCCCATAACGTTCGCAATTCGGCGAACGATCGAACAGCCGATGTTCGAGTCGAACATGGGTTCGACTCGAACACGAAGCTCATCCCTAGTCACAACTTTCTGCGTTGGTTTGCCCAGATTAAAAAGAGAATATAAATATTCATGGAATCAAGTTCGTTTGGAAAGATTATGCAGACTGTAGGATGCTTACAGTATCTCACAAAAGTGAGTACACCCCACACATTTTTTGTAAATATTTTATTATATTTTTTCATGTGACAACACTGAAGAAATGACACTTTGCTACAATGTAAAGTAGTGAGTGTACAGCTTGTATAACAGTGTAAATTTGCTGTCCCCTCAAAATAACTCAACACACAGCCATTAATGTCTAAACCGCTGGCAACAAACGTGAGTACACCCCTAAGTGCAAATGTCCAAATTGGGCCCAATTAGCCATTTCCCTTCCCGGTGTCATGTGACTCGTTAGTGTTACAAGGTCTCAGGGGTGAATGGGGAACAGGTGTGTTAAATTTGCTGTTATCGCTCTCACTCTCTCATACTGGTCACTGGAAGTTCAACATGGCACCTCATGGCAAAGAACTCTCTGAGGATCTAAACAAAAAAAATTGTCACTCTACATAAAGATGGTCTAGGCTATAAGAAGATTGCCAAGACCCTAAAACTGAGCTGCTGCACTGTGGCCAAGACCATACAGTGGTTTAACAGGACAGGTTCCACTCAGAACAGGCCTCGCCATGGTCGAAGAAGTTGAGTGCACGTGCTCAACGTCATATCCAGAGGTTGTCGTTGGGAAATAGACGTATGAGTGTTGCCAGCATTGCTGCAGAGGTTGAAGGGGTGGGGAGTCAGCCTGTCAGTGTTCAGACCATACACTGCACACTGCATCAAATCGGTCTGCATGGCTGTCATCCCAGAAGGAAGCCTCTTCTAAAGATGATGCACAAGAAAGCCCGCAAACAGTTTGCTGAAGACAAGCAGACTAAGGACATGAATTACTGGAACCATGTCCTGTGTTCTGATGAGATGAAGATGAACTTATTTGGTTCAGATGATGTCAAGCATATGTGGCGGCAACCAGGTGAGGAATACAGACAAGTGTGTCTTGCCTGCAGTCAAGCATGGTGGTGGGAGTGTCATGGTCTGGGGCTGCATGAGTGCTGCCGGCACTGGAGAGCTACAGTTCATTGAGGGAACCATGAATGCCAACATGTACTGTGACATACTGAAGCAGAGCATGATCCCCTCCCTTCGGAGACTGGGCCACAGGGCAGTATTCCAACATGATAACGACCCCAAACACACCTCCAAGACGACCACTGCCTTGCTAAAAAAAAACTGGGTGTAAAAGTGATGGACTGGCCAAGCATGTCTTCAGACCTAAACCCTATTGAGCATCTGTGGGGCATCTTCAAACGAAAGGTGGAGGAGCGCAAGGTCTCCAACATCCACCAGCTCTGTGATGTCATCATGGCGGAGTGGAAGAGGACTCCAGTGGCAACCTGTGAAGCTCTGGTGAAATCCATGCCCAAGAGGGATAAGGCAGTGCTGGAAAATAATGGTGGCCACACAAAATATTGACACTTTGGGCCCAATTTGGACAATTTCACTTGGGGGTGTACTCACTTTTGTTGCCAGCGGTTTAGACATTAATGGCTGTGTGTTGAGTTATTTTGAGGGGACAGCAAATTTACACTGTTATACAAGCTGTACACTCACTACTTTACATTGTAGCAAAGTGTCATTTCTTCAGTGTTGTCACATTAAAAGATATACTGAAATATTTACAAAAATGTGAGGGGTTTACTCACTTTTGTGAGATACTGCATATCTGATTCACTTTGTGTTCCTTAACCACTTAAGGACTAGCCTCGTTTTGGATTTTAGGTGTTTACATGTTTAAAACAGTTTTTTTTGCTAGAAAATTACTTAGAACCCCCAAACATTATATATTGTCTTTTTTTCTAACACCCTAGAGAATAAAATGGCGGTCATTGCAATACTTTTTTTTGCACCGTATTTGCGCAGCGGTCTTATAAGCGCACTTTTTTTGGAAAAAATTTACTTTTTTGAATAAAAAAATAAGACAACAGTAAAGTTAGCCCAATTTTTTTATATTGTGAAATATAATGTTACGCCAAGTAAATTGATACCCAACATGTCACGCTTCAAAATTGCGCCCGCTCGTGGAATAGCGTCAAACTTTTACCCTTAAAAATCTCCATAGGCGACGTTTAAAAAATTCTACAGGTTGCATGTTTTGCGTTACAGAGGAGGTCTAGGGCTAGAATTATTGCTCTCGCTCTACCGGTCGCGGCGATACCTCACATGTGTGGTTTGACCACCGTTTTCATATGCGGGCGCTACTCACGTATGCGTTCGCTTCTGCGCGCGAGCTCGTCGGGACAGGGCGCTTTAAAATTTTTTTATTATTTATTTTACTTTATTTTATTAATTTTTTCACTGTTTAAAAAAAAAAAAATTGGATCACTTTTATTCCTATTACAAGGAATGTAAACATCCTTTGTAATAGAAAAAAGCATGACAGGTCCTCTTAAATATGAGATCGGGGGTCAAAAAGTCCTCAGATCTCATATTTAGACTAAAATGCAAAAAAAAAAAAAAAAGTTGTTTAAAAAAATGACACAAAAAAAGTGCCTTTAAGAAAAGTGGGCGGAGCCGACGTAATGACGTCGCTCCGGCCGTCCTATGGTATAGAGATGGGTGGGCGCCATCTTAGCCTCACTCGTCTCTATACTGAGGAAGAGAAAGGACCCGATCGCCTCCGCCGCTACCGACGGCTCGGGTAAGCGGCGGAGGGCGCGGGAGAGTGGCGGGAGGGGGGTGGCACCTCTCCCGCCGCCGATAACGGTGATCTCACGGCGAACCCGCCGCAGAGACCACCATTATCGTGTACAGAATCGCCGGCCCTAAAGATGGATACCTCGGTTGTGGCAGCAGCTGCTGCCGTTACCGAGATATCCATCTTTAAAGTAATGACGTATATATACAGTGGCCGGTCCTTTAAAACAAAAATTAAAAGTCGATTGGTGCTTAGAAACGACCTGTACTCAACACTGAAGATCACGTTTTAGTGAAGTCTGGTGTGCTAAAGGGAATGCATAGTTTTTTAAATAATTGTTCGGATGTAAAATAGATTAACTTATCAGTATGATGTTCTAAAAACCTTGTTTTAATGTATACGTTATAATTGTGTATGTAAATGTGGAACAGCAGTATTTGCTAGTTACATACTCAGGCTTTGCTTCCTGCTTTGCAGTGGCATCACTACAGTTGGTGTCAGCTGGTGCGGTAAAACATGGTGTCACCCCGCCCCCCCCATCGTCTAAATAACTATGTGCAGAGTGCCCCTCACCCCCATATACCCCCTTCTAGTACAATTCCGCTTTCTCCTTCCCTCATCCCCCCTCTCAGCACAAATCCCCCCCAATATTCCCCTCTTAACAAAAATCCTCATCCCCATATACCCCCTTTCAGCACAAATCCCCGTTCTCAGCACAAAATGCCCCCCATATCCCTCTTCCCAGTATAAATCCCCACCAAACCCCTCCTTCCTATATAAATTATTTTACCCCCCAAAAATCACCCCTCTCAGCACAAATCATCCCCCCATCTCCCCCCTCCCTACACAAATCCCTCCTTTTAGCATAAATCCCTACAAAACCCTTCCTTCTTACACAAATGATCTTATGAACCCCCCCCCCAAATCTCTCCTCTGATCACAAATCCCCAAACCAATATGCCCCTTTCAGTATTAAATGCCTCTTCTTGCACAAATTCTCTTATTCCCCCACCCAAAGAAAAAGTAATAAAAACACAGTGAATGAGGGACGCCTATTAGCAAAAGTATGTAGGCATAGGACACACCCCTTGCCACGCCCACTTAAAAGGGAATTATACAAAAAAAGACTAGTTATTCCCAAAAAGTGCTTTTTTTACCCCTACTATTCCTTTATACTGGCTTCTGAAATGCAGCAATTTAGATATTGGATGAAACACTTTTTGAAAGATAAAAAGTGCATTGTATATACAACTATATGGATCAAACCAAAATGAGGGACAAATGAGGAGGAAAGTATGACAGAGGGACGTTGCTCCAAATCAAGGACAGTCCCTCAAAATCAGGGACAGATGGAAGCTATCTACATGTACAGGATGGAAGGAGGGGTGGAATGGAGGGAACTTGTTTAACAGGATGAAGAGCCACTTTAAAGCATGTGATGTTTCTCCCTCTCCCTGTCTGCTGTACAGGAAAGCGCTGCATTAATCTGAGTCTATATCTGCCTGTAGTTTAGCGTTAACCCTTTGGGACTAAAGAAGACCCACTTCCCACCACCCCCCCTCCTAACTGATTGCTGAATTAAAAGTTCTATCAAAGTCCTATCTAAATGCCCCTTTTTACTTATCTTAAAGTGGTGTTCCGGACAAAATTCGACTTTTTGAATAAAAATACCCCTATAATACACAAGCTTAATGTATTCTAGTAAAGTTAGTCTGTAAACTAAGGTCTATTTTGTTAGTTTATAGCAGTAGTTTGTTATTTTATAAACTTACAGCAGGCCGTGGCCATCTTAAGTGTGGGCATCTGAAGTCAGACTGTATTTCTTCCTGGATCTCATCCTTGCAGATCTCGCACATGCTCAGTGCAGCACAATCAGTGTAATAGGTTTCAGGTCAGGTTTCCATAGCAATGGCAGTTTCAGAGGAAGTTGCCGTCCCTTCCCAGAAGGCATTGCAAACAGGAAATGATGCGATGGGCCGCGGCCAGGGAGGAGGAAGTGAAAAATGAATACAGCAGATATACAGTAGGTGCTGAGAAAAAAAATTAAAAAATATCCAATTTTTTTACAGTGCACAGTTTAGTGAGGGATGCTGAAGAGTTGTAAAAGTGGGTGGAACTCCACTTTAAGCTGTTGTCACGTATCACTTTAGCACCAAGTCCTCTCCTCTTTTTCTTTACTTCCTGCTTGGGGTCCATCTTCGGATGTCCATGTCACTGCCTGAGTGAAATGGACACTTTCTTTTGAACGGCTCAGGTTGTGGTCCTCTCAGGAGAGAGAGAGGATGACTGACCTCTTCACAGGGGGAAGGCAGGGGATTGGTGGCCTTGAGGTGCCATCGCAGGGCTAGATTAGTGATCCAAAACCAAAATTAGTGGGAGATGTGGCCAGAGTATTTAGGTGAGTGTTGCTGGTTTCACAAGGTAATGGGGAAAAAAGACTATCAGGATGAGTTAGAGGGGATGGGAAAAAGATAGTGTTATCCCAGAGTGGGGCATCTTATTTTCTTAACCATCTAACCATAAATTTACATTGAATTCATAAATGTCAAAAAAAAAGAAAAAAAGGCTAAAACAACTTATCTGGTGCCAGTAGTGACATAATGCCAAACCGTTGGTCAAGTTATCTTTTCGGAAGAGCTGATGATCAAAGCTGATGATCAGGTAGAGCTTCCCAATCAGTGATGCTTTAGCATACCACTTATGGTTGGTTACAGCGTGGTCCAGATGCGATTAAAAGAACTTATATTGAGGTCAAAGTAAAACAGTTCACAACAAACCTGGCAGAAGAAAGCCCAGCCGGGAACACTCACAGATGGCAGCAGCATGTAGAAGATTAGGTCTCTGCCAAGCTGACAGTCTGTCTTGAGGGGCAGAATGTGACTTCGTTGGTCCAAGCCCAAGTGGGAAAGTTACCAGGAAGAGTGGTGTATCCCTATGCTTTCCCTACTCGTCCAGAACACTTCCCTACCGATAACACTGTCCCTGACAGATGGGTGACCTGCCTCTACACTACCCCATAACTCCTAACTTTTTGTGATAAGGACACCTATTAGCAAAAAAATGTAGGCACATGAAACACACCTCTGCCACGCCCCCTTAAAGGAGACCTATACAAACAAAATGATTAGTTAAACCCACATGTGCTTTTTCTTACCGACTACTATTCCTTTATACTGGCTTTCAAAATTTACCAATACAGAAATTTAGAAACTGGATGAATGGTTTAGCATTGTGAAACACTTTTTGAAAGATACAGTAAATAGTGCATTTTATTAACAACTATAAATATCAGACCAAAATGAGGGACAAATGAGGAGGAAAGAGGGACAGAGGGACTTTGTTCCAAATCAGGGACAGTACCTTGAAATCAGGGACAGTTCAAAACTATGCTACCCACATGCCAAATGTGTGCCAAACTCAGGAGCCAGGGTCTTAAAGTGTTACTAAGCCCACAACAGTAAAATCAGTCTATATATGCAGTAAAGCATGCTTGTTATACTCACTGTGGGACCTAAGGGGTTAATCCTCTGCATTGTGTAAAAAGGCTGCTTGATCTTGTATGCACAGATCCTCCTCCTCTTCCACTGACTCCAGAACATGTCCGGATAAGACAGAGCCTTTGGATTCAGACTGCACATGCTTAGTTTGGTGTGTATTGCTAGAGAAGTTTTTTTTCTTGGAAGAGTGCATGTGATCAGCACAGGGCCAATCAACACTGTCCAAAAAGAGGGTCAGGGGTCCTGCAGCCTCATAGGACAGCTCAGTGCAGTATGAAAACTCGTCCTACAAGCTTCACCAGGAACTGTTAGAAGTCACAAGACTGCTATATACTGCTGATGAGAAAAGGTATTTAGAAGTTTATATTTAATTTCCATGTTCTGTGTACTGTGGGTGACCAGATGTAGTGAATGCAGGCTCCTGGGTTTAGTAACACTTTAAATGGTCTCTGCCTGACCCAAGATGGCCACCAGAGTCACATGGGCTGTCAACATCTATCCGGATTGCTGCTCCAGTGGCCCAGAAAACCATAAAGGAACCATGTTCCTCCTGACCCCCTCTCCCTCTGCACTGCCACTGAGGTTGAGCACCACCTGTAGTGGAGAAAATAGACTGCATCTGCCTACACACTAGCTTTTGAAAAGTAATCTGCTGCAATCCAGGATAGCCTCAAACCCAGGCAAGTGTGTTATGCAGATCTTGACTTTGTTCCAAGTCAGCGTTTAGGCAAGCCCCTCATATTCCATGTAATGCATGTAGTGGGGGAGCAAGTGCTGACATCGAGAAAAGTTGAGATTTCAATACTTTCTGAACCTGGTTTACAAAAAATTTGTATGTACCAGTATATTACAGTGCCTATACCACTCACATCTGTCAATTTGTACTAAATGCTGCATTGGTAGGTTCATTTTTTTATAGATAATATCTTGATATTAGTTTATTTGTGGATATTTCACATATCGGCTGCACCCTTACAAACAGCATTTGGTTGTAATGAAATACCACAAGGCTCCACAGGACCTGACAGAGACACCTGGTTCAGTTCACCCAAATTATTTCATCAATGATAGCCTGTTTGTGAACCAGCTCTTATTTTCGCATCCACAAAAGTGTAACATCCCTCTCTGATAATAAAAGCCTTTTGAGGCTGCTTACACTAGCATGTGGTGATGTGGCACAGTACAGGGCTATTCAGTGTCATAAAATGATATTTGGCAGCGTTATAATGCTGTCTATCAACTGTATGCTAATCTATCCGAGTTTTCATTTTATCATGTTTGGTCATCAAACTTTTATGCTGTTAAGCTTCTGAAATAAAATATGAAAGTTACTTTGAAATAAACACAATGACCAGAATGAAATTTTGTACGTTCTGCAATGTGTCCAGCTCAAAATCTACTATACCTACTGAGATCTACTCATAAGAGTAAAGCTGGCCATGCACTGGTAGAATTTTGTGTGAAAATTCTGGTTTGATTTTTTTATTGGGTATTTGAACAAATCAACATTCATTTGTGACCGTATGTATGAGAAAATTTGAAGAATGGAAATGTTTTTGGGTTTCTTATCTGAAAAAACTAAATTTTTACTGTTAATGCTGTGCTCAGTAGTTTGTATCCTTATTCTATGCTATTGCCAAGGATTGAAAGCGAACCTTAAAAATCTAGGGCAACCAAATAAAAAGCTTGTTGCAGTCAAGTGAAAATTCTTTGAGTCAATGATGAGCACATTGAATGCTCTGTTGAAGGATTTTTCATGAATGGTCATTTGAAAATCAAACATTGTATGGCCAGTTTAAAGGTATGTGTGGATTTGTCTGATAGTGAGGTGCTTTTTCTGGGTCAAAGAATGCCCTTCCCCATAGGGAAGCCCAACATTGTTCTACCTGTCAAGGAGCTGCATGCCTGCGTATACATTGTGTGCCAAGTGGGTAGTACTAAAAGCAGGGCTTGACAATTTTGCTTTGAATCCTGGAGCCAGCTAAAAAAGTTAGGAGCCAGTTTGTGCACATATGATATGTAACATGTGTATTGCAATCAGCGTTTTCATGTGTAGGTGCCCCAATGCATGTGTTTACATTTCTACGTGTTTATATGTGCGGATAGGGGACCTCAACATTTATTTTTTTCGGAAGGGTGGATTTTATGTGCTTGGGTATAACTATAATTTTTTACAAAAAAGTCCCCTATGTGATGATGTTTTGGTAACAGGTTCTCTTAAAATGTCTCCTGCATGTCTCCCCCACGCTCAACTGAATGCAATGAAATGAAGATTGCACTGCATTATGCATGAAGGTAAAACACCTTCTGTGTGCAGTTGGAGGCTCACCATGTCCTTGTAGAGCGAGGGTGCTGGACACTTTTTAGTGCCTACTGAGTATGTGGGATACAGTATAAAATCCTTGGTGTGGGACCTATAGGGCTCCAGCTAGACTGGTCAGGAAGCCACTCTTTTGTCCTGGAGTTTGAGCTTCCCCCAGAGACAAGAGGTAAGAGAAGAGTCCCAAGTCCAGGTAAATGAATTTAGATAGCCCAGGAGTTCTGAGTTGAGGGAAACGATTTTGGTCAGCCCAGGAATTCTGAGTTCAGGGAAACAATTTTGAATAGCTTAGGAGTTCTGGGTTTGGGGAAACAATTTTGGATAGCCTAGGAGTTCTGAGTTTGGGGAAATTATTTTGGAGAGTCCAGGAGTTCTGAGATGGGAGAAATGATTTTGGAGAGTCCAGGAGGTCTGTGTTGGGGTAAACAATCTTGAATAGAAATAAGTTTGGATAGTCCTGAGCTGAATTATATGGGTGAACCAAGTAATGTCTGTTTTGCAGAAGCTGGTAATGTGAAGCCCATTCTATACACCCTCAGAAGTTTCTTTCCACCTTCACAGAATTTAATGAGTTGAAACAGTAGATGCGGCGCTGTTCTAAAAAATATGTACACAATCCTGTACCAGGGATCTGAGTGCTCAAATGACACACTCTAACCAATGACTTATGTATCTGGACCATCTAATGTGCAAAAATATGATAATATAATAAAGTGACTGGTTCTATGATACAGCTGGTGACTGACAATTCATAAATTCATATAGTGAAGTGACAAAAGTGCACCTTTAAATAAAGTGACTGGTGCTTTGGTGAAACAGTTGATATACAGTCTTTTTGTAAACACAAAATCTTTATGCAGAAAGTGACAGGTGCTCTTCAATTGTGTGTTCTTTGTGCTGGTGCTTCTTATGGTGCCCCCTATAGGTATTGCACTCACTGGAAATAATCACCCCTCGAAAAGCTATAACACGTTCATAGTGTTTGCCATTGCACGGCAGTATCCAGATCCACGCCTTTAGTGACCGCTCTGTGCTTTACTCTTTTAAATGTTCATCTGTATTACCCACATGCAGAGAGAAGATGCTCCCATTGCATAATACCCATTTCCAAAAGTTTTATTGAGTGTATACAGTCGAAAAAACATACTCACATCCTATCTGTACGTTTAAACACTTTAAAACCAGGAAGCTGGGATGATTTGCGTGCCACGGCCCCAAACTGAAAGTGACACGTTTCGTCATCAAGACGCCATCTGGAACGGCACCATCTTGCTACACTTTCTATCCTTATATAGCATGTGGTGACCTGACGAACCCGGCCATGTGACTGGCGGACATTTTTGCTTGGTCCAGGGGATCATAAACAGCGGGATTTCCATTTAGTTCTTTATTTACAATGTTAATGACACAATTTGTCATATCTCTTTCTTATAAACTCACTGCTAGACTCCCGCTATGAACCCTCATGTCCCTCAGATCAGATGAATGGATATTTGCAAAAGTAATTGCAGGGAGTTTGAAAACAATAATGAATGACTTCATACATGAAGATCAAGTAGGATTTGTCCCAGGAAGGGAGGGGAGGGATAATGGAATTAGAACACTCCTGACAGTACAGAAAATTAAAGATACCAGAGCCCCAGGACTACTCCTGTCTATTGATGCTGAAAAAGCATTTGACAGGGTAGACTGGGGCTTCATCCAGAGTACCTTTGAGGCATTGGGTTTAGGAGCGAAAATGAGGAGCTGGATAAAAGCATTGTACACCCGACCTACAGCGAGGGTAAAGGTAAATGGGGCTGCCTCGGGACCAATCGAACTGTTTAACATCACTAGACAGGGGTGCCCATTATCTCCCCTACTGTTCGTAATGGCATTAGAACCCCTCTTAAAGAGGATAAGACAAAATCCGGATACTGGGGGGATAAAGGTAGGGGAGGAGGAACACAAATTGCCTATGCGGACGATATTCTATTTTTTATTACTAGCCCCAGGATAACCCTCCCAAACTTAATAAAATTCTTAAACGAGTACAGGGATATATTCAACTTTAAGATAAACCTGGCCAAATCAGAAACTCTGACCATCAATACATTAAAAACAGAGGAGCTCACATATCAAAAAGACTTCCCATTTGTGTGGGGGAATAAAGAATTAAACTACCTTGGGGTCAAAATAACAACATCTATGGAGACATTGTACCAAGCAAATTTTATACCATTACTGAACGATATTAAAGCAGAATTTTATAGAATCACAACAGGACAGCTATCCTGGGGGGAAGAATTAATATTTTTAAAATGGTAATTCTACCTAAAATTACATATAAGATGTACATGCTCCCAATCCCACTTTCACAGGCATATTTTAAGACAATACAAATGTTGTTTTTAAGGTTTATTTGGAGAGGGAAAAAAGCACGTATCAGTTTGGCACAGTTGATAAAAGAGAAGGCTCAAGGAGGATGGGGTGCACCGGATTTAAGAAATTATTACAACGCTATAAATTTAGCACGAATAATAGAATGGGCAAAAAAACAATAAGGAAAAGAGATTGGTAAAAATTGAAAGCACAATCAGTAAAGTCACATTGGGGAAGTTAATTTGGATTCCTGCACAATATAGGGAACTTAGTAAAGACACGCATGACATCACAAACAATGCACTCAAAATATGAGATAATTTATATAAAAGGGAGAAATGGGAACACAATTCACCTTTGATCCCACTGAAAGGCACAAAATACTTCACACCCGGGATGGAGGAAATGTTTGGTAATTGGATTATACAGGAAGGCATACAACTAAAAGATGTAATGGTACAAGATAAAATGTGCACTTACCAGGAATTAATACCAGGAATTAATAAACAAAAGAGAACTGATGGTGATAGCTGTTTGGCGGTATACCCAACTGAAACATTTTCTCGAGACGCTACCCCAACCTATAAGATCAGTAGAGAACCTACTCCCACTGGAGAAGATGTGTGTAGATAAAAACAAGAAGAGGGTGATCTCTAGGATCTATAAAATACTGAATGATTCAAAAGGGCCGGAGATACCGCCATACATCGTGAAATGGGAAAAAGAACTGGGAACACAGGTGAAAGGGGTAGAGATTCGAGAACTTTTGAAGCGGGTTCACTCTACGTCAGTAAACAGTAACATGATAGAGTTAAACTACAAGTGCCTGGCCAGATAGTATATTACCCCTGACAAGGCACATAATTGCCAAAGGGAAACATCACAGCTTTGTTGGAGGGGGTGTAAAGAAATTGGGACTATGGCCCACATATGGTGGCTATGCCCTAAAATTAAAATATATTGGGAAGAGATCAGGCAATTCATAACTGAGATTACTGACATAGAGGTTTCGGATGACCCGTGGGGGTGCTTATTCCAGGGGATTAGAATGCCATCTAAGCAATATAAGAGAACATTTCTCTCACAGCTCTTAAATGCCGCTAAATGCCTAATACCTAGACATTGGCAATATTTGGAAAGGCCAACACTGAAGGAATTGTGTAATAAAATAAATGATATGCAAAACTTAGAGTATCTTAGGTTCAGTGATGAGGAGGCTTTACAGGAATTTGAAGAGAAATGGAAGAAATGGTCAGATTACAAATACTCAATGCTGAAGTAATGGGAGTATAATGTATAAGGTAATAAGTATAAAGTTAAAAACAGAACAGGAATTATGTAGTTAGACAGGTGGAGAGAGTAGATTGGAGAAGCGTAAGAGGGATCAGGAATGAGATTGGAGACGTGTAGGGTGTTGGGGGGGGGGGGGGGAGGGGAATGGGGGGGTTGGAGATTGCACTATGAATGGTTTTTATTGCTGGTATTATGTAATGTGGAGACGAGAGGAAATCTAGCTATTTGTACTATGTTTTGATACAGAAAAAATTAATAAAGAAATAATAATTAAAAAAAAACCTTTCATCAAAAAAAAAAAAATGAAAAGATGAATGGATAAAATTTCCTTATAATTTCTCCGTCATGGTCCAATTATAATTATCAACCGGAAGTCCAGTGAATTGCTATGTGGGGGACACCACATGCTATATTAATACAACTGACAAGAAATAACATATAATAAGTCCCTGAGACCTGGATATATGGGGTAGAGAGGGGTCAATTGGGAACAAGAAAGAAACCACTGGGAAGAGAGACGAGAGGAACCTCACAGACCCCAAAGATGGGGAAGAGAAAACAGACCAGAGGCAAACGAGGGGGTCGTTTTTCAACCTGAGTGATATTATTTTAATGAATAAGAAATGAAGGTACTGGATCTGGGGTTGAAGTATGCACCAGATAAAGATCTAGATAAATTTGATGTCTATATTAATTTGCAAAAGTTTATTAGAAAACTAAACATAAAAAAGTTTTTTGTCTCCAAAAAAGGAGATCAACATAAACCAAAGAATTAGGAAATAACTCAATTTCTAATCAAAAAATGCAAAATAATGAAAGTCTAGAAGTATTCAAAAGGATGATAGAGGAGGATATTATGAAACTAAAGGTGAAAAAATTCCTGAGTCGCGAATTTCTGCCACAGAGGACCTCACTACCCGCCATGATGATGCCATCCACGCATTGCAGCGCACTGTCCAATCCCTGGTGGCTAAATCGGACGACGCCGAAAATCGTCTTCGGAGAAATAATGTGAGGGTCCTGGGTCTCCCGGAGGGGGCGGAGGGGGACCATCCAGCTGAATTTGCGGAAGCATTCTTTAAGAAACTTCTTAACTTGACTGAGGTCACCCCGACTTATGTGGTAGAAAGGGCCCATAGAGTCCCGACGGGCCGGAGCATCCCTGGAGCTCCCCCAAGGCCTTTCTTGGTGAGATTCCTCAATTTCAGAGATTGTGACCGCATCCTCCGTGAGGCCCGTAAACATCCCACCCTTCCTTTTGAGCACACAGTGGTGCATCTCTATCCTGACTTCTCTGCAGACCTACAAAGACGTCGCAAAACTTTCACCGATATTAGAAGACGACTTCGGGAACGTGATATTAAATATTCAATGCTCTACCCAAGCCGCCTACGAGTTCAGCATGGTGGTTCGGTGAAGTTTTTTGACTCCCCTGACGAGGCCAACACCTGGTTACTATCGTTACAGTAATTTTTGAGCCTTCTCTCCAGTCTGCAATCCTGGCTGCTGTTCCTATCCCAAGGCTCATATGTTCTAGTTCCGTGGCGGTTTGATTAACCTAGCATATTACTTACTATCATTGGTTAATACTGTTCTGGGGGGTTTTTGTGTAGTGCGGGACTTCTCCAGCCTGGCCTCTGTGTGCGCCATGTATCCCCCCTCCTTTTTTCTGGGAACATTTACCATTCATGGGGGTAGGGAAGGGCGCTAACCAACAACGTATCCATGTGAACAACTGACGGATATCCTTGCGGAGCCATGGAGCCCTACAGATACAGACACTGTCTTCAGGAAGATGGACATTAGTATAGATTTTTTGTGTTTTCTTTTGCATTTTTTTATTTTAATTTTTTCTATGGTCATGCCTTCCAGGACTTTTTTTGGACAAGTTTTGGGGAAAAGCTGCGTGCACACTTTGTTTCGGTTTGCTACACAGCAGCAGGGAGTTAATAGGGTTTTGGGATGTTTCTACTTAGCAGGTGCAGCCTTTCACTGTAGTCCCTTCGTTATGCAAATGGTGTGGTACACACATGATTTGCATGATCTACTTTGTTTTTTCTCTTTGATACAAGTACACTATATAATATATGTTGAGTTAAAATGTGAATATGGCAGGATCACGGGTTAATGTGATATCTTGGAATGTCCGAGGCCTAAACAACAAATTTCGCAGAGCCTTAATGTTTCAATATTTAAAGACGATCACACCGCACGTGGTGTTTTTACAGGAGACACATCTGGATGGGAGCAGGGTACTGGCATTGCGTAGAGCCTGGATACAGAGGGCGATGCACGCAACATACTCCACCTATGCTAGGGGAGTGTCAATCCTGATTAGCAAGGCGGTACCCTGCACCATACACCATGTCATCTCAGACCCGGGCGGCAGGTTCCTGATAGTTATAGCTGACATTAGTACATGTAAGATGGTCTTAGTTAATGTTTATATACCTCCTCCTTTTCAGGTACAGATTCTTTATGATCTCCTTGGTAAATTAGCCCCTTACATGCATCTTCCTCTTATTATAGCAGGAGATTTCAATGCCATACTCTCTGCCGCTCTAGACTCATCGAATGTAGCTAGGGTAGCATCTGCTGACCTTTCTGCCTGGGCGGATGCGGCCTCCCTGACAGAATTATGGCGATGGAAAAACCCCACCACCAAAAGCTATTCACACTTATCAAAAACACACAGGTCCTCCTCGAGAATAGATATGGCATTCGCTAACGCGCCAATGTTACAATTAGTGGGAGGAGCTAGTTACCTAGCTGGGGGCATTTCAGATCACACTCCACTATCGGTGCATATTAGTATTCCCTCGGCCCTTAGGGGAGGGGCATGGAGGTTAAACCCCGGCTGGTTGGAGGTGGAGGAGGTGTCCTCCCATGTGGCGCCACATTTCACTGACTACTGGAAAGATAATATAGGCTCGGCAGACCCCACCACAGTATGGGATGCGTTCAAGGCTTGTATGCGTGGACATTATATCTCGGCCATTAAGCAGGCCCGCAGGTCTCACAATAAAAAAGAACAGGAATTGCAGGAAAAAGAAAGGGTCTGTGAACTTGCTCACGCAAATGATCAGTCCGATATAACATATGAAGAGCTGCTAGAGGCAAGACGCGTGCTGGCACTTCACTTTACCGAATTAACACATACATCCAGGACAAAAAGAGCTGAATCCATTTTTGAGCAGGGAGATAAGAATGGAAAGTTGTTGGCAATGTTAGTGGCAGAACAGAGGATACAAACAAACATACCATGTATTAAAAACGACTGGGGAGACCGGTCTCACAAACCCAACTGATATTATGGATACGTTTGTGGAGTACTACAAGGCCTTGTATGCTCCCATACCAGTCTATGATAATCAAGAATTGGATGCATTATTGACGTCACTGAATGTGCCAGTACTGACCGAGATGGATAGGGACGCTTTGGAAGCTGACATAACTGACAAAGAAATTGAAACGGCTATCAGGGCCTTCCCTCCTCATAAATCACCCGGACCAGATGGTTTTTGTATTGAGTGGTATAGACTACATATAGAGGACATAGTTCCCAGACTGAGAGCCCTGTTTCATCATTGTCTTAAACATAAATGCCTCCCAGACTCATTCTTAGAAGCACAGGTGATTCTATTGCCAAAACCAGGCAAGGACCTTTTGACGTGCTCCTCCTACAGACCCATAGCACTATTAAATCAGGATCTAAAAATTTTAACAAAGATCTTAGCTACAAGACTGTCCCAAGTTATTACTACCTTAGTAGACATAGACCAGACGGGTTTCATGCCTCAAAAATCGACAGACACTAACTTACGCAGACTGTTTACTCATTTGCAGATTGATCATGACAAGTCAGGAACTAGGGTGGTAGTGTCCCTCGACATGGCCAAAGCTTTTGTCTCTGTGGACTGGAAATATATGCTGGCGGTACTGCGCCACATGGGGTTTGGGGACGTGTTCATGACCTGGATCTCATTATTGTATAGCAATCCCAAAGCGGTCATAAAGCTGGGCACCTCGGTCTCCTCCCAATTTACAGTGGGTAGAGGCACACGCCAGGGGTGCCCGTTGTCACCATCTCTATTCACCCTAGCGATAGAACCTTTGGCTATAGCACTGAGGAGATCCCCTAACGTGGGAGCATTGGAAGTGGGAGGTATACGGGAATGCATTGCACTCTATGCAGATGACATGCTACTTTTCCTAAAGGACGCAGGGCCGTCGCTAGAGGCAGTGTTTGAAATACTGGATAAATTTGCCATCTTTTCGGGACTGCAGGTTAACTGGGAGAAATCCAGTGCAATGGCTATTGACGCAGACACCCAGGCCTCAGCAACCAAATGGGTTCCCATTTCATGGGTAACCGAGTTTAAGTACCTGGGCATACGTATATCGCCCAGCTTTGGTGATTTTATGTCAATTAATTTACTCCCTGCATTGGTCAAGGTCAAATCGCAGCTTGATGCCTGGAAACATCTCCCATTGTCCCTAATTGGTAGGGTCAACCTACTTAAAATGAAGATTCTCCCAGTTTTCCTGTACTTCCTGCGGAACACACCAATTTGGATCCCCTGTTCTTTTTTTAGGAGGGTAAACAGCTTATTTAGCTCCTTCATATGGGCCACTGCACACCCCAGAATTGGTCTCCGTACTTTACAGGAGTCATGGGGTCAAGGTGGACTAGCAATGCCAGATCTTTTCAAATACTTTACAGCGGGACAGATGGTGATTGCTAGACGCTGGTTGATGAGGGACGATGGGGACTCAGCAACAGTATTAGAGGCAGCTCTCATGGGATCATATGAGAGCCTATCTTACTTAGTTTACAGGGGACCCCAAGCCTCCCCATCCCTGACTGCCTCAATGCGTGTCACTGTCCGTGCATGGGACAGGGCGCAAGTTTTGATGAAGGTTGAAGATGGGAGCTGGTCACAGGACACCCCCCTATGGTTTAACCCTAGACTATCACACTTTGGTGCGATCCCTGACCCGGTGATTTGGGCCAGGGTTGGCATTAAACAACTGAAGCACATAGTGGGGGGAAAAAAATTACTCACATTTGACCAACTTAAAGATAAATATAATCTTCCCAACTGGTATCTATTTAGATACCTCCAGTTGAGACATGCTTTTCTCACTCAGTTCAGTTCTGACACACTAGAGCTGGGCACATCCCCATTGGAGAACATGCTCGGGGCTGAGGACCTACAAAAACCGCTATCAACAGTCTACAAAGAACTATTTGTGGAAAGACCCAAAATGCTTAACAAATGTAAAGACACATGGAGTGCATTAGTAACAGATTTTGGGGGGGAAGATTGGGACGACATGTGGGATCACCCGTTCCAGACTCTGGTGTCGGCCAGGGATAGGCTCATTCAATTTAAAATACTTCACAGGGTGTATTATACTCCTGCAAGGATAGCCGGGATATATGGTACAGGTGCAACAGAATGCTGGCGATGCACGGTTAGCCATGCTGATTTTGACCGCATATTTTGGCAGTGTCAGCCGATAAGGGAGTTCTGGAAGGGGGTATCACGCACTATACAGAAGGTACTTTCGGTACCGATTCCTGTTACGGTCGCAGTCTGTTTGTATGGTCTAGTGGAGGAGTTGGCGCCCCGGAGGGCGCAAAGAACTATGATCTCTCTCTCCCTTTTTTATGCACGTAAAGCTATTTTATTGTGTTGGAAAAAACCTGAACCGCCCACAGTGTCTTATTGGAAAGGCATAATCAATAAAGCATTACCTTTTTACAAAGCAACATACTTAAGCAGGGGTTGTCCAAAAAAATTCGAAAAAGTATGGCAATGTTGGCTGGATGACAAGGACACTTTGAATTGATCTGCTACGGTGGGGGAGTGCCTTGGCAAGCACTCTAAGTATTGGGTAAAATGATGATGTAATCCTGATTAGATAATTATTTGACTGTGTGAGGATTGGGTGTACCATTGATCTGTAGCAAACGAAATATTTTATGAGTATGGAATGTGATTTAACCATAGTGAAAGCAATATTTAAAGGTTGTGCAAGAGATTCAGCAACAGTGAAAGGCTGCACAAGGGTAAGGGTTGGGGGGGGGCAAGGGAGGGAGAGGGGGGGGGAATTTTGGTACATGTTGTACTGTACTGTATGAGCTGTTAAAATGTTAATAAACAAAGATTTAAAAAAAAAAAAAAAGGTGAAAAAATTCAGACAAGAGAATATTTGGAAAACAATAAAGGAAATAGAAAAGAAGAAAGAAGTGATCATCCGCCAGCAGATAAGGGAGGGGGACTAGTGATCCTCAACAAAAGATATTATAAAACAGAAATTAATAAATTACTGAGCGTCAAAGACACATATAAAAAACTCCAACAAAATCCCAAAATAGAATTTGAGAAAAAAGTGAAATCCTTTATAAAAAAGGGAAAAGAAAAAGGTATTCTAAAGAAAAAAGAGGCGAGATACCTAACTACGGAATCAGCAAAAACCCTGGTAATATATTATGTACCGAAAATCTATAAAAATAAAGAAAATCCTCTGGGAAGGCCTATAATTAGTGGGATAGATTCCCTTTTCTCAAGGTTTGGAGAATACCTGGATAAATATTTACAACTATTGGTATCAGTAGGGATATCTTATTTAAAAGACAGCAGACAACTGATCTCAGAGTTGAGGAATTTGAAAGTGGAAGAAGAAGACATTCTAGTCACGATAGATGTAAACTCCCTATACACAAACATTATACAAAAAGATGGAGTCAGTAGTGTGGAATGGGCGTTGCAGAGCCAAACCAATCTACAAGATCAAATAAATTATATATTGGAGGGGTTGAGGATGACGATGAGCCACAACTATTTCTGGCACAAAGAAAAATACTACACTTAAACAAAGGGGGTGGCTATGAGAGCTAAATATGCCCCCAGTGTAGCAAACTTATTTCTAAATAGGTGGAAAGAGGAAAAAATATACAGTGTAAGAAGATCAAATTTAAAATGTACCACAGATATATCGATGATATAGTAATAATATGGAATGGATCTGAAGAAAAACTGCAAGAATTTTTGATGAAATTAATCAACACATCTATGGGATATCTTTCATGAATAGGGAACATTCCCAAGGGACAATTTATGTGTTTATACAGAAACTACAGTAATCAAAAAGACTAGGAGGAGCAATCCAACATACTAATAAATAGATTCATTGAAAAAGGTACAAGAGGAAAGACCTGGGGACCCTCAAAGAAAAGGTAAAATTGATAAATAGAGACACCATGATAGATGGAAAGAAGGAAAAGAAAAAAAACAAGAATATGCATATGGTCTTCCTTACTGGGTATAATAGACAATAAAAGGCCTTAGAAAAAGCGGTGAGAAAGCACTGGCCCATTTTACAATCAGATAAAGTACTAAAAACAATTTTACCTCATCGACCCACCTTCATCTACAGGAAAGCACCTTCCTTGAGAAACAAACTTGTGCACAACACTCCAGATCCATCCAGACAAATTAAATTGTTTAAAGAATGAAAAGGATGAGTACAGTCCACACAAGATATTTCCATTTAAGGGCTTATTGGCCCACTTTTATTTAAAGGTAAGTTCACACCAAGTTCCAAAAAACATAATCCATAGGTTTTCCCACGTAGGGGGTCTTCACCTTTAGTATTTATTTAGTGAAGAAATAATCATTCAGCCTCCTGGCTTATACCCACAGCAGTGCTACTCAGGCCTTCCACTTTAGACCCTAGTATGTCTCCCCCAGACCATTTTCTTGCCAACACTGTCCACATAGATAGCAGCCCTCCGCTGCTCTGGTCCACAGGCTTGAGTCTCAGACTCTTCCAGCACACACATGCACTCCTCTGGCTTCTCCCTTGCACACCTGTGCTTCTTGAGAGGGTGGAGCCCAGAACCATGGGCAGTTCTCTCCAAAAAGACCAGCACACACCTGAATAATTAGTTTGTCGGTAGTTCTGAAAAACCAGGACCCAGGACGGGAGATTTCATCCCACCTGGATCTCTTCAAAATCTCTGAGCTCCAGGTCCCAAAACATATTTTTCTAAACAATGAGCAAACTGTAAAGCCAGTTTCTTCCTAATTAAGCAAACCCCCTTGAGTTCCTCAACCTGCCTAGTTGAGAATCCTGCATTAACATCACCCTGGTGGGGCATTGCCCTGCCATAGCATATACTGTAGACAGGAAACGGCTTTAGTGCATTAGCAGCATTAAAATGCAACAAGAATATAAAAATTTTTAAAGCTGTTAATGTCTAGGATATGCAATGCTTTAGCAAACTAAATGTCCTTTGGGGATTAAATCAATTTTCAAACTTTCCCTGTCTTATCCAAGAAAAAAAAAAAAACATTTTGCAATTAATGAAAGCTGGTGGGAGACACAGCTTAAACTGTTGCACAAGGCCTATATACTGGCTTATATGGACTCGACTAATCCACTATCGGCTTTGTGCCCCTGCTGTAACTCGAGTTGTCCGACCCTTATGCATCGCCTCTGGAATTGGACTGTGACTCGTGCCTTTAGGCATCAAGTCCTGGGATATGCTCACAAAGTCATATCTACCCGTCTACCTGCCTCTGCTCTCTCTGTTTAGTTACCTCCCTCATGGGGATCAAAGTTCATCTCGAGAGTACATCACCTGCATTAATGGGTCCATCTTTGCCTATTAATGGCCCGCAGGGCTATTCTAAAGTCCTGGTTATCACCTTCACCCCCTCTCTACGTGGAAAAGTTGGATACCATGATTCAGAACTATACCACCACAAATCACTTTTTTCCAGGCTAGAAACCTTTCATGGAGTATGCTTTCACCGCCTCAGAGATAACTCAACTCATGGTGTCATTCCAGTTCACGAAATAGTATGCCAAAAAAACACTTACCGAATTTACTAGGAAAACTAAAACCCCTGCCTATGGAAGACTCCATTGGGTCCATTGGGTCTTTGCCCCCTAACACCTGCGAAGTCACTGTCACTTTGGTAGCTTAAGCTTATATTGCTTTGTTTTCTTTCGTGGCTGTATAAGCTTTCTTTCATCTCCTGATCTCTGAGGCCAAGCTTCAAGCTTTCTTCCGTAAACCTCTAGCTTAGTTTCATCTGCATCATGTGATCAGACTTGTTCTGGTCATATGCTGCAGACCTCGAGGGCAGGTAATGTCCATGCATTCTTTGATTTTTTTCTACATTTTAATGCTGGAATTGTTCACCACCATGTCCACTAATGGGGGAAATGGTTGTGACAATACAGAGTAATGTCTTACTGTTCTTATACTAGTGGAAATCTTAAGACAAAAATGTTCCTACAGTTTGATATTTCTTTCCATGTATTCTCTTGTTGTATTTTTGATATAACTTTTAATAAAGAGTTACAAAAAAAATAACATTTTGCTAGGGTGGCACTTAATTCCATGACTGCATACAGCTTATCACTTCCACTTGTTACCTAAGAACCAGTTAAGTTTCCTTTAGGTTTATTGAGTCAGCAAGACACCAGTGACTTCACTCTCGTTGTCAAAACTTCAAACATTTTAAAGCAAGTTAAAGAATTCCTTGCACACGCAGTGGGCCCTCTGCACTGAGTAATATAAATATTGATTAAATGGAACGTATTTCTTTATTCTTCTAGTAGTGTCTGTCTGCTTTTATGTTTCCAGGACCCTTTATTTAACTTATACAATTTTATAAAGTGTTTAGATTTGACAGAAGACCACGCAGCAAGCCAGCTCTGACCTCCCCTGACCTGGGCCATATATACAGCCCCGTACAGTTGTGCCACATGTAATTGTAAGACTGTTTAAACAAGGATTTGGTGAAGCCTATTAGACAACGCTGCATACAAGTCATGTCAAGTGCTGCATGTTTTTGTTGGGGTTTGCTTGTCAGCTCACAGAGTTTGACCTATCTCTGGACATCTGGCATGTTTCCAAAAGTCAGACTGAACAGTGTCTAGCTATCTGACACTTACGACTATCCCTAGGACATAACATTGACACAAGGATCAATACGACCCTATAACACTGGCCATATAAGGACATAATACAGAACCATACTTGGCAAAGACTTTGCGAAAGTACCCTGTAGGCTTCTTTGCTGTTTAACAAGGTGATTTAGAAGATAGAACATGTGTTGTTCACAGACATGCTGGTAGGTTAATTAGATCCTGTCGAAAAAAAAAAAAAATGGCCAAATATGTGTATGTTGTATGTGTATGTGTTTGTAAGCGCGTCGGGACCCCATGGGGTACAAAGGGCCGCGCTATACCACAGATGGACACCGGCGGCAAAAAGCACCCTGAGGCGATTCAGTTCGCATAGGTAGCGCTATACAAGTCACTCATTCATTCAGATACTTAAAGAAAAACTCATATATTATTAAAAAGAAAATCAAAAATAGATGCATTTATTTATGCAAAAAGTTATAGAAGCACTTGTGGGTCTTGGAATGGAGATATATCAAGTAAAGAGCTTATTTATTTATATTGTCCAATGTTTTGGTAGAACCCCATCCATCTTTGTCATCTTGCTAAAGAGGGATGGAGCTCCATTAAAACATTGTATGAAATAAATAAACTCACTTGATTAAGTGCACCTGGACTGTTACTTTATACAGAGTGCAGTGGCCATCCTTTGGCCCATCTATCTATATATAGTTTCTGTGAATGCCATCAACATGGCTCTCCAATCAACATTTACTATTTTTAATCCTTATGCTGCTAGCATTAGTAAATAGATAGAAAAGTATATCATATTTACTTGTTTTAAACATTTGTTTTATATTTCTTTAGTTACTTACTTGTTTCTTGCCTAGGAAAATGATGTCATACATCCCAGGAGTCTTCAGGAGAGGAGGGGAGGGGTTTTCTCAGCTAAGGACACTCGCCTGCACACATGCTTGAGCTAAGGGCAGATGGATTCCAGGAAGTAAATGCGACATGAATTATCTGCCCTTAATCAAGATGGCCATCGCCAAAAATGCTAGGGGGTGCTTTTCAATGTGATTTCTCAACAAAATAAAGCATGGTGACATGGATGGATGGGGGAGGAGGGGGTTTGTGGTGCTCAGATGCAGTGAAGATCCACTTTAAGCACTTGTTGACCGCACTATAGCTGAATGACGGCTACAGCGCGATCGTCTAGTTCTGGGACGTCGTCATATGATGGTGTCCCATGATCTTGCCCACCACACGCCCGCTGCTGGGCACTGGCAGCACGCTCTGTGATCGCAGTGTCCTTCGGACACTACGGATCACAGATTGGGGTAAAGAGCCAATCAGCGGCTCTTTATCACGTGATCAGTTGTGTCTAATCACGGCCGATCACAGAGGTAAACAGATACTGGTGATCATCACTCCTTTCCTCATGCTGTCAGCATGAGGACCTGAGAAGAGAGCCAATATCTGGCATCTCTAAAAGGGACATAAACACTGATAATCAGGGCACTGATTATCAGTCAGTCCCACCAGTGCCCACCAGTGCTGCCAATCTGTGCACTCTAGTGCTGACAATCAGTTCCTACCAGTGCTGCCAATCAGTGCCCACCAGTCCCTCCTCATCAGTGTCACCTACAGTATCAGTGCTGCCTATCAGTTTCACCTATTAGTGCCCATCAGTGCCGCCTATCAGTTCTGCCTATCAGTGCCCATCAGTGCCGCCTATCAGTGCCACCTCTTAGTGCCCACCAGTGCCACCAAATTAGTGCCCATCAGTGCAGCCTATCAGTGCCCATCAATGCTCATCATTGCCAGCTTATCAGTGCCACCTCCTCAGTGCAGCCTCATCAGTGTACATCAGTGAAAGAGAAAAATTACCTGTTTGCAAACTTTTATAACAAACTATGAAAACGTTTTTTGTTTTTTTTTTTGCATTTATTTAGCAAAAAATAAAAAAAACAGCGGTGATTAAATACCACCAAAAGAAAGCTCTATTAGTGCGGAAAAAAATGCTAAAAATTTAGTTTTTACTGTGTTGCATGACTACTCAATTGTCATTCAAAGTGCGGCAGCGCTGGAAGCTTAAAATTGGGGATGAAAGTGCCCAGTAGGTAAGTGGTTAAGCTGAAGGTTGGGTATGGCTTTTTTGCATAGCTGCATTTGTCCAGCTTGGACCAATGTAAGTATGTATGTGCCATACCTGTGGGATCCCTGTGGAAGCTGGAGATCATTGTAGCAGTCACTATTACTTCAGTGTTTGCTGTTAGCTTCTAGTTGGCATGCCAAGTAGTTGTCCTGCTGCATGGTGAACACAGGCAGCGCCATTCAAAGAACATCCTGAATTTTTCTCAGTACAGGCATTCCCCGAGTTATGGATGGGTTAGGGACTGCCGTTTTGTTCTTAAGTCGGAAATGTTCGTAAGTGTAATTGTTTTGCAGAACGGCAAAGACTTAGTTTTCCGATGTTTTCCGATGTTCTGTCAAGTAGCCGCGCATGCGCAGATGTCGTTTTTCAATGTTTTCCGAGGTGCCCGCCGTTGAAAAGTGGCCGCGCATGCGCAGAACGTCACGCCACCTCCCGTTCATAAGTAGGAGTCGTTCGCAAGTCAGAGGTTCGTAACTTGGGGACTGCCTGTAAATGCAAGATGCTCTCTGATTAGACGAAGCGGAGATTGTAATGTCACTGTCCCACCTCTCCACCTTACCCAATCAGAGAACGCCATACATTCATTGAGAAAATGCAAAGTGTTCTCTGAATAACGCCCGTACCGAGTGAATAATTTACTATGTTCACTGTGCAGCAGGGCATCCACTCAGCATGACACATGGAAGATAGTGGAATCACTGTATTAGTATAATGTGTTAGTGGAGGGTGCGATATTCCATAACTGACAAAAACAAGTGTAATTGTTTAAATAAAATTGTTCAATTTTTAGACAATTTTTTCACAAACCCTTATCTCTCTGCTTCTGTAAGTGGCTGAGCACCTATACCAGGTCAGATTCCAGCCAGCCTGTATAAAATGACTGGCAGTGTTTGGAGCTTTGCAGCAAATAGGGGTATAAAGCATACCATAGGCCAAGCAAAAAGATCATTTCAAATTAATCTTTTTGAAATTGCAGCTTTTTTTAAAGAATACAGTACCAGGTGAGCCTATCAAGAAGTTCCTTGTTTATACAATTCTTGTTGTAGCATACCTCCCAACTTTTTGAGATGGGAATGAGGGACACCTATCAGCAAAAGTATGCAGGCATAGGACACACCCCTTTCCACGCCCCCTTAAAGGAGAAGTGTAAAAAAAAAAACAAGATTGGTTAAACCCACAAAGTGCTTTTTTTTACCGTCACTATACCTTTATATTGGCTTTTGGAATTTACAGATGCAGCAATTTAGAAATTGGATGAAAGGTTTAGCGCTAGAAAACACTTTTTTAGATAAAAAGTGCATTTTATATACAGCTATACAGATCAGACCAAAATGAGGGACAAATGAGGAGCAATGAGGGACAGAGGGACATTGTTCCAAATCAGGGACAGTCCCTCAAAATCAGGGACAATTGGGAGCTATGTTGTAGAGTGACAATGCTCTGTCCCTCTCTCCTAAATGTTCTTCTGTGTCGTTACCTCTCACATGCACATTGCTGTCAGGAAACTAGCATTTTCACAAGGCCATTAACAATGGTAGCCCCTGGGTATATATATATATATATATATACAGTTGTGCTCATAAGTTTACATATCCTGGCAGAATTTATGATTTCTTGGCCATTTTTCAGAGAATATGAATGATAATACAAAAACTTCTCTTTGACTCATGGTTCCTGTTTGGCTGAAGCCATTTAATATCAATCAACTGTGTTTACTCTTTTTAAATCATAATGGCAACAGAAACTACCCAAATGACACTGATCAAAAGTTTACATACCCTGGTGATTTTGGCCTGATAACATGCACACAATTTGACACAAAGGGGTTTGAATGGCTATTAAAGGTAACCATCCTCACCTGTGATCTGTTTGCTTGTAATTAGTGTGTGTGTATAAAAGGTCAATGAGTTTCTGGACTCCTGACAAACCCTTACATCTTTCATCCAGTGCTGCACTGACGTTTCTGGATTCTGAGTCATGGGGAAAGCAAAAGAATTGTCAAAGGATCTGCGGGAAAAGGTAGTTGAACTGTATTAAAACAGGAAAGGGATATAAAAAGATATCCAAGGAATTGAGAATGCCAATCAGCTGTGTTCAAACTCTATTTAAGAAGTGGAAAATGAGGGGTTCTGTTGAAACCTAACAACGGTCAGGTAGACCAACTAAAATTTCAGCCACAACTGCCAGAAAAATTGTTCGGGATGCAAAGAAAAACCCACAAATAACTTTAGGTTAAATACAGGACTCTCTGAAAACATGTGGTGTGGCTGTTTCAAGATGTTCAAATGGTCTCTGGTTGGGGTTAAAGGGGAAATCCTGTGATGCCCTCCTGTGATGCTATCCCTAATATCTTTAAAATTTCCTATAAGCTCTGCCAACCATCTTTGTTCAGAGCAACGCTGACCCAGCTGATCCATTCAGAAGCAATGTAATGAGCCTGTCATTCTGCACAGCAATTATTCCCAGTTCCAAACGCTAAAGTTCAAGTCTTCACAGTCCTGCTTATCTAGACAGAAATTAGTCACCTCATCAAAGTCTACAGCAGTGTACAACATTGCATGTAGAGACATTTACGTTTCAGACAGGGAGTTTGAACTACACAAAAATGAGCATTAAGCAACATCCCTGTCCTAAGAACTTCCGAAAGTCCTGCTAAGTCCTATCAAATTAATGTAAAATTACATAAAACTCAATCAAGCTAAAGCTTGAGCATAATGGAATGTTTCCTAGAATATTTTAGCAGTTAATCTAATTATTTTACCAAATACCTGGAAATACTCTTCAACAGAATAGGAAGTTCCCATAAACTGACTTATTGCTCTTAGCAACCATAAAATGTCAGCTGTATTTTCTTTAGAGCTGGTTAGGAAATGAGAGAAGATATCTGACTGGTTGCCATGGGCAAAGCCTCTGTGTTTCCTTTGCCTTAGGTCTTATGAAGCAGTCCTTGAGTTTCGAAACCTTAACATTCTGTTTACAGAACGCGGGCAGTGTGGCCCTGTGCGTGGTTTGGAAATCCTCATTAATTCGCTCCCATTCATCCTGGTTACAAATGACCTATTTGTAACTGGCTCTTTCACATTGTATTAGAAGGACAAAGAGTCATAGATCTCCTTAGGCCACACCCAGCTGTACTTTCAGTGCCAGATGGCAGCAGCTCATTTGGAGTCAAAATTAAGAGTTTGCTTTGGAAGAATGTTATCATAGTATCATTTCTGTTGCACCTGCTCCAGCATGTGGCACTTGTTTGTTTTCTACCAAGGTCATCCAGGAATTATATACCCATCATCCAGAGTCTGTAAAATCCAAGTGAATGTAGTAAGGTGCTTATTACATGTCTTTACGGTCTTGCATTGCATATTGGTTGCAATGTATCAAAACTACATGTTTGGAGATACGCAGGTGGCTTAACTAGGATGGAGTGCCAACTATAGTTTTGAATCATCCTCTCTTCTGGGACTAGATTAGCAAGGTTTCCTTACTAGGAATGAGTGAAGCAGAACAGTAGAATCTAATGTAGGGATCTTTTAGCGCAGTGGGGTTAGCCTTTGGTACAGGGGATGCCACAGACAAGGAGTGTTTTCAAAAAGGGCTCTATTGTTATTATTATTATACAGGATTTATATAGCGCCAGCAGTTTGCGCAGTGCTTTACAACATCGGGGAAGACAGTACAATTACAATACAATTCAATACAGGAGGGATCAGAGGGCCCTGCTCGTTAGAGCTTACAATCTAGAAAGGAGGGTCAAGTGGAACAAAGGGTTGTAGCTGTGGGGGATGATCAGATGGACAAAATGAAAAATACAGTTGTTAGGTGTGGGTAGGATAGGCTTCTCTGAAGAGGAGGGTTTTCAGGGATCGTCTAAAAGCTAATAGAGTAGGGCAGTGATGGCGAGCCTTGGCACTCCAGATGTTTTGGGACTACATTTCCCATGATGCTCACCTTCACTGCAGAGTGCATGAGCATCATGGGAAATGTAGTTCCAAAACATCTGGGGTGCCAAGGTTCGCCACCACTGGAGTAGGGGATAGATGGACAGATTGGGGTAAGGAGTTCCATAGGCTTGGAGAGGCTCTGGAAAAGTCCTGGAGATGAGCATGGGAGGAGGTGATGAAAGAGCTAGAGAGCAGGAGGTCTTGAGATGAACTAAGAGAACGATTAGGTTGGTATTTAGAGATTAGGTTATATAGCTGGGGGCAGAGTTGTGGATGGCTTTGTAGTTAGTTGTTAGTATTTTGAATTTAATTTGTTGGGTGAGTGGAAGCTAGTGGAAGGATTGACAGAGCAGAGAAGCCGAGACAGAGCGGTCGGTAAGGTGGATGAGTCAGGCAGCAGCATTCATGATGGATTTATATTAGAAAGTGTCAGGCCTTCTTTATATTGGCGCATTACCATAGCTCAGACTAAAGCACATGTTACCACAATGCACATATTGAATGGCACCCCAACACACTGGTAACCTGGCCATACACAGTTCGCCTTTAATGTTAAGTCAGTGAGCTGCACCAGGACATTGTATTCTGACAGCAGCACTGCCTTTGCTGGAATACACTGATTAGCAGCTCATTTGTTACAGATGTTGATTGGTGGAGAAAATTATAACATTCCCCTTCAACAGGAGTCAATTAAACAATCCACTCTGTCATGCAGGGGAGCCCATACACTGAATGAAATTTGATCGGTTCCTAGTGGACCAGCCAAGTTGCAAGCGGTGTATGGCCAGCGTTACAATAGTTGGTAATGATCCCACACTGCAAAGCACCACAATACACATGCCATACGTTGCAGCGTGTTGCATTAAAGAAAAGGTGCCTGATATTTAGAGCATTAAAGGCTCCAGGCTCCTTCAGTAAAAAAAATTCAAAGTCAGCATCTACAAATACTGTTGACTTTTAATATTAAGACACTTACTTGTCCAGGGATCCAGTGTTGTTGGCATCCGAGCCTAGTTTTCAATCTGCTAGCAAGTGCTGCCGCCACCATCTCCACTATGGACCGGCTACGGGAGAAGGAGGAGGGGGGCCAAACTTTGGGCTGCGGGAGCTTGTACCTGTCAAAACCAGGTACCCACTCCTGCTTCCCCCTAAAAGGTGCCAAATGTGGCAGCGAAGGGAGGGTGAGGAGACAAGCAAGTGGCAAGTGGCAAGTTTTGTTGTCGGAAAATTTAAGAACCTGCTCTCAAATATTTGTTGGCAGACAACAAATGTTCTATGGAGCATTCACACGGTCGGACTTTCCGACAACAAGCTCACATCCAACATTTGTTGTTGGAAAATCCTATCATGTGTACAGGGCATTAGAGTTAAATTACAAGGAGGGTTAGATTTAAGTTTAAAAAGGGTTAAAGAAAGGGTTAGAGTTAGCTTGAAGGAGGGTTAGAGCAAATGGGGTTCAAGGTAGGATATCATTGTCAGTGATGGGAGCTCTACACTGAAAACTGTCCAAATACTTGATGCTGATACTAAAGCATTAAGGATCATCTGACCTGTAGACAAACAGTTTAGGGAACCAGGTAATCATTATTTAGGAATTGATCTCACTCTATAGTCAGTCTGAGTGGTGCTCTGCAGGGGATTTCAAGAGGCTGATATGAAGCCAAATTCAAGTACTTACACCAGCTGTGTTAAAAATACATGTCATTGTTTTGTAATGAATGCATAACTACATTAACTGGAGCATTTTTTTTATAGATGGTGGAAGTTCTGCTTTTTGAAATTGCTTACAGCCTTATGACCGATTTTTGGCTATTTGTCTATTTTTATGAAAACAAGGACTTTGAGATAGTCAAGAGGTTCCAAGCAGCATTACGTGAAATCTTTCTGTAGCTGCAGGTGTGTAGGGACAAAAAACCCTGTTGGAATACAGAAAAAAAACAACCAAGCCATGTCTGTAAAGAAGAAACAGCGTTCTCGCTTTTTCTGCTGGCCGCGCCATCATACTGTTCTCTTTCTGATGCCAAGGACATTTCTACTGGAGTCCATGCTAAAAGTGACACTTGTGGGATGGGGGCGGGGGTTGGGGGTTGTTCCCTTGGTTTCCCTGCAGCTCTTACTGGTTCACTTCTTCGACATCACTGATAAATCAAAAATGGTTGCGCCAAGTGTCAAGAACATGACAATAACTGCTCTGGCAGTTTGGAAACCTCTCTTTTGAATCTTGGACGCAGTGGAATACTTCCAAAATTGCAGCCAGAGCTCCAGCTTTGAGGTCTTACCTGCTGGTAAGCGACTTGTGAGTGGGGTGTGCACCTGGCTGTGGAGTACTGTATATTCATATGGATCACTGGATTCTGGTGGCATATGTGTTTACTGAAGGACTGTTTGCACTGAGCACTTTTTTTTCTTTGTGATGAACTTTCTTTCACGTCACTACTGTTTTCTTGAGCTCCCAGTGATGTTTTCCATTGGGGTGGAGTTCCAGGGGTGCCAGGAAAACACTATGGGGTTGGGACCCTACTAGGTTTTACTGGCAGTTGGTCAGGGCAGTATTGCTTTTCTTGCCCCACCACTTCCTAGGCAGGCCTTTTGTCTAACCTAGAGCAATTATTATACGGGCTGAAAGGCCTGCCAAGTGTACTGCGCTATTTATTGCATGGGCACTTGCACGGCACATATGTGTTTGTGTCTTTAACACCACATAGATGGAAAATGCAAGTTTTTGGAGGCCTGCCATAAAGTTGGGGAGAGGATCTGTGACCTTATTGGGTCTTTTTTCTCTCCTCAACCTGTCTTTGGGAGAGTAATCACCTAATACTTGGTGGACTGGCTTTGGCTGGTCCCTAGGAATCGGAGGCCACCTGATTTCAAACAGGTGGATCAGAGGCTCTTGTCCCTATCGGGAGCCCTGTGCCCCAGAAGGTTCAGGAATTCGAGACTCTTCCTGTATGGAGGTTGGACCACAAGCACCCCAATGCACTTTTTTGTATGCTGTGATTTCACAGTTCACTTTTTTGTTCAAAGGTTTTGTCAAAGATGCACTACAAAGTGGAGCTCCATAAACAAAATCACTACTGTATCCTGTAATGGGGGGAGGTCAGAGGGAGGAACCAATGAGAGCTCAGAGATTGACAGTTCCAGAAGTGTTGGTTTCAAAACAAACTTCAAATAAAGATTTCTCATCATCGAAGTTCAGCTGTGTGGACAGCAGGAAATGTGAGTATGTGGTGTTTTCTTTTACAGGTAAAGGAAAGGTAAGGGAGGCGTTGGAACTTTAAATATACCCCTAATGTCACTTAGGTATCATTCAACAGAACATACAAGTAAATAAAAAAACACTATTTTATAAAATAGTTTAAAACCATATAGAAACCATTATTAACATTAGATACATCACAAAGACAAGCAATCTGTGTCCTTCAAATGAGATCTACACATTTCACGGAGATACCACTTCTTCAGGACCCGCAAAGGTTTTGTATGTTCAGAGAGCTTGTTCACAATCATAAAAACAAATCTACAAAAAAAGAATAGAAAAAGCAATAAACAAACAAAATAAATTAAATAAACTATCACATTGACATATTGCACAGGTAAAAACCAATGCAATATGTCAATGTGATAGTTTATTTAATTTATTTTGTATTAATTTATTGTTAACATACGGTACAAAATCTTTGTGGGTCCTGAAGAAGCGGTATATCCATAAAATGCGTAGACCTCAACTGAAGGTCACAGAGCGCTTGTCTTTGTGATGTATCTAATGATGGGCACAGTGGTGTAGTGGGTAGCACTGGTTCTAATCCCAACCATGACACTACCTGCCTGGAGTTTGCATGTTCTCCCTGTGCCTGCGTGGGTTTCCTCCGGGTACTCCGGTTTCCTCCCACACTCCAAAGAGATGCTGGTAGGTTAATTGGATCCTGTCTAAATTGTCCCTAGTATGTATGAATGTGATTTAGGGACCTTAGATTGTAAGCTCCTTGAGGGTAGGGACTGATGTGAATGTACAATGTATATGTAAAGTGCTGCATAAACTGACGGCGCTATATAAGTACCTGAAATAAAAATAAAATAAAAAATAAAATGTTAATAATGGTTTCTATATGGTTGTAAAATGTATTTAATAAAATTGTTTTTTTTTTTATTTACTTATATGTTCTGTTGAATCAGACCTAAGTGACATTAGGGGTATATTTAAAGTCCCAAAGCCTCCTTTACCTTTCCTTTACTATACATATCGGGATGAGTCACTCCACTAGTGTCTTTTCCACCTAAATTACTTCTTTTACAGGTGTAGAATTGCTGGTTTGAATTTTTTTTGTAAAGCAACAGGTTTGCTGGAAGGGTTCACTTTAAATGCTTCTGTAAGTAATTTAAGTGACATCTATGGTCATTGTTTGTAGGAATAATTTCAAATATGCATTGATTTATTCAGCTTATTGTTACTTTTTCCTGTGCATTTTTTCTAAATTTTATTTGACAAAGGAATGTTTCAATGGTCATAGTTTAAGATCTCGGTGGTGTCACGCTTCCTGAGCACACAAAGGCCCCCTTTTAAAATAACAGTTCTTCAATTCCCTTTGGCAAAGCAACAAGGTTAAGCTATTTCAAAACAACTGTTTTGCATAATAAAACATGTTTTTGGACAACAGTGTGGTGCCATTAAATGCCCATAGTAAGACAACACTTAGAACAGAAAACACTGAGCGATTGTACTTAGATACGTATTAGAGCATGAAGGTGATTTTCAAAAAAGGTATATATATATATATATATATAGATATATAGATATATCTATATATAGATACAGTATATGTATGCAGTGCTGGGACAAGGTCTTCTAGAGCCTAGGGCGAACATGCCAAATTGCACCCCCCCCCAAAATGTATGTATGACTATTATGTGTCAGCAAAACCCCCCTCCCCCCCCCCAAAAGGAAATCAGGCTTGCATGGTTATCCCCTAAGCATAAATTCCCCTCCTCCCAATAAAAATCAGCCCCATGCTAAAATCCCCTTCCCAGAGGTGGGGCAGGGGGGAGGGATCGTTTGTTAGTAGTGACCTGGCCATTTTATAGATGCTCCTATCCTCGTATTGATTAGTTGCTCCAAATTAATAACTACTGCAGTAGGGAACAGACACAAAAGATACACTCAGCACCTTTCCAAATAACTATTCTGCTTTATTATGATGCAATTGAAGGTTTTTATACACATGATTGTGTAGGTATCACATTAAAATTACAATTGTACGTTTGTGGTAACAAGGGGCGTAACATAGGCAGACTAATTCTAACCAGGACTCGAAAGAATGCAAACATGTACTGAAAACATTATTAGTGCCGTGTGCACAGTGTGGGCAGTTTGCAATACATACAAAATAGGATACAATTATATACAGAACTTACAAATTGTGTATAGTGTATGGTCTGCGACTAGTTATGCCTGGGTATGCCCAATAGGCTTTGTGTGGTATGATATTCTCTTTCAAAACCAATAAAAAAAGAATAAAAAAATTTAAAAATCCCCTTTTCAGCATGAATCTTTGCCCCCCCCCTCCCCCTCCCCCCCCCCCCCAGCTCAAATCCTCTCGATCCCTGTATGCCCCCAACATAAGCACAAATTCTCTCCCTCCACTCCAAATACCCCCTCCCAGCACAAATTCTCCCCAATCCCTTCCTACCACAAATCTCCCCCCCCCCAACCCCCCCCCATCACAGACACCCCCAATCACCCCTGCTAGCACAAAGGTGTGACCCTAAGTGCATGGGGGGACCCCATTCTGTTACTGGGAGTGAGGTAACAGAGGTACACTGGACTGGTGGAGTGAACGCAGGCTCAGCACTTCCCTCTTAATGCAACAAGTTGCTTTTCAGAGGAACTCTGTATTCTTATTACTGCACACAGTGAAGACTCATCTCTAAGTCAGGCAACTGCCTTAATGTTAGATTCTTCATGTGACCGCAGTCTATGCCTGGCCCCGAGCATTGATAAGTGTGCACCGTGCAAAAGGTAATGCCATGTGCAGGGCGAGTAGGCCCTGCCCACAAGTGGACAGTGCAGTCTCCAGACAGTCTGTTTGGTTGAAGAAGGGAGAGGGGAAGAGGAGGGAGAAGCAGGGGAGCAATGTGCCATCCTAGGCTATGAGGCTGTGTGGTTCTATTGATGCACAAAGTGTAGGGAAACCCAGAGGTTGATTTACTAAAGACAAAAAGACTGTGCACTTTGCAAATGCAGTTGCACTCATTTCCCCCAGAGCTTAGTCAATGTGGCGAAGCTCTGCTGATTTCCATCATCCAATCATGTGCAAGCAAAAGATTCAATTTTTTATTTTCCCCGGACCTGATTGGGTATTCTTTACATAGTAAAGCTTCACTACATTCACTAAGCTCTGGAGTAAATAAGTGCAATTACACTTGCACACTGCACAGTCTATTTGCCTTCAATAAATCAACCCCACTGCTTCTAGTCCCTGCATGCAAGGGTGGCTCCATTGGACATTGCAAGAGAAAGAAGACACCCTGGAACTGGAAACCTGGGGCAGCAGACATGGCACCAGCTTAAACTGGTACATAGGCAAGGAATAAATAATAAAGATGCTGCATACTCAGTGGTTAAATCAGCTGCTGAACGTGCCTAAAGAGTTAGGGTTTAATATAATTTATAAGGTAAATCAATTCAAACTCAAAAATATATATGTGAATATACAGTCGGCACACTCTTCTTATTTTTTTCTCCCTAGTAATGTTTGATCAAGCCACTTTAGTGTTCAATATAATTTCCCTGGTAACCCGGTCTTTTACAAAAATCGAATTTGAATGGAACTCATAAATTTACAGCTCCACCAAATATAGTCTCTTTTTAGTCCCTTTGTTTCTTCAATTGTCCCTTCTTCATATCCACTACCACTTGGACATAGATGTAGGTCTAAAAGAAGGAGGTTGCACAGGATTGGGTCAATGGGCAGTAACTGCAGCCTAATGCCCCGTACACACAATCGGACATTGATCGGACATTCCGACAACAAAATCCATGTTTTTTTTCCGATGGATGTTGGCTAAAACTTGTCTTGCATACACACGGTCACACAAATCTTGTCGGAAATTCCGAACGTCAAGAACGAGGTGACGTACAACACGTACGAGGAGTTCGAAAAAAATGAAGTTCAATAGCCAGTGCGGCTCTTCTGCTTGATTCCGAGCATGCGTGGCACTTTGTGCGTCGGAATTGTGTACACACGATCGGAATTTGTGCAAACGGATTTTGTTGTCGGAAAATTTGAGAACTAGATCTCAAATTTTGTGCAATGGAAATTCCGATGGAAATAGTCCGATGGAGCCCACACACGGTCGGAATTTCCAACAACAAGCTCCGATCGCACATTTTACGTCGGAAAGTCCGACCGTGTGTACGGGGCATTAGAGTTCAGAGCTGTCATGTCCACAAAGGGTAACAGGCAATAATTTTAAAGGTTGAATTAAAGCAGTATTAAACAAAAAGCAAACATTTATTATAGTGCAGCTTACTAATTCTTAGATGTGATGGCTGCATTCATTTTTTATAGGCTTTCTTCTATTTTCATTTGGTGATCTGGCCAGTAAGTCTGTTTTTCAAAAGAACACACTCTACAGCAGAATGTATCAGTTAGAGGGATGTAACAAACCATTTAACACTGTCAAGGGTGCTTATAATGATCAGTTTTTCTTTATTAATGTAAAACTTTCATCCCAAAAGGAAAAAAACTGCTGTACCTGCTTATAAAGTGTTACCTGGAGTTTGGCTTTGAAGTGGTTGTAAAGTCAAATAAATATTACTGCCAGCCCCTCTGTTCTACTAAGCGATCCTACACTGTGTACATATCTGTACAAAAATTGTCCCTATAAATACCTTATTTCAGATCATTTATGGCTGGTCACATGACCTCCAGCCACTCCCCCCCCCATCTAAGGGCAACAGCGGTAGGAGCCTAGATCCCCCTCTGATGTCAGCCGGGAGGAATTGTGACCATTGTGTTCTCCACTCATCCCTCCCGCTGTAGCCCTTAGATTGGGGGGAGGAGAGCGGCCTGAGGTCATGTGACTGGCCAGAAACAATCTATAACAAGGTATTTACATGGACAATTTTATAAAAACATGTGCACAGTGTAGGATGGCTTAGTAGAACACAAGGGCTGGCAGTAATATTTATTTAACTTTACTGCCAGCTACTAATAGCTGCAGAGAGAAGAGCAGCAGGAAGGCACGGAGGCACATAATCTGACCACAGTAATCATGGATCAGAAGCCATGATTACCGTGGTCAGCACACTAATGAGGACACAGGAACAGGCAGGATCAACCAGGTTTTTTTTACAGCATAAGGAGGGACAGATTAGATAGTACAAGCACTGTGCTGTTTAACCTGCTATAAGGAAACAGGATCTTTTTATTATTTTTTTTTTAGGGTTACAACCCTTTTTAATTATGTTGTGTATTTAAATCTGCTAGTACATCTAACACTGCCCTCCCTCCAGAGTGACAATGCTGCTGTCCAGGGCTTCTGTTAGAAATCACCGGGACCCATACAGCCTACCTGACAGACCCCCCCCCACCCCCACCCACCGGCCAGAGATGTCTGAGGACATAGATTGATTGGTCTCTCTCTCTGCAGACTCAGCTGCACAGGTGAATGCATTGGAAGTGCTCTGAGGCTTCCTGCTGATTCACGAACTGAAGCATAATAAACACAGTTTATTATGCTTCAGTGATGAATGAACACAAGAGTGATTGGTTCTGATCACTCACTGTGTTCATTCAGGGAAGGAAGGAGCCAATAAATTATATTTTATCAGCCGCTTCTTCCACTCTCTATGCTGAAACATACCCCTATGTGCCTGCAACAGCTGTCAGCAGGAGAGGCAGGAGGGAAGCCTGCAACACTGCGGTGGAAAGGGGCACACAAAGGGGCCCGGAGAGCAGATAGAAGGGGCGCATGTGCTAAAACCAAACCCCCTGCAGTGAAGTCAGATGGAGAAAGAGGAGGAGAAGCTGGCAGCACTGCAGGGTGAAGCAGAAGAGGATTGGTGTCTGCAATAAGGTAGTACAGATGTCCCTCTAGCTCAGCAGGTGCCTGGGCCCCCCTTTTGAACTGATGGGGCCGGGCCCAGTACAGGAGGGCTGGCTGCAGGGTTGACAACCGCCAGTAAATTTACTGACAGTTTGTAAAAATCTGTGATATTTTAACAGCTGCCAGTAAATATCTGGGGCTGATAATTTCATGCTGTGCTGACTTTTAACCACTTGCTTACTGGGCACTTAAACCCCCCTCCTGCCCAGACCAATTTTTAGCTGTCACCGCTGTCACACTTTGAATGACAATTGCGCGGTCATACAACACTGTATTAAAATTAACTTTTTATAATTTTTTTCACACAAATGGAGATTTCTTTTGGTGGGATTTATTCACCACTTGGGTTTTTATTTTTTGGTAAACAAACAAAAAAAGACAAAAAAACAAAAAAAACAAACATGTTTCATAGTTTGTTATAAAACTTTGCAAATTTTTCTCCTTCATTGATATTCGCTGATGAGGCTGCACTGATAGGCACTGATAGGCTGCACTGATAGGCACTGATAGGCTGCACTGATGGGCACAGATAAGGTGACGCTGAGAGGCACTGATAAGACGGCACTGATAAGACGGCACTGATGGGTCCTGATGAGCGGCACTGATGGGTGGCACTGATGGGTGGCACTGATGGATGTCACTGATGGGCACTGGTAGGTGGCACTGATGGGCACTGGTAGGTGGTATTGATGGGCAGCACTGGTGATGAGGCACTGATTGGTGACATTTATAGGTGGCACTGTGGGCACTGATAGGTGACACTGTGGGCATTGATGGGTGGTACTGTGGGCACTGGTAGGTAACACTGTGGGCACTGATGGGTGGTACTGTGGGCACTGGTAGGTGGCGCTGGTGGCCACTGGTAGGTGGCACTGTTGTGCACTGGTAGATGGCACAGGTGGGCACAGAAGCCTCTGCAGAAGCTCTCCACGATTGGGACTGATGTCCCTCTCACAGCCGCCGGTGGTCGGCTTTTTTTTCCTCTCCTCACGCTGCCAGCATGAGGAGAAAAAATAGCCGATTAACGGCTCTGTTTACATCACATAATCAGCTGTCATTGGCTGACAGCTGACCACGTGGTAAGGGAACGGGATCGACCCCATACTCCGATCTGTGATCAGCCGAGTCTCATAGACTCGATGATCACAGAGCACGCCGCGCGCACCCTGCACAGGTCGCTCAAGCACGCCCTCCCGGCAAAGTAGGTCCATAGACGCCCTCCCAGCAAAGCAGGTCCGCGCTGTAGCCATCTTTCAGCTATAGCGCGGACAGGAAGAGGTTAAGTGTAAATCAAGCAAATGACTTTGTTATGGGTATTGTCAGTGTTTCCATATCATGTTTATACTGTTCAAATATTCACTGTGTTCATTTTCAATGGGAGTTCCATAATTTCTCAGGTTGCCAGTAAAAAATGTGCTTCGCCAGTAAATTTTCCATGTTTTGTCAGTAAAAAATGTTGCGGAAGGTTGGCAACCCTGCCTGGCTGTACTGCCTTATCAGCAGCCCTGCTGCTGTTCAAAGGTGTCCCCTGTGCTCATTCATCCAGAGTGGGGGCACTCTTATACAGGAGGTATGTGACTGGCCAGATCACCAAGTGAAAACAGAGAGGGGAAAAAGCCTAAAAAAAAAGAAAACTAATGCAGAAACCTTATCTAATGATTGGTAGGCTACAATATATTACATTTTTGGTTTTGGGTTTAATACAACTTTAAGGTAAAGTGAGCAGCCTTTATTTAACAGCGGTGCAAGGTTTCCTAGACTGGCATTAGCAGTTCAGTGTACAGTTTTACTGGTATTGCATTTTAACGGAGTGACAATAAGGGAAATGGGCCCGGTGACTGTGCCTTCCCTGTGTGAAGGAGCCATAATCGTGTGTGAATCTGTAACAGGAGATGTCAGAATGTGCTCCTCTGTGTCTATATTTAGGCCAAGAGGCAGACATACCGTATTACTGAAAAAAAAAAAAAAAAAAAAACTTCCAGGAGGGGAGTCAAGGCCCACGTGACACCCGAGTAGTACTGATTGAATTTTCTAGATGTCTGTGTAAACTTTTTATAGAAATGTACGCGGCCCGCAGGTCTTACCCGGCTTGCTAAATAAACAGGGGTTCATCGCTATCAAAATGTGTTATTGGAAAGCAAGTGGCTTGCTACTTGAGCTAAAGAAAACAGCGCTGGCAGCTGCTGCTGCATGGAAAAAAAGCCACATATGTGTCTAGGATCCTTTTCCTATATAGCCCATACGTTGGAGCTTTCCATTAACTTATACAGCCAAAGCAGTTTGTATCTATTGCTGCAAAACCAGAGGGGCCTATTTATTGAGGTCCTTATTTGTCCTCATCACAATTCATTAAATGGGTTGAGTTTGTTGTTTCAGTTCACAAATTCTTCACTTTAATGCCGCGTACACACGATCGGATTTTCCGACAACAAATGTTGGATGTGAGCTTGTCCTAACATTTGTTGATGGACTTTCGGCCAACAAATGTTGGCTAGCAGGTTCTCAAATTTTCCGCCAACAAATGTGTGTTTTCGGACTTTCCGATCGTGTGTACAAAAGTCCAAAGCACAAACACGCATTCTCAAAATCAATGCTCACCAAACACAATAGAAGAAGTAGCCCAAAGGGTGGAGGGTGACTATTGAACTTCCTTTTTATCGGCTCATCGTATGTCTTGTACGTCACCACATTCGTAATTGTTGGCCAACAGTTGTATGACCATGTGTATGCAAGACAAGTTGGAGCCAACAACCTTCAAACAAAATTCCACAGTTTTGGTGTCGGAAGTCTGATCGTGTGTAGGGGGCATTAGACCTCAAAGTGCTTTAAATAATTGTTTTGGCATGCTATTCAAATTTCTCACATTTCTAAAAGTGCACCTGTCAGGAACCTACTGGTAGAGAGAGAGAGAGGTTCCAGCACTGCAATGCGGTCACCTAAAACATTTCTGCTTCAATACATTTTCATTGAACATGTTTTTACAGTGAGAGAAAAAAGTATTTGATCCCCTGCTGATTTTGTACATTTGCCCACTGACAAAGAAATGATCAGTCTATAATTTTAATGGTAGGTTTATTTTAACAGTGAGAGACAGAAAAACAACAACAAAAATATCCAGAAAAACACATTTCAAAAAACGTATAAATTGATTGCATTTTAATGAGTGCCCCCTTCGCAAAACATGACTTAGTACATGGTGGCAATCACAGAGGTCAGACGTTTCTTGTAGTTGACCACCAGGTTTGCACACATCTCAGGAGGGATTTTGTCCCACTCCTCTTTGCAGATCCTCTCCAAGTCATTAAGGTTTCGAGGCTGACATTTGGTAACTCGGACCTTCCTCTCCCTCCACATATTTTCTATGGGATTAAGGTCTGGAGACTGGCTAGGCCACTCCAGGACCTTGATGTGTTTCTTCTTGAGCCACTCCTTTGATGCCTTGGCCTTGGGTGATTGTCATGCTGGAATACTCATCCATGACCCATTTTCAATGCCCTGGCTGAGGGAAGGGGATCTCACCCAAGATTTGACGGCACATTTGATGGCTCCAAAGACATGCTGGTAGGTTAATCAGATCCTGTCCAAAATTTGGCCCTAGTATATGAATGTTTGTTGAACTTGGATTGTGGGATCCTTGAGGGTAGGGACCGATGTGAGTGTGCGATGTATGTGTGGAGCTCTGCGTAAAATTGATGGCGCTATATGGGTACCTTAAATTAATAATAATATAATAGGTGAGCATCTTAATGAGACACAATGTACAGGGATAGGGACAATTGTAGACATGCGCCCACACTCACTCAGGTTGAACTGAATGGACTGGTGTCTTTATTCAACCTTGCTAACTATATAACTATGTAACTATGTAACTATGTAACTATGTAACAAGGCCCCGTCCATTGTCCCTTTGATGTGATGAAGTCCCCTTAGCAGAAAAACACCCCAAAGCATAATGTTTCCACCTCCATGTTTGACGGTGAGGATGGTGTTCTTGGGGTCATAGGCAGGCAAACACGAGTTGAGTTGATGCCAAAAAGCTTGATTTTGGTCTCATCTGACCACAACACTTTCACCCAGTTCTCCTCTGAATCATTGAGATGTTCATTAGCAAACTTCAGATGGGCCTGTACATGTGCTGCACGGTGTAGTGTGTTACCAATAGTTTTCTTGGGGACTATGGTCCCAGCTGCCTTGAGATCATTGAAAAGATTCTCCTGTGTACCTCTGGGCTGATTCTTCACCGTTCTCATGATTATTGAAACTCCACAAGGTGAGATCTTGCATGGAGCCCCAGACTGAGGGAGATAGACAGTTATTTTCTGTTTCTTCCATTTGCGAATAATCGCACCAACTGTTGTCACCCTCTCACCAAGCTGCTTGGCGATGGTCTTGTAGCCCATTCCAGCCTTGTGTAGGTCTACAATCTTATCCCCGACATCCTTGGACAGCTCTTTGGTCTTGGCCATGGTGGAGAGATTGGAATCTGATTGATTGATTAATTGATTGCTTCTATGGACAGGTGTCTTTTATACAGGTATCAAGCTGAGATTAGGAGCACTCCCTTTAAGAGATCATCAGTGCTGAAGGAATGTTCCAATAATATATTGATATGCAAGTTTTGTATCTTTAAAATATTCAAAATGTTTTTTATGTCCCATATTTATTTATGAGGATTTCAAATTGTATTCATACTTTACTCTGTACTTTCAGAAGTGGCATCAGTACCTGAAGAAGATTATAATCTCATACATATATTGAAACGCGTTGGATATTCCCACTACTCATCATCATTCATTCACCCTATGGATGGTATCTTATGTGTAGTGAGGTGATGCCAATTGTGATATTATTTGTATTATGATACATGTACATGTGTGTTTTTGTTTTTTGTTTGGATTTCCTTTTTTGGGAAAAATGTTTTTATCATGTTTAAATTGTACTAATACATTTTTAATCTTTTTATGAATATATATACAATCTCTACTTTTTACAATTGCCTTAAAAATCCAATTCTTGAGGTATTTCCTATTTCCTATATAATAGGGATGATGGCAATTTACATGTCAACCTGCATGAGTCTAATCTTTCACACAGGTTTACGATTCATATTCAATTTGATCATTTAGTTGCTTTAAATGTTCAATTCAATGATCATATTGATAATTGTTTGGCCACCTTAACACTGTGGCTTGGACAAAGCCTCTCACCTTGGAAAAGTTGCTGCATACAGTAGAGGCTGCATGTTAACAATATCAATGCATTATCTTCTTAGTGGACACCAAATTCCTTTTGTTAAAAAAATTCTGGATCCTAACATTGGGAGAGATTTACTAAAACTGGTGCTCTCAGAATCTGGTGCAGCTGTGCATGGTAGCCAATCAGCTTCTAACTTCAGCATGTTCAATTAAGCTTTGGCAATAAAACCTGTAAGCTGGTTTCTATGAAGAGCTGCTCCAGAATTTGAACCCATGCCATGCAGTTTTAGTAAATGACCCTCATTGCATACACCTCAGTAACCGAAGTCATGGTGCCTCTTTGTAGTCTGGGAAAACAAAACACTTCAGGGATGGAGAATCGTGTTTGGTTTGCAGGTGGAAAAACAATGTCACCTTCCTTGGATCTCTTAAAATTAACAGTTGCTGCAGTCTGAAATGTGATCTTACAAAATGTTCCACATCTTGAGATCTGGAACGGGGACTATAGGATTACCTAGGAAAAAAGTCATAATAAAAGTGTGAATATTATAGAAATGTATTCCCTGTGGTCTTCTCAAGTTGACGCTATGGAGAACTGTTTGGCAATAGATGTTTTTATGAATAGCAATACATCTGTGGAAGTAATATTTTTTATATTAATAAAAGCATGCACAAGATGATAAAACGATATGAAAGCTGTGGTGGAGTATGTATACAGTGCTACTGATCATGTGCATATTTTAACATATTGACAAAGCTATAAGCGGGATCCAACATGTTTTCCAGTCCATTGAATATCCAAAGTAAGCATTTTGCATGTTGTTAGTTCATGTGATTGCATATTATAGGACTCAATAGGAATATACTACTATGCATTGTAAGGTATCCAAAATGCATGGAAATGTACTTAAAACTGGAGCACTCACAATCTGTGCACAGTAGCCAATCAGCTTCTAACTTAAAAAAAAAAAGGATAGGTGTTGTCCCTTTAAATCAAACTATAAATGTGGGTGCATACAAAAATCTAATTTTAGAAAAACCCAACATCAATTATATAAGAGATATTCTTTATTTGATTTTTGTATACACCCACATTCATAGTTTGATTCAATGGGGCAGTGCCTATCCTTTTTTTGTTTTTTTGGTATCACTATAGTGTATTAACACTATTAAAGGGGCAGCAGTCTTATATTGAATAGGAGAAACACGGGTGGTACTAGTGGCAATCTGCGCCCCTATACTTGATTATATCGTTTCTAACTTCAGCTTGTTCAGTTAAAGTGATACTAAGCACACACTGTTTAATTTACATTGTCCCTTCTATTTCTGTATGTGGATGATAGCACTGTAATTATTTTGATTTTAAAAAACCCATCTAAGTACCTTTTTCCTAATCAATATACAGCTGTCACATGACCCAGCTCTTTCCCAGCCTGTCTGCGGCTTCTAGTCCTCTGCCGCTGGCCAAATGTTCAAAAAAAAAAAATTGCCTTTGGAATACAGAGTAAAAATTTATAATTAATATCAATAAACTATTTTTCATTGTCATACTATTATACTGTATATTTGAAATCAAATCGTTTTATTTTTTGGCCATAACATGTTACAGGCTGTGTCACGCCCCTGCAGCCTGTGTCTTAAAATAAGAGGGAGGTGAAGCCTCCATCAATCAACATGTAATCCCGCCCCCAATGTGTTTAGCTGGCTAGTGGGCATAGAGAAGGGAGGGAGTGGGCTGTCATTTACCACTCTGTGTACACCCATGTGTGTGACTCTACAGTCACATGGGCTGCTCAGATGTAATAGGGAAGAAATGCTCAGCATAGAATCTCATTGAAAACTGAGCATGTGCAGAGCTGCCAACACTGCTCTGCAAAATCCCCAACTGCATTGGGGACAGAAGGTGGAGATAAAGAGCAGCAGGATCAACCAGGTATTTTGCAGAACACAGAAAACTAACCTCATAGCGACTGAATGAGTATACAGCATTTATTGATAGTCTTTTTATGATGTGGGTTTAGTAACACTTTAAGCTTTGACAACGAAAACCTGGAAGCTTATTGGTTTCTATGCACAGCTGCACCAGGTTTTGCATGCTCCAGTTTTAGTAAATCCTACCCATTTTGTTTCCGTCATAAAATTCCAACATAAAAAATTTTCAATGCTGTCAGTAACTGTATATAAACACATATGCATCACCAGAGGCAGGGGTTCAGAGATGCAAACTCATAACAAAATAGGGCAAATTCTGACATCATATACAGAATCACAAAAAATTAACTAAATAAAAAAACTAAAAAATATATATATTTTATTGATAACATAACGTTATATCTATAAATCCCAACCCATAAATTTATTTTAAAAACAGATATTCCCATATCTATATATAAAAGCATTTTCCAGATGCATAAGAAAGCAATAGTTAGCTATCAAAGTTTCCTGGTGTGGGAAAGACCCTAATTTTTAAAGCTGAGCTTGCCAGCCATAAAAACATAGTATACTGTAAGTGCACCCCCAACTCCAGGTCTAGGGGAGGTTTCAAGTAGAGGAATACTTACCCTATTTCTCATTCACTCGGCAGCCAGCATACTCCGCCACTTCTGAAGTGTAGGTAATTTTTTGACATTTTCCTGCATTGTATGTGAAGATGTTGGAGAGAGGGCGGCCACACGACCTGCGAAGAGAAGTTTTGTGGGACCAGTTGTACGGTAGGGAGAAAGCCTGAAAGAGAAGGTAAATCCCTCTGCTTCCCCTAGACTACACTTGCTATCTGGTAGGGGTTGGTGGTGGGGTTCCTCATACTACCAAGTTTTTATGACTAACAAGAATTAAGCTTTGAAGCAATTGTGCATACAAAAATACGAATATAAAAAAATCCATCCAGACCACAGTATAGGAGTTGTGAAAATAAATACCAGTAAAAAAATTACGAAATAAGACCAAGTCTACCGAACCCCAATATGACAACGATCATAAGCCAAAGAAGGAGGGTAAATCCTAGAGTAAACCATATGCAATTTCCTATTAAACAGTAAAGGACAAATGTTCCACACGTATCGCAGCCAACCATCACTTCCTCAGGAGCTATTTATAAATTAAATAAATGTCTATAAATATTTTTGTTTTTTACTGTTGTTATGTGGATGTACAGTATTTATAGAGGTTCATACTTTTTTGTTCTCATTGACAATAATCAATCACAGATAATACAATATGCTTTTTTTCCTTACCTTTGTTTGTCCCAGTAACCTTTGTTACCAGGACTCAGGGAAATTCAAACCTCTCTGTTGTTGCCAGGCCAGAAATAAGGAGGAAGTCTTCCAATGGTGGCAACTGTTCTGGTGACAACTGTCTAAAGCTGGCCATACTAACAGATTCCTCCATCCATGCTATTAGCCTTGCGGGGCTATTGTATTTTGACAGCGGGAGGCTGGATGCAGTCACTGTTTGTCCACCAATTTTCCACTTGGCTCCTTTGATTTTTTAATGGGGTGGACTTCTTAATAGTTGGGTGGGAGGAAGCTGATGGAGCCACCCACGAAGCAAATTTTAGATGGTTCACAAGGAACCGGAAGAAATAAACACAGTGCATTGCCAGCTTAAAGTGTCTGTATAGGGATTTTTTTTCAATAACAAAAATGTTATACTTACCTGCTCTGTGAAATGGTTTTGCACAGAGCAGCCCCAATCCTCCTCTTCCGTGGTCCCCCGCCAGTGCTCCTGGCTCTTCCTCCCTTATGAGCGCCGCCATAGCTTTGGATGGAGTGGAATTAGATTAGAACCCCTGTCAGTTTTTTTTTTTGCTATCTGTGTTTTCGTTAGGGATATTCACCCTCTCTATTTGTCCTGTTTACCATTATTATTGAAAATGAAAGTAAAAGAAAATCCCAAATTTTGGGTTGTCCCCAGAAAAGTAATAGAGGGGAAATCTTCCAATAGGGACACTAGTTTTGGTTACCTGGGGGTCCCCCAAGGTGCTCCTGGCTCTTCCCCCCTTATGAGTGCCGCCATAGCAAGCTGCTTGTCACGGGGGAACACGTGCAGGCTCAATCCCAAGTCAGGCTCTGTGTGTCCATTGGCAGCTCCCCTGCTCCCTCCTCACAGGCTGTGACTGACAACTGCAGGAGCCAATGGCTCTTGTTGCTGCCTCCATGTCCAGTGAGGAGGCAGAGAGCAGAGAGAGCCACTGCTCTTGGGCACAGTGCTGGATCAAGATCAGGCTCAGGTAAGTATAAGGGGGGGCTGGGAGGGGTTTTGCTGAACACAGAAGGTTCTTTTTTTCCTTATTGCATATATGCATTAAAGTATAACTAAAGGCAAAACATTTTTTTTTGTTTTGGATGGCGTGGAGATGGATTAGCACCCCTGTCCATTTTTATTGCTAAAAGAAGATCCCAAATTTTGGGTTCGTACCCAGAAAAGTAATAGTGGGGAAATCTTCCGATTGGCACACTAGTTCTGGTTACCGGGGGGTCCCCAAGGAATTCCATCTATTTGCAGGAATTTCTGCTCCCTTCCTGTTTGGCTATAGGACAGGAAGTGAAGGGAAATCTCTTCAATTGACGAAGATGGCAAAAAGAAACCTTACAGGGGTTATAACCTTCCCTTGCTCTATCCAAAATGAAGAAAAAAAAAGTTTTGCATGTAGTTCTACTTTAAGATAAAAGGCCTTATGCATTTAGAACCACTTTAACAGAGGATTTCCCTGAATTTGGAGAGATCTTCTCTTCCTGTTGTGTCCACAGGGGAGGAAGTAAAAGGATATCTTCCCGATAGGACATAGATGCCAAAAATAAGCAACAACCCGGCAGTGGTTTTAACCCTTTCCTTTAACTCTGTACAAGACAAAAATAGTTGTGGCTTTAAATATACAAATATAAAACAATGTGTAAGATGATATTGTACTTTTTAATGAAGCTGGAGTTTTCCTTCATATGCAATGTTCAGATTTAATTAGACTATAACCTTGGTCTATTTTTTGCATATTATCTGTATCTATATATGTATATAAAAAAAATAATTTAATGGAGGCTGAGAAATAGATACTCTCAGACCTGCACGTGGCGTTCAATGTCCAGACATAAAATCTATCAAGTTGCGGTCTAAGTTTACTTATAGAAGAGAGGCAGAAAGCTTCAAGCACCCCATAAAAGGTAAAGTGTCTCTTTTCTTGTAAAACGCAGAGGAACTGTAGATTCTATGTCTTTAACTATTATCAGCACTTTTGTATATGTTCTAAAGAAAACAAGGACAGATGCCAGCCAGGAGGGATTAATGGACGAGAATAATCTGTAATCTTTTTTTTTTTTGGCCTAGTGAGTCTTAGATAATAAATCACAGTACAACGCTGCACTTCTGCCCCAATGAGTCTGTATTACATATTACCAAACAACACAGTTTATTTAAACGTGTATACTCAAGTAGCCACCCATATAGGTAGAGTAGAAAAAGAGCAAGTACAGTCAAGGAACCTCTGGCTGATATATTAAAGTGGAACTATAGTGTATTTTTAAGCAAGTACAGATTTTGAGTCATTATTGCAGTGTTGAACTTAAAGTGGAAGTCTGTGCAAAATCTAAAATTGCTGCATCTATAGCCACCAGCTTTCTAACACTAACCTCTCTATCCCTGTAAAGAAAAAATGAGTATACATACCTTTTTGGAAGCCGATCTGACCCGCTCTGACCAAATCCCTCTCTGAGCTGTCAGGCACGGCTTCTCTGTGCAAGCGGGTGAAGAGGAGACGGAGGACAACGGAACCCCTATAGTAACTCTATGGGTGACGTCACTTCCCATTCATTTCACAGCCGTTGTCGGCCGTGTCCTCTGCAGAGTTTCTGGCGCTGGAGGTCAGCTCGGAGCGGGTCAGATCGGCTTCCAAAAAGGTATGTATACTTATCTTTTCTTTATAAGGATAGAGAGATTAGCAGAGGTGGGGGACTTGAGTCACATGACTTGACTTAAGTCAGACTTGAGTCACCTGTTTGAGGACTTGCGACTTGCTTGACAAAATTAAATAAATGACTCAACTTGACTTTGACTTGTCACTAATGACTTGTGACTTGACTTTGACTTGGGCTATTTGACTTGCAATGACTTGGCACCCCCCCTGAAAATATTACCCACACACTCCGCCCACCACCGCCTCTGAGCCAATCAGCATTTGCCAAATGCCATTGGAGCTGTTCAGGGTAGCAGTAAGAGTTATGTCAGTCCCTGCATCAAGCGCACCTGTTGAACGTGTGTTCAGCCATGGTGGGGTGATAATGCGACCTCATCACTCACAACTGAGCAAGAAAGTACTTTCCAATTTAATTTTTTGCAAATGCAATGCATTTTAAGTAGCTATTCTCATCACCATTCAAGTGTCCAGATGTTGGCATTGTATCAAGTTCAAACTTTGCGCTTAGTTATTTTCCCCCTCAGCAAGGACTACATTTTTTCAGGCTTGTTGGCCATTTAATTGCTGAGTGTTCTGCTCCTTGTCTGCTGTTTGGGCATTCAAAGTGTTTCTTTAATATGCCAAGAAAAAAGCACTAAGCAGTTTTGTTAATGTTGAAAATAAAACAAAACCTTTCCTGAAAACTGACTTTTAACTCATTTAAAGGTGGAAATGGGGTAGATCAGTATTTTGACTTAATTTGTGACTTGACCAAAATAAATGACTTGACTTGACTTGCTTGACTTCTAGCAGGGACTCGACTTGACTTGCTTGCTTTTCGCCACAGTAACTTGGGACTTGCTTGTGACTTGAAGGTTAAGACTTGAGACTTGCTTGTGACTTGCACATATGTGACTCACTCCCATGTGTGGAGGTTAGTGTTAGATCCCTGGTGTCTATAGATGCTGGGATGCTCCTACTATGCATAGATTTTGATAATAGGCTTCCTTAATAGGGATACCTGCCATACCGTGACACTATAGATGTTACTTTTTCTCTCTGTGTCTGGAGAAATGTTTCTTTCCTGACATTTAGTCACAGCGCTTTAGGATCGGGACAATATATACTCGATATTTCTCCTTGGTCGACGGATTTTGCCATAGTGTATGGAAGTATATATTTCTATCAGGGGCCTGAATCCCGGTTTCTGATATGTGATTGGTATAACCACTACTACATAGTAGATTCATATGTCTGAACCTGGTTCCATAGTGGCACATAGCCTTTTTGCACCTTATTCTCTGGGTTCCTCATAAACAACTTTTTATGCACCTGCATCGGTGTGCGATACTCCAAAACTATAGACTTTTGAATGTTTGTCCAGTTCTGTGGAGTTTCCCATATCCTTGGATATAGACCTACCAGCACCTACCCAGTGTTTGTTCTGAGGAAGCTAATTTCTAGTGAAATACGTCGACTAGCAAATTTAAAAAGGGTTATTGGATCAAACTTTTCTACTTTGATATGATATGAGATACTTTAATATTTATATCCAACCTTCGTAACTGCATTATTGGGTAACTGGTAAATTGTATCCATATGGGGTGTTGATTGTATATTTCTATGTTTTTTAATTATGTTGTAATAAAACTATATTTTTTACAAAAACAATTTTCCTCTCATGTGTGCCCACAAAGTCCACCTATTTTTTAGGTTTCTCAATCCTTTTTTAGACAACCATAAATAGTCATCATAACAAATAGAGAGAGTCAGAAATCTCAAACTGAATGTATCCATAAGATATGGAGGTGCCCAATAATTATTAACTTCTGTACAGGAATGGATGGATTCTATTCCAATTTGTTGAATCAACAGGTTCCTCTCACCTCAGAAGTTTGGCTTTTTGAAGACCAATGGTGCCATTACAATCAGATATTTCTTAGAGAGGTATTCTTTCTCACTCGGAAGACTGTAGCCCTGAGATGGATGAACCCAAGACCACCATCCTCACCTAGTGGTAAAAATTCAATAACCCAATTACAGCATTAGAAAAAGTGTGAAGGTGAATATCCACTATGGGATCACAGATGGCAATATGTAAAAAGGGTTTTAACACTTACCTATTATATCTAAAGCTAGAAAAAAAGTTTTGGCTTTAGGTACACTGAGTTTGCAAACAAAAGGGATTTGTCAAAGCCCAACTCCAGGCATAACAGAAAAAAAACTACATTTGGAGTGGGCCTCCCCTCGCTGCAAAGGTAACATGCTTGTTTTATGTCTTGGGGTGCATTGCTTACCTTATGGCTGCTGTAGCCACCACTCTGGACTGTTGGTGGTTTCTCTCTGTCATTGTGTACAATGCATGGCTACTAACCATGCACTGTGCATGTAGGATGCAGGAATGCAACCATGGCAAAGAGCGCCTTAGAGAAGAGGCCTTGTGGGACAGATCGAGCCGCTGGAGGGATCCTGGAGTGAGGAATAAGGTAAGTATGTGGGTGAGGCCTACTCGCCCTGCATGTGGGGGTACCTTTCCGGTGTAGACGCCCATCAATGCTCGGGACCAGGTGGGGTTACATTCATGTGAAAGTCAGCATTATGGTAGTACCCCAGCTTAGAGATGAGCCATATACTGTGTTCAGTAGTTAAATGTACAGAGTCCTTCTTTAAAATGTGTTGTCTCATGTGCCTACACACCTTTCCCGATGGATGTTACATTTAGGAGGGACACTGATGAGCCTATGCCCTCTCCACCAGTCTAGCGTACCATTGCCACCTCACTCCCAGTGACAGAATAGGGTCCAGCCAAGCACTAATGCAGACCTCATGAATGCTCAAAATTAACGCCTTCTCTCTCCTGTACCATGTGGCTGGGTATATGGGGTCTCTGTACCGTGGGTTGAGTCCCAGATACTTTGGGGGAACCAACCGCTAGGGAGGGAGCGAGAACACCGACCCCCTCACTATCAGAGGACCTGTCACCAAACTAATGTCATCAGGGGCTGATCTGTGTCAGATATTTGTGAAAATTGGCAAGAACTGCACAGAAACCAGGCTCTATGCTTATGTCATCTCTGAGATCACAGCTCAGTCCAGGAAGTAGAAGCCAGCCATAGATGAATACCTAAACAAAGATGGCTCTTTCATTCTGGAATAAAAAGCAGATGAAGACATGGGCAAGAGGAGTCAGGAGTATGCGCTGACAGAGCACGAAACGCGTCAACTTTTCCTCCATACCCACAGTATATTTTTGCTGTATGATGGTGCTTTTATATCATTAATAAAAACAGATGAATTTTAGGACTACAGCTGTCCAGATACCTTTGTTTTTGTGCACAGCTAGACGAGCTGAGCTAGCACTCGAGTATATGAGAGGTGTGGAGGATTGTAGTGGTAGACCCACCTGGAGCAGCAGCGCATCATTAGTATAATGATCAGGAGGAGTGTTTTGATCTCTGTAAGAGGTAATAAACATCTTTATTTTTTAATAATAGTGATAAAGTGACGGCAAAAAGGCTGATACTTTCACATAACATATATCCAGGTTCTTCTCTACATGTTTCGAGGAGATGTTCGCTTTTTCAGGAGTTTTAGAGAGCAGGCAAAAAGTTATATATGTCTACAAAAAGAAAATAAATAGTCATAAAACAACACAACACAACTATGTTGTTGTTATGATTATATATTTTCTTTTTGTAGACATATATAACTTTTTGCCTGATCTCTAAAACTCCTGAAGAAGCGGATATTTCCATGAAACATGTTGAGAAGAACCTGGATGTAGTATGTGATTTTGGTTTTAAACTGGTATGTGGTTTTAAACTATCAGCCTTTTTGCCGTCACTTTATCACTGTCCAGTTAATAGGGAGCACTAGGGTGCCTCTATGTGGCACAAAGTATTTTTATATGTGTTAGTCTCTTTTAAATAAATTGTTGTAATAAACATTATTTTTATACATTTATACATGTGTTGAAGTCCTTAACGCAGAGTTCCCACTGTTAACAATTTTTATTTTTTTTGGATGAATATGCTTTGTTTCTAAAGATTATTTATAGCACTCACTTTTTTGTTTTGAATCGGCGCTAGATTGCCGATTTCATAGAGGAATATATCTTATATTCCTCTATGCTGGAAGTTTCCATAGTGCTTGTGGGCATGTGAAGCCCATAAGCACTATCTTCCGGGCTCTGGTGCAGCTGAGCGACCACCATGCACCGCCCGTTCTCGCGCGCGCGCCGTACACTTCAGACGTTGTCATCACAATGGGTGGCGTCATCAGAAGTGCCCGCCCCCGTTGTGATGGCAACGAAGCCCTTGGTGCTGCCCAGTGACTCCTGGAAAATGATGACAAGCATCTCCCAGGAGCGCTAGCGAGCACGGGCGCCGAGGGAAATGACGTCAGGCGCCAGGGAGAGGAAGAGGCAGATTACGAGGGACCCCCTAGCAACAGTCATGAAAAGCTGAGTAAAAAAAAATTTTTTTTTTCCAAATGTTATTAATTGTTTTTAATGCAGCTGAATAATGCAAAAATAATTTTAGGAGTGGAACTCTACTTTAACAGTACCATGCACCATGAAAGTCCACAATAGCCTCAAAAATAATCTTTCTACTAATAAATATAGGATGTAGGTACTTTTTAATGACACTCTATATATCTACTGTAATTTAAACTGAATGTGTTGTTTTACAAGGTGATCGTTTACAATCATTTTAACTATACAAAGCATTGGACATCTTCACTAAAAGCTGACAAATACATCTAGACAGACAAATCCACTAACCAACCAAAGTGCAAACTGTTGGTGAACACCCCTCGCTCCTGGATGGTCGCAATCGAGAAGGTTTGTTGCCCTTTTTTTTTTTGTATGACTTTCTGAAACCACTTTTATAAACAACAATAGGTCATTCTTTGACGTTTAATCCACACTGCATTATAGAAAGTGCGGAGCATTAATCAGGAAACAAGCAGAGTCTGTGATGCTAAATCTCCTACCTACTGGACATTTAAACAGCCATAAATTAAGTGCAGCAGCCCTGTGTGGGCCAAACGTGTCTCGATGACCACCCTCCAAACATTTATCTTCCCATTTCCTATAGAGGTCTTGCTTTCAAGGTTTAAAATCCTTATTACTAGCTAAAGCTTTACCTAAATTGCCCGAACATAAATCTCCTCTTTCTGCCAGTGACAAAACCTTCTAAGTGATTGCATGTAAACAATGGCTGCGAGTTGCCATATTAGGCCGAATGCTGCTTGCTTGTTTGCCCCGTCCAGTCTATTTTATAAGTCTGTATAATGTAGTAGGCTATACCCTAAACAATGCAAATTTCAACTTCAGCCAAAATGGTTTATTATCTTTTTATTCCACTTTAATTCCATTTTTTTTTGGGATAAAATGGTATTAAATGTTGTCTGCACTCCTGTTGAGGAAAGTCTGCTGTTAAGATTTCAAAGGTAAAAATATAAATCACAGACAGCAAATAAAATCTTGATGGGGCAATAACTTGTTCTCTCTATTCTAGAAACTTTATTTTTAAAGTGGAACTCTGGGGCAAAGACATGCAGTCAGGGGCGGACTGACCATTCGGGCGATCGGGCACTGCCCGAGGGCCCCATGCCACTAAGGGGCCCATCAGGGTTGCCAACCTCAATAAAACCAGGGACAGTATGTAAAAATCTGTGTTTTTAAAAAAATCCCAAGATTACAGCTGCCCCGTATCTCCAGTACCTTTTCAGTGTGTGTATGTGTATTCTGTGTGTGTATACTGTGTGTGTATATTGTATGTCTGTGTGTGCATACTGTATGTGTGTGTGTGTATACTGTGTGGCCCCATAATCTATTGCCTGAGGGCCCCATAATCTCCTATTGCCCAGGGGCCCCATAATCTCCTATTGCCCGGAGGCCCCATAATCTTCTATTGCCTGGGGGCCTCATAATCTTCTCCTATTGCCCGGGGGCCCCATGAGTTGTCAGTCCGCCCCTGCATGCATTCCACTTTACTGGAAAAAAGTGTGACCACCCACCACCCCAATTAGCTTTTGCCTAGCGAAGGGATTGTTTACACTAGCAGTACCCTTTGAAAAGCAGTAGATCCTGATAAATCAGCAGTAGAATGCTTTTCAGAGGGTGTTTGACCGGCAGCAAGGAGTTTAGTCCTGCTTCAAATGTTGATGCTACCGTGCATGTGTAGTAGTGACACAATGTTATTACATTCCTGCCACTACTGTGCATGTGCCAGTTATCCCAAAGACTCTACCCTACCCCCAGAGCAAAAGTGATAGTACTGTTAACCTTCTCTAACTTCTGGGGATCCCCCCCTCATCACAGTAGGTGGGGGAGAGGGTGAGGAAATATTCATAAAATGTGGTTTGAAAGTTTCCTTATCCTTTAAACACTTCAGCCCTGGGAGGTTTTACCTACTTCCTGACCAGGCCATGTTTTGAAATACGGCGCTGCATTAATTTAACTGACAATTGCGCGATCGTGCGGCGCTATACCCAAATGAAATTGATGTCCTTTTTTTCCCACAAATAGAGCTTCCTTTTGGTGGTATTTGATCACTGTGGTTTTTATTTTTTGCGCTATAAACATAAAAAACGACAATTTTGTAAAAAAAAAAAAATATTTTCTTTAATAGTTTTTGCTATAATACATATCCAAAAAAAAAGTAAAAAAAACAATTTCTTCATAAATTTAGGCCAATAATCCCAATAAGCCTATATTGATTGGTTTGCGTAAAAGTTACAGCGTCTACAAAATAGGAGATTGATTTAGGGACTTTTAATTTTTTTTTTGTTTTTACTGGTAATGTTTCATTTACATGGTAATGTTAATTTTATTTACATTGTCCCTTCTATTTCTGTATTGTCAGAAACCATGAAATCAGGCCAAGACAGAAGTACAGTTAAATCACACTTGTTTAATAATAAAAGTAAAAAGAACAAACGTGGTCAAAACAAAGTTCAGTAACCGGAATGGATAGTCAGCCAAGCCAGAAGTCAGGGATCAATGTAGTGGAACAGCAAGCAGGATCTGGAGCCAGAAGGGATGTCCGCAAAGCGAGTCTTGAACAGGATCGCAGGCGATAGTTTCTGTGATGTTGACCAAAGCGAAGGCAGAGCTCCTCTGGGCTGGACGGCTTAAGTAGGCAGGACTGACAACAGGATATCATCAAAAGCTGAGCAACTGTATTGAGACAGGAGCTGGCAATTAGCCGACAGCTGAGCGGCCAGCTCAGAGGAAGGAAGGGCTGAGCCCAGCCCTGACATGTATGTGGATGATGGCACTATAATCATTTTAACAAAAAAATAAAATAATCAAAGTACCTTTTTACTAATCATTATACAGCTGTCACATGACCCAGCTCCTTCCCAGTCTGTCTGCAGGGAAACATAAGTAGGAGGAGCTTCTAGTCCTCTGCTGCTGGTCACTGTAGGGGGGTGCAGGGTGGTAGGCCCCCCAGGGAGGGAAGGAATGGCACACACAGTGGTTGAAAATTTAGGAAATGTATTGTCAAAAATGTTCCAACATAAAGTAAGAGAGTCTTAGAAATGGCAGCAACACTCACGGAACGTAATACAATACTTGCATAGGGCGATGCACAGAGACAGACAGCACCTGGTACAGGGGAAAGCTGGAAAGCAGTATGCAGCAAAGAACTAGTAGCTGAAAGGTTCCCCACAGTAGCTCTGAGGACAGTCCCTATGCTGCCCCTCCTCCTCTGTAACCTCTCCCTACGCTAGGCACGCTTTCCCTATCAAGCGGGTTAGTGTCCCCTGACCTGACCACATGCAAACTGCAGTGAGCCAAAGACCTTTATAAGCACTGCCCCACTAAAAATGACTGCAGGGGTCATCCGGGTGGCAATATCCAATCAGACAGCAGCCCTCCCGATGACACGTACAGAGGCCTAAGCGGAATGTGCATTCCTCCTGTCCTCCCTCTCTCTGCCCTGGTGGTTGCAACAGCGCCACCTGTGTAGGGAGGTCATACTACACCTGCCTACACACTTAAAGGGGTTGTAAACTCTTGAGGTTTTTCACCTTAATGCGTTCTATGCATTAAGGTGAAAAACTCTTCTGTAGTGCAGAACCCCCCAGAGCCCCCCTTTTACTTACCTGAACCCAATCTTTCCAGCGACGAGAACGAGCACAGCAGCTCCAGCAGCTGTCTCAGGTCCTCATTAGACAGATTGATAGCAGCAGCAGCCATTGGCTCCCGCTGTTGTCAATCAAATCCAGTGACACGGGAGTCGGGGGCGGCGCCGAGTCCCGCTGTCTGTGTTGTGGACGCAGCAGCCAGACTCGGGAGCCTGAATGCGGGTCTCTGATGGGCACTCAACGCAGGGAGCAGCCAGAAGCGCCGCTGGGGTACCCCAGAAGAGGAGGATAGGGGCCACTCTGTGCAAAACCCTTGCACAGAGGAGGTAAGTATACCATGTTTAATGTTTAAAAAAACAAAAACAAGAAAACCTTTACAACCCATTTAAGAAAGTGATGCAGTCCAGGAGCCAGTGCCATATTGGGTGGCATTCAGTTGGAGAAGCCTGTGGGCTTGCAAGTTGACATTTCCCACATTCAGACCTATGCAGAACCTAGTACTCCCCGCACTCCGCACCCTGATATTGCATCTGTTTGCCACCAAGTGCCCTACCGCTGAACCCCTGATTCAGAATCTCCCAGAACCCCCCTGACACTGCACATTTCTGCCAGCAAGAACCCTTACCACTACACCCCTGACTTTGAACTTCACTTCTTCCCTACACCCAACACCCTGACATTGCATATTCCTGCCACCAAGCATCCTACCACTTCATCCCTGACTCTGAATCTCTCAGCACCCCCTAACGCTGCACTCCAACATCCCTAACACTGCACATTTATGTAATATACCAGACTTTTCCCATGACTTCTCCATCAAAATCAACAATGCAACCATCAGTCCCTCCCCTCACACCAGGGTACTAGGTGTAATCCTAGACTCTGACTTGTCATTTCAGCCTCAAATCCAATCATTGTCAAAAGTTTGTAGAATTCACCTCGTAACATCTCTAAAATTCGCCCCCTTTTTAACAAATGAAACCACCAAGCTCCTCATTCACCCCTTGTTATCTCTCACCTTGACTATTGCAACTCCCTTCTCATTGGCCTGACTCTCCATAGGCTATCCCCTCTTCAGTCTATCATGAATGATGCTGCCAGACTTATCCACCTTACCAAGCGCTCAGTGTCTGCCAACCCTCTCCTCCAATCCTTACACTGGCTCCCCGAGCTACATCACCAATCTTGTCTCCAAATACCACCCAAATCATCCTCTCCGCTCTTCTCAAGACCTCCTACTCTCAAGCTCTCTCGTCTTCTCCTCCCATGCTTGTCCCCAGGATTTCTCCGGAGCCTCTCCCATCCTTTGGAACTCGCTACCTCCACCTGTCCGGCTATCCCCTACTCTTGCTACCTTCAGGCGATCCCTGAAAACTCATCTCTTCAGGAAAGCCTATCACGACTCTAACTAATCTTTTACCAATTCCATCAGCTCCTTCCCCATAGTTACAACCTTTTGTACCACCTGCCCCACCCTATTAGATTGTAAGCTCTTCTGAGCAGGGCCCTCTTAATCGTCTTGTATTTTATTGTATTATAACTGTATTGTCTCCCTTTTATATTGTAAAGCACTGTGTAAACTATTGGCGCTATATACATTCTGTATAATAATAATAATAATAATATTAATAATAATAATAATAATAATAATAATAATAATGAAATCAGTATTCTTTTATATGTCTAAGCATATTGTGGTGGATCCCATCTACAAAACTACTAGAACTTTCTTTCCAAACATTTGTCATAAGACATATCAGAGACGAAAGTTTCTTACTTTTTTGTCAGTTTGAAAAATTGTATTTTCTTCCATTAGAACTTTTTAATAAGCATGTACCGATATCAGTATCGGTGCCAACACCAAGGGGTTAATTTACTAAAGGCAAATCCACTTTGCACTACAAGTGCACTTAGAAGTGCAGTTGCTGCAGATCTGAGGGGGACATGCAAGGAAGATAAAAAACAGCATTTTAGCTTGTACATGATTGGATGATAAAATCAGCAGAGCTTCCCCTCATTTCAGATCTTCCCCTACAGCGACTGCACTTCCAAGTGCACTTGTGGTGCAAAGTGGATTTGCCTTTAGTAAATCAACCCCCAAGTATTTACTCGTACTCATGAAAATGCTCCCGATACCCGAAACCGATACTTTGCAGTGCAATTTGCATCCATACAAAATGAAAGGGCTCAAATCGCACTACAAAGAATCGCATATGATTTGAACAGGAATGCGGTGCAATTTTTATCCAAATCGCATACAGTTTCCTGCACCACCCTGTGTGAACCCAGGCTGAAATCACTATGACAAGCCTGGGTTCATACAGGAGCAACGGGGAAATTATTATTCTTATTTGGATAAGAATTACAGCGTATTCCTGTTTAAATTGCATAGGATTCCTTGTGGTGCGATTTGCGCCCATTCATTTTGTATGGAGGCAAATCACACCGCAAAGCATCGGTACTCGTTATCAGTGAGTACTTGACCAAAAGTATCGGTACTCATACTCACGATAAAACTCTGATATCAGTGCATCCTTACTTTTTAAAGCTCAACTCCAGGCAGACATAAAAAACATAAATGAATTGTTTGCATTAAACTTTTCTAATACTTATTGCAAGAGAAGAATAGAGGAAGCAAAATTGATTCTTTGGGGTTTAAGTAATAAAACTGGAGAGTGCAAAATCTGGTGTAGCTGTGAATGGTGTCCAATCACCTTCTAACTTCAGCTTGTTCAATTAGGCTTTGACAATAAAACCTGGAAGCTGATTGGTCTCTATGCAGAACTGAACCAGATTTTGCACTCTCCAGTTTTAGAAAATCAACCGATTAGTTTCAGCCTGATATAGAAAAATACATGCTCAAAACAATAACATAGAAGATTCAATAGTTTGATAAATAGTGGTATTGTTTTTTAAATAAAACATTTATCTTGAAAGTAAAAGAAATACAGAGTAAATACGAATGTTGGATTACTAAAAAATGGCTGCTGCACTGGAAGAGTTCCATAGTAATGGAGGTGGGGGGCATCTTGGAGTTTGGCCCCTCTTAAGCCGCATACAAACAATCGGACTTTCCGACAAGAAATGTTCGATGACAGGCTGTTGGCGGAAAATCCGACCGTGTGTACGCTCCATCGAACAATTGTTGTCAGATTTTGCGCGGTCAAATGTTGGATAGCAGGTTTTAAAATTTTCCGCAGACAAATGTCTGTTGTTGGATTTTCCGAGCGTCTGTACTCAAGTCCGTCAGACAAAAGTCCAAGGTACAAACACGCATGCTCGGAAGCAAGGACGAGCCAGAAGCGGCCAGTCTTGTAAACTAGCGTTCGTAATGGAGAATTAACATTTGTGACGTGGCAAATTATGAAATCTCGAAATACAGCGCACAATTCTCTGCTTCTTTAATGGGATAATAATGAAGCTGCTTTGCTGGTGATACTGATGGAGTTATTGCAAACAAATTTTCAAAGGCTTTTTTTTTCTAGTGATATCAAGAATAATATTATTATGTTTTTTGTTTTTTATTTGTGCAAGTTACCACAACACATTATCCCGTAGTTTTTAAGATCAAAGATACAACTATGTTGGTGTCCCTTGTCAATTTTACATTGTATTTTCTTAAATGTAACTACCTACTCCCAGACTGTCATTTGAAGTAAAACACATAGCCAAGTATTATTCTACATAATTTTTTTATTGTGCATTAAAAAAAAATAAAATTAGACGTGCTATCTGCCAATAGAACTTAACCAAAAAGTGCATTCTATGCATCCAAAAATATAGAAAATTTACCAAATCAAATCATTATTTAACCAAAAAAATAATATCAAAGCAATAACTCAGAGGCCAATAATAAATAACACATTATCTACTCCGATTCAACATGGCTGGTTGACGAACGGCCGTTCAGAAACAAACTGAAAAGCACGAAATGAAAAGCGTGAATCAACACTCACCAAACTTCTACTAACACGAAATTAGTAGACATGTGCATTCGTTTTCGTCCGAATGCATTTTCGTCCGAATTTCAGGTATTTTCGTTATCGTTTTAACAAACGATAACGAAAGTGCAGAATCTGAAAAACAAAAGATCTGACATAAACAAATGCTTTATTTTCGTTTTCGTTGCTACAACAGTTCGATAAAGATAGGAGATTCGACATGATGATGACAATAACAATCTGTGTCCATCAAACCTGTGGTCGAATGTGCCTAACCTTAACTCTATTAGTCCAAGATTATTCTACATAGAGAGAAAAGATTCCACATAGAGAGAAAAGATTCGACGTAGGGGAGAAAAGATAAATAAAAATAATGATGATGATGAATGTTATTGGCTGATTGTAACCAAAGAGGAGGAGCAGTAAAATAGCTAGAACTAAGTACACACGTACTTTGGCTTATGGTGTCTGTTGAAAGTTCTAAGAAGATTCGACGGAGCAGGTAAACTATGCGGCGTCGTACAGTTTAGCTGCTCCGTCGAATCTTCTTTGAACATTCGACAGACACCATAAGCCTTCAATGACAGATTCGACCTTAATTTAGATTTTTGGACGAATGCAATTTTTACTGAAAAACGAAATAAATAAAAACGAATTTCGGGAGTAACTAAATAAATTTATTTTTCGAACGAAAACGAAATTCCGAAACGAAATATTTCAGTGTGCACATGTCTAGAAATTAGCAAAAGGAGCCCAAAGGGTGGCTAGAAAAGCTGAAAAACAACGTAGTACGTCACTACGTTCGTATTTGTTGGCCAACAATTGTGTGGCCGTGTGTGTGCAAGACAAGTTTGGGCCAACTCCCTTTGGACAAAAATCCACGGTTTTGTTGGCCAACAATCCGATCGCGTGTACGAGGCTTTATCCTCTAAGCCCAAAAGTGTGCACCATCTCCCTGTTTCCCAGGGAAAACACACAATGTGCACAGCGCCCCCAGAGGCTGGGGGACTGAGTGGCCTCTACAGGCAGCATTGTGGAGGAGGTGACGTCACCAGAGGGGGTGTGCAGAGGTCCCAGAAACTCAAGGCTTAGCTGCTCCTGCTCACTGCATGTCCCTGCAAAGGGGAACAATGGTGGAATATGCAGTAGTAGGGGTGTTGGGAAGTGTTTGGAAATGTTTGGAAAGAAAATTATAGAAGTTCTGTAGATGATGTCCACCACAATATGCTTAGACATAGAAAAGAATGCTGATTTCATTACGGTATATTACTGTGTACATAATCAAAACGACTACACACACAGCAGGATATTTGTTGTGTTACAGTGAAGAAAGACATAATACGGTGGCTACATATTTTCAATGATTACCTGTCAGATCTGAAGAAATACAGCAAGCATGGTTTAGAGGAATGCAGGGAAAGTGATGCTGGTACCTTCATTCTGGAGATAGATGGAGGAAAATGGAGATAAAAACACATTCTGCTGAAGATAGGATCTTCTCAAACCCGCTGTGCCACCTGTGTGGCCAGGACTTGAATCCCAAGGACATAATGCATTTTGTTTCAGTCCTATAGTGAAGATGGCATGGACAGGTGAGGTCAGATGGGCAATTCAAGTGGTCCATCACTTCTTCCTGAGCTTGAATATATCAAAAGCTACATTTTCCCCTAGTGAATACACTATTCGTACAGAAATTTATGGACACATGGTTCTACATCCATATAAGCTTGTTGGACATCCCATTTTAAAACCATGGGCATTTATATAGAGTTAGAACAGTGCCAGAACTGAGCATCTAAGCAAAAATACAAAGTGAAAAAATGTAAGCTGGTAAAACAGCACACACCAAAGAAGATACCCTTTCTACCAGATGCAATTCGATTAGTAATGTGTTGCACAAAACCAATACCCATAAATTGCAAAATATAAATAGAACATAAAGTGGCTGTGCATAGGACCTTATCTGCTTGCTCCTATAGGGCGAGCTTTACTGCTACAGGGCAGCCACTCTGTGCAGAATCACATAAATATACATGATTCTGCACTTCCGGGTAGCGGGTGCACATGTGAGCCGTCGCCATGCTGCTTCTCCTGTGATTGGTCACAGCTGAAGCCGATCAGCGGGTGCCAGCCAATGGATGGCCGCCGGCACCCGCTAATTGGTGAGGAGACTCTGCCTATGTAAACAATGAAAGTGCACACACAAACACTGGTTAGACACACAATTAATCGGCCTAGATGTTTAACCCCTTCCCAGTCAGTGCCATTAGTGCAGTGACAGTGCATATTTTTCACACTGATCACTGTATTAGTGTCACTGGTTCCCACAAAGTGTCAGTTAGTGACAGATTGTCCGCCGAAATATATCAGAAGTCCAATTATAAGTCGCTGATCACCGCCATTACTAGTGTAAAATAAATAAATAACAATTCTAGTATATATATATATATATATATATATATATATATATATAGACGCTATAACTTTTGCGCAAACCAATCAATATACGCCTATTGGAATGTTTTTTTTACAGAATGTACAGAATGCCCCCAGGTAACCATATTGCATCGCATTTTCAGAAAATTACAGCGGATGAAAATTGAAAAGGAAAGGTAATTTTTAATAACATTCAATTACAATGAGGGGGTAAGTAAAACCTTGGACAGAGGGGTGGCTGTGGACGTGGTATTCTTGGATTTTGCAAAAGGTTTGACACAGTTCACCACATACGGCTTATGTGTAAGGTGAAGTCTACAGGCTTGGAAAGATCAATATGTAAATGGACAGAAACTGGCTAAAAGACAGAATTTAGAGAGTAGTGGTTAATGATTCTTACTCTGAATGGCCTAAGGTTATCAGTGGTGTACCCCAAGGTTCAGTGTTGGGACCCTTACTTTTTAACATATTTATAAATGATATAGGGTCTGGGATTAAAAGTACTATTTCACTGTTTGCAGATGACACCAAGCTATGCAGTGGAATAACATCCTTACAGGATGTCTCCAACCTACAAGCCGACCTCAATGCACTGTTTAATTGGGCAACTATGTGGCACATGAGGTTTCATGTGGATAAATGTAAAGTTATGCACTTGGGGGCTAAGAATAAGCATGCATCATACATACTAGAGGGAGTACAACTGGGGGAATCCACAGTGGAGAAGGATCTGGGGATTTTGGTAGATCATAAGCTTAATTACTTGCCGCCCGCCCTGATGTCATGCGGCTCTCGGTCTGGGTGGATGTCATATGATGGCCTCCCAGAACTACCGCTCTTGCGCGCCCCGGGGGCGCACAGCGCGGCGATCGCGGCCACGCCGTATTGATAGGACACGGCATGACCCCGATCTGTGTAAAGAGCCGCGGCTCTTTAACCATGTGATTGGCTGTGTCCAATCACAGCTGGTCACATGTAAACACGGAGATGCTGGTAATCAACGCTCCTCGCCTCACACTGATAGAGTGTGAGGAGAGGAGGGATGATCAGCAGCATCTCCTCACAGAGGACATCTAGGGATGTAATCAGGGCGCCCTGATTACAATTAAGTGCCCACCAGTGCCAGCAATGCCACTGCCAGCAATCAGTGCCCACAAGTGCCAGCAATCAGTGGCCATCAGTGATGCCAGTCAGTGCTGGCTATCAGTGCTGCCCATAAATGCCCATCACTGCTGCCCATCAATGCTTATCACTGCTGCCCATCAATGCCACCCATCAATGCCCATCAGTGCAGCCCATCAGTGCCGCCTATCTGTGCCCACCAGGGCCGCCTATCGGTGCCCACAAGTGCCGCCTATCTGTGCCCATAATTGCGGCATATTCATGTCTCCTCATCAGTGCCACCTCATCAGCGCCCATTAGTGAAGGAGAAAAATTACTTATTTACAAAATTTACTGACAGGAACAAAGAAAAACTTTTTTTTTTGTCAAAATTTTGGTCTTTTTTTTTTTTTTTTTTTTTAGGAAAAGAATAAAAAACCCAGGAGTGATTAAATACCACCAAAAGACAACTCTATTTGTGTGAAGAAAATGATAACAATTTCACATGGTTACAGTGTAGCATGACGGGGAAATTGTCATTCAAAGTGCGACAGCCGAAAAATGGCTTGGGCAGAAAGGGGGTGTAAGTGCCCTGTCTTGAGGTGGTTGGCAATGCCAATGTGCAGTTTCCAAAGCGGGCAAAGTCTTTTCTTGTATTAAGAGAGGTATGGACTCCAGAGAGAGAGATATTATTTTGCCCCCCTGTACAAATCATTAGTAAGACCTCATCTGGAATATGACGTTCAGTTTTGGTCACCAGTTCATAAAAAGGATATCGGGGAACTGGAGAAAGTGCAGAGAAGGGCAACCAAACTGATAAGAGGCATGGAGGAGATCAGCTATGAGGAAAGATTAGAGGAACTGAATTTATTCTGTATAGAGAAGAGGAGATTAATGAGGGATATGATCACCATGTATAAATACATAAGGGGTCCATATAGTGAACTTGGTGTTGAGTTATTCATTCCTGAAGCAGACCTTCAGTAATTTTTTCAGCTTTCCATCTATTAAATCTTCTGCCCTTGTTGTTTTAACTTTGGATAGTAAAACATTTTTTTGCCAGTAAATCCCTTATACAGCCCACTTCCTGTTTCTTGTCTGGTCATTAGCCTAGGCTTATGACATCATACACAGCTCTCTCTCACTCTCGTGAGAGTTTGCCCACAGTTATATTGGCTGCAGCCAGACTTAGTAGAGGGAGTTTTCTGCAGCATATTTGGCAAGTACAGAATCCCAGTATATATAAAATAATATGCAAAGTGGTTGGATGGGAAGCTTCAGAATGGCAAAGATGTTTTTATTACAAATTATGCGAGCAAGCAGACTGCAGTTCCTCCTTAAGGTCATCACAGAGGACAAGTGGACACTCTTTACATCTAGAGGAAAAGAGATTTCATCTCTAAATATGGAAAGGTTTCTTCACGGTAAGAGCTGTGAAAATGTGGAGTAGACTCCCTCCAGAGGTGGTTCTGGCCAGCTTAGTAGTTTGCTTTAAAAAAAGGCCTAGATTCTTTTCTGAATGTATATAATATAACTGGGTACTAATATTTATAGGTAAAGTTGATCCAGGGAAAATCCGATTGCCTCTTGAGGGATCAGAAAGGAATCCCCTGCTGGAGCAAATTGGAGCATGCTCTGCTGGGGTTTTTCGCCTTCCTCTGGATCAACTGTGGGTATAGGATTGTGTATATGGGATAGTGTGTTTTTTTTTTTTTTGGGTTGAACTAGATAGACTTGTTTCTTTTTTTCAACCTGACTAACTATATAACTATGTGACTTGTGTCACAGTTGTATACGCTATATTATTTTTTCTTTATTTTCTATTTTTTACCCCATGAAAGTGGAGTTACCCTTTAATACACTGCACATTCAAATTAAGAAACCCAGCAGAACTACTGTAGCAGAAAAGCAAATCTACGACTATGAAAAAGTAAGTATTTAAGTTGTCGGTACAATGTCTAACTATTTATTTTTGGAACTTCAGTCAGCCTTTAAGTCTGATCTTGGAGTAGGGTGGAAATAACCCAACCCAACTAATTTATAAGTTTATACAAATGTGCATAAAGACTTACCTAAATCAATGGTCAAGCCATGTGCCAGATCCCAAGACCTTTTTCTTCTGGACAACAGGGTAAGGTGAGGTGGTCCTTCTAGATCCCGCATCGCTCCTTGGCCACTTCTCGTTGGCTGGAGATGACCATCTGTTGGTCTTCACAGCATCGAGAAGACATACAGCGGCGGTGCGCAAAGACACTTTACTTCTTGGTGATGTGGACTCTTCCCATTGGCTGGAGAAGGTGTCTAATGGAGTCCTGGAGACTTTGATCAGCGGTGGGGTAATGACATCATGTTGAGGAGCCTCAAGAAGACCTACCATTGGCCCAGGACTTCAGTAAGGCATCACCTGTTTAAACTCTCAAAAGAAGCACTGCAAAGGATGTGATGATGGGCTCTGGTAAGTAAATAAGGGGTTTTGATTATTAAAAAAAAGACAAATGTGAATAGGTATGGGCAGATTGCTTAGAAGAGATTTGGGGGGGTCTTTATAGTGGTTGTAAACCTCAGACATGAAATATGAGCAAAGCATGGCTCTCTATAGTGTGTACTTGTGTCAATTGAAAGGAGTAAAGGGTTGATTTACTAAAACTGGAGATTGCAAAATCTGGTGCAGCTCTGCAAAGAAATCAAGCAGCTTCCAGTTTTTTGTTTTTTTTTTGTCAATGCGTAGCCTCCCTGGCGGTTTTCCAGAGTGTGGCTCGGGGTTAAAATTCAGGACCATTAGCGGTAACCCCGAGCCACACTCGGGATTGCATCGCAGGATCCTGGTGCCTCCTTACTTACCTTGTCCCCGGGATCCTGCGATGTCCCCCGCAGTGTCCGCGGGCTGTGTCCTGTTCCGAAGCCTCTCTGTGCCAGGCTCCGTTCCCTGCGAGCGGCGCGACGCACGGGGGCGGAGCCTGGCGGCAAATTCAAAAAAATGTAAAAAGCATAACACATACAGTACTGTAATCTTACAGATTACAGTACTGTATAAAATCATTTCACATCCCCTTTGTCCCCAGTGCTCTGGCCCATGCCCTGCATGCAGTTTTATGTTATATATACTGTTCTTTCTGCCTGGAAACTGGAGATTGTCCATAGCAACCAAAAAGTGTCCCTTTACGTCAAAAATGGCTTTAGACCAGCTAGAAAACAGCGATAGTAAATTAGAACACTTGCAGAATTGAGCAATAGTGAATCGTGTGGAAATTTATTTTATTACTATTTATTTTTATTTTTTTTAATTATTATTTTTTTTTATTATATTATAATTTATGTTTTTGTGTTTCAAACTTTATCATACCCGGGATATCTACTAGACTCTTGTTTGGACAGATTTAAGTGTGTTATTGTTAAGAATTACAGGCCTACAATATAAAACGCCAAATTTCCATGCAAAATAATTGTACCGCTTTCAGCACCTAAAATCCGAAATAATCATACCGCCAGGGAGGTTAAAGCGGAGTTCCACGCAAAAATTGAACTCCTATGAAAACAGAAGCACTCCCCATCCTTGCCCTCCCACCTCCCTCGTTTTTGGATATTTTTTTTTCTTCCCATGGCGCTGCGGCGACGTACGTCACTTCTTCTGGTTTTCTTGTGTCCCCAGAAAGTGCCGTGCGACTTGTGCATGCGCAGTAGGAAACAGGCAGTGAAGCCGTAAAGCTTCACTGCCTGATTCCCTTAGACCCCTTTCACACTGTTCCGCCACCAGCGCTATTTTTAGCGCCACTTTACCGGCGCTATTCAGCCGCTAGCGGGGCGGTTTTAACCCCCTGCTAGCGGCCGAAAAGGGGTTAAATCCGCCTGCAAAATGCCACCGGAGCAGTGTTTTGCCGGCGGTATCGCAGCGCTGCCCCATTGATTTCAATGGGGAGCAGCGGTGGAGGAGCGGTGAGTTCACCGCTCCTTAGAAGCTGCTGGCAGGACTTTTTCTGACGCCCTGCCAGCGCACCGCTCCAGTGTGAAAGCCCTTGGGCTTTCACACTGGAGTGAATGGAGCAGCTGTTTTGGGGCGGTTTGCAGGCTCTATTTTTAACACTATAGCACCTGCAAAATGCTCCAGTGTGAAAGCGGTCTTGGTAAGGATGCCGGCGCCTGCACCCGAAGCCAATGGACGGGTCGGCTTCAGGTGCCGACATCGCGGGTTCCCTGGACAGGGTGAAAAAAACTAATTTCACCCAGGCTAGAACTCCGCTTTAATTGAACAAGCTGAAGTTAGTAGCTGATTAGCTACAATGCACAGCTGCACCGGATTCTGCACTCTCCACTTTTAGTAAATCAACCCCTATGTGTCATTTCTGTCTGCCGCTTCATTCCTCTGCTATCAGCATGAATCACTTTTGACAATTTTTCCTGACACCTTGAGAAAAATGGTGACAGGGGAGTGAGCTCCAGCAGATTGAGAGCCCCAGCTCTGTGCCTGTGAGGGGCCATGTGGAAGGGGGGGGGGGGGCGTGTCTCTTCCCTCCAATCAGCTCTCAGATCTCTCCTCACAGCGCTCTGCAGAGTGTAACTTCAGCTCTCCGTCCCCCTTTTTTCTAAACTCTCAGACAAGCTTATAAATTCAGCACGGATGTAGGGAAGAGAAGACTGCAGACAGACAGGTACAACTTATGTAGGAGGATTTGTTTCATCTGTGTATCACCTGAGGATAGTCACTTCACTGAGTATATGTAAGGGTTTACATCTACTTTAAAGGAAACATGTACAGAGAGATATCTGGCACCTGTCATTGCTTGCCTATCCTCTGGAAAATGCTATTTGCCTGGCCGTCACCCTGATCCAGCGGTCTCAATACTTTCTGACCTGGAACAAGTATACAGATTGGGAGTGATGACTTCCCTCTGACTTTCTAATCTGCATGCTTGTTCCAGATCAGAAAGTACTGAAGTCATTGACAGCCAGGCAACTAGTAATCTGAAGGTCAGAAAATCGTATTTTTCTCAGTCCAGGTTTCCTTCCAACCATTAAAAGGTCATTATAGTAACAGGGTCATGATTTTCTTCAAAGGTCAGTGCATCCTTATGTGTTTTGTTTGGCTGTATGTGATCTGAGTTTAGCGGGGAAGGTCGGCTCCATCCATCGCATCGCATGCCTAAGCACTCGGGTGGTACGTTCCTCTCTTCAATGCTCTGCATTATTTAAGCAGAAGGGGGAGCTCAATGGATTAGAAATGCATTTGTCTTTAAGCAAAATAGGCATCTTCTACCCAAGTCCCATTAACCATTTGCTGCTAACGCTAGCTTGTTTATTCACAAAGCTAACAGGTATTTTTAGCCGAGTCCAATAGATTTTAAAAGTACAGTCAATTGTTAAAAATAAAATCCTCACCCTGCGTCAGAGCTTCGTAAATTGAGCCTTTTGCAAGTTTTCTGACAAAAAAAAAAGAAAAAACAAAAACAAACAATAACAACCAAAATATTGGGTATTTGGAGGCTAATACTAATCCACAGGCTGCAAAGTATATTGGACAGTTAGATGATTCCCTTAATCTGCATAAATCATCCACTACTTATTGGCACTGCAATCTCTTTTTTTATGAAATAACTTCTGTTTTTTCCGCCTCCTACCCTGTTTGCCCGAAAATAAGACCTAGCGTGACTGTCAGTGATGGCTGCAATATAAGCCCTACCCCCCAAATAAGCTCTACCCCGTTTCCCCGAAAATAAGCCCTACCCTGAAAATAAGACCTACAAGGACTTTAACTAGGGCTTATTTGGGGGGGTAGGGCTTATATTGCAGCCATCACCGACAATCACGCTAGGTCTTATTTTTGGGGAAACAGGGTAGTACCGTCCTTCATGAACTCCTGGACCTTTCCTCCACCCCCTCACTTTTGTTTGTTCGAAAGGAGCAGTGCATGTTAGGTGCGGTCATATGAACTGCTCCATGCACACTGTGGGTCTGATTTACTAAAGGCAAATAGTAAAGAAGCAGAATCTCTGCTGACTTCTATCAGCCAATCGTGTGCCAGCAAAAATGCTGTTTTTTTTTGCTTTCTTTGCACATGATTGGATGATGGAAGTCAGCAGAGCTTCTGCTCATTTACTAAGCTCTGGAGCAACCGCACTTTGTAAACTGCACAGTCTATTTGCCTTTAGTAAATCAACCCCTGTATGTAAATCCAATAGAAATCAAAAAATGTGTAGAGCATAGAACTGCTAATTCATTCATAATTAATAATAATAATAATAATAATAATAATAATAATAATGTGCAAACCAAGATACTACCTATTTAAAATGTACTACACAATTACACTATGGGGGTTATTTACGAAAGGCAAATCCACTTTGCACTGCAAGTGCACTTGGAAGTGCGGTCACTCTAAATCTGAGGGGTAGATCTGAAATGAGGGGAAGCTCTGCTGATTTTATCATCCAATCATGTGCAAGCTAAAATGCTGTTTTTTATTTTCCTTGCATGTCCCCCTCAGATTTACAGCGACTGCACTTTCAAGTGCACTTGCAGTGCAAATTGGATTTTCCTTTAGTAAATAACCCCCATAGGGTCTTTACATGAACTGTAATGGCTTCCCAGTCTAATGCCCCGTACACACGATCAGACATTCCAACAACAAAATCCTAGGATTTTTTCCGACGGATGTTGGCTCAAACTTGTCTTGCATACACACGGTCACACAAAGTTGTCGGAAAATCCGATCGTTCTGAATGCGGTGACGTAAAATACGTACGTCGGGACTATAAACGGGGCAGTGGCCAATAGCTTTCATCTCTTTATTTATTCTGAGCATGTGTGGCACTTTGTCCGTCGGATTTGTGTACACACGATCGGAAATTCCGACAACAGATTTTGTGGTCGGAAAATTTTATAGCAAGCTCTCAAACTTTGTGTGTCGGAAAATCCGATGGAAAATGTGTGATGGAGCCCACACACGGTCGGAATTTCCGACAACAAGGTCCTATCACACATTTTCCATCGGAAAATCCGACCGTGTGTACAGGGCATAAGTCTTAGGGTTCAATATTGAGTTGGCCCACTCTCTGCAGCTATAACAGCTTCAACTCTTCTGGTCCTTACTTTGTGCACTGGTCCAAATCATTTGGTGGAGGGGGGATTATGATGTGGGGTTGTTTTTTATCAGGGGTTGGGTTTGGCCCCTTAGTTCCAATGAAGGGAACACTTAAGGCTTCAGCATACCAAGACATTTTGGACAATTTCATGCTCCCAACTTTGTGGGAACAGTTTGGGGATGGCCCCTTCCTGTTCCAACATGACTGCACACCAGTGCACAAAGCAAGGTCCATAAAGACATGGATGAGCGAGTTTGGGGTGGAGGAACTTGACTGGCCTGAACAAAGTCCTGACCTCAACCCAATAGAACACCTTTGGGACCCGATAGAACACCTGTGTCAAACACAAGACCTGTGGGCCGCTACCGGCCCACCAGGCCATTTCATATTTCCATTGCACCTCTCCTTCAGCTGCGGCACCCCTACCTTGTCTCAGCAGTTGGCAGCAGAGAGGAGGATAGAACTCCTCCTACAAGTCCCGTGCCTCTCTGTGCAGCTGCAGCACTCCCGTCTCCACCTCCCCTGGTCTCATCGTTCTACAGACTCTGGAAGCTGATTCCAGCCCTCCTCTGATCCTCCTCCAGACCCTGCACTATCTGCTTTCCAGCTTCTTCCTGGCAGCAGCACAAGGGAAGAGGGGTGCAGTGTGATGTAAGAGGGGGTGGGGGACTCTTGACTTCTGATGATGGGGGGGACTCTTGACATCTGATGTAAGGGGAGGGGGTTGGGTGCTCTGGACATCTAGTCTTACAGATACAACTGGCCCTTTGAGGGGACCCATAATTCTGAAGCGGCTCATGATAAATGGAGTCTGACACTCCTGCCAAAGTGAAGACAAAACAATTATTTTAGGATCGAGTATAGAACGGTTACGTAATGGTTAGGTAATGTTTTTGCTGTCTGTGTCTTGTTGGGGAAGTTTCTTCTAACTTCCTTTCCAGGAGGTTCAACAGGAAGCAAGAAGAAATGTTCACAAAGTGAGTACAGTTTGAGATTTGATCTTTGTGACATGGTGCATTATCCTGCTGGAAGGAGCCATCAGAAGATGTGTACACTGTAGTCATAAAGGGATGGACATGATCAGCAACAATACTCAGGTAGGCCGTGGTGTTTAAATGATGTTTAAAGGGGCCCAAAGTGTGCCAAGAAAATACCCCCCACACCATTACACCACCACCAGCCTGAACCGGTGATACAAGACAGGATGGATCCATGATTTCATGTTGTTTACACCAAATTCTGACCCGACCATCTAAATGTTGCAGCTGAAATCGAGACTCATCAGACCAGGCAACGTTTTCCCGTCTTCTATTGTCCAATTTTAATGATCCTGTACAAATTGTAGCCTCAGTTTCCTGTTCTTAGTTGATAAGAGTGGCACCCGGTGTGGTCTTCTGCTTCTGTAGCCCATCTGCTTCAAGGTTTGATGTCTTGTGCGTTTAGAGATGGTATTCTGCATACCTTGGTTGTATTGTGTGGTTATTTGAGTTACTGTTGTCTTTCTATCATCTCAAACCAGTCTGCCCGTCCTTCTCTGACCTCTGACATCAACAAGGCATTTTCCTCCACACAACTGCCGCTCACTGGATATTTTCTCTTTTTCGGACCATTCTCTGTAAATCCGAGAGATGGTTGTGCAAGAAAATCCCAGTAGATCAGCAGTTTTTGAAATACTCAGACCAGCCTGTCTTACATCAACAGTCATGCCACGATCAAAGTCACGTAAATCCCCTTTCTTCCCCATTCTGATGCTCTGTTTGAATTTCGGCAAGTTGTCTTCACTACGTCTAGATGCCTAAATGCATTGAGTTGATTAAATATGACTGGCTGATTAGCAATTTGTGTTACCAAGCAATTGAACAGGTGTACCTAATTAAGTGGCCGTTGAGTGTATAACCAACACATTTCGGGATAGCAATGGAGTCCTTGAGAAAAGGGTTGAAAATGATCCTCAACATCATTGAGTTGTCACCTATTCTGGTGACAACGCTAATATTTCGGAGCACTTCATCATGCATGGTCATTAACCACTTCAATACCGCCACTTTCACCCTTTCCTGCCCAGACCAATTTTCAGCTTTCACATTTTAAATGAAAAATATACAGTCATACAACACTGTACCCAAACAACATTTGTATCATTTTTTTAGACAAAACTTTCTTTTGGTGATATTTAATCACCACTGGGGGGTTTTATTTTTTGCTAAACAAATGGAAAAAAAAAATTGAAAAAAAAAAACATTTTTCCCAGTTTCTGTTATAAAGTTTTGCGAATAAGTCATTTTCCTTCTTCACTGATGAGGCGGCACTAATGAGCACTAATAAAGCTGCACTGATAGGCGCCCTTATCCACAGCCTGGTGTATATGGATGGTATTCTGTGTACTGGGACGGTATTGGACTGTATACAGATGGTGCTCTGTGTGGATAGAGCTCAGTGTTCATGGTTGGTGCTGTGTGTGTTTGTACATGGAAGGTGATCAGTATACATGGATGGTGCTTGTTCAGTGTATATGGATGGCATTCTGGTTGTAAACAGGTGGTGCTGTGTGTATATAGATGGTGCTTGGTGTATACAGAGGGTGATCAGTATACATGGATGGTATATACTATATACAGAGGGTGATCAGTATACATAGATGGTATATACTATATACAGAGGGTGATCAGTATACATGGATGGTATATACAGAGGGTGCGCAGTATACATGGATGGTATATACAGAGGGTGCTCGGTATACATGGATGGTATATACAGAGGGTGCTCAGTATACATGGATGGTATATACAGAGGGTGATCAGTATACATGGATGGTATATACAGAGGGTGATCAGTATACATGGATGGTATATACTATATACAGTTTGTGATCAGTATATATAGATGGTATATACTATATACAGAGGGTGATCAGTATACATGGATGGTATATACAGAGGGTGATCAGTATACATGGATGTTATATACTATATACAGAGGGTGATCAGTATACATGGATGTTATATGCTATATACAGAGGGTGATCAGTATACATGGATGGTATATACTATATACAGAGTGGGTGATCAGTATACATGGATGTATATACTATATACAGTTTGTGATCAGTATACATTATTATTATTATTATTATTACATAGATGGTATATACTATATACAGAGGGTGATCAGTATACATAGATGGTATATACTATATACAGAGGGTGCTCAGTATACATGGATGGTATATACTATATACAGAGGGTGATCAGTATACATGGATGGTATATACAGAGGGTGATCAGTATACATGGATGGTATATACAGAGGGTGCTCAGTATACATGGATGTATATACTATATACAGAGGGTGGTCGGTATACATGGATGGTATATACTATATACAGAGGGTGATTAGTGTACATAGATGGTATATACAGAGGGTGCTCAGTATACATGGATGTATATACTATATACAGAGGGTGCTCAGTGTATACAGATGGTGATGAGTGTACAGAGCTCCTGCCTCCTCCTCAGGTAGGTGAATTGTAGGGTGTATGTACGGAGCGGAGGGTGGCCGCCGGTCTCCATAACGATCGCTCTCCGCTCTCCGCTCTCCCCGCACAGCCGGCGGCTCCTCCGCTCACACTCACCACCTGCAGCCACCCTGCCCGGCTAACCCCGCCCCTCTTCCTTCCCCGCCCCCTCATGAATATGAATGACGCAGCGGCGGCCGCGAGTGGCTAGGTGGGCTGTCAGTCTGGCGGCTCACATGTTGGTTTGCCTGGGCTGGGAGAGCTGGGAGAGCGATGTGCGGAGACGGCTGGGGAGCTGCCCTGACAATCCATCCCATGTCTGTGCGCTGCTACTGCTGCTAGACCGCCCGATGCCTTCACTCCATGGCCGCCCGCCGGCCGCCTCTCCCCTGAGCTCGCCGGTCATGCACCATAGAGCCGGGGGCGGCGGACACCTGACAGCGGTGGGCTTCCTCCTCCTAACTTTCTGGCTGCAGGTAAGGCGGACCCCCCCTCCTCCTTCCAGCACCCCGCTACCAGGGGGGACCCCTCATCACTAGTAGGGGGGCGATCACTATGGGGGAGCAAGAAGTTTTCATGGAGGAGATCGGGGCACCTAATGCAAAGATCTATTTATAACATTTATTTATTTATAGAACCTTTTATATTTCTTTATATCTAATATTTATTCTTTATGTTTCTGATGGCTACAGACAGTGGTGTGCACCGTGCGATTGCATGGGAGGCTAGATCTGTCATCAGAGCTAGAACACTACTATTTATTTTTATTGTATAGTTATAGAATTTTCTTTTTCATTAATTCTATAGGCAAAGTCCTTGTATAATATATTTTTCATGCTTGCAGAAGTACTTGCATTGCATAAAAGGTTACATAGCAAGCAAAATCTAAAGTGTGTTTGTGTGTATATATGTGTGTGTGTATATATATATATATATATATATATATATATATATATATATATATATATATTTTGCTTTGCTATACCCACCTACTAATGTCAGTCTACCTTGTATATAATCTCTTGCAGCAGATCAGCTCTAGAACTATATGGCAGGCAGCAGAGCCCTATGGAATGTATAGGTTGGGAGTGCTGAGCTCTGTAAAGTCCTCTGTCCAGTCCCTCCTGCATATGTTTGCATTCTGCCCAGGATCATCTGTATTCCTGAACTGTATGACCACCCAGATCCAGACTTGATCTGATTGCAATGTATACCTATGCAAAAAAAAAAAAAAAAAAATCCAAATTGGATAAAGTCTCTGCTCCATCGGTCTGGTGGTTTTTAGGATTTCTTCTTGGATTATAAAGGACAATTAGTTTTGTGCCTATATATATATATATATATATATATATATATATATATATATATTGTAAGCGGTATAATAAGGCACATTGTTAATCCAGGGTGTTCAACTATCTAGGGAGCCTGGTGCTATTTCATGCAGTATAGGAATAGAATGCTGCAAAGGTGGTGGTGGGGGGGGGGGGGTCATCATGGGCGACAGAGGGTCGCAGTCTGCCATTGATAGGTTGCAATTAACGTGTATTTGTCCCGCTCCATGGGGGCGACGTGTAAACGCGTTCCCGGGGCAGCTCCCAGGGCTCCGTAGTGATGTGTGCTTCCATTTGATGTGTTATATTTAGGCTTCCCAGTCCACGGGCTATTTCGAGCTGCAGCTGAACTCACTGAAGAATGTCAATGGAGAATTGTTGAGCGGGGAATGCTGCGACGACCTGAAGAGCGCCCACAACCAGGACTGCACCAAGGATGAATGTGACACCTATCTCCGAGTGTGCCTCAAGGAGTTCCAGGCCAAGATCACCCCCACGGGACCGTGCAGCTACGGTTCTGGACTGACTTCGGTGCTTGGTGGGAATATTATCAATATGAATAGCAAATTTAACCAGCTGGGGAAAAACCCCGGAGAGAATGGCAGGATTATTATCCATTTCCAGTTTGCATGGCCGGTAAGTAGGACTTTTTGTACATCTAGATCTCCTATTCTGATTTCCTGCAAGGTTTGTGTTCTGTAAGGTCTATAGAGGACAGGATGGTCATCCTCCCTCTGGTGTCGAATGGTTTAGAATTCTGCAGTCTAGCTCAAGGTAAAGGAAACAAAATCTGATTTATTTTTTTTTTAGAGGCTGAATTGTGATTGATGGATTTGCCTGGAATTGCTCTTGGGTTAGTTCTTGGACTGACCGGCTGCCCCAGTGCCAGCTCAGGTTGTAGCCGTTGGTCCTCCCTTGTGCCTGAATCAGCTTCCAGCTTGTGTGTTTTAGTTTTTTTTTTTTTTTTTTTATCAAAAACTGTCACTTTCTACCACCTCCCCAGTGAAAAAGTTGTGTGTGGGTTTTTTTTTTCTTTGTTCAGCGCACACCGGTGATTAACCTTCTCTGCAAAGAAATTGCTTGCCTACAATTCACCTGAGTTTGCATGGATACCATGCACCTGGGTGTCTTGTAACACCGGTTTGAAGATTAGAATGTGCAAAGGGAGCAGCATTGAGTGTACACGCTGAATTGTTAGGCAAGGCTGCTAGTTTAGATGCTGGCTATAATAATTTAGTTTTTTTTTTTTTTTTTACACTTCTATAAAGCAGAAATGATCAGTGAGCCGTTCAGCACCTTAGGCAACTTCTAACTCTTTTTATATTGTTCATTTTGGAAGCCTCAGATAAATGCGCTTGTGCTGAAGGCTTGATTGGTGGGGTGAGGCTGTAGGTTGGGTGAATGTGTTTATACCTGGGGGAGCTGAAGACGGAGAATGCAGCCTGCAGAGAGGGAGAGAGAGAGGCTGGCTCTGTGCTGGATAGACTCCTCCAGGGAATGCATTGTCACCTTGGGGGTGTGTTGCGCAGTTGGCTCGTCGCCAGCATAAGGCTTTGAACGAGGAGGGGAGGATAAGGCGATTGCGACACGAGCGCATGACGTGTATGTGTTGAAGCACACTTCGTAGATTAAGTTTTGAAGCAGGCCGCTTTCCAAGTTCAGGGGCGTGTGTGATGCAGAGCCATTTGCGGAAAGCATGCCATGGGTCGGCTAACTGTCGTCGCTATCAACAAAACTCTGCACTGAACTGGGATTCAATTGCTTTGGGAGATCTGGTCTAGGATGCAGGAAGGAGGCGTGGGGCAAATATTTACATGTTTTATATTTATAAAGGATTTGTAAATAGTGTGGTGTTTTTTATTTTATTGTCTGTTTGGGTGATTGCATATATAATAAAAAACAGACTGGTTTAATTCTAAGGGCTGGTTCTCATCTGTGCTTTTAGGTGCATTTCCATTGAACTGTATATAACTTGGCTCACGTGTGTCAATGGGGCCTTAGGTTCACATCTTTGTCCACTTTTGCCTTTTTTTTTTTTGTGCATTTTTTTTTTTTTTACATTCGTTATAGCACGTTTAAATTTACGTCTTGATTATGTGTTAATACGTATTGTCATGCACTTTTGGTTTGGCCAATAGGGATTGATTTTGTGCAGTGACATCTTTATTGTGGACTTTTTTATTATTAGTATTGTGATTATTATTATTATTGTGGTTATTAGTATTATTATTATTATTATTATTATTATTATTATTAATAATAATATTATTACTATTACTATTCAGGATTTAAAGAGCGTCGACAGTTTATGCAGTGCTTTACAAAATACGGGCAAACAATACAATTTAATACAGTAGGATTCAGAGGGCCCTGCTCATTAGAGCCTTTACAGTCTAAGACCCCATACACACTATATTAGATTTTTTTTTTTTTTTTTTTCAAAACCATGTAGTGCAAGGGCCTGCCTGATTGCATACAAATTGAAACTCTGTAGGTTTGACCTCATATTTATATGGTTTTGGTAAATCTGAAGGCAAAATCTGCAGAAAATATTAAATGGTGTGTATGGGGTCTAAGGCTGGCCATAAACTGTGCAAATTTCTTTCCTGCAGCCACGGGTTGCTGGAAAGAAATTTTCAGCGATTTCCCCATCAACACAGACGGTACTGACAGGGATCCCTCCTGCCAAGCCAATGTCTGCCCCTGGCAGGAGCGGGTGGGGAAGCTGTTCCCGCCGGGAGAAGACGGTGATTATCGCTAGCCTCTATAGTAGCCACTTGCGATAATCAGAAGTAATCCGAATCGGGCAAGCTGGTTGTACCCAAGTTGATCGATTTGATCAACTTGGTACATTCAGCCTGCCCATTAATTGTTTGAATCTGCCAAACTGGCCAAGATTCGAACTGTGTATGGTCTGCCTAAGAGGGAGGGCCAAGCGATGCAATAACTGTGGGAGATGGGCTGATGAAGAAAATAAATGTACAGTTAAGTGGGGGCTGAAGAGGAGTTTTCAGGGATCGCCTGAAAGGGGACAGAGTAGGAGATAGTCTGACAGATTGGGGTAGGGAGTTCGAGGATAGGAGATGCTCTGGAGAAGTCCAGGAGGCGAGAACGGGAGGAGGTGACAAGGGACTTTGAAGGGATCTTCTTCCAGGGACTGGCATTGCATGAAAATGCATTGGAACGCACTATACGTGCATTTTCATGGCTTGCTATAAACTCCTGTGCCTCACAACACATGCCTCAGTTTTCAAAATGGCCTCATTGCATTACACGTGTCCCTATGATGCATCTGTTTTTACTTTCTAATGAATGTGCTAAAATGTGAAGGCATGAACAAGGCCTAGGCATTACTGTGGATTGAGTTAATTTGTTCTATAAAAACATGGCAAATAAAATTAATGGCGACAAAAATGAACTGGTTTCACCTTATAATGGATATCTGCCCTGTGGTTGCTATGGGCAACGTCCTGTTTTTTTTTTTTTTTCTCCTTGTAAACTAGTCTTGTTTTTATTCAGAACACTTGGGGTATTTGATTGCTATAGGCAACATCTCTAGTTGTTTGCCTTCATTTTGAACCACTGACATGTATAGGCTGTAAAGTATGCAAGGTTGTGTGCACTAAAAATGAATCCGCAATATGGTTGCTATGGGCAACGGGTCTCTTATTGGTGTAATTTATGACAACTGGTGTAAACATAAAGCTTCTGTCATAAGCAACTAATCCTGAGCAGCCAATCAGGTTGTATCTTCATCAGTTGCCCATATTCAATAACTAATGCTAATCTAATATGCAGTAACCCATAGCAACCAAAAAGCATTCACTTTGCTGATCTCGGACCAGGACAACCTGTGTTTTGATTGGTGTCAGCACTTTAGATGTGGCCATTTATTGCACAAAGTAATTTAGTTGCAGTGGGCAGCAGCCTTATGTGTGCTTGTTTATCTGTAAATATATAGAATGAGCCTTTTCTCGTTGTCAAGGGAAACGTGTGTTCACTGACACCTTAGGCCTCATTCAGACGGGATGGATAGGTGGCTAAGTGCTGTATCTGGATGCAGCAGCACTCTGTGCTTTGACCACATACAAACCAGACAGTTGGCCATGGCCAGTCAGAGTTCGTAATTACACGTGAACAGCGCCAGCTATTGATTTCTACAGGATACATATCTGCCAGGGTGTGTGTAAGGGGCTAGTTTCTCCACCGCAGGCTGCCAGTGTGAATGGGCCCCTAAAAAATGGATTATATGGTTTGTTTACTTGGTAGAACTCTTCAAAAGAAGGGTGTTAATGTATTCCAATCGGCAATAACAATATGATCAACTGCCATAACCCGTCTAGGCATGGACTCCACTGGATGAAGGTATGCTGTGGTATCTGCATCAGTAGCAGATCCTTTAAGAAGTCCTGTAAGTTGTGAGGTGGGGCCTCCATGGATCGACTTTTTTTTTCAGCACATACTACAGAAGCGCGATTGAAATTGAGATCTGGAGAACACGGAGGCCAATTAACACCTCAAACTCATTGCGTTTCTCAAACAATTCTTGTATTCATTAGAGCAGGCCACCTTCTTCTATTGCTTGTAGGCGTTTTTTGCTGCAGCCCCATACACTACAAACTGTGATGCACTGTGTGTTCTGACACCTTTTTATGGGAACCAGCATTCATTTTTTTCAGCAATTTGAGCTGCAGTAGCTCTTCTATCGGATCGAACTACACAGGCCGGCATTTGCTACCCACAGGCATCAATGAGCCTGGGCCGCCCGTGACCCTATCGCTCGATTTGTCTTTGTCCACCTTTGGTCTGTCCTGACAACTGCAGACCGGGAACACACCACAAGAGTTGTCGTTTTGGAGTTGCTCTGACCAGTCATCTAGTCCTTATAATTTGGTCTTTGTCAAAGTTGCTGAAATCCTTACACTTGCCCATTTTATTTATTTTTTTTCTGTTCACTTGCTACCTGGTATAGCTCACCCACTTTCAGATGCCATTGTAATGAGATAATCAATGTTCACTCTACAGATCAGTTGTCATGCTATGGCTGATCTGTGTGTGACACACAATATATAGCGCCAACAGTTTACGCAGCGCTTTACAGTATAAGGGAGACAATACAGTTATAATACAATAAGATACAAGAGGATTAAGAGGGCCCCTGCTCAGAAGAGCTTCCAATCTAATAGGGTGGGGCAGGTGGTACAAAAGGTTGTAACTGTGGGGAATGAGCTGATGGAAGTGGTAAAAATTAGAGATGTTATAGGCTTTCCTGAAGAGATGAGTTTTCGGGGATTGTGTGTGTAGTATAAGTATATATATATATATATATATATATATATATATATATATATATATATTATATATATATATATATATATATATTATATTATATATAATATATACATACATACATACATACATACATAACATACATACATACATACATACATACATACATACTACATACATACACACACACCTATATATGCGCACTTACAGGTAATAAGGAAATCTGATAGCTTCTTAGCATAGTGTGCTTATGCCCTCAATCCACAGATTCAAGCACGTTCATAAAAAGTATAATTCATATAACAAAATGCAATTAAACGTGTGTGTATATATATATATTCTGTTTTTTTTGGGGGGGGGGGGGGGGTGTAAGACTGCAGAATGCCATTCCATGCAGTCATCTGTCCCATTACTGTCCGTTTTCTAAAGAACGATCGGTCTCCAGTTCTCCTCTGTCAGAAACCCAATCCATGTGTGAGTCTGAGGCATGTCAGGAGTGCGGGTTGTGTGTGAGATTAAAGCGTATTAAACACACAGGTCTCACCAATGGCTCATGTAACTGGTCTGCACCCCTCCCCCAGCAGTGCCCCCTCCTTTACTCCCCCCCCCCCCCCTCCTCTTTGACGGAGACAGGTGTTGTCCAGCGCAGATCACATGTGATCTCTTGACTTGTCCCCCTTTCCAGAAATCCTCCGCTCTAAATTTACTCCAAGTGTTGATGAAATGTCTTCATTTCATGTAACATTGGCTCCTCTTACACTCCGGGATTGACACTCCTGAAGCCATTTTATGAAATGGGAACCTTGTCAAGAATCTGTTGCTGCATTTGATATGTTTAATTTATGTTGGTGTGTCACTGGATGGACTTGTGTAGCTTTAGGCCAGGCTTGCTGGGTCATTTCTGCATATTTTTTTCATATACTTTTTATGACCGTGCTTGAACACTATGCTAATAAAGAAAGCTATCAGATTTCTTTCCTGTAAGTGTGTGTGTGTGTGTGTGTGTGTATGTGTGTATATATATATATATATATATATATATATATATATATATATATATATATATATATATATATATATATATTTTAGACACATCTTTCCTGCAACTTCTGACACCTCTTCCTGATCACTGGGCGCCCTCTGTCCCACCTCACCAGACTGATCCCCCTGCTAAGTCGGATCAGAGCGGAAGTGGATGTCACATGTGACACATATCATGATGGAGGAAAGACTGACCATGTAATCCCTATGGGGGGGCTGCTTGTAAACATACATGCGTCCGCTTTTATCCACCCATGTCCTATCAGATACTAAATGCAGGACTGGACGCAAACTTCAATCCAACGAACCCAAACAGCCTGGGATGTAAACACTCACATTTGCTTACATCCAACCACCCATAGGGATATGTTGCAGTCCATTTTTGATCCATCTGATCATGGGTCATAGACCGATGGAACACCTGTGTGTAGCAGGCCCAATTGTGGAGCCTGTTTCTAAGTGCATGGCATTACTACTGAACAATGTGCAATTATACTGCCACCCCTCTGAAAAGTGTTCCACGGGGGGATCCATTTTCAGGGGACATTTTGACAGGTAGGGAGGAGGTGACATTATTGCCTACTTTAACCCTCAAAATGGTGACCTGCTACACCGCAACTGCATGTGATTGTGGCACTGCTCCTTTCGCATGCAGTACCAGCTGCCACATAAAAAAAAATTTTGGACACAATGCATGGTGGCTGTAGCATTGGTACAGCATGAGTGGCTGCAGTTCTTAGTTTAGGTGGGAGGCAAAACTGTAGCCTGTGGCTCAGCTGTGTGTATATATGTATGTGTGTGTGTATATGTGTGTATATGTGTGTGTGTGTGTGTGTGTGTGTATATATATATATATATATATATATATATATATATATATATATATACTATATATATATATATATATTATATATATATATATATATATATATATATATATATATATATATATATATATATATATAAATTTTTTTTTTTTTTTTTTACTCTCTCTTTTGGTTACTGGCTGCAGGAGATCTTTTTTACTGCTTTTCTTGTTACCAAATTACCTAGCACCACTATTCTCTGAGCAAGTCAATCTATATCTCCCCATAGATGTGTAAAACTTTTTTTTTTTTTTTCGCCTGATGATGTCAATGCTGTCCTTTCTGAAGGTGCAGGTTTCCTGGCTGTCATGCCGCTCTGTCTTTTCAGAGGTCAGAATACAAACTTGTTCCAGTTGACTAGCATTTTTAAAAGCATTGGCAGCCTCCATTACTTTTAGAGGTTTGCACCTCACATGATTGGTATTTATATCAAAGCTCTTTGACAAAATCCTCTGGATCTTGAAAAAGGACTATGGTCCTCTCTGTAGTCCATATAATCTTGGCAGTCATGGAGAAGAATATGAATATCTAGCATGCCTGCCTCAGCCGCATATAACCTTTTGGTAGGCTTCAATAAATGTACATCCCTTTCCCTGTGTTACTCTTCAGCCACTAGAAAGTGCAGTTCCCACAGTGTACATTCTGTATGACCAGCAGCACTAATAGACCTTTCCACAAGGACACAAGGGGTGCTCCACAGGTGTGTCTGGGGTGCTTTTCAATGAATGCCCCCAATGCACATCACCTGTATTGCTCAAGGCTATGGTAGCGCATTGCAGCGCTTTTCTTGAAATTTCCGACATGTGGAACAAATTCAGGTATTGCTTCTGTGCAATACTTTTACATTCTGGTACAATGTACCATATTGGTGATCGTAAAAACGGGGGTTAATAAGTATAGTGTCACACATGTAAAGATCATGCAGGCAAAAGTCCATCTGAGCCTACATTCACACTTTGTGAACACGCGTTTTGTAACTGGTGCAAACAAGTAACGAGTTAAAAAATGTATGTTGCACTTGTGTTTTCATCCGTTGTTAATGGCGCCCCAAACGTGGCAGAAAAGTTGTGCATTTTTAGCACAAAGCTGTGAAGCTAAACATTTTAAGGCTAGGTTCACACCATTGCGAATTGGATGTGGGTTCCCCTGCATCCAATTCGCAATAGCAGGAGATTTTTGACTGGCTCTCTATGGAGCCGATTCACATATCTCCGCAGCGGGTCCGGAGTGCGTTTTGCACAAAAATGCTGTGCGTCTTTTGGTCCATTTCAGGTCCCGAATTCAGCCCAAAATTTGGGCTGAAAATGGGACCCGAAACGGTGAACGGGGACGTACCGGACCCCTGCTGGGAGCCGCATGCAGCTCATGTGCATGAGCTGCTTAGGGGGGCTCATTGAAATGAATGGCCTGCCCTTTGCGTGTGGCACAGACACACGCTCAAGACGTGCATATCCGTGACGTGATTTCACGTGTGTTCACAGAACACTAAGGGGGAGATTTACTAAAACGGAAGAGTGCAAAATATGGTAGCCAATCAGCTTCTAACTTCAACTTGTTCAATTAGGCTATTGACTAAAAAAAACGGACTCTGGTTTCTATGCAGAACTACCCCAGGTTTTGCACTCTCCAGTTTTAGTAAATCATCCCCTCCGCCTAGGTTCACATTGGAGCGATTTTTGAGATCAAATCGCATGACAAGTCGCAGGCCTATTGGCGGCAATGGCACTGTTCCAATTTTGCGGCGCCGCACCGATTGCAAAAGTAGTATCTGCACTGCTTTTGCCGATTTTTTTCAGGTGCGACTTTAATAGACATCTGTGTATGAAGCCGCACAGATGTCTCAAGTAGCACCTGAAATCGCGCTGACCTTGCTACTTTGAAATCGCGCTACTTCAAGTGAAGTAGCGCAATTTCAAAGTAGCATCAATGTGAACCAGGGCTAAACGAGGCAATTTTATAACAAATTCACCTTATCTACAGGTATTATGAATCTAGTGCAAGTTGCAGCATTTGTTGCTTGGATGTAAGATCTCTGAGGGTCTACGACACTCTTAGGGCCAGTTCACATCAGATGCAGTTCCGTGCGCTTTTTTTTTCTGCACTAAAAATGCTTGCATAGTGTTTTCAATGTATTCCAATGGCTCTAGTTCACACCATGCAGTCAGTTTCCGGTGCAGAAACTGACCGGAAACTGCATGGTGTGGACTAGAGCCATTGGAATACCATGAAAACACTGTGCATGCATTTTATGCAGGAAAAAAGCGCACGGAACTGAACGGAACTGCGTCTGGTGTGAACTAGCACTTTATGAATTCCAGGTTTTGTGCCTTGTGGTGTGCTGACTTAAAACAAAATTGTGCTTTCCTGTTAAAATGCAGCTTATGGTACATCAACAGTCCATTTGAAAGGGATGTGCGGTCTTAGTGTTACTAAACCCACAACAGTAAAATCAGTGTGTATATGCAGTAAAGCTTGTTATACTCCCTGTGGAACCTAAGGGGTTAATCCTCTGCGTTGTGTAAAAAGGCGGTTTGATCCTGTCTTCTCTGATCCTCCCCTTCTTCCATAGTCCTCAATCTCCTGAGTACAGAGCCTTTGACTCATTCTACACATGCTCAGTTTGGTGTGTATTGTTAGAGGTTTTTTTTCTTGGGAGAGTGCATGTGATCAGCACAGGGCCAATCAGCACTGTCCAGAGTGCAGGGGTCATGCAGCCTCATAGGACAATTGGGGGAGAATGAAAACTCCGCCTACGAGCTTTAACCAGACACTGATAGAAGTCACAAGATTGCTATATACTGCCAAGTAAAGGAATTTAGCAGTCTATATTTACTAAAATACTTGCATTTCCATGTACTGTGGGAGACCAGATATGGTGAATGCAGGGTTCTGGCTGGGTTTAGTAACACTTTAACACGATGCATTTGTGCAGTTGCACTTAAGTCATATGCAACAATGTACTGCAATACATGGGGTAACATACACTCTAGGGCCAATGTAGACTGTACCCAACATTTTGTATTCCTGATGTGTGTCTGTTACCATGCACCTCGTGTGAAATACCTGGTGATCTGCCAGGCCCCCTGCTTTCCTATTTCAAACTGACCACACTAGGCATGAGAGCACATGCATCCCAATGTGGTTGGTTTTGTTCTTTGCATTCTACTTGGAAGTACAGCCTGCCTGTACTCCAATGATCAGACTTGCACTGACACCACCCCCCCTTTCATGGGAAAGATCAGTGTAATGCTGTTTCTCTGCCCCCTGCTCCCTTGCATTTTCCACCCCCAGCTTTCTAAGCCCCTTATGTAGCTAAGACAGTGGTCATGTGATCATTTATTAAAAAATAAAGCATTTATATTTGTGTATATAATATGCACACTCTGTAAAGCGTGAGGGAATTCCTGATTTGAACTAGTGCCCCCAAAGGAAACCACCTGAGCTGTTTTGGTGACAACACAAAATTAGGCATTTAAGCCGGCCATGGACAGTTCGAATCTCAGCTGGAACAGCAGGAACCGGGCTACATTTAAACCACGTATGGGCAGGCTGAATGTACCCACATTGATCGGCTGTTATTCACCCCCCACGCCTACAACACAAAACAGTGACTTCGTGGTTGCATCTATGACCAACCGTACGATCGCTCTCGGTGATCATGGTAAACAGAACAAATAGGTGGCCATAGATGAGACTTTCTTTTCTTCCACCAAGGGTGGAAGGAAAGAAAGTCGCCCAATTCCCCCATCAACACAGTCCGCGTGCCTCCCGCTGCCCTATTGTATTCTGCCAGTGGAGGGCGTAGAGAGCATTCCCGGCCAGCAGAATGCAAGGATTACCACTATTGGCTATAGCTGCTGGCAGCAACTGTATGTAGAAAAATCCGACATGCTGGTTGTACCTAAATTGTTCAATCAATAGGCATAAGCATGAGAGCACATAAAATGGAACGGGTTGAGATTTGAACGGTCTATGGCCAGCTCTACTGGGGGGTACAGATGACTGCAAAAACCTGACAGGGACTATAATCGCTCTCCACTGTATCCAATGCTAAAAGTATTGTTTTTAGTTATATTTGCATCCTTGCAGGAACCACCCCAATTCAAGGGAGCATTTTTTTTTAATTTCCTGTGTTCGACTTTAAATGATCGCAGAAGGTAAACGCATGATGTGGCTGCAAAACTAGCTATTGAGCAAGCGATCGGTCTGCATATTTGGACCGATGTAGAGTGGAGAAAAATAATGCTGTAGGTGGTGGCTTGTTTCCAGGGGAAGGCGGTCAATTTTTCCCCGATCGGGGTCAGCCCAGGGACTTGGGAATGTCTATTGACGATCGTCCCTTCATCTGACTGTATCAGTGGAGTCGGGCAAACGCTCGATTGCGTCCGTGTCAACTGTCATTCAGTGTAAGATTTAACTTGAAGCTTAAAGCCCTGAGTACGTGGTTCCCTAGCAACCGGCAATAAGTAACCAATTATGTGCCCTGTGGACAGAAGCTTCAGAAACGAAACATCTGTTCAAGTTTCACCTGGGATAAGATAGTCGGGTTTTATCTGCAAACTTCAAAAAATCTCCACCGCTGCCATTATGATAAATAGAAAATCGATAATAAATTGCGTGTTTCTGAATTGGATTTTTTTCTTTTTGAAAAGCAGGACCCATTTTTTTATTTTTTTTTAATTACTATTTATTTTATTTTTTTTTTTATGCCATCTGTGACCAACTACTGTTCAAAATCTATTTTTAATATCTCTATTTTTGATGCATTTCCTTTGGTGATCAAAACAAATGTATCCAATGTGGATCCAGATCTTGTATGATATTTTATTCAGTTTTGGTCCATCTGGTGTGTAGTGTTAATAACCAACGTGCATTTACTACAGTATAATTTTTTTTTTCTTTTGCGTGTTGGACACATAAATATAATGCTACAGCTGGGGAGGGTGGGACAGCTTGGTGCGCTGCGGATCGGCTGTCATGCTGGTAGAAAGGGTTGTAGGACTTTCCTGTTAGCTGTTAGGAGGACTGATATATAATATTGTTGGGGGGGGGGGGGGGGGGGAGAAAAATCCGATGCACTCTTTAACGGCGTGATCACAACTACTCCCCCACTCCTTTCCTGTCACCAGCTGAAGCTTCTATCAGATTGTCACTTGTTGACATTGAAGAAAGGGGTGTGCCAACTCCTTCCAGGTTACTTCCTCAAAGATTGAATTGTCAGGTTGCTAAGCAACAGGATAGATGTCAGTGTTAAAATAAAAAAAAAAAAAAAAAAAAAAAACAAACGCTGAAAGGAGAAAAAAAAAAAAAACTGCCAGCAGCATATGGATGACAATTGTTCTCCATGGCACGAGAGAAGTTAGAGCTGAAATTATTTGATTTTTGTTTTAAGTTGCTCTTGTGTAATATTAAATTGACTAGGACTGTTTTTTTTAAAGAATAAGTTCACTTTTTTCACGAAAATTGGAAATGTAAACTGCGATCTGTCCACCCCTGCAGATCTCGGTGCACATAGCGATTTCCCGCGCTGCCGGTGTAATGTTCCTTAGGCCGGCCCAGATTGGGTTTTTATCAGGGCCGTCTTTAAGGCAGGGCCAAAGGGGCAGCTGCCCTGGGCCCTGTCATTGTGGTGCCCAAAGCAGCTGGCCCCATACTTGCCAACTATCCCAGTTTGTTCCCTCATCCCTTGAGGCTTTAGTCCAGTGCTGTGTCCTGATATCTCAGTGTGAAGTTCTGTTACTGATGCTGCCCAGCTCTGCCCTATTTTTGTGTACAGATGACTCGCCAGACCCTGTGTTTACATGTAAATACCAGCATTGATATGTAAATAGAGGCTGCATTCATATGTAAATAGCGGCGGACTGGCAGCATTCATATGTATATCATGCCACCCTGAGGTCATATCCACCATCACCTATATAGAAGGCTGCCCACTGGGGGGATAAAGGGCATGCTGCAAATTGATCACACCCACCCCCACCCCCCCCCCCCCCCCAGCACTGCCACTAATCCCAGGAGTCCTAGGATCCCTAGGAGTTTTCTGTCTATTCACCTATTGGTTTCTGTCCCCCCACCTCCTTGGTCTATGGTGTGCAGGTAGTGAGGAGATGATGTGCTGTAGCCTCTAGCAACCAATCAGTAAGCGGTAATGATGTGCAGTAACATCTAGCAACCAATCAGTGAGCAGTATTGATGTACAGTAATTTCTAGCAACCAATCAACGAGCATAAATACTGTGCTGTAACCTCTAGCAACTAATCAGTGAGTGGTAACGATACACTGTAACCTCTGCCAACCAATCTCAATCGCTGCCTGATCTGATTCAGTAAACTGATTTTGAGTCTAGCTGCTATTTTTTGTATGCCTCAAAGCAGGTGGAGAGCGAAACTGCATGGAGTGGGGGGGGGGGGGGGGCAAGAAAATTTTTGCCCAGGGTCCAATCAATTGTAAAGACGGCCCTGGTATTTATCAAGATGCTTACTTTGTCAAGCACTCATTGGTCAGCATGACTGCGCTGACCAATACGAAGTGCTTCTTTCTTCTGGGACACCTTACTCAAAGAAGTCAGAGATGTGCTCTACATTGGTCAGCACGGTTACATGGCTGGGCTGTCCAAAGAGCAGGGCTTGACAAATTTGCTTTGAATCTAGGATCCCACTCGGGGGGGTGGGTGGGGGGGTGTGGTCATATATTGTCCTTGTGAAGAAGGCTGCACATAGGGGTGCAGCGGCATGTTTTGGGGGGGGGCGCTGCAGTTTCTTTCTCAAGCCTGCCCAGAATCCGTATCAAACAATTTATGTACAGGGATGTACACCACGCTGTCGTACATACGGATGTTATTGTGTTAAAAGAGGAAAACCTGCGCTACTGGACTAATACTGGGCATAAACAGCCCCATGAAAAAAAAAAAATTAAAAAAGGATAAGGGAACAGCAGCTATGCTGTTTTTAATAACATCAGAAATTCTTATAAAGAGTAATGGGGGGGGGGGGGGTCAGCGGCAAGAGTTCCCATCCATTAGTGGTTTGCAGAACTTGATATTTTTTGGCATGCATTAGTTGGACTTTATAATTGGACATTTCTTATATATGCAATTTGTTTTTTTTATCAACACAAGACACTTTGCACGTTATTAGAGAATGATATATTTGTTTTTTTTTTTTATTTGCATATGCATTAATTGATACGTTGCACAGGGTATAGGTGATATATGCTATATATTTTATAGGTTTGCACATGGGATTGGCGCTTCCTCCTCCTTTTTTTTTTTTTTTTCCAATTATGTGTCCACTTTCTTGCCGCAAATGGAAAATTAACGAATGAACTATGCAATAAAAAGTCTGGAGGACAATTTGCTGTGTGCAGTGTGTACCCGGGCTGGACATGCTGGCAGGCAGGGAATTATCTCCTCACCCTCCGGGCCACTGGCTCGACTCTCCAGCATTTCTATGAACTGCTCCTGGCTCAGCACCTCTTCTCCCGTGCTCAGCCTCTCCAGCCAGAGGAGCAGGGCGCTCTGGTGCTGGGATACCAGACTCTGGATCCCCCATGTTCCTGAGCCGGGCTGACACCTTCCTTAGCCAAGCCGCTGCCTCCTGCAATACCCTGGGGCAGGGCAGCAGCGGGGATGACGGGCCGCCGGGGATCCCCAGCTGGACTTCTCTCTGCTGGCCACTCATTCCTCCCGCCGTATCAGCGGCTGCTGTGCCACTCTCCTCCTGCTCCATCCCCGCTGCCACCGCTAATCGCGTTCCTGGCCAAGACCCCACTACCCGCCCTGTAGCAGAGGCACTTGTCACTGACAAAAGCCCAGGCGCCAGGGCACAATTTCTAGTCGCAACGGTCACCTGGCGCCTGGGATTTGTCGAGCCCTGCCAAAGAGCGCTTGCCATTGTGAGCTTTTTTGATGGATGCTCAGTCAGGGGCTGAGTGTTTTTTGCAAATAAACAGTAAAAGCAACCTCCAGCACGCACAGTGCTGGGACAATGTCACCTAGAGCCCAGGGCGTGCATGCCTAACTGTGCCCCCCCCACCCCACCACCCCCCCTCAAGATGCATTAACATTGTGTCGGCAGATAGTTTTAGGGCTCATCCACAAGACCTGTGTTTTTCTGCACCTGATCAATGGCAGTCATGGCAATGTATTGCAGAGGGTTGCATAATGGCTCATGCATGCATGTGGCTGTATCTGGCCTTATAGCATACACTACCGTTCAAAAGTTTGGGGTCACCCAAACAATTTTGTGTTTTCCATGAAAAGTCACACTTATTCACCACCATACGTTGTGAAATGAATAGAAAATAGAGTCAAGACATTGACAAGGTTAGAAATAATGATTTGTATTTGAAATAACATTGTTTTTACATCAAACTTTGCTTTCATCAAAGAATCCTCCTTTTGCAGCAATTACAGCATTGCACACCTTTGGCATCCGTCCACAACACTTTTTTCCAGTCTTCCTCTGTCCAATGTCTGTGTTCTTTTGCCCATCTTAATCTTTTTCTTTTATTGGCCAGTCTCAGATATGGCTTTTTCTTTGCCACTCTGCCCTGAAGCCCAAAATCCCGCAGCTGCCTCTTCACTGTAGATGTTGACACTGGTGTTTTGCGGGTACTATTTAATGAAGATGCCAGTTGGGGACCTGTGAGGCGTCTGTTTCTCAAACTAGAGACTCTAATGTGCTTATCTTCTTGCTTAGTTGTGCAACGCGGCCTCCCACTTCTTATTCTACTCTGGTTAGAGCCTGTTTGTGCTGTCCTCTGAAGGGAGTAGTACACACCGTTGTAGGAAATCTTCAATTTCTTTGCAATTTCTCGCATGGAATAGCCTTCATTTCTAAGAACAAGAATAGACTGTCGAGTTTCAGATGAAAGTTCTCTTTTTCTGGCCATTTTGAGCGTTTAATTGACCCCACAAATGTGATGCTCCAGAAACTCAATCTGCTCACAGGAAGGTCAGTTTTGTAGCTTCTGGAAGGAGCTAGACTGTTTTTAGATGTGTGAACATGATTGCCCAAGGGTTTGCTAATCATCAATTAGCCTTCTGAGCCAATGAGCAAACACATTGTACCATTAGAACACTGGAGTGATAGTTGCTGGAAATGGGCCTCTATACACCTATGTAGATATTGCACCAAAAACTAGACATTTGCAGTTAGAATAGTCATTTACCACATTAGCAATGTATAGAGTATATTTGTTTAAAGTTAGGACTAGTTTAAAGTTAGCTTCATTTAAAAGTACAGTGCTTTTCCTTCAAAAATAAGGACATTTCAATGTGACCCCAAACTTTTGAACGGTAGTGTACATTCTGGAGTATTTCCCTGCCAAGGACCCACAGGTGCTGCATACAGCTGCCTTTAGAAGTTAGTGGCTGTATACATGCATGTACCTGCGTATGCATAGAGACGTACAACTCTGGACACAAATTTTGAAACCAAAGTTGTAAACACATACGCAGATGCAATATTTTAAGCAGCTGTTCATGACACATATTGGCTTCCTGGTGGTGAAATATGCCAGAATTTGTTATATAGCCATGAGCCCTAAAAATGCAGAAATTGCTCTGCAGCACATTAGAGCTCACCTTTTTGTATTTTACCATCTGTGTCTAATTAGGGAGATTTCCGTCAATTTCATGGCCTATAAACACAACAGGAAGTGAGAGGAACTCTCTCCAAATTAGGGGAAAGACCCTCTTACTTACTGACCATTCACTATACAATCTGTACAATATCCTTTTGATTAACCAAAACTATATAACATGGGGACAGACCTAAACAATCCAGTCAGGTAGGCCCTTGCACTATATAGTTGTTGGTAGATGTGTGTATGTATGTATGTGTGTATATGTGTGTATATGTGTGTATATGTATATATATATATATATATATATATATATATATATATATATATATATATATATATATATATATATATATATATATATATATATATATATATATATATATATATATATACACACACACATATCTGTCTTTAGATTTATGTCACTGGAACATGTGTCCCCATTGAAAGATCTACCTTTATTCCTGTTCTTGTGACAACTCAGGACTTTTCCTCTTTTCAAGGATTTTCCCTCACTATGGTCTTTAGGGCAAATGGAGGGGTGAATTTACCTAACTGAGACCGAGAAGGCAATAAAAACCTGACGGGGGTTCTAGCCTCTCACCAGGTAATTCAACTAGGGCTGCAACTAACGATTATTTTCATAATCGATTAGTTGGCCGATTATTGTTTCGATTAATCGGTTGATAAGCTTAAAAAAAAAAAAAAGTGTTGTGTATAATTTAGTTAATATGTAAAGTTTTAAAAAAAAGGCAATTTATTCTTAAATATCTCTATGCAGTGGTAAATATAAATAACTATATGGTTAGGGAGCAACATATCTAATCCACTCTGAGAATAACAGACAGAAGAGATATACTGTATATACAATTAGATGAGATATACTGTATATACTATTAGAGGAGAGATATACTGTATATACTATTAGAGGAGAGATATACTGTATATACTATTAGAGGATATATACTATTAAAAAAGGGTGAATCTGGTAAATATCATCAGACTCAGAGATCAATTTTTTTTTATTTAAAAAACAAACAATGTCTTCCTTCAAAAAAAATGGCATTTTAAGAACATTTGTTCAATTTTTTAATTGTTAGTGGGGTCAAATTGACGTTCATTTTCAACCATGGTGACAATTTGTAAATAGAAAACTTCTTGGTCAAAGGAATTTTCAGACGGTGTATGTGGTTTTCGTTCATTTTAAAAACAGAATGTTAAAAACAAGTGAAAATTTCAAACATTCTTTCATTCAGCGAATGTACAAAGATTTTTCATCTGAATATTCTCTTCTGAAAATTGATCCGTGTGGCCAGCATAAGGCTCGGTGCACACCTATGCAGTTTGCTTTTGATATGTTTCTGCAATGCTTTTTGCTGTGCGTTTTGATTTTTGCGCACGTGATTTTGCTGCAATTTGCATTTTTTTTTGCATTTTTTTGGCCCAATTTGTTGTTGGGCAGATTAAAAAACACAAATTGCTACAAAAACGCATTACATGCTTTTCTGCAGCTTTTCCATTGAAGTGTATTGAACCAAAAAAGCACCGTTTTACATAAAAAAAGTCCCTGAACCTTTCCAAATACGCAGCAGCTGAAAAAAAGCATAGATGTGAACGTGTCCCATAGGAAACCATGTAAATGAACTGCAGTGCGTTTCTGCAAAAAGCACCAAAAAACACACAGATGTGAACCACGTCTAAGAGGTTTAGTAACATAATGGGGGTTTAAAAAAAAACTAAAATTAGCCCTTTATAGTACAAAAAAAGCAAATAATCTCTATTGTAAGGGGTTCATTTTTTTACTGTAGAACTGTGAAAGTAACATTTACAGTAGCGATTATTTGCTCTTTTTTACTATAAAAGGCTCAATTTAATTTTTTTTTAACCCCATTATGTTACTGGCCGATTAATCGATTATGAAAATAGTAATCGATTATTTTCATAATCGATTAGTTGTCGATTAATCGATTAGTTGTTTCAGCCCTAATTTTTTGTTTTTGTTTAGGGTTACAACCACTTTAACCACTTCAGCCCTTGAAGGAGTTACCCCCTTAATGACCAGGCCATTTTTTTGTGATACGGCACTGCGTCGTTGTATTTGATTACCTCTCCTGTTTTTATTTTTTGTGCTATAAACAAAAATAGACCGACAATTTTGAAAAAAAACCCAATATTTTTTACTTTCTGCTATAATACATATCCAAATAAAAAAATCTAAAAAAACGAATTTATTCATCAGTTTAGGCCAATATGTATTCTGCTACATATTTTTGGTAAAAAAAAAAAAATTGCAATAAATGTATATTAATTAATAAGCTATGAGTAAGCACTTGGTAAAAGTGTGAAACGCGTCAACTGTCTTTCTGTACCACTCTGCTTTGGTGTCATACATACTTTGTGATCCTGGTTCACAAATAAAGGCATAAGAAAATTCTACCGATGTGCGGCTGCCCAGAATTTCTCCGTCTATCCTCATCTACAATGCAATAGCCAGCACCTGGGGCTCTACTTCTCTCTGGAGATCAAGGACATTTTTGCAGGTGGATCCATCTGAGCGGCGGAGCTCTCTCCTAAATGTATATTAATTGGTTTGCGCAAAAGTTATAGCGTTATAGCTAAGAACATTTCTGCAAATACAGAAAATACCTGTTGATCTTGCCAGAAATATGATGTTCTTGTCACTCCTTGTAAGTTACACAGAAGAATATCTTCATTCCTAGCTATTTTATGTAAACTACCAATTGCCCTGCCCCATGCTATGAAGATGGAGATATGGACATGTTTGTAGTCCATATTAGGTGAGCAGCCCATGTCTCCCTCCATAGATACTGTGGAGGAATGAGCATGGTCACCCATTGAGAGATTGTTATGCAGCCTATAGAGACCCACGACGCTGTGCGGCTCAGTCGCATGGTATCAGCGGTTGCTACAGGGCTAGCAGCCAGGCCATGCATGGGTGTTTAATGATCAACAGCAGGATCCACCACCACTGAGACAGGAACTGTGACATACATTCCTTTACTAAGACTGGAGCGTGCAAAATCATATCCATGAAATATGAGTGGTGTATCCGCGCAACGGAACAGAAAATTAAAAAAGTGGAGAAAATGGAAAAAAATGGAAACAATGGAAGAAATCGCATAAAGGACTGCTGCCTCCACAGATGTGATTTCCACCTAGGTGGAAAAAACAGAAGGTAAGTGAAGGGTTAGTGTGTGGGTGTGGCGCTGTCCTAATTTAATGAAATACTTGGTAAATTCTGTGTAGCCAAATCCCATATGTAAAGTCGCATAAACCAAAATTTCAAATAAAAAATTCAACGAAAATAAAACCAAACATAAAACAGCAAAGTGACCCCCTTTGGAGTGTGTAGGTGTAACGTTGTCCTAGTGGAGAAAAAAGTGGAGAAAATGAAAAAAAATGGAAACAATGGAAGAAATCGCATAAAGGACTGCTGCCTCCACAAATGTGATTTCCACCAAGGTGGAAAAAACAGAAGGTAAGTGAAGGGTTAGTGTGTGGGTGTGGCACAGTCCTAATTCATAGAAATACTTGGTAAATCGTGTGTAGCCAAATCCCATATGTAAAGTCGCATATAAAGTATAAACCAAAATTGCAAATAAAAAATTCAACGAAAATAAAACCAAACATAAAACAGCAAGGTGACCAGGTGCTCGTGTCTTGTGATCATGCGGACACTCACCAGCTTCTTTAACCCCTGTGGGGGTAATGCCCAGTCACAGTGTATGCCACTGTGCGGCAATCCACAGGCTGTTTTTGGGTCACGGTGACGTTTTAGGCATAAGAGAAGAAAGAGGAGATTCCATAGCGTAAAACCATAAAACACTCTTTATTGAACGCAGATGACAGAATGGTACTCACATTTAAGCAGTTTATAATAGGCAACCAAATATCATCAAAACAGGAGAGCGTCAGATTTAAGTTGGTGATCCTCTGGGAGATGATGCAAAAGCGTCAGAATAGGCCACGCCCTACGCGTTTCGTCATAGGGACGTCAACTGGAGCGTGCCAGTTGACGCTCCAGTTGACGTCCCTATGACAAAACACGTAGGGCGTGGCCTATTCTGACGCTTTTGCATCATCTCCCAGAGGATCACCAACTTAAATCTGACGCTCTCCTGTTTTGATGATATTTGGTTGCCTATTATAAACTAGGGCTGCAACTAACGATTATTTTCATAATCGATTAGTTGGCCGATTATTGTTTCGATTAATCGATTAATCGGTTGATAAGCTTAAAAAAAAAAAAAAGTGTTGTGTATAATTTAGTTAATATGTAAAGTTTAAAAAAAAAGGCAATTTATTCTTAAATATCTCTATGCAGTGGTAAATATAAATAACTATATGGTTAGGGAGCAACATATCTAATCCACTCTGAGAATAACAGACAGAAGAGATATACTGTATATACAATTAGATGAGATATACTGTATATACTATTAGAGGAGAGATATACTGTATATACTATTAGAGGAGAGATATACTGTATATACTATTAGAGGATATATACTATTAAAAAAGGGTGAATCTGGTAAATATCATCAGACTCAGAGATCAATTTTTTTTTATTTAAAAAACAAACAATGTCTTCCTTCAAAAAAAATGGCATTTTAAGAACATTTGTTCAATTTTTTAATTGTTAGTGGGGTCAAATTGACGTTCATTTTCAACCATGGTGACAATTTGTAAATAGAAAACTTCTTGGTCAAAGGAATTTTCAGACGGTGTATGTGGTTTTCGTTCATTTTAAAAACAGAATGTTAAAAACAAGTGAAAATTTCAAACATTCTTTCATTCAGCGAATGTACAAAGATTTTTCATCTGAATATTCTCTTCTGAAAATTGATCCGTGTGGCCAGCATAAGGCTCGGTGCACACCTATGCAGTTTGCTTTTGATATGTTTCTGCAATGCTTTTTGCTGTGCGTTTTGATTTTTGCGCACGTGATTTTGCTGCAATTTGCATTTTTTTTTTGCATTTTTTTGGCCCAATTTGTTGTTGGGCAGATTAAAAAACACAAATTGCTACAAAAACGCATTACATGCTTTTCTGCAGCTTTTCCATTGAAGTGTATTGAACCAAAAAAGCACCGTTTTACATAAAAAAAAGTCCCTGAACCTTTCCAAATACGCAGCAGCTGAAAAAAAGCATAGATGTGAACGTGTCCCATAGGAAACCATGTAAATGAACTGCAGTGCGTTTCTGCAAAAAGCACCAAAAAACACACAGATGTGAACCACGTCTAAGAGGTTTAGTAACATAATGGGGGTTTAAAAAAAACTAAAATTAGCCCTTTATAGTACAAAAAAAGCAAATAATCTCTATTGTAAGGGGTTCATTTTTTTACTGTAGAACTGTGAAAGTAACATTTACAGTAGCGATTATTTGCTCTTTTTTACTATAAAAGGCTCAATTTAATTTTTTTTTAACCCCATTATGTTACTGGCCGATTAATCGATTATGAAAATAGTAATCGTTTAGTAATTATTATTAGTAATTATTTTCATAATCGATTAGTTGTCGATTAATCGATTAGTTGTTTCAGCCCTAAATTCAACACTAGAAAAGTTTGGACTTGGATGCACTTTAGGGCAGGATGAAAAGTACACCTGTTAGAAGAAACACGGGGGCTGCCATTTGCTGACCTTTTCTTCTGAAAATGTTGCCTTGTGTCACGCTGTACTCATAGCTTCTGTACAGACACTGATCCAGAGCAAGTATACATGTTGAGAATGGAAAATTGTATTAATTGCCATAATTTTCCTTTCCTCGCTCCAATTTATGGCAGCATACCACACCATCGGGAAAGTAAATTTCTTATTTGCATACTTGATCTAGTTACCCAAAGACGCCAATAGTCAACATAACAGCCAAGCAGCTAGGAAGAAAAGGTCCAAAATGGCAACATTCATGTTTCTTGGTTAAAATGATTTTGCTGGATGACAGTAGTCGCTGTTTTCATCAATTGGTCTCCCAACTTTTTCTGCACCTCCCATTCTTGGCTGTCTGGGGTTCTCAACTAAGATCTTTGGAGTGGATGCCAAATTTTAGGCACATGCACCGATCAATATAACATTGTGACCTCTGACAGGTAAAGTGAAGAATAACATTGGTTATCCTGTTACTATTAAGCAGCAAGTGAAGATGTTGTCCCCGAAGTTGATTTATTGAAAGTAGAAAAAATGGTCAAGCTTCAGGATTGGAGCATTTTTGACAAAGGCCAAATTGTAATGGCTAGATGACTGGGTCAGAGCAACTTCAAACTGCAGCTCTTGGGATAGTCCTGGTCTACAGTGGTCAGGACATGCCAAAAATGGTCAAAAAAGAAAAACCAGCGAACTTGGGTCATGGACAGCCAAGGCTCAATGATTCATATGGGGAGTGAAGGCTAGCCTGTGTAGTCCGATCAGCTACTTGAGCTCAGATTTCTGAAAAAGTTAATATTGGTTTCCGATAGAAAGGTGTCCGAACACAGTGCTTTGCATTTTGTTGTGTATGGGGCTACATAGCTACAGACCGGTCAGGGTGCCCATGCTGACCCGTGTCCACAGCCCAAAGTGCCTACAATGGACACATGAGCATCAGAACTAGACCATGAAACAATGAAAGCAGGTGGCCCCTCAAGAATGATTTGAGGGACACAGTGAGTTGAGGGTGTTGACTCCAAATTCTCCAGATCTCAATCAAATTGAGCGTCGGTGGGATGTGCTGGAAAAACAAGTCCAACCCATGAATGCCTCACAACTTATAGGACTTAAAGGATCTGCTACTGACTGCTTGGCGCCAGATACCACAGCATACCTTCAGAGGTCTAGTGGAATCCATACCTTTACGGTTATGGTGGGTGATCATGTTATGGTTGAACGATTTTGTATCGGCAACTTAGGGAGGAGATTGTCAGAGAAACTTTGTGGTAGTGTATCTTCACATTGAATTGGAAGGGTACTCAGTTAAAGTTGAACTCTGGGGCAAAGTTTAAAACTATTGTCTAGGGCAGTGGTCATCAACTCCTGTCCTCAGGGCCCACTAACAGGCCAGGTTTTATGTATTACCTTGGGGAGATGCAGACTAGAATACTGCAACCACTGAGCAGAAAATGATATCACCTGTGTTGTATTTCAGTTATCTTGCAAACCTGGCCTGTTAGTGGGCCCTGAGGACAGGGTTGATGACCACTGGTCTAGGGTACCATTTAAAAAGCCATTTTACTCATCTTCACCCTTGCCGGTGCTCTAGTCTTCCCTCTGACGCTCTGGGTGGTGGTGCTGCATTGTCCATGATGCTGTCTGAGTTTAACCAACAGCTGGGAGCTCTGAAAAAAGGCTTTGGGGAGACTGGTTGCACAGAGGTAGAAGCAAGGGATAAGGCAAGTAAACTGCATTTAAAGGACCCCTAGGCAAAATGAGCATTGCAGTGGGGAAAGCACCATTGCAAGGGTAGTTTTTCGAATTTTCCCTGGAGCTCTGCATTGGTCAGAATGTCCTGATGACTTGTCCTATATGGCAAAATATTTTTTTTTTAATGGAGATCCCATTTAAAGGGTCTGCTTTTCTAAAAATGACCCTTGCCTCTTGTATGGCTTAAAGCAGGGATCTTCAAACTACGGCCCTCCTGCTGTTATGGAACTACACATCCCATGAGGCATTGTAAAACTCTGACGTTCACAGACATGACTAGGCATGATGGGCCATAGTTTGAAGACCCCTGGCTTAAAGGGTTTGTTCACCTTTACCAAAAAACTACCTATGGAGATCAGCATAAATGCAAATCCTTTGGCAGGTAGGAACAATTCCTTTATGTGTATTCCAATTGTGGAAATGCAGGAAATTTTGGAATAAATGAGCCTTAAATGGTCTTCTGGTCATATTGTAAAGCGTCTCAGTGCAGGGAATGTCACTGCCTGTTCCCAGGACTGATTATATTTCACATCTACGATGCTCACATTTAGGGTGATGTTATTATGGCAGCAGTGCTTTGAACCCACTCAGTTCCCAGTAGCTCCATGAGCTAATGATGTGCGCAGTACATATAATTAAAAGGAAAGGCTTCTCTTGCTGCATGTCTGTGGCATATCCGCAGTTACCAGCAGGCACATGGCTCATGTATTAGGAGTTGAAGCAAGATTTCATTGTTTTGCATTGGCTGATAGTTTATGCTGTACTTTGCATTATAATCCATCTGAAAAGTATATGAACTGTTCTTATACCCATGTACAGATTATGTCGCTATAAATTGTAACGTGGTTCGTAAAGCTCTTTGTAAAGTCCTATGCTCTGAATATTGGCCCCATGTATCATTAGGGTTGTATAAATGTTGTGGCATGTTTTACTTTTTTTTTCTTTCATTGTACTTAATTAATTTGAATATACAATATTCCTCAGCCACAAAGATTAATCCACTCTGTGTACACCAAATGTCTATACGAACCCATATGTTACCTTGCAAAAGTAGCAGCGACATCATCACTGTGCTGTAGCTAAAGCAGAGCGGAGGGAGGGGCCCAGCATCACTACCTGCTACAGGCTTCCTGCTTAAAACTACAGGAGGGGGCGGAGACCAGACCAGTCACCCTGCACAAGGAGAGAGAGCAGTAATGACAGGTCTTTATTACAGGAAGCTCCTGCACAGAGGCAAAGTTTGAGGGTATATTTACACCATATGCGGTAGGACTGCGTTGGGTGTCTGTGAACAGTGCGATGTGCTGAGATTGGCGTTTTTCAGCACTGTGGTGTTTCAGACACGAAGCACACCAGCCGCTGTATTGTAACGCAGCAGCTGATGTGAATTGGCCTTTCCAGGTTGGATTTGATTTAAATCAAGTCGATTTAGCCCAGGTTTCCACTATTGCGACCTGAAGGTCACGTGATTTTTGCCGCGGCTTGAAGCCATGCATGTGTGTTCTTGAGGTCCTCAAGTCGCATCAAAGTGGGACCAAAGTAGTGCAGGGACCACTTTGAAGTCGCTGCGACTTGAAGTTGCACAGATATGAATGGTACTCATTGGAAATCATGGGGTATGACTTGTCATATGACTTTGCAGTCCCAAGTCGCATCTAGTGGAAAAGTAGCCTGAAATCACAATTTAAATCCCTAGTAGAAAGGCTTGATTTAAACGGAGGTAAGTATGACATGTTTGTTTCTAAAAGAGGGTTTAGTAACCCTTTAATGCCCCGATATCGCATGCACACTCTCGCCTATCGTAGTGTGGGAGGAAACGAATACCCACACCACTGGCCACCGTTTTTAACCCACTTCTTGTTATCCAGAGGGTCCATTGGGAGAAGGTTTTTACCTTTTTTATGCATGAAGGTAAAGTCATTGAACCTTTAGAACCACTTTAAATTATTTGTAAATCTTTCTGTGTGGATGTTTTTGTATTTGCTTTGTCTTGACAAATTTAAAGAGTATATTACACCATTATTTCATATTCCTAGTGTCTGCTGTACCATGTACTTGTGTAAAAAATATCCGGTTCTTTTATATTCCTTGTGTGAAATACCTGGTGAATTCTGGCTGTGCTGGGAGAATAGCCTGCCTGTCCTCAAATGATCAGACTTGTGCTGAAACACCCCCCCCGCTGCACAACACTTCACTTTGAGATCGTTGCACTGCTGTTTCTCCACCCCCACCTCTCCTCCTTATGCAGCTGAGAACAGAGATTATGTTATCACTTATTTGGAAAAAAGTGTGTGTGTGGGGGAGGGGGGGGTGTATATGGATGGCTATCTTATCATTTTCTGTTTTAATGGGTTGCTTTACAAGGTAAGAGTTCACATCTAGTTTAAATTCCAGGCATGGAAACTTTTGCTTAGTTACATTGTTCCAGCTTAGATTAATGTAAATATGGATATATTTTACCGGACCGATCTCGTGGAACTAGAAAATCGCTGTAGTCGCCACCACTACAATATTTCTTGCTTTTAGGACCCGCACCAAGCCATTGCCCTGCTGCATAGTGAATCACAGGGGATCTCTCGCTCAGCAGAGGAGCCATTCAGAGAAAACTTTGCATTTTGTTTAATTATGAATGCAAAGCATTCTCTGATTGGACAAGGAGGAGAGGCAGGGCTGTGATGGTCCAAGACCTGTGGATTCCTTTGACTTTCCTGGGAAAGAGGTACACTATTACTGTATTGGGATATGGGAAAGCTATACAGGAACTAAGAACTAAAGCCTTTAATTTTATAGCAGATTTTTTTTTGTTTTAAAGGGATGGTGAAGGTTCATTTAAATAAATATATGTAAAAATGTCTATACTTACCTGCTCTGTGCAAAAATACACTTCAATGAATTAAGAAAAAAAAAAAAAAAAACTAAACAGTAAAGCTAGCACAATTTTTTTGTATAATGTGAAAAATGATGTTACGTCGAGAATCGTGATCTTTATTCTAAGCAAAAAAAATCGTGATTCTCATTTTATCCAGAATCGTGCAGCTCTAGTAAAAACTAAGAGGGGAAATTTTATTACTTAGAGATTTCCTCTTCTGTTGTGTCTCGAGGAGAGGAAGTGGATTAAAATCTTCCCAACGGAACACAAGCAAAAAAAAAGAAAAGAAAAATGATTTAAACTTTTCCTAGCCGAATCTGATATAAAAAGGTTTTGTCTGTATATAGACTTTATGGAACTCAATGCAGCCCTACTCCAGGGGGCTTTTGCCTGCTCTGGTTGTAGTATTTTTGTGCTAGAGTTCCTTTATCTCTCTGCGTGGATCGTTAATAGGGAAGTTATAGTGGATTGAAAATATCTCACCTGTTCATAGGCAGGGTGGATTTGATTTAAATCGCGATTTAAATAGCTCATAAAAAGGCTTGATTTAAATCATAATTATTTAAAGAGCGACTGTCATCTTCATATGCTACATAGCTAAGCTCCATTTCATGCTGAATAAACTCAATTATTAAGGTATCTTAAGTAGAAAACTATGGAGGGTGTTATTTTTTTTTTATTTTTGTTCTCAAAGCATTTCATGTAATTTTTTTTTTTTTTTTTATATATATATATAAAATATAAAAATCTTTTTTTTTTTTTTTTATCGATTTTTATCCACCCTGTTCATAGGTCTCAAAGTGAAGTTCATGCACTATGAATATGTGTATGAAGTGGTTTGCCCGGTGTTCTGCTTTAATGGCCAAGATGTTCTATTTCTTGCAAGAGGCTTGCAGCCGTGCCCTTCGCTGGGATTACTGGACAGCAAGGCATTTGTTAGCTTCTTGTCTAATAAACACCTACCTGCAGTTAAAACGTTATCTTATCTGACATACTGATTAGCTGCTGGAACTTTTACTATATAGAAGCCAACTGGTATTTTAATTGCAGGTTGTAAAGGGCCCGTTTACAACATGTAGTGTCGTAATTTTGCATAATCTGCAGTGCGTTTTATCAATTGTTGCTGCATGCTGTTACTATCTCAAATTCATTTTCAATGCGTTCTAAGAGGAAAAACTTTGCTCTTTTCCTGAGTACATTGGATGGTTTACTTATTTGTGTAAACTCCAAAAGCCCGTACATCAGGAACTGGATGAATTTCGGTATGTGTACCACAGTCTTCAGGCAGCCAGTCTGTCACAGTCCTGATGGGAAAACGGGCGTTTGATCAGCTGCTGCTGCCAGTGGCTGCGACCACTGACTGGTGTATTCTGGCAGTTTGGGAGTCTCCCCTGTGAGAATACAATATCTCAGCTGTAGAGATCCCTGCATTATCGCTTGCGTTGATGCAGGGGTCTGTCCGCTTTGGGGTTTTTTTTTTCTCTTTTTCATCCTGCCGGTTAAATGAAAATTAAACTGTACCCAGCTGAAGGGTAGGTTCACACTCGTTCCATTTCTATTTTAATTATTTTATCTTCTCTGCAGGTAGTGATCGCAGCTGCCAGCAAAGGGGGTTTGTGTTTTTACAACACAAGCCTGTCTCTTCCCACCCCCCCCCCCCCCTTTTTTTTTTTTTTTTTTTTTTTTCCCCCCTAACTTTAATGGAATTTGACATTCCGTTCATTTCTACACTCAGCTGAGTTGAACGACTGTACATAAAAACGAATGCAGGGTTGCACAGAAACCTGCGGAGCGGTGTGGAAAAATGCAGCAGTGTTTGATTTTTCCACACAGCTCTGCCCCGCAGCTCAAGCTGGGAGGAAGTACAAAATGGGTTACACATTTCAAAGAACTGTTCTGTCTACTTGGAATTGTCCGAGTGTAATAATACTAATAATTTGCTATAATACATTACTATAATCTAAAAAGATTTATTAAATCGGAACATCTCTGCAGTACATGCACTGAAATCCAAAGCAGTGTCAGCCCTGCCTAGTTCTTTTTGCTGGATTTCAGTGAAGCGGAGAGCACTGGAAGTTGGGTGCAGAGTGGATTTCTGGAAGGATCAGCAGCTGTTGTCTGGAGTTAAAGGAATAAACCTAGGGAAATGTGCATGTTTTGCAGCTTTTTTCTCATTTGTTTACTTTTTCGGGCAGGCGTAAGTTATGGAGAGAACGCATGAAGAAAAAAAATTTATTCGCGTGTGTTCTTGGCTCAATGTCTTTTCTGTAGCCTCGTCCAAACCTCGAGTCGCTTTTTTTTTTTTTTTTTTTTTCCTGCTGCTGTGACCTGACCTCCTATTAGAAGGTGGCTATGTTCCTTCTCCATGGTCCCGCTGTATATGAGAATGTAGCACTCTCTTGTTCGCTCCTGAGGTGGTGTAATGATTGTGTGTGTTTTTTTTTTTTTTTTTTTTTTGTTTTTTGTTTTTTGTTTTTTTGACAGTAAGGACATTTAGTACCATGTTCATATGTGTAGAACATATAATAGACATTCACCAGCCATACAGAATTTATGGATTAAAGCGGGGTTCCATCCACTCTCTCCGATTAAATTTTTTTTTTTTTGGCCAAATGACATTGATTATGATATATCAATAGGGAACTCACTTGTTCCGTTTTTAAGTGACATTGCTGTCTGTTTTCGCCTAATAAATAAACTTATATAATCACATCTACACAGTTGTCATTTTGCCTGTGGGCATGTGAAGCCCACAGGCATCCTCTTCCGGGATACGGTGCTGCTGATCGACCAGCATGCACCGCCCGTTCTTTTCCTGATCTCGCGCATGTGCATTAGACAGAAATCGGAGCGCTGTCAACAGCTCCGGTTGCCATCACAACGAGCAGCGTCGTAGGAGGTCCTGCCCCGTTGTGATGGCAGCGGAGATACTCTCGAGATGACTCTCGTAACAGGCCGCCGCACTGACTCCTGGGAACAATGACACAAGCTCCCAGGAGCCAGTGCGGCTAAGAGGAAGTGACTAATTAGCCGCTGAAAACGCGCCCCTAACCGCAGCCTGTGCTTCCTGGAAGAAACAAAGATTATCTACAAGAAAGGTACAGCCTGAAAAAAAAGTGCCGTTTTGTCATTAGGACATTGCGGTAATCAGCTGCAGCTAGTGTAGAAAAATCGGGTGGAGCTCTGCTTTAACGTAGAAGACAGATTAATGGTCAAAATGGCCACCTCCAACTGGATCGGAGGGACTAAATTTCCTACGTATAAAGAGTTTCAAGTAGAGATGCACAATCCTAATCTGGGCATAACATACAAGGGATGAACCCAGAGAAACACCAACATACTGTATAACCGATCACTAAATACCCTGTGGTTTTGTTCCTATCAGACCAGAGAAGGTAGAGAGAGAATCTTGGAGAAGAAAAGTTACCATAATTAGTAGAGAGTGCAATCCCAGGGCCTTGTCAGTCTACTGCGATGTATCTGTTTCTAGATCCTAAATCTTGTCAAGTTTCATTTTGTGTAATGATTTTAATCCAGAATCTTGTTACTTTAGGACAGGGGTCTCAAACTTTCTAACCAGAGAGCCAGTTTACTGTTCTTCAGACTTTGGTGGGCTGAATGGTGGCGAGTTGGAGTAGAAAATGTCCTGGCATCAGTCGGCATAAACTATACCCTGTTGGTGTCAGTGGGAGGAATAGTGCCCCATCGTTGGTGGGAGAAATAGTGCGCCATCTGTGTTGTTGGTGGGGACAGTTATGCCCCACTGTTGCAGGCAGCTAGAGGAATAGTGCCCCAAGGGCCAGATAAAGGCAAGTAAAGGTCTACATCTAACCCCCAGGTCACAATTAGAAGACCACAGCTTTAGGACATTTCCACCACAGATGGTACATAGTACCAGTTGGCTACATCGCCTAAAACAGGTTGAAGACATTGATAGGTGAATCTTTGTGAGTCTGGTAGGGAGTAGGTACCCATTTTTATTTTTTTTAATGGATTATGCTCTCAACCTGAACCTTTTTCAATTTTTATTCTTTGTTCTTGGGTGAAGCAAGGCCATAATTTCTTGCTGGGTTTTTGTTGCTATCCACGGTCCTGGTAGCAATATATCATTCCACCTCTTTATAGGATAGCTGCAGTTGATCTGGGAGATGAACAAGAAAGTTGCTTTCCAGATAGTTGCCACATGGATTTGGATGCCTTTAGTATATAACAAAAACCACATATAGGAAAAGCTGTAGGAGGACACTGTTGGTTACTGTTGGAAACATCTCTATTTTACAAGTTTTGGCAGGTTGACTTTAAACACATTTTATGTGTTTGGCCTAAAGTGCTTTAAATACAGAAACGTGTTGCCATAATTGAGGCTTTATTGCAGGTTTACGCCTCCTAAACTGTAAACAGCCTAAGAAAGGTGTCAGGGTTACAACCTGCAATATATCTGACATCCCAGTCCTCTGCCACCTGGCTGCAACACCAACAATACGGCCTGAACAGTGTGCGAGGTGTGTTCTTGTCTCATAAAATCAACACAATAATCGGTCAATGCTCCACTAACTCATCAGGGTGGGTGGGATATGATGACGACGGAAATCTTCCCTTCACACTTCTTCATGGAGTATAAGGATTCTTCAGCAATGACCAACTGGTTTCCACTGTACGAGACTTATGTCACCAGCACAGCATGGATCCATTTCAAAATCTAACATTTCATCGAAGTAATCACATTACAACAAGTTTATGTGCAACTTTTGTAGTGGCATAGGACTCCATCAGGCATGTGGCGATAAAGAGATCCTGCGCAATCGTGAGATTGCACACTTGAACGTGATGTAATTTGATTGCTTTGATAAAACATTGAACTTTGAAATGGATGCATGCTGTGCTAGTGACAAATGCTTATTTGTACGTGGTGCTATAGGGCTACTAGTATAAGCCTATACATCCACCTAAAATGTTGGCATGAAGCCTAATGGCTCATTCATACTAGGTGCAGTTAGTGGTGTTTTCCTGCATTGAATCAGTGCCAGTCACCTCAAGGGCACACAGACAGCAGTGGTTATCTGTGCCTTATTCACACTGCAATGGAACCCCTGGTTGCTGAGCAGTGTAATGCGGCAAAAGGGAGCCTCTATTTTAAGAAGCCAAGTCTCCTTAATGAAGCCACCCTTATGTGCATGCTCATGGGAGAGGGACAACAAGCTAGGTGTCTGTGCTGACATGCATGAGCAGCAACAGAGGATCAAGATGGAACACATGGGCGTTTGATTCTTGGATTCATGGAACATTGCATACTGTGGCTGGAAGTTGGGAAGTGGCTCAGATTAAGCCCAAGACTGCACCAGTAAATGCATCTTATTGTAAGTACTTCTGCATTTTTTTGTCCTCTGTTCAGTTAACCCAGTGTTTCTCAACTCCAGTCCTCAAGGCGCCCCAACAGGTCATGTTTTCAGGATTTCCATTATTTTGCACAGGTGATTTGATCAGTTTCACTTCCTTAGTAATTACCACAGCCATTTCATCTGAGGGAAAGCCTGAAAACATGACCTGTTGGGGCGCCTTGAGGACTGGAGTTGAGAAACACTGAGTTAACCTATAGCCATCTGAACCTTAGGGAAAAAAAGGTATGGCTTTAATACTAGTTTGGTTATGATTTGCTTTGTTCGTACCTAGATCGGTTCTTAATTTTGTGTATGGCCCCATAAGGTCTATTTCTTCTTTTTGTACAGATTGACCAGAGCTTGGCTCTGGTTATAGGGTCTGTTATTTTATTTTATGTTCCCCAGGGTCTCATTTTAGGGCTTCTTTCCACCATGGTGGGCCTATGTTTAGGCTTATGTTTGTTGGATTGCCATGCATTTTTGAGGGAGCTGGTTTAAATGGCAAACTTCAGAATTTGGATTTTTATCCACTTGCCCTAATAAAGTAGCATTGGTGGGACCAGACAACTGAAAATGGTGGATTTTTGGATTTTAAAATGCATAGTTTTAACCTCTCTACACATTCAGTTCAGACAGTGTGCTTACCTGAATGTTTACTGAATGTTTGCACTTCATCTAAAAGAATTTGGTTTTGCACTAAAGTTCCTGTGTGGTGAAGGTGAATACCTGACATTACAAGACCTACAGAACTTTGGTTGGGCATCATCCAAGTGCTGTTCATAAGTAGTAAAGTTCTTGAACTCTTGCTTTAATAGCCTAATGGCATAGTAAGTGTGGATGAATCTCAACGGTGGCATTGAAGTGTTCTAAGGTACCGGCACCTAAAACTGCCAACCAGCACACCTATGGGTTATCAAACTCATGGGGTGTACCTCTGAGTAAATATCTGTTCTCGGATCTTTGTTCATAGCTGATAAAATCCATAAGACCTTTTGATGTCTGGTAGGTACGCCTGCTTTTTCTTATAAACTGCAGCATTACCTAAACAGAATGTATTGATCATTTCCTTGCAGCTAAGAAGCAAGGAAAAATGTGAGGCAACCATTACATTTGGTTCCATTGTGTGTAATAACTAGTGTCTAGAATCCACAGATGAGGGACATTGTCTCAGATTGTAAAGCAAAAGTACGATCCATCTGAGCACCACAAACCAAAAATGCTATTTCATTGTTAATATTCAGATAAACTCCCACATCCATCCATGTCTCCTTACTTTATTTTGCTGAGATCACTGAGCATTTCTGGCCGTGGACATCTTGAGTAAGGACAGATGTAGTATTTACCGGCTGAAATCCATCTTTCCGTGGTTCAAGCGTGCAGACAGGAGGGTGTGCTTAGCTGAGAGAACCCCTCCTGAAGACTTCTGGGATATATGGAATTATTTGCCTATACTTGGAAGCCACCTGAAGAAAGAAAAAAGTTTTTAAAACTGGTAAGAATAATATACCGTACTTAGCTGTTTACTAATGTGAGCAGCAGAAGGATTAAAAATGGTCAATGTTGATTGAGAGAGTAAAGTTCCACTTTAATGCAGAACTATGGCCTTCCATTAAAAAAATGCACCAGAATAGTTTTCCTAGTTCCCCGTGAAGTCCCCAAATACCTGCTGATGTATCCAGTGAAGTCCACCTAATGCAGCTTACCCTGCGCCTGAAATCCTCGGCAGTCTGTTGAGACACACAGCTAATAAGTAGTCAAGGGCACCTTTTATTATGTCGCACCTACTTCTTTAGAGAAGCAGATCGAAGCGCTCATAAATGAAGCTGAACTCTTGTGCATCTGAATTTGTCTTGTGTTTGTAGTATGTATTTGTGTTATGCTTTTTCATGAATTCTGCATTCATTTAGGACGCGCTCCTACCTGACTCTAGAGATTCATCCAAGTCTGTCTCGGGGCCCCTTTTGCTAGGCTGTTAAATGAGGTACTTGATGGGCATTTCTTGTACCCTATAAGTATGCCCTGATCTGGGATAACTAGCAGCTCAGTAATTAAACAGTCGCATTGCCTAGACCAGTGGAATCCAAACTGTGGCCCAGGGGCCAGATATGTCTCTTTGCTTGCTCTTATCCAGCCTTTGGTTTATTCCCCCCCACTGTCCCTAACAGTTGGGGCATGGTTTTTGCCACTGACCCAAACAATGGGCCACTATTCCTCCCACTGACACCATCAGTGGGGCACTATTTCTCCCACTGATGCCAACAATGGGCCACTAAGTCCTCCAATTGATGCCAACTGTTTACTCGCAGTGATAGTGGTACGTTTTCTACTTCCACTGACCGGCCTCCTAAAGTTTGAAGGACAGTAATCTGGCCCTTTGTTTAGAAAGTTTGGAGACCCCTGGCCTAGACAGTTGTAGTGTTAGACCTACACCTTTTTTCTGCATTCATCTGAATTCGGCCTTGCACAGAATGCACGCACAGAAGTTCAGACACCAAACATACAAATCTCATCTTATCACCAACCATTTAGATTTATAGCTAGGCAGAAGGTTGCATCTGATCCCTGTGGTTGTATTTGTTGTGTTTATGGCCGGTTTGACCGTTTGATCAGGGTAAGTTAGACACTTGCATAGATTACAGAAAAGCTGACTCCACTGTTTTTCTGTGTCGAACAGAAGACACTACACTGTGATATGCAATACCAGATCTGGAATCGCTGAGCTTCTCTGCACTGTACATTGACAGTAAGCAGCCCCGAGTCCAATAATTTACATTGTCTGCTGCAACTATGAGACACTCTTGTACTGGCTTGTCTCCGAGATCCTCTGACAGCTGGGGCTACACCTTTCCTTCTGCCTGCTCCCCATACGGCTCTGCAGCCTGTCAACCCAGCGACTGGGGAGAAGCAAAGATTTAATGTGTGTTGGTGTTTTTCAATCATGTAGAACAGAGCACTTTTCGTATTGTTTTGATCTAGTGAGATTTTGTTTAAGAAAGCGCAGACGTTTACGTGCTACAACCCCTAGAAACCTATTGCTGTGCTGCATGAATAAACAGTGACTATAGCATACTGCGTAATAGGCTGTCTCTTTATAAATAAAAGCGAATTTAAGGTAGATTTTATTTTATTTTTTGCACTCTAGAAAGCACAAACTAGTTTTAGATGGGGACAGTCTGCAAACTAACATGGAGTTGATGAATTTGAGCATGCAAGTGTGGAGAGTAGTGAACATAGCCACCAGTTGACTATGCATCCCTTTAAATTGCTTGCCCCGGTGCCTGGTGGAGGGCTCATTGAACTGCCACACATCAGCCTGATTGTTTCACTGAACGTTGTAGAATGCTTCCTTTTGACTCATATTAATGATGGTGGTGGTTATAGGGAGAATTCTTTCTTTCTTTTTTTTTTTTTTTTAATTTCTTGTGGCCTGTTGCATGACCAGCTGCATTACACTTCAGGGAGATCACGGGAGCCAGAAAAGTCCCCCCTGCATCCTTTTGAGACCTATTTGAGGTGCCCTCTTCAATTGGTACATGGTAGGCCTATGGCTTTACATGTAAAGACTTTTCACAAGTCTTTCTCACAACGAAAGTCGGCCATCCCATTGAAAGCAAGCAATGCATGTGAGGCTTAGATCAAGAGTAGCTGAAGCCCTCAACCCCTACATTTCCCAACCACTCTGCATTGGACCTGGACACTAGTTGAGATCATTGTAGTAGGTAAGTCTACTTCAGTGATTTCCAGCTTCCAGGGGCATCAACGAGTTGTGGTGTATGTACACTGATAGATTGGTCCAAGCTGGACCAATGTAACTATGTATAAAACATCAATACCTGGAATTCCTTTTAGAGCCCTTTCACACTGGTACGGGCGTCGGCGGTAAAACGCCGCTATTATTAGCGGCGTTTTACCGTCGTTATTCGGCCGCTAGCGGGGCGGTTTTACCCCCCGCTAGCGGCCAAGAAATTGTTAAATACCACCGCAAAGCGCCTCTGCAGAGGCGCTCTGCCGGCGGTATAGCCGCGCCATCCCATCCCATTCACCGCTCCGAAGATGCTGCTGGCAGGACTTTTTTTACCGTCCTGCCAGCGCATCGCTCCAGTGTGAAAGCCCTCGGGGCTTTCACACTGGAATGAAAGCAGCGGCACTTTCGGGTCGGTTTGCAGGCGCTATTATTAGCGCAATAGCGCCTGCAAACCGCCCCAGTGTGAAAGGGCTCTTAAGCTGAACAGTGTTAGGGCATTTTTTCTAGTCTTCCTGTGACCTATGCTTGTTATCCATATCTTCAGAACCCTTTGTGCATACTTCTTGCCTAGTGGACTGAAGCTTCCGATTAAGGCCCCTTTCACACTGGGGCGGTAGGGGCGTCGGCGGTAAAACAGCGCTATTTTTAGCGCTGTTCTACTGCGGTATTCGGCCGCTAGCGGTGCGGTTTTAACCCCCCGCTGGCGGCCGAAAAAGGGTTAAAACCACTCGTACAGCGCGGCTATAGCCGTGGTATTGCCGCGGTATAGCCGCGCTGTCCCATTGATTTCAATGGGCAGGAGCGGTGAATACACCGCTCCAAAGATGCGGCTTACAGGAGATTTTTTCTTCTCCTGCCAGCGCACCGCTTCAGTGTGAAAGCCCTCGGGCTTTCACACTGAACAAACAGCGGAGGCTGTTTAGGGGCGGTTTGCAGGCGGTATTTTTAGCGCAATAACGCCTGCAAACCGCCCCAGTGTGAAAGGGGTCTAAAGGTCTAGTAAACTCTACCACTTGTACCTACAGGTAAGCCTATAATAAGGCTTACCTGTGGGTACTGTGATTATCTCCTCAACTTGCACGTTTTACGATATATTCAGAGTGCAGAGTGCTCTGAAGATCTACAGTGCGGGATCATCAGCTGTGCCGTAAACAGTGGCTCCTGCGAGCATGCGTGGGAGGCTGCGAATCCAGAAGGAAGGGGGAAGACGAAAGCTCTCTCAGCAGTGGCAGCGCATCGCTGGTGGGCTTCATTTTGAGGCAAGTCTCTCATAATGTGCTAGTATGTGATGCATACTAGCACTTAAGGACCTTGCCTTTTTTTTTTTTTTTTTCCGTCTGGTTTTACCGCTTTAACTGTAAGAATAAAGTCCTTGGACTAGGATCATCCCGGATGCAAAGATTTTCATGTTGATGGATTATAATGACATTTAGAATTTCTTCTAGAATAGCTCTGAATGGATTGACCTTTTGGTTTGTGCATTGGATTGGGATACTTGTGACCACTTAAGGGCCCATGTCAGCTTTGGACTTTTGGGTTCATTCTGCTTGCATTTGAGATCAGTTCGAGACACTTGTGAGACTATTTAGAGTTCATTGAAAAGTTAATTTGTTGTGCAGTTGGATGACTATTGACATTAAGAGAAATATGGGTTTCCCCGAAAAAATGTATACTCGCCTAGGTGAACGTAGCATGATGCATCTGTCATCCCTCCCTCCCGCCTCTACATTGAGAATTGAGCAATCAAACACCACTGATCGCTTTGTTCTCCCCTCTGCTCTGAGCAGAGTGCCGGGACTATCAGTCACTGGCTCTCTGCTCTCCTCTCCAGCACTGAGCTGTGCAGGGGATAGGAGGGACTGGCTCAGTCTCCCAGCAGCTTGCTGACAGGCTGGTGCGTATGTAAAATGCTGACAGCGGCCTATACAGGTCACTCCCATGAACTGCACTCCTGTGACACATAGATGTAGGGCTAAAAAAAGCTTTGGCCATACTTCTCCTTTTAAAGAGGAACTGCAGCGGGCAATGGGGGAACTTAAAAGCCAGCAGCTACAGATGCTGAGGGGGGGGCATTGGGGGTGCAGGGAGAAGTAGAGCAAGGAAAAATCATCCTTGCCTAGGTAAGGAATGTGGAAGTGGGTTCCATGGAGAAAAAGTACTGGAAATAAATCTGGTGTTTCTGATGAGGCCGGAAAAGTGGAAATGAAAATAGGTAGGAGTATTTTTCAGTTGAGGGTTCTGCTTGAATTTGTCCTCCTTTCAAGTGGCAACAGCCAACTTCTGGTTTTTGACTTTTATGGGGAGAGAAGCAGTTTTGATTTGGGGAAAAAAAGCCGGTCAACACAAGTCCTAACACTCATTATTACATTACACGATTTTCTTTCTGTTCATGTATTCCACTAGGTCCCCTTTCTGGTTGCTGCTTGCCAAAACACTCTCTATCTTGCGTTTTGACGGACACAGCTTCTCTTCATTCCTGACCATAGGGGCTAATGGCGTCACCTACAGAAGTAGGACACTAGGCAGGAAAAAGAACACTGGTATAAACCTCCTCTCCACTATAGGCAAGCCGGCACCCCTTTGAGAATATTAGGGTACTCGCCCGGTAACAGCTTGGTGGTTTTGTGCGAAAAATGGACTGCCAATACAACAAAAAATTCCCAAAGATCAGACCTGCACCATTGGTGCCTTACTGTGCTTTCTCTATTGGTGTGCCACTGAAAATGAATGGCATGGCAACGCTTTGTCGCATGTAACAGTTTTCAGTGGGTCCTAAGCCGTTTTTAATTGTGTCTTTAATCCTCAACATCTATCTTCTCCTGGATCACACATTATCTAGATCAAAACTGACACATTTTTTTTTTTTTTTTTGTATGGATTTTTTTTCTTTAGCTTGTGAGCTCTTTTGGGCAGAGTTCCCATCCTTGCCGTTTCAGGTACCTATTTTGCATTCACTTAGGATTTGTATGTGCATTTAACTGCATCTGAGCACCACAAACCATTGATTTTTTTAATATTCAGAGCTAACTTCCCATCCATGTCTCCATGCTTTATTTTGCTAATAAATCACTCTGCATTTCTGGCCATGACCATCTTGAGTAACGGTAGACAATTCATGTATCGTTTACTTCCTGGAATCCAGCCACCCTTTGCTCCTGCAGGCAGGAGGGTGTGGTTATCTGGGCGAACCCCTCTTCTCTTGAAGCATTCTGGGATGTATGACCTCATTTGCCTAGGCCTGGAATACAGGAAGTAACTGACGAAATTTAAAACCAGAAAATCTGAAATGCTTTCCTATTCACTGATGTAGCAGCGGAAAGATTAAAAATAGTCAATGTTGATTAACTACTTCAGCTCCAGAAAACGTAACCCCCCCCCCCTCCAATGACTAGGCCATTTTTTTTGCGATGCTGCACCAAGTTACTTTAAATGACAATTGTGCGACACTGTACCCAAATATACATATCCTTTTTTTTCCCACAAATAGAGCTTTCTTTTGGTGGTATTTGATCACCTCTGCTGTTTTTAATTTTTGCGTTTAAACAAAAATAGACCAATTTTGAAAACAAAACTATTTTTTATTTTCTACTATAAAACCTATCCAATCTTCTTTTTTTTTTTTCTTTTTTTCTTTTTTTAATTTCTTCATCAATTTAGACAATTTTTGGTAAAAAAAATCCCAATAAGCATATTGATTTGCGCAAAAGTTGGTGTCTACAAACTATGGGATGTTTTTATTTTTATTTTTTTTTTTTACTAGTAATGGCGGCGATCAACGACTTATAGTGGGACTGCGATATTGCAGCGGACAAATTGGACACCGACTGGCGCTTTTGACACTTTTTGGGGACCAGTGACCCTAATAGTGTTCAGTGCTAAAAAAAAAATATGCACTGTCACGTGATCTAGCAGAGCGGCTGTCCTGCCGCAGTATGTGGGCGGTTGGGAAGTGGGTAAAAGAATGAAGTCGTCCCCCCCCCCCCCCCCCTTTTTTTTTTTTTTTTTCCATTTTTGACATGTTATCTGTAAAAGCCACCCCTGTTCATCGTACTTTCACTTTTTCCCAGCAGCTAAAAGCTTATATAGTGAAGGTGTAGGAGCTGGGCCAGCATACAGTCATTTAAATACTTCCGGAAGAGGAATGGGCTATGATGCCCGAGGGGCTGAGCTAGGGAATTGACTTTCCTCAAGCAATACTTTCTGTCATATTGCTCTTTCCCCTCCCTCCTTTTTACAATTACATTTTTTGGAATTTATTTTGGTCATCCTGAGCTTCTGGCTTTCTCACCTAGGGAAGAGTAGTGAAGCCCCCAGCTGTCCTCAACCTTCAGGAATGCTCAGGTCATGCATCTCAGAAGGCTTTGGGTCAGTTATACAAAAGATGCACATGTGCAGCCCTGTCATGGGGGGGCAGCTGCAAGAACTTGGAGACCACTGGCTTCGGAGGACCTAGAAAAACGGCAGCATGTGACCAAGTTCCCAGTGGCGGGCTAAAGCTATATATATAAATAATATGCGACTGTTGTCCTCATACAGCTTACAACATCATATAGCGTGAATATACATTTCATAAAATATAAATATTGATACAAAAGTGATTCATAAAGTGCTCAGGTTCATGCTCTGACCATCCAGGGTCAGTTTTCAGCGTCCTTAATCTAAAGATGATAAACTTGAAAGGTCACTGTGAATAGAGCGATCTTCAGTAGTGACTACGCTCAGGTGCTCCCCACCTCAAGGTAATGGCCGCTCACCTCAGAGCGTGTGACCACGCAATTAAGTTTGGTCAATACACGCTTTTGAATCGTCAAAACGGATTCTGGGTCAGGTTGCTCGGTCCAAATACTGCTCAGATGTGGCATCCTCATATATAAAAATCAAAAAGAGACTTCCATAGTGTAATAACGCTTTAAAAGATTTTATTTAATGCAAACAAAGCCCTATTATAGGGTACTCACATGGGTCTGGTGCATTAGTGCACCGCTCTATAGCATGCCTTAATGGCACCAAGCCATGGATGAGATTGTGTGCTCCTTGTCCATATGACAAACCAGCTGCCTCCTGCGCCGTCCAGTCCCCTCCCCTACGCGTGTCGTTACAAGGGAAATATCGTATCTTCATCAGGGGGATGCTTATACTTGCCTGCTCTATGCAGTGGATTTGCACAGAGCAGCCCGGGTCCTCCTCTTCTCGGGTCCCTCTTCTGTGCTCCTGGCCTCTCCCTCCTGTTGAGTGCCCCCACAGCAAGCAGCTTGCCATGGGGGCCACCTGAGCTGAGTCACAGCTCCCTGTGTCCACTCAGACACAGAGCCTCGACCCGGCCCCACTCCCTCTCTCCCCTTATTGGCTAGTTGACTTTGACAGCAGCGGGAGCCAGTGGCGTTGCTGCTGTGTCTCAGTCAATCAGGAAGGAGAACCTGGTAGGATGAGACACTCGTGGACATCGCTGGACAGAGGGACCTCAGGTAAGTGTTAGGGTGGCTACTGCACACAGAAGGCTTTTTATCTTAATGCATTAAGATAAAAAACCTTCTGCCTTTACAACCACTTTAACTCCACTTCATGGGGAAAAAATAGCAAATATATAAAAAAAAAAAAAAAAAAATAGCATATACTATTGCTGCACAAGTCTTATTGTAATTGAATGTTAATAAAAATTTGCTTTCCTTTTCAAACGGAAGTGCTGAAATCTTCTATAAAATGCGATGCACACAGATGGTGTACAGAACGCCCCCCAGATATGTCATTTCCTGCTTGTGTGATTGGCTCACTGATTTTCCCAGAACGCTGCATCGCATACCAGCATGTTGTGTGAAGCTTACCCGAAAACAAAGCCCTCCAGCGCCGTGCTATCACTGCTGAGGGCTTCCATCTTCACCCGGTCTTCCTTAATGGGTTTGCAGACTCTGGCTGTGAGAGTGGCCAAAACCGCGATTGATGTCACTCCCATGCATGCGTTTGGGAGCCGCCGCTTACGGCACAGGACTCTGAAGGAACGGCACAGGTGGCTGTTCCTTCAGAGCTCATGTGCCCGTGACGTCACCAGCTGCATGTACAGTAAATATCTCCTAAATGGTGCACATTTAGGAGATATTTATACTACCTATAGGTAAGACTTATTATAGACTTACCCTGGGTGAAATGGTTTATTGCAGGGATGTGGGTGCCCTAACACTAAGAGAATTGGGGGGGGGGGGTCGTGCAGTTTGGCATCTTTGCTGTGGGCACTGGATGGCCTTGTTCCGATACTGGGGTTTCCTATAGGTAAGTCAGAGATGGGAGTTTACTCCCACTTTAACTGTTCAGTACTATTCTACTTTCCTGCAGCTTTAGAGCTCAGCTTATGGGGCTGGCTGTGGGTTTAGTTATGGCTGCCTCGTTCTTTATAAATATTTACCGGAATCAGACCTGTCTGAGATCTGCGGCGTTATCGCACGTCAACATTATGGAATTTTGTGCCATTTGGCCCTTATATGAGCGTCGTACTAGCATGTGAATGCACAGAAGTATCCTGCAGCTTGCTCGTGTTTATGGGCCTGGCTTTGGAGAGGTGCCGCGCTGGCTTGCACGCTCCCAGTTGTGGTTATTTATAGGACACTGCAGTCGGGAAACTGATTTTAGATCCTTTCACGTACATGCTGTATTTATCTGAATGTCGCTGGACACATGATTGAGCTTTTTTTTTTTTTTTTTTTTTTTTTTTTTTTTTTAACTTTGATTTTTGAATTCACAAGATCATCCTCCTGTATGTGATAAGTTGTATCTTGTTCAGTAGTTGCAAAATCCTGAAACAAAGCTGCATGGTGCCAGGGCTGTATCCCCACATGAGCCCAGGCAAGTTAATATGAGGTCAGGTAGGTGAGCCAATCAAAGGAATTTTGGTTTCTTCAAGTTCATTCAGGGAGAGAAAAAAAGAATTAACGTGTCGGAGCATTCTTGATGGGTTATAACTTTGGGTAGCTGATTGTCCTGTTCACCAAATCGTTTTAACTGCCGGTCTCCTTATCTTGTGAAGGACCTAGAAGTGGAGCCTGGGAAATGCAAGCCAGTTTCCAGGTTGTCTCTAGTTGGCAGATTTTAACATTTATATCCAAGCTGGGCCAATGAACTTATGCAAAAAAAAGCTATACCTAAACTTCAGTTTGTTTTGTTTTTTGGTTTTTTTAACAGAAAATAGGTTTTATTTGAAAATATAAGCATTGACAACATGCACAGACAATAGATATATGCATAAGGTCAAAAACAGACAGTAGATCAAGTGAAGCTGATCATGAGCATCTTAAGTTAAAACATGGCTACAGGCATATTGAGGATCATGACAATCGCATCCAACATAATACCCCAACTATCAAAACTTGTATCACAAGAGTAGAATGCAAGACATGAGGGTATCATATAGGACATCTCCATATACCTTAACGCTCCGAGCTATGTGCATCGATCCATGGCAACCAGACCTTATCACATTTTTTAGGACAGTTCCTGCTCTCATAGGTCAGTTTATACAGTGGTAGGATAGTTAATCATTGTTTTCCACATGTTAAGCGTAGGCGGAGTAGGTTGCTTCCACCTGAGAAGAATCTCTCTTCTAGCGTAATATACAGCATAAAAGAGAAATAATTTCATGTGCCTAGAGGCCTCAACATTCTCCATAATGCCAAGCAGCGCCAGGGCTGGGTTCAGGCCGAGGGACCAATCTCCAAAGGTCTCAGGGCTTCACTTACACTCTCCCAAAAGGGATGGATCAAAGGGAATGTCCATACCATGTGGAAGAATGTACCCGGGATGGACCTGCACCTGGAGCAGAGGGGGCTCACGTCAGGATAGATGAAACTTCAGCTTTAAGGCCGCAATTAAACTTGTGTTTGGAGGGGGCAGCAAAGATTAGCCCCACTGTCACATTTAAGGGGCAGTGCCACCTGCTGAAAATGACCCATTCAACTGAATGGATGCACTAGTGGGGGGGGGTTTATGTGGTTAAAACGGGCGGTGAGGAGGTGATACAATGGCAGCTCACCGCCTGTCAAATGCCCTTTTGAAGAGTGTTCTGGATCTGAAGAGGAGCAATGCCAGTGTAAACTAGCCGAAGACCTTTTTCGATATTTTGGAGATCCTTGCAGGTAGAGATGCACCAAATGGGAAATTTTGGTGCCGAAAACAAAAGTGCAGGATGCGCTTGGTCGAAAACTGCCAATCTGTTACAAAATTTTTATATATATATAATAGTGTGTGTGAGGTCCATATACTGTATATTTGGACACAAGCACAGTTTTCATACTTTTAGCTCTGTATGCCACCAGAATAAAAGTAAAACAAAACCATCCAATTGAATTTGAAGTGCAGACTTTCAGCTTTAATTCAAGGGTTTTATACACCGTTCCCCTGTTTTCAGGGTCTCCAATGTAATTGGACGAATGAATATAATCACAAATGTTAATTTTTAATATTTTGTTGAAAATCCTTTACTGGCAATGACTGCCTGAAGTCTGGAACCTATAGACATTACCAAAGACTGGGCTTCCTACATTTCTGATGCTTTGCCAGGCTATTCAGACAATTTCAGTTGTTTGTGGGTCTTTCTGCCTTTTTAGTTTTGCCTTCAGCAAATTAAATGCATGCTCAATTGGGTTGCGATCAGGTGATTGACTTGGCCATTACAGAATATTCCACTTCTTTTCCTTCAAAAGCTCCTGGGTTGCTTTTGCAGTGTGTTTTGGATCATTGTTCATCTGTACTGTGAAGCGCCGTCTAATCAACTTTGCTGCATTTGGCTGAATCTGGGCTGACAGTATATCTAAACACTGCAGAATTCATCCGGCTGCTTCTGTCACATCAATAAACACCCATGACCCAGTGCCACTGGAAGCAATGCATGCCCATGCCATCACACTGCCTCCACCATGTTTTACAGAGGACATTGTGTGCTTTGGATCATGAGCTGTTCCAAGCCTTCTCCACACTTTTTTTTTTTCTTCCCGTCATTCTGATAGATTAATCTTAGTTTAATTTGTTCAAAGAATGCTTTTCCAGAACTAGTCTTGGTTTTTTAGATGTTTTTTGGCAAAGTGTCATCTGGGTTTTCTATTCTTCAGGCTTCTGAATGGTTTGCACCTTGTGGTAAACCCTCTGTATTTGCTCTCGTGACGTCTTCTCTTGATTGTAGACTTTGACAGTGATGCGCCCACCTCATAGGGAGTGTCCTTTACCATAGAGAGGATCCTGCAATCATCCATCACTGTTGTCTTCCGTGGACGTCCAGCCTTTTTGTGTTGCCGAGCTCACCAGTGCGTTCTTCTTTCCTCAGAATGTAGAACGAATAACTGTTGATTTGGCCACTTATAATGTTGCTGCTATCTCTCTGATGGATTTGTTTCGTTTTTGAAGCCGTACATTAGCTGGTTTCACTTGCATTGACAGCTCCTTTTGAACGCATGATGTAAGTTCACAGCAATAGATTCCAAATGAAAATACCACACTTAGACCCCATACACGCTATTGGGTTTTCTGCAGATTTTTGTCTTCAGATTTACCAAAACCATGTAGTGCAAGGGCCTGCCTGATTGCATACAAATTGGAACTCAGAGGTTTGACCTCATAGTATAAGGTTTTGGTAAATCTGAAGACAAAAATCTGCAGAAAATCTAATAGCGTGTATGGGGCTTTAGAATCAACTCCAGACCTTTTTTACCTGCTTAATTGATGAAGAAATAACAAAGGCGTGGACCACACCTGGCCATGAAACATCTTTTGATTCAATTGTCCAATTACTTTTGGTCCCTTGAAAAATGAGGGTGGCTATTAAGAGCTGTAATTCCTAAACCCTACCTCCAATTTGGATGTAAATACCCTCAATTTAATCCTGAGTGTGCACTTTCATTCCATATCTATTATATAACTTTAGCTTGAATATGTTTTAATACCTGAAAAAAACTAGCATAGTGCCTGTGTCCAAATATATATGGACCTAACTGTGTGTGTGGACACTGGTGTTACATTTTTATTTTTTTAAGTCACATGACCTATGAAAAGCACACCATAAGCATAGCAAAATCGTGTGTTTTCGGTGCAATTATCAGCGCTTCTTTCCCTTAACGGCAAAATGCAGGTAACATCATTTTTGGTGCATCTTTAATTGCAGGTGCAGTTCACCTGTTCACTGCTTTTGAATTCCCTAAAGCAGTTATGGTGAACCTTGGCACCCCAGATGTTTTGGAACTACATTTCCCATGATACTCAGCTACACTGCAGTGTGTATGAGCATTATGGGAAATAAAGTTCCAAAACATCTGGGGTGCCAAGGTTCACCATCACTGCCCTAAAGACTCATTTTACACTAGTGTTGTGCTCTAAAGAGTGCTTTTTGGATCGCTTCTCAGAGGGTGTTTGAGAGGCAATGAGGAGGCTTTGGCACCCCCTTGCCACCAGTTGAACGAGTCATGTTTTTACTGCTGCCAATGGCGAGGAGGAATCAATTTTGCTGCCATGCAAAGCATTGCAGCCATGGCATGTGTACACCACCATCCGCTGCCTTATCAATTTAAAGGGGAGTGGTTGAGGGCAGCAAAAACATGGCTCAAAGCCGCCCCCCCCCCCCCCCAAAGCTGCAAGAATAAACCGGGCCATATAGACTTGTATGCAGAATCTGTTCTGAAGTAAATAAAAGCCCATCAGCGTAGGCCCTTAAAGTGGATGTAAACTCTAACAATAAACCTCTTATTCCCTTTTGGTCTGGTATATGCGCCATTAAAGTGTTATAAAACCCGTAGATTAAATGCAAAAAGGGTTTATTGATCTTTCTAGGAATGCCCAGCTTACATTTTGTGTTTTTCAATAGTCTTAACACTGTCCTTTGTTGCTCAGGTCTCAGATTACACTCAGCTGTCCTACCTGTGCAGTGTGCACCATCGGATGCCCCTGCCTCTGGAAACTCTAAAACAAATGGTCAGAATTTACACAGCTTTTCAAAGGGCTGCCGTGCCTGTGTTTGCCACAGAAAAAAAATGTATGCACCTTTTTCAAAATGCGGCCTGAAGGGAAAGTGCATGATCGTTTTGATCATGCGATTTTACCCTGTGGTTCCTGCATGCCCGCTGCAATTTTACATATGTAGGGGGTGCCATTCAGTATGAATAGCAGCCCTGCGCATTTTCACTGGGGTGGTAGTGAGTGCAGGAATCGCTGCAATACCAGCAGCCACACATGGGGTGAACCAAGCCTGAATGGATGTAGAGGGGAGGGGGGTGTAGATAAATGGGTACAACTTGTGTAGGAGGATTTGTTTTCATGCTTGTATCACCTGAGGCCAGTCACTACTACACTGGGTATATGTGAGGCTTTACAACCACTTCAATGTTTCTGAGCCACTGACATGCAGATCAGAAGTTTTGACTTACTGCATGTTTGTTCCGGGTCAAAGGCTCAGAATCGTAAAGTAGAACTAAAGGCAAATCTTTTCATTTTGGATAGAACAGAGGGTTATAACCTCTGTCATGTGTTTATTTTTCTTTTGCCATCTCTGTCCCACTGAGTGGATTTTCTTCACGTTCTGTCCCATAGGAAGGACAGGAAAGGAGAAGAAATCTTTCCAAAGTGAGGGAAATCCCTGGTAGTCTATTCCTGCTCAGGTGATCGCTCACCATTTGGGGTTTGCTTTTACTTTGTGACTATGGTCATCAGGGCAAGTAGAGGGGGGGGGGGGGAATCCCCACAATACCAGTGTTCTAATCTCTCTCCACTCTACCTAAAAATGTAAAAAAATAAATACATTTCCCTAATGCTGGCCATACATGTTTAGAAAATCATTTGAAAAAAACGGTCGGATTTCTAAAGATCTGTCACACGATAACACCATAATTGTATCAATATGTCGCCTAATTATCAACATATTCTGGATCGATAACATAAACTGTACATTTTAAATTGATTACACGATCTGGGGTTACATTTTAACACACATATGCAGTGTAGATTTTGTACACTTTTTGTAGAACTGTTTTCGATCGATTCCACTACTGTTTAGAAAACCGATTGTTTAAGCTAAAAAAACTGATTGATTGATTGATATATATATATATATATATATATCAATCAATCAATCAATCAATCTATCAATCAATTTTTTTTTTTTATATAAATCTTTGCATTTTCGATAATCAAAATGAGCCCACTAATTTGTCAAAAGTAGAATTTCTTTTTTGAATGATTTTCTAACTGTGTATGGCCTGCATAAGTTATATTTTAAAATGATACTAAACCCAGGACTCTGCATTCACGAATATCTGATCTCCCACAGTACACAGAACATTGAAATGCAATTGTTTTAGTAAATATAAACTGCTAAATACCTTTCCTCATCAGCAGTATATAGCAGCCTTGTGACTTCTATCAGTGTCTTGTAGGAGGAGTTTTTATTCTACTTTGACTGTCCTGCAGGACCCCTGACCCTCTGGACAGTGCTGATTGGCTCTGTGCTGATCACATTCACCCTCCCAAGAGGAAAAAAAACTCTCTCGCAATACACTCCAAACTGAGCATGTGCAGCCTGTCTCCTAGCCTCTGTTCTTTCAGGAGATGTATCGGGGACAGTTTAAGAATTTTAGCATGCATAAAAATTCCAAGGACAAAAGCTATAATCCTACTACTTTATAAAACTCTGGTTAGGCCTCTTCTGGAGTTTTCTTTCTGGTCACCAGTCCTCTGAAGGGATGTGCTGGAGAGAGTCCAAAGAAGGGCAACAAAACTAATACAGGCAGTCCCCGAGTTCCGAACCTCCGACTTGCGGCCACTTTTCGACGGGCATCTTGGAAAACGACGCATGCGCGGCTGCTTGACAGAACATTGTAAAATATCGGATAAAACGAAGTCTGCCGTTCTGCACATGCGCTTCCGACTTACGAACATATCCGCCTTAAGAACAAACCAGGAGTCCCTAACCCATTCGTAACTCGGGGACTGCCTGTAATGGGTCTGGAGGACCTCCTAAATTATGAGGAACGACTGTAAACACTAAATTTATTCTCGCTGGAGATAAAACGCTTAAGAGGGGACATGATGGCGATCTACAAATATCTCAATGGGGATCCCAGCATAGGAAATAATTCAGTCCCAGGGAATGTAAAAGGAAACTGGGGCACAATGAGACTGGAGAAGTGGTTTAACCTTAAACTGCGTAGGGAGTTCTTCACTGTTGGGGCAATAAGGATGTGGAACTCTCCACCACAATTGGTGGTGGCTGCGGGGAGTATGGATATTTTTACGACACTTGGATGTGCAGCCTTTAAGCAGTTGCATACCCTTTTTTTTTTTTTTTTTTTTTTTTACCTGTACCTATAATAAGGCTTACTGGTAGGTAAAATGAATATCTCCTAAACCTGTATGATTTAGGAGTTATTCACTTTGCATGCAGCCGCTGACGTGTGAAGGTCTGACACTCTTCCGGACTTTGGAAAGAATACTCCTGCGCGCAGGAGTCCTGCTAGCAGCATCTTCGGGTTCGCGGCTCCGGCGCTGTGTGTGGCCGGAGCCGCGAACCCGGAAGAAACGCAGAGGGCAAAATGTCAGCTCCCTCGGCGTGGACCTGGATGCGATACGGGGACCTCGTTCTAAGGTGAGTATTTTATAATGAGCTAGTATGCGGTGCATACTAGCTCATTATGCCTTTGCCTTACAGGGTTTTTTTGTTTTTTTTGTTTTTCCCCATGTGCGGATATACAATTGCTTTAATGCCCTTTCACACTAGAGTGGGGGCGGCATCGGCGGTAAAGCGCAGCTTTTGTAAGCGGCGCTTTACCGTCGGTATGCGGCTGCTAGCGGGGCGGTTTTACCCCCCTGCTAGCGGCCGAGAATGCGTTAAAACCACCGCAAAGCGCCTCTGCAGAGGCGCTTTGCCGGCGGTATAGTCGCACTGTCCCATTGATTTCAATAAGCAGGAGCGGTGAAGGAGTGGTATACACTCCGCTCCTTCACCGCTCCGAAGATGCTGCTGGCAGGACTTTTTTTCCGTCCTGCTAGCGCTATGCTCCAGTGTGAAAACCCTCGGGGCTTTCACACTGGAGACAAAGCAGCGGCACTTTCGGGTCAGTTTGCAGGCGCTAATATTATCGCCCCAGTGTGAAAGGACCCTAAAGGACATAACATACAGGGATATGCGAAATCATTATAGACACTGATACGCATATACCTACACAGGTTGAACTGAATGGGCAACTGTCTTATTTTCAGCCTTACCAACTATGTAACTAAGAACGGGAGGATTAACCTCTTAGGTTCCACAGTGAGTATATAACAAGCATGCGTTTGTTATTTTAATAGGGAAAAAAAAAAAAAAATGTTATACTTTCCTGCACTGTACAGTGGTTTTACACAGGCCAGCCTGGATCCTCCTTCTCCAGTTCCTGGAGCTCCTAGCCCCTCCATCCTGTTGAGTTCTCCCACAGCAAGCAGCTTGTCGGGGGGGCACCCGAGCGCAGTCACAGCTCCATTCAGACAGAGCTGCAGTATTCACCCCCCCCCCCTTCTGATTGGCTAACTGAGTTTGATAGCAGCAGGAGCCACTGGCATCACTGCTGTCTCAGCCAATCAGGAGGGACTGCCAAGGCACTCGTGGCCTTCACTGGATAGAGATGGGGTTCAGGTAAGTATTGGGGGGGGGGGCGGCTGCTGCACACGGGTTTTTTTTTTATCTTAATGCTTAGAATGCATTAGGATAAAAAAACTTCTGCCTTTACAATCACTTTAGGTCAACATAACTAGGGATGGGTCCGGATTTAGTAATAGAAGATGGTCAATCAGATTTTAACTCGCTGTAGTTGGAAGGATTCATATTAGGGGCAAAAGGACGTCCGCATTTTAACATATTTCCGGTGTTCTTTGTATTCCGCTTGTTGCAGGCTCTGATGTGCAGCTTGACTACAGGGGATGTAGGATTGTGATGGGGGGGGGTTTGTCCTGCACTTACATGTATCGGAGACGGCGCTGCATCTCTGAAGGCTTGGCATGATGCAGGTCATGGACCCCAGTTGTAGTACACCCTCCCCAGTGACTTTTTACAGCACCGCATGAACATCTCATTAATTGCTCATTACACATTAACTGTATTTTAATGGACCAGATCATCTTGCTGACCTCAATATTCCCCCCCCCCCCCCCCCCCACTTTTTTAAAATTTATTTTATTTTTTTTTTTTTTTTTGGGATGTGTTAATAGATAAAGATTTTGAAACCAAGCAATCAAAGGGCCCCTGTGAAATGTATGACATGAAAGCGTCGTTTTCTTCTAAAGGTTGCCAGGAATAAGCAGTGTCACCCGATACTGGTGGGATCCAACTACACTGGAGACTGCAAGCTGTTAGAAACTAGAGCGAGGAAACGCATACCGGTACGAATGACAATTTAACCTTGAGACGGAGCTCTGTTCTGCCGTGCCTTTTATTCTCCCCACGTACGCCAATGCCACTTCCTTGCAGGCTATAAAGCAATGCTTGTCATTTTACAGGATATTGTTGTGCGTTTCCCATGGGCGCCGGATAAGTGACAAGAGTAAAAAGTCTCACAATGGCAGTAGCCGTGTCTATAGTAACATTTTTAAGTACTCTGGTAAACATGATTTGCTTTTGAGACAATCTTATAGAAGAACTATTAAGCAATGTTTAAAAAACGTTTTTCTTTGGAAGGACGATCGTTTACTGGGTCCCCATGACGAGGCAAATGATTAAAGGGACTTTGGCATGAGTGAAGTATGAGGCTGTCTTTGCTCGTGCCCTTATGAAAATACCAGATGCCTGGCCATGTCCACCTCACCCATGTCCAGACCTGGAACAAGCATTCTGTAAATCGGTATCTAAATTCCTTGTTGGGTCAGAAGCTCAGGGCAGCACTGGACCCAAAATATCAGCATGACGGCCAGGAAACCTTGTTGTCAAAAGGAGACTTGCTTTTGGGATTTTTTTATTTGTTGGCAGTTCTTAGAGGGACTGGAGTCTGCTCACACAATTTGTAATAACATCTTTGCCATTCTGAAGCTTCCCTCCAACCACTTTGCATATTTTATATACACTGTGATTCTGTGCTTGCCAGATATGCTGCAGAAATCTCCCTCCACTGAGTTTGGCTGCAACCATTTTAACTGTGGGCAACTGAAGCTGCTGCCTGTTCAGTGCCTGGATTTACAGAGACACCTCCATCCCTGCAGCTTTCATTGGCCCTTGTATGACTCATCCCCCCCTTTCCTTCCTGGCAAACTCTCTCACCAAAGTTAGAGAGCTGTGCATGGGGTCATAAGCCTAGGCTTTTTACAAGCCAAGAAACAGGAATTGGGCTTTATAAGGTACTGGGAGAAAAAGAGGGTATACAACCCCTTAAAGCCTGCACATCCAAGAGTCTTAAAATAAAACCACAAGGGCAGAAGATTTAATACATGGAAAGATAAAAAATGGCTGAAGGTCCGCTTTAACATGTATACACTCAGCAGCCACTTTATTAGTTACACGTGTTCAGTTGCTTGGTACCACAAATTGCTAATCAGCCAGTCGACTTGCTGAAGTTCAAACCGAGCATCAGAATGAATCGGGAGAAAAGATTTAAAGGAGAAGTCCAGCCTGGGCTTGTTTGGCTAGGCTTCTCCTATGGGTCACAGGAGTGCAATTTGTTTTGCACCCCTGTGACCTGTTTTCAGCAGAGAGCGGTCTGAAGTCCGCTCTCTGCTGATGTCACCAAGATCAGTCCAGGCAGTGCATCATCCCGACTCTGGATCCGCCAGCTGCCTTGATTGATGGTAGTCTCAGCCTCTCAGCGAGCCGCTGAGACAACCGCTCCCCCACAGCTCAGCACTCCAGTGAGCGTGGAGGACCAGAGGGGAGAGACTATTATTGACACTTATTGACAGTCAGCAGCTCTCCGCTCTGGGAGGTGAGAGAACCGAGCCGTCGGCGATGTTCGATGGCTCGGTTCTCAGCGCAGAGACGTCGGGGGACAAATGCAGCATCGGTCTGATGTTGCATCCACCTAGGTAAGTATGAATATGGGAAAAACTGTATTCCCATACTACTTTTAAGTGACTTTGAATGTGGCATGGTTGGTGCCAGCCGGGCTGGTCTGAGTATTTCAAAAACTGCTGATCTACTGGGACTTTCACACACAACCATCTCTAAGGTTTACAAAAGGCAACAGTAACTCAAATAACCACTCGCTACAACCAAGGTATGCAGAATACCATCTCTGAACGCACAACACATTGAACCTAGGTGCCACTACTGTCAGCTAAACGGGAAACTATAAGGCTACAATTCACACAGACTCACCAAAATTGGGCAATAGTAGATTGGAAGAACGTTGCCTGACCTGATAAGTCTTGATTTCAGCTGCGACTTTCAAAAAGTAGGGTCAGAATTTGGCGTAAAATGAAAGCATGGACTCCTCCTGCCTTGTATCAATGGTTCAGGCTGGTGGTGTAATGGTGTGGGGGATATCTTCTTGGCACACTTTGGGCCCCTTAGTACCAATTGAGCATGGTTTAAACGCCACGGTCTACCTGAGTATTGTTACTGACCATGTCCATCCCTTTGACTACAGTGTACCCATCTTCTGATGGCTCCTTCCAGCAGGATAATGCTCCATGTCACAAAGATCAAATCTCAAACTGGTTTCTTGAACATAACAATGAGATCACTGTACTCCAATGGCCTCCACAGTCATCAGATCTCAATCCAATAGAGCACCTTTGGGATGTGGTGGAAGGGGCTATCCCTCATTCAAACTTGAGGAGAAGGAGTTGCTCTGACCTATTCACATTAGTTTGTAAATGTCAGATTAAGCAATTGTGCTTTGTAAACTGCCCAAAAACCTAAAGTGCAAAAGCTCTGCTTCTTGGTAGAACATTCATAATGTGTGGTCCTGTGAACCTGGCAGCCAGCAGTAGGAGCAGTGAATTTTTTGAAGGGGCTGTGATATCAGTGATTTTTAGCAGTCTTGTGTAACCTGTCCCCAGTCTGTAACTGTCCCGTCTCCTGAAGTGTATTTTTTGCCTCCAGTCATACTTGTAGCATGTTTGCAATTTCTTACAATGTGCTTTGCCATTGTAGTTGCAAATTGAGGTTCCCATAATCTACCAAGCTGACCACCACTGATCTTGAGTATGTGATAAAAACGTACGTACATTTTTGATGTGCCCCTCCTTTCCTGAGGGTTCAAAGAACTGTCTTAGCAAAGAGAGTATCAACATCTCTGCTGAAACCGACATTTTGACATCTTTTTTTCAAGATGAATTAGAAGACTGAACTGGGCACACAAAGTTCTCTAAGCTTGGTAATGTTTATCCCATTTCAAACACTTTCTAGGTCCTTTCACACTGGCGATCTAAATAGGTCCGCCTGTCAGTTTTTCGTGCAGACCTGATTGGCAGATCCCTGTATTCCAATGGACTGGTGGGTGTAAACTCCTACCACTGGGTCTGATTAGACATGCTAAAAAAAAAAAAAAAAAAAAAAAAATTGGGGGGCTGCGTCCTCTTCCATTTGGGTGGACCTGATCGGAGGATGCTGGGTCTAAACAGACAACGGAGTCCGTTTGCGCCAGGCTGCCCATAGAGCAGAGAAGGCTCTTTCCACATCTGCTCCACAAAACACAAAGTGGACACAGTATTGTCATCCGCCCTGCTCTGCAGGAGATCCACTCACAGATCCACCGATGATCAGAACTGAAGGCAACTATGTGAAAGGGCACCTTTAAGGCTAACTGGACAATGAATGTTCTACTCTTGGAACCCATCTCTGGGAAAAGGAAACATGCTTCTTTGCAGTGTAGCTGCCCCACAATACAAGGGATGACTGTTAGCTTAGGTCTAGGGGACGACTCTGAGCTTTCCTCTACTCCCTTATGTTCCCTCAGTGGCCTGTCCCTCAGTATAACCACTTTCAATGCAGGGCTACAGACAAAGGGGAGAAGAGGGTGCGAGAACCACTGGTCCTATATTCAGGAGGAGCCAGGTGAAGTGGAGGTTCAGCTAAGCAAAAGCATGTTTCCCTAGACCTAAATGATCATTCAACCCTTGCAGTGCTGTCTCCCACGTTAGAGAACATGGAAATGCAATAGTTTTTAGTAAATATAAACTGCTAAATACCTTTTCTTATCAGCAGTTATACAGTCTTGTGACTTCTATCAGTGTCTGGTTAAAGCTTAGAGGAGGAGTTTCCATTCTCTCCTGATTGTCCTATGAGGCTTTCAGGACCCCTGACCCTCTGTCTGGACAGTGCTGATTAGCTCTTTGCTGGTCACATGCACTTTCCCAAGGAAAAAAAAACAAAACTCTAGCAATACACACCAAACTGAGCATGTGCAGCTTGTCCCCTAGCCTCCGTTCTATCAGGAGATGGTTTGGGGACAGTGGAAGAAGGGGAGAATCAGAGAATATAGGATCATACAGCCTTTATACACAATGCAGGGGATTAACCCCTTAGGTTCTACAGTGAGTATAAACTGCATGTACAGACTGAGTTTACTGTTGTGGGTTTAGTAACACTTTAAGTAGTCCTTTTGTGTTTTGGGCAGGAGAGAATCTTACTCTGGTGATTCATTCCTAATTAAATGAGTACACTGGTGGCAGGGTGGGGACAGAATGCTGCAGAGCTGAAGGCTGCCATATTGGTGCCACCTCTGGCCTTATGGGAATTAAGTGTGGATGACCTAAGTTGGTATTTTTGGCAGGTGAAACAGTTGTGTTTTTCAACTATATTAAGCTCTTTGGGTGGGGTTTGGCTGATTCTTTTACTAGCTGCCATGTTGTCCCTGGGTTCATATTGGGTGTTGGATGTAAGTGGTAATAAAGTGTGCAGAGAAGGGGTGTGCTGTACCTGGATTTTAATGGTGGTGAAGGTAAGTATAGACACTGTAGGGCAGGGGTCTTCAAACTGCAGCCCTCCAGGTGTTCAGGAACTACAGTTCCCATCATGCCTAGTCATGTCTGTGAATGTCAGAGTTTTACAATGCCTCATGGGATGTGTAGTTCTGCAACAGCTGGGGGCCGTAGTTTGAGGATCCCTGCTGTAGGGTCTCTGGCACAGTGTGGGGGGGTGACAAATTCTTGGGCACTATAACCTACAAATAGAACTATTGATACAGTAACTATTGTCAAAACTGAAAGGACTAAAGCTGGCCATAGATGGAGCAATTTTATTTCCTGCAACCACTGGTCAGTCAATGTTGGTGCGGGAATCCCTCCCGCCGACCTGTTGTGTTCTACTGGGGGGGGCTCTGGCTGGTAGAACACAGTGATTATTGCTAGTTGCTATAATCGCATGGAAAAAATCCAACACACTGGTTGTACCCAAGTTAATCAGTCAACTTGGGTTCAATCAGCCTGCCCATACATGGTTCCGATCTTGGCCAGTCCCCTCTGAACTGACCAAGATGTGAACTGTCTATAGCTGGCTAAAGGCAAAGCTTTTTTTATGTCTTGGGTAGAGTGGAGAGGGATAAGAAGACTGGTCAGTTTTTGTGGTCTGTTCCCCTATAAAGTTCTGTTTACCATTATTGAAAGTGAAGGTAAAAGAAAATCCTAAATTTTGGGTTGTAATACAAGGGAAATTTTCCAATGCGATACTAGTGGTGACCTGAGGGTCCCCAAGGAATTCCCTTTATTTTGGAGGGATTTCCTCTTACTTCCTATTTGGCTATGGGACAGGAAGTAAAGGGAAATCTCGCCAATTGGACACAGATGCTGAAAAAAAAAAAAAAAAATGACAGGCGTTATGACCCTCCCTTACTATCTAAATTAAAAAAAAAAAAATTGCCTATAGTTTTACTTTGAAGTGGATGTAAACGCACATATAAAAAAAATACTTTTGGCCATAAATTTAATGCATTTTATTGTAAACCTACAAACAGCTGTGAGTGTACCTCCATAAAAATGCTTCCTAAGCTTGTCTCAGCGCCCCTAAAACCGCTTGTCTGTGGGAGTGGCTTAGGACCAGAAAATAGGCGGAGATGTAATGTCACACAATCCCCCAGTTATACACGCCCTCCAGCACAGCTATCTGATATCTTTATGCCTGTGGGCATGTCTCCTGAGTATATCCAGGGGAATACACAGGGGCCAGCGACTGTCGGCTCTGCTTACAGCACAGGATCTGTGCTAATCAGGAGAAAGCTGGTAGGAAGGGGCTAATGGTAAAACATCCAAGGAATCCTGCAGACTTACTGATGCATCGGCAGCTGATTGCACTGAGGAGCTTGTCAGGAGCTCAATCTTGTGAAGGCAGAGAGTTGCAGAGATAGCAACCCCCCCTCCCTTTTGCAGTGTATTACATGGAGGCTCGTTCTGGCCTAGTCTTCAGCACAGCCTGTCACTCACAGGAGAAGGGGGCGTGGCGACACAAATTTTCTGCTTGTGTCGGGTTTATGCTGTTCAGAAGAGCGGGGATGATTTCCGGAGAAGGGGATTGCTTCAAGATACCAAACTAAGCTCAAATGCTTAGTATAGATACTATCTATGCAATGTTTTTCATGTTTACATCCACTTTAACCACTTCCGGACCACCCGCCGGCGTTGTACATCGGTACTTTGATGTTGAATACCGTTGTTATGGCAGCAGATAGCTGCCATAACCCCGGTATTTTAAACAGCGGGCAGTCTGCTTTCGGATAAAAGTTGTCTCTTTGGTGGATTCACCGCGAGATCACTTATCGGCGGGAGAGGTGCCCACACTCCTCCCACTACATCCCTGTCATCTCCGCCGCTTACCGGAGCCGTCGGTAGTGGCGGAGACTATCCGATCCTTTTCCCTCAGATGCATGAAGTCGAGTGATGGAATGATGGCCCCCACTCGACTCAATGATGTTGGATGGCAGAAGCGACCTCAAACGTCACTTCCGCCCAATGGCCTTAAAGGGACTTTTTTTTTTAATTAAAAAAAAAAAATTTTTTTTTCTTTTTTTTTCTTTTTTTTTCTTTTATTGCATTTAAAGCGGGGGTCCACCTAAACCGCCAAAAAAAAAATATTAAAAGCCAGCAGCTACAAATACTGCAGCTGCTGACTTTTAATACATGGCCACTCACCTGTCCCAGGGTCCAGCGATGTCGGCAGGCGACGCCGAGAACCCGCTCGGTTCTCGGCAGCTGCCGCCGCCATCCTAGGTGAGGGAATCAGGAAGTGAAGCATTACGGCTTCACTTCCCGGTTCCCTACTGCGCATGCGCGTCGTAACTGGTCCCCGCTATCTCCTGGGACCTGTTTGTTTCCCAGGAGACAGCGCGGACTGACAGGAAGAGGCATAGACTCCTGTGGGAGTCTATGCCGGAAGTGGATGCAAATACCTGTCTTAGACAGGTATCTGCACCCCCCTCCCCCCTGAAAGGTGTCAAATGTGACACCGGAGGGGTGGAGGGTTCCGAAAAGCGGAAGTTCCATTTTTGTGTGGAACTCCGCTTTAAGTGTAAATGTGAGAGCTGAGGTCTTTTTGACCCCAGTCCTCACATTAGAGGTCCTGTAAGGGATGTTTACATTCCTTGTAATAGGAATAAAAGTGATCCAAAAATGTATTTTTACACTGTCCCTTTAAAAAAAAAAAATCAATAAGAAAACCAAATTTTTATTTTTTGTATTTTTTCTTAAAGCGCTCCATGCTTGCACACAGAAACAAACTCATATGCAAGTCGCTCCCGCATAGGTAAACGGTGTTCAAACCACGCATGTGAGGTATCGCCATGATCGTTAGAGCGAGAGCAATACTTCTAACTTATAAACCAAGTCTGAAAAATAGGCCTGGTCCTTAAGTGGTTGATGTACTTTCAGGACTTGTGCAATTAAATGGCTCAAACCACTGCCTTTCCAAAAATCCTCAAAGTATTTTACCTTAAATATTTACTGTATGTCCATCCCTAATTGGCAAGGAAGATCTGTTCTGTTTTGTAAACTAAACAGTGGTGTACAAAACTGTTTTAGGAAACTTGAAGAAAATGAGTTGCGCTTAGATAATGGCTGAAGTAAGATTAATTGACATGGCAGGCCTTCTGCTTTGGTTCATAATATGTCAGGTGAATGGTAGCAATTAGGCCACTTTCACACTGAGGCGATTTACAGGCGTTTTAGCGCTAAAAATAGCACCTGCAAAGCACCTTAAGGCCCCTTTTGCACTAGGGCGGTGCAGGTCCCAGCAGTAAAAGGGTGCTATTTTTAGCGCCGCTTTACCGTCATTTTAGCTGCGCTTTTCGGCTGCTAGCGGGTTTTAACCCCCGCTAGCGGACGAAAAAGGGTTAAAAGCACCACTGCAGCGGCGCATTGCCGGCGGTATAGCCATGCTGCCCCATTGATTTTCAATGGGAAGGAGCGGTGTATACACAAGTTATAGCGTCTACAAAAGAGGATAGATTTAGGGCATTTTTATTATTTTTTACTAGCAATGGCGGTGATCAGTGATTTTTAGCGGGATAGCGGCGGACAGATCGGACACGTACAGTTGCGTCGTTTTGCGCAATAGGGCTGCCCTGCTGCAGTATATATGAGGTGGGCAGTCCTTAAGTGGTTAAAGAATGTTACAATATTTCATATTCCTGAGTCGTGTCTGTTGTACCATGTATTGGTGTTAAAGTATCCTGTTTTCTTTGTATTTCTGCCTTTGTGTGAAATACCTTGTGATCTAACCAGCCCCCCAACTTTCCTTTCTCAAACTGACCACCCTACGCATGAGAGCACAATCCATCCCAGCATGGTCAGTTTTCTGGCTGTGCTGGAAGAACAGCTTGCCTGCCCAAGTGATTACACTCTCGAAGCCCCTTTATGCAGCTGGGAACAGAGGCCACTTATAAAAAAAAAAAGGTATTTATAAAGTGTATATACAGTAAAAAGATTTATTATGACCTGATCATTTTCCCACTGCCTTTCTTCCCTTGTGGTCGGATGTTGCAGTTGACATAGGTGCAAATTAAATCAAAGCAAAATTACTAGCTTGGTTATTGTTTCTAGCCAGCATGTCTGCATGTGGACTACAACTATACTTATTTAGCCAGTAGTAACATTAGTCAAGTTTATTCTTGAAAGGGATTACAGTTGGTATTATCCACACCTTCACTCTTGCCAGCTGTTAGGGCTGTATAGCATAGCTAGGAAAAGCTGTTGCTTATGCAAGAGTATATTTCAGCAAAATTTGTATTATATATAATTTTTTTATTATTCTCTCTCTCTCTCTCTCTCTCTCTCTCTCTGTTTTGCACAGAGCAGCCCCGATCCTCCTCTTCTCGAGTCCCTCTTCTGTGATCCTGGCCCCTCCCACAGCAAGCAGCTTGCTATGGGGGCACCCGAGCCGCAGCTTCCCGTGTCCATTCAGGCTCCAGTCTGCCTCTGCCCACATGTGATAACACTGGGCCAATCTGAAGACACCTAGTGCTGTCCCATCAGACCTACATGAAGCATATGTCAAGGAAAAAAAAAATCACACACTTCAGTACCGGGCACTTTCACCCCTTTCCTGCCCATGCCAATTTCCAGCTTTCAGCGCTTTCACACTTTGCATGACAATTGCGTGGTCGTGCAGCACTATACACATATTTTTATCATTTTTATGAGATGGAGCTTTCTTTTGGTGGTATTTAGTCACCACTGGTCGTTTTTATTCTTTTTTTTCTAAACAAATGAAAAAAAAAAAACCTGAAAATTCTGAAAAAAAATTTCTGTTTATAAAATTTGGCAAATACATTTTTTTTTTCCTGCTTCAGTGTTGTGCTCTGATGGGTACTGTTGATCTGTGTAAATGTCCCCTGTGACACTTACCAGCTCTCCTCACTCACATGCCGCTAACCAGCAAATTTATTTACATGTGATCACCTGTGGACACAGCTGATTACATGGTAAAGGGTCACTGTGATTGGCCCTTTACAGCAATCACCGAGCGTGCCAGATGTGCTCCCCAGGGGGTGTGCCGGGGGGGGGGGGGGGCGCGTGGTTCTGGAAGGACATCCATGGACACCCTCCTAGAACGGGAGAGCTGTGCTGTAGCTGTCTTTCAGCTATAGCGTGGGCATGAAATGGTTAAAGACCCTGCAAGTGTAGACAAATACCTGTTGGGCTGCCAGAAATGCCCTCACTTGATTTCTTATTGTGGACGGGTTATCAGCCCTGCCTATTTCTTTTATAAAATGCTCATCCACTTCCACTCTCCCGCTGTTGTCCTTCTTCACAATAACGGTACTGATTGAATTGTTGTAAAAGACAAGAACGGCGAGGGCCAAATGGTCTCCGGGCACAGAACCGTTCTGAATTGCTGTTATTTTTTACACTGATACCATTGGAAGCATTGTGCTGTTATCGGTTTTATATTTAACAGTCCAGAAGGAAGCAAATAAGAGAAGTTGTTGGGATTTACATATACTTAAAAACAGACTAAAGACGTGCTTGTTAAATGAAAACATGAAATGGTTTTTACAGGGAACATGTTTTGAATTGTTGTACTGTTGTGTGTGTGTGTGTGTGTGTGTGTGTTGGTTTTATTTTTATTTATTTTTTGTTTCAAATTTTGAAATGTGTGATCCTACCTGGTGCTTTATGTATTAAAGTGACCCTGTAACTATAATACAGAATATTAAGGATGCACCAATACCAGTTTTTTTTTTTTTTAAGACCGAATACTTTCTCGATTCCAATTACTGATACCTATTTTTAGTGATGTGCGGTCCGGTTTTAACAGCTGGATGTCAGCCCCCTCTGGTGTGACTTTGTTTAGCGGTTCAGGTGAAAATTGTCAAAGTGTATGACCATGGAATTTGCTCAAATTAAAAACCCTTTGTGGCCGGCACGCACATATGTGAACCAGCTCCATTGAAAAGGCTGCATGTTCGCTTGTAATGCGAATCAGATGTGGTTCAAATTGCATCCAGTTTGCATATATGCGAAGGGATCGGTTTTAGTATTGCTGCAGAATATAAATGAAGACATACCCTTCCCACTGAACTCCTCTTCAGTGCTTAGAAAGTTCATGCTGAAATCAACATTTCTGGGGATGTCGGTCTCCAGTGGCCCCCACAGCCATTGCTTGTTCCAGTTGGCCTCCATACTTCAGTGTAGAGAGTGGTGCCTATGGTGCAGCCCCCTTCTTCCCTGCCTGCTCCTGACCCCCCCCCCCCCCCCAATCCCAGGCTGAAGCTTCACTGTAGGAGTCAGGCCAGGCAGTGCCTGCTGCACAGACACCAGGTACCTGAGCTGGCCGGCAGGGGGAAGCCGGGGTGGCTCGTTCGGGGCTGGCTATGGGAGGAGAGCCTCTGGTGGGGCACAGAGCCAGTCCCTGCTTGGACATGGCATACACCATCCCTGCTGGGGGGTGGCCTGCGCTCTGTCCTTGTCCTTATCCTGCACTTCGTAGAACAGACAGGGACTTTTTGCTCCTTTAAGGTCAGTTCACACCATATGCAGTCCAGTGCGTGTTTTTTGATGCAGAAAAAAAAAAAAAAAAAAATAGAAAGTAGGTTATGATTTCCAATGGCATAGTTCACACCAGTACTTGCAGTTCCAGTGCATTAGAGTTGCAGAAACAAAAGTAGAACATGTTGCATTGTTCCTGCACTGGACTGTACTGGAACTCTGTAAAATGCATCAAAAACGCACTGCAACACATGTTCTTGAGGTTATGACAAGCTGGAAAAACGCACTGGACTGCACCAAAAGGAACACATTAAACGTGTCAAACGTGCATTCAGAAAAGCATCTGGAACCCATCCGTACTGCGTTTCTATGGTGTGAAGTGGCCCTTCGGCAAGTCTGCAGCAGAAGCACTGCAGCCTTTTTTTGGGGCATCAGAGTGGCCTGGGGCAATTGCCCTGCAGCCCAGTCCGCATCTGAGTGACCTTCATTATTAAGGAAATCTTTTGGCAAAAAAGTTACTCTGCAGGAAGGATTTAGATTGCCGTATTGCAGCCAAAGTTTACGGGGCATTTAAAGTGGAAGTCCAGGTAAAATCTAAAATCCCTGCATCTATAGACACCAGGGATCTAACACTAACCCCTCTATCCCTTTAAAAAAAAAAAAAAAAAAAATTATTATACATACCTTGTTTGAAAGACTATCTGACCCGCTCCGACCCGATCTCCAGCGGCGGAAGCTCTGCAGAGGACACGGAGGCCAACGGCTGTGAAATGAATGGGAAGTGATGTCACCCATAGAGTTACTATAGGGATTGCGTTGTCATCCGTCTCCTCTGCACTCACCTCTACAGTAAAACTGCGGCTGACAGCTCAGCGTGGGATCCAGTTGGAGCGGGTCACATTGGCTTCCAAAAATTATGTATACTCGTTTTTTTCTTTACAGGGATAGAGCGGTTGGTGTTCGATCCCTGGTGTCTATAGATGCAGGGATTTTAGATTTTGCATAGGCTTCCACTTTACACAGCCTGGAATTTGACTTGAAATATGTGAATCCACCTAAAGTTAATCTGCCAAGGTGAGAAGCTGCTATTAAAAACTCCCCTTCTAATGAAGCAGAGTTCCCTGGCAGTCATACTACTGTCTGCCCTCAGTCGTTTGATTCATTGAACTAGAACAAGTTTGAAAACTTGTTCGTTTTTTTTTTTTTTTTTTTTTTTCACTGGCTGGACAGTGTTACCCCTGTTGACAGCAGTAACTATTCAGTCACCTTTTGTAATCTGATGGTCATCGCAGCACTTTATAGCAGTGGTCATCAGTCCTGTTCCTCAGGGCCCACTAACAGGCCAGGTTTTATGTATTACCTTTGGGAGATGCAGACTAAAATACTGCAATCACTGAGCAGCAAATGATATCACCTGTGATGTATTTCAGTTATCTTGCACACCTGGCCTGTTAGTGGGCCCTGAGGACAGGGTTGATGACCACTGCTTTATAGCACCTGGCATTTTTGTTTCCATCAGTGTTTGCCCAGTTTCACTTGACTGTCTGGGCTCTGGATAAGTCATGTCATCGACATGGCTGTCTGACACCAATGCTAATATAACCCTTATTTTCCCTCTATGATTGTTACTTTCTTGCAGTTATTGCCATTACCTGTCCGGGAGGAATTTAGGTTGCTCATGAGGTAGTTTTCTATAGTGAAGCTGTCCCTATTGGATTTATAGTGAATCATGTAGGGATTTTGAAAGCACTGTGTGGTTGTAATTTATTGGTGCTACCTTGGGGCTGTTATTTTATGGCGCCATGCAAGATATAATGAATTTCGCTGTGATTTAGATGGTACTATACAGTCATAGCCCAATGGATAGACATTTATAGCCCTTTGTTTCCAATGTATGATCCCATAAACAGCTGCTGCCTTTTTGAAATGCCCCATTTGCTTGCAATCCTGCATTATCACTGAATACTCCTCAGGATGACATGGAAACCATCCAGGATTTGTAAATCTCTGTGCTAGACAGTTGAGATCTGGTAGTTGTCACCATTTGATTTATGACCCTTATATAAAAGCTCTTAGCAACCTAATGGATGTGTCTTTTTATATTGATTTTGTTCTGTCTTGATAAACCTTTGAGTTGACCTTGGCTGATGCCATTTTTATTATCTTGTACTTCAGGTATTACTTTATAATATAGTTGCTCCTATCTGGCTGTAGGGATCCCAATAATTCTTTGATGTGCAGTCACTAGAATGAAGCAGTGGGCTATATTCCTTGTGCTGTCACTTGCTGTTTATGTGCATTTGCTTGAGCTCTGGTGACATATATTGATGCTCTGGACCAGATGGTGACAATAGAGGCACTTGGCTGCTTAAGGTGTATTGACATGACTGTTCATAGTCTCAACCAGATGTGCATGGTATCATACGGTGACAACGCAGGAGCACAGTTTGGAGACCTATCGTCCTATAACAGAAGGTGCCTGAGCAAGGGCCTTTTGTTTTTAGCTGTTTAGCTGATGCAGACTAGAATACTGCAATCACTGAGCAGCAAATTATATCACCTGTGATGTATTTTGGTTATCTTGCAAACCTGGCCTGTTGGTGAGTCCTGAGGACAGGAGTTGAGAACCACTGCTGTAGAGTCTTCCACCAACTGCTTCACTATCTCAAGGTTTGGACTTTAAAGTTATAGAGGTGAAGGAAATGTCAGTGGACTACGAGTGTAGCAATCACCACAATTTTGTATTCCATTAAGAACTACAAGTCTGGCTCAGCCGCATATGGGAATTTGGGAATTTGTAGTTGATTCATTCAAAGATCTTAGTCCACACAGCTGTGCAAGAGAGAAGAACCCCTGTAGGCTGTCTGAGGTTTGCCACCATGTTGTACCCACCTAAATATGCGTGTACCGTGGTCTAAAAAGGTAACGTTGGCCTTTAAAGAAGTATAGGCTGACCAAAAAAGTTTAAAATATGCTGCCCCCTATCACCACCCCCAGCAAAATGCAGAATGTCTTTATTTTTCCAGTTCTCCCAGTTGTCCATTGTATACAGTGCCAGCGGCCAGCATGGTACATGATGATGAGGGCTCACCAGCCTTGCTTTGCAGGAGAGATAGAATTGTGCTGGCTGCCAGAGAACTGTGGAGTATGACCCCGTATTCCTCTCTGAGATCTCCCCACCCCCACCAGAGAAAACTATTCTACAAATGTGGGGGGAATTGTATGTCCTAGCATTACCAAAATGTAACCCCAAACCACCCTTTTCAACTGCTGACGTGAGCTTGGGTGTCCTTCGAAGTAATCTCTAACCCAGACTCCAAACTCCTGCTTATTAATTATTTTTTTTTGACCTCCAATAAGCTGCAGACTTGATGGTTTTCTCTGAGGAATGACGCGGCTCATTGTAGGACATAAAAAGTAAGTTTGGGATAGAGAGCTGATTCTGAGGATGCCAGAGCACCTCTCTATTCGTCTGTATTTTAACAGGCAGGGCTGATGACGCTACTTGGGACTTCAGTAGGACAGGCACTGTTAGCTCAGAGGATAGTAAGGAGCATGCTGAATTTCTGTCAAATTGATATTGTCAGTACTTACGGTATTTTGGGGGGATATATGGCATATATCTTTTTTTTTTTTCTTTTTTTCTTTTTTCTTTTTCTTCTTTCTTTTTTTTTTTTTTTTTTTTTTTGTGACATTTTTACTTTGAAAAATACAATTTGGATTTGCAAATCTCTGTGCCATTACTAAACCGGTTTACTAAAAACAAAATCCCATAATGCCTTGCTTTGCCTTCTCCCGTTGTATGTGCTATTTGAGTTTGCCAAACGGCAATGTTTTGTTACATTTAGGAAATCTGTTTTAAAATGTTTTTATTGAATTTATTGTTTTGGGAAAGTGTTTTTTTGGAGTTATGAATTAACCTCCTCAGGTGTGTTTTAATTTTTTAATTTTTTTAATTTTTAAAATTTTTGTTTTATTCGGTTTTCTTTTTTGAGTTTTGTGGTTTGCCTGAAGTGCGGTTCTAACCTTGCATCATTTAGGCCCTGTTCACACTTTTACGACTCCAAACTTTGGAGTACAACTTTGGCTTTGACCAGTGATAATGGACAAATGTTGCACACAAGTTGCATTGTATATCTTTCAGGTACGACTTTCATGCAGCTTGAGGGCAATAGACTTTAATATTAGCCCTCAGAAGTTGCATGAAAGTCGGTGCAAGAACTACTTTGAAGTTGCTGCAACTTTAAGTCACGCATATATGAATGGTTATCATTGGGAAAACATAGGGAACGACTTTTCATGCAACTTTGATGTCCAAAGTTGCATGACAAGTTGCACAAGTGTGAATGGAGCCTTATACATATATGTACATTTCATTGTTTGAATATAGTTTTGATTTTAAAAAGTGCACAATTTTTTTAGTTTGGCTTTGTATAGTAATTTGAGTTCTCTCTTTTCAGAGATCATTTACATTAATTTTGGAGGCTTATGACTGGGACAATGACACTAAAGTGGGTGAGTAGATCATTATACCATGTGAGCTAATCCATATTCATACTTGTGTTTTTGTCAGGAACATTTGGCATGCAAAAACTTGGTTGTGTCATTCTTTCTGCTCACCTTTCAAGAGATCCTGTCACTTCATCCTATCTTCACAATGAAACCGATTCTAGTCATCTGTTAGGTGTGCTTTTAGGAGGGCTGCTTGTTGCAGCAGTTTTAAGACCTGAACAAGGATATCTCCCCAGAAATTCAGACAGAAAATACTGTTCTGCATTGTTGGCTTTCGAGCCTTTGGTGCTGCTTGCAGCCCCTATGCCATCTGTTTCTCTGCTGGAAGAACTTAAATGTCATAAGATCAGCAATGAAAGCCGATGTATAGTAAGCCCACTGTCCTTGTGTACTATGAAGCTTACAGTTTGAGCTTATGAAATGTTAGTACTTTCAGTAGAAACGCTGATTATGTAAGCAATGGGGGAGCTGCATAAGTCACAATCTGACACCCCCGGAAATGTTGGTTTTCTGAATTGCCAGGCTGATGTCTTTGATTAGAAATTACAGAAGGGCTGCCTGCTGCAGCAATAGATGTATTTTGATAGATTGCAATCTTGTGTTTAGTTGCAATAGATTTGGTGACAGGGTCTTGTTAAAGCTTAGTATCTCTAATTATAGCACTGATTTGGCATGTAAGGGCCAAATACAGGTCTCTTGACCAATGAGGCACGGTGGTCACCGGTTTGCGAGGAATTAGGGTGGTAGAGCTTAGGTTTGGAGCAAATTCCACTTTGCCTGGTCTGTGTAACTAAACCTTCACCATCCCATGGGAATGCAGCACCTGTGTGTGTCTTGCTTTGGTCATTCTTCATAAAATTCAAATATAATTAAATAACTGCATTCATGGGATGGATTTTGACTTGTTCCCATATAGTGCCTACAGGTTAGAAAGCCCCTTTAAAAGCTGACTGGATCTGATAAAGATGTGGCTGTTTTACTGATTAATATTTAGCACTTTGCATATGCTAGCTTAAAAATGAACCAATGATGTCAATGTGCCATGGTGGTTATGGGTAATGAAAGAGTACTGAAAATATGGACTTTATAGGCACCAGATAGTAAAATAAATGTATTAGTATCAGTTCAGGAAAAGACATTCCTAAAAACATAAATACAAATGTATATAATCAGATCAGTGTATTCTGATGACCCAGACCAATCCCATAAGGATAATACCAAATCTGGATTATATTATTAGGGTAACAGCCGCCTATCACTGGAAGGTATTAAGGCATATGCCGTTGCGGATAGTGGATCTATGGGCGACTGACCGTCTGAATGGATCTATAGCTGACTGTATTCTATGATCCCCTCCCCTCCTGCTTTAGAAGGATGTTAATGCTGTGTCTATGTGGGATAGAAGCCTTTGGAGCGCTGTTGGCTTTCCTAACAGATAGTAGTTGTACCTTTCAGCGATAGGCTGCTGTTACTAACCTAGTAATATAATCCAGGTTTGGCTACCTGGGTGATGTATTGATAGGACTTGTGAAGTCAATGATTTCATTTTTTGACTCTTTCCATCCCATTGTATGCGATTTTTAAATCCTGGAATACTTACCCAAGCTCCTGAGGAAGCAAATTTTTGTGAAACATGTTGAGCTTATAGCTACTTATATACTACTTTGACCTATGCCCATCTCTCCTGGACTCTACCAGTCTTCATGCAACTGGTTGCTGTTATATTATCCTTATGGGATTGGTCTGGGTCTTCTGAATACACTAGTAGCATGATCTGATTATATATATTTTAATATCTGGTGCCTATTAAGTCCATGTTTTCCAGCCATTTAATTTTCCTTATCAATTAGGATGTGGCAGTTTTCACAACCACAGTACCACCCTGTGATGGTGTAATCATAATTTGTCTCCTAATGGATACAGCAAGAGTAAGATTTTTTTTTTTCTTTTGCAAAACCTATGATTTTACATCTTGTATTTCCTCAATTTCAGTACAATTTGTACTGTCTTGTAAATTGTATAATTAAGCTTGTCTTTCACTTACTGGCAGTTTAGTAAGTGTATATAGGCTATATGTATATAGGCTAACCCCATCACCTGCTCCACGAATCTGCTTCAAAACTGAACTCCGGGATAAGTAAATGTGGTCTAAATAGGAAAGGCCATGTGTGTTTTTACTTGAATCTTGGAGTGCTTTGTGTATCTTCTCCCCTGAAGATCTGTGCATTAGTCTAGTGTGAAAGTTTGCCTCTGAGCTTTCCTGTATTAAGACCGGTCACTGCTGCTCTCTTTGTGCAGGGTGATTGGTCTTGTCTCCGCCCCCTCTTGTAGTTTTCTGCAGGCAGCCTGTAGTGGGTGGAGCCTGCCTGGTCCCTCCCACAGCTCTGCTTTCTGAACAGGCTATACGCATTGCAGTGCTGTCACTGCTATTTTTTACAAGCTGATTTGGTGCACACCGTGGTATTTCCTTTGTGACTTTTGGTAAATACTTAAAGCGAAGCTCCACTCAAAGGCGAAGTTCCGCTTTAATCAACCCCCCCCCCCCCCCCCAATATGTCACAGGTACCCAGTTTTGACGAGTACCTGCTTTCGCTCTCCTCTCCCCTTCGCAATCTTCTGGGACACATCGCAGGTCCCAGAAGATTGCTCGACCTATAGGGAGGCACTGTGCAACTCACACGTGCAATGCGCACCTGGCTGTGAAGCCACAAGCTGTCACAGCCGGGTGCCCACACTTCCAATGCTGCTGCCATGGAGAGGCAGAGAAGCGAGGCTTCAGGCGGCCGCATTGCTGGACCGCGGGACAGGTGAGTGTTAAGTCAGCAGCTACACTTTTTGTAGCTGCTGACTTTTAATAAACACAAAAATGAGTGGAACTCCACTTTGAAGTGATACTAAACCCTCCCTCTTTTACCAAAATGATGCTCCTTTACAATAGTCTAACACAGATACACTTCGTTTTATTTTTGTTTCTAAATGTGTTTTTTGGGGGTCTGTTTTCCTCACTTTTGGTTCTTGTCGTCCCCCCCCCCCCCCCCCGCAGCACTGCTCTCAAGGGCTTCATCTTTAAACTGTTGCAGCTGTCCCCAAGACCAGTAATGAGTGCCTTTTTATCCCCATCCTACCCCTCCTCCAACATTCTGAGCTTGCACACTGAGATAATCGCAAGAGAAAATGACAGGTTGGTTGTACCCAAGTTAATCGATCAACTTGGTACATTCAGCCTGCCCATTAACAGTTCGAATCTCGGGTGGTTTCTGCTGAACGGCCAAGATTTGAACTATGTATGACCGGCCTAATTCTACCTGTATGTCCCATAACTGACATCTCATATCGACCTTTCCACCATGTAAGGTGTTTACTGGAATCTGTAAGGTGTTTTCTCTTTAGTTGGTTGATCTGTGCTTTATTATTACCCAAAGGTTTTTCTCTAGTTTTACTTAGTGTTTGACCTTTAACAGAAGTGGTGTTTGTATTTTCAGACTTAATCAACATTGACCAAAGAAAGATTACAGTAACCCTGTAAACGGCAATTTGTTGCGTCTGTAAATTCCCTTCAGATTTTGTTACCATAATAGAGATCAACTGGAATAAAAAACAGATCCATTTATGTATATAAGTAACCTTAGCTACTGGCTATATATAATCCTAAAATATTTCTTAAATTGTCCTGCAGCCTCTTCCCTCTGTCCTTGGCTAAAAAGTAAGTCTATTGCTGTTTTCAGGAAGGTATCAAGTAGAAAGAATGTACAGGAAGCCGTCACATCCTGGATGATGTCATCAGCTTTGTTAGGCCTTAGGTCGGAGGACCCTCTGGAGAGGGCTGGCTTGGTCAGCTGTTTAATTGCATGCAAAGTAAAGGTGTCCCAAGCCTCCCAAAAGTTCTGTATAAAACCAAGCCAATGTATTGTGTTGATCCATGTTAATATGCAATACGTATGTGAGGAAACGAATAGGCCAGACATTCACACCAGTGGACATTAAAAAGTTCTGATGTACTGATTACTTGGGTTTTTTTGTCTTTAATATGGCCCCTTTCACACGGTCGATCCATTTAGGTCCTCCTGTCAGGTTTTTCAGGTGGACCTGATTGGACCATGCATTGTACTCTATGGAGCAGCAAATGTCAGCAGACACCTGTCCAACATCCAATCCGATCCTGTCCACCAAAAACAGACAGATGGGAGACCTATTTTCACAACTGTCTGGCAGATCGGATGGCAACGGATAGACTGTTTGTTACCATTCATTTGCCCATAGACAAGAGCGGGCTGTGTCCATGTGCGCTCTGCATAGCGGAGTAGACATGGACCTGTCATCTGCCTGCTTAGCAGATGACAGGTTGGACATTATTCTTATTCAGACTGTATCTAAGTTACCCAGAAACATTAGATGGCATGGCCTTGCTGCTGTTGAAAGCATCCATGCCGACCAATTTGTTTTGTCAAGGGATGGCCAGCACGAGTCACGAGTGTTTCTACAAATGTGTAAGCTACTTGATACTGCAGCAACAAAAAAAAAAATCTTCTAGGCTTCAAATTTTGCAAATTTCAGGATTGGATTGACCAATACAAAATTATTTTTGGAATTTAAAAATGCTTCCATTTGATCAATATTAGCTGTTTACCTGAAGTTCAACTTTACTACACTGTACTCTGTACCTTGGTTTCCTTGCCCTGTAGATAATAATTTATTTTGATATGGCCCTACTCTAGCATTTAATGCCCATGAAATCTAGCGTTAACCATGCACTCTGCATATTCTCACCTACATCTGCATGCTTTCCTGACATCTTGTCTGCTTTTTTTCTTATCCAAGAGCCAATAGATAATTTTGTAGATAGTCAATGTTAGACTACCACATGTCTGCTGTTTCTATACTGTTCCATGAGTTTAGAATCGGGATCTCCTCCTCTGCAAGCATGCAAAAACATAAATGCACAGCCACATAGCCAGATTTAAGGATCTAAAGTTCTTCATGTTTGTTCTGTCTTTAACAAGTTATAGGAAACGGAACAGTCTGAGAATGCAGGGTGAGCTGGACAGTCTGTATCCTGTTCATAGTGTTGACTAGGAAATGCCTTTTTTTGTTTAAATAGATGAAATAAGAGCAGATTCCAACAAAAGAACCTGAACTCCATTATAACTTGTTCATGTGTTTATGAACTGTATATGGTGTTTGTGCCTGCTGAATTGTGGTATCTTCACAAAATTCAGTTGGCTATACAAGGATACATCTTCATGGCTTTAAACAGAACTCTGACCAAAATGTTTTAACTTCTGCTTTTGAATAGAAATGGAAAGTAATGCAAACTGTCAGGTTTTTGTTGTAACGCAACACAAAATCTATCAAATGGGGGCACAGACAAGGACCGAACAATTGAGGCATAACTGTGTGTAAAGTACAAACACAAAATTTTTTAACAGTGCTCCCGGAGGAGTTTCCCTTCACTTCCTAGCCCAAAGGACAGGCCTCGTTCTCTTCCCATTCTAAAGTTGAACTGAATATTAGGACTTTTTTGCCCAATGGCAAGCTAGAGAGGTGGCCTGCTTTATCCGGTATCTGAGACCAGGGAAATTGCATATGCATTTTGATTGGCTGAACTTCAAAAGATGGAGCACCCAGTGCTGATACTTGGGTTTGGTATGTTGATTTTCAAACCGCACATCAGCTGCGAGACAGGCCACTGCTTCACCATGCAGACCAGTCAGATTTCAGTGTGACCTTTTTTTCTTTTTTGGCCCTAGAGCAGTGATGGTGAATCTTGGCACCCCAGATGTTTTGTAACTGTTTTCCATGATGCTCATACACCCTGCAGTGTAGTTGAGTATCATGGGAAATGTAGTTCCAAAACAGATGGATGATTTACAAAATGTAGGAAACCATAGTATTCAGACTGTCAAATTATTTTTAATGGGTTATGTCTTAAGACTATAATTGAGAACCACACACATACATTTTTATTACTAAATTGTAAAATGTAAGACACCAAATTATTTGCTCCATTTAACAATAAATAATATCTTCTAGATGAGAACCTCTTGATCGACCGTGTTCCTCATGCCGGAGTCATCAACCCTGAAGACCAGTGGACACCCTTAGTTTTGCAGGGCCATGTTGCCCACTTTGATGTGAAAATTAGAGTCAAATGTGATGAAAATTACTATGGAGTAATGTGCAACAAGCTTTGCCGACCAAGGGATGACTTTGTTGGCCACTATACCTGTGACCATTACGGCAACAAGGCTTGCATGGATGGCTGGATGGGGGAAGAATGTAAACAAGGTAGGCTATCTTTTCAAAGTGTAAACTAAATTTTCACCTGCTCTAAATCTTTATTTTTTTTCTGGTTGCAAAAGTACTGAATTGCAGTTGACCATCTGTGTCTGCAAGATACCTGCTGGTCTTCAAACTGAGCTTTTGAATCCTAGGCCAAGACTGTGTACATAGGTCAAGTGGAGTTTGCAAACAAATGTTTGTACCCAGGAGGAACAGCAAAGTGGCACTTAGTGGTGTACAGACAGTCCCCGGGTTACAAACACTATTTGTTCTGTAGGTTTGCTCTTAAAGGAGAAGTATAGCCAAAGCTCCTTTGGCTATACTTCTCCTATGGATCACAGGAGTGCAATTTGTTTTGCAGTCCTGTGACCCATTTTCAGCAGAGAGCGGGCTGAAGTTCGCTCTCTGCTGACGTTGATCCAGGCACCACATCGTTACAATAGAAGTCGGGATCCGCCGGGTGCCTGGACCTCTGAGTGCCTGAGCTGGCCACTCCACCCCCTCCACAGCCCAGCGCCTGTGTTCGATTGCTCGATTCTCAGTGCTGAGGCACCAGAGGACAGATACAGCATCAGAGCGATGCTGCATCCACCTAAGTATAAAACTGAAAAAAAGCTCAAACCCATACTTCTCTTTTGTTGAATTTGTATGCAAGTTGGAATAGGTACAACTCCAGCCAAAAAAATGAAGTTTTTTTGGATAGCATAGGGAAGGGTTACCACCCCTGTAGTGTTTGTTTTGCTGTCTCTTCCCCTGCTCAGAAGATGTCCCTTCAGTTTCTTTCCGTATGACAATTGGATTTTGAAAAATTTGGGTTGTTGTGCAAACAAGAATTTGTGATGAAGCTTTGGCGTAGACACCTTTTTCCCATGATAACTTACGGGAATGAATTTCCCTTCCTAGGGGTAGATTTCATCTCACTCCCTGTTTCTCCCTCCATTCGTAAGTACAAGTTGTTCGTAACTCGAAAGTTCATAACTTGGGGACTGCCTGTACCATTAAACGATGACTGGCTGGACTTCTTTGGTTCTGAATCTTGCCGTCTTCTTGGCTTTCCAATTGACTGAAATCCATTGTCAGTATCAGTGCTAATACACTGATAAAAAAAACCTTAATTTTGATATTGAAATGCTTCGGTAAATAGATAAACATCTGAAAAACACATCTCTGTTCAGCAAATGCATTGTTGAAGTTAGATAAAATATGGTAAAAATTGATAGATGCTCCAGCCTAAATGCATAATAAAGAGTTTGAAGAGCAGGTTGGCCTGTTCAACTTTTTATACAGTGCATCGGTTGCCCTGGAATTTTTGGTATTCTTGATAATCAAATAAATGTGGTGTTAATGTTTTATCAGCTTAACTGAGCAGTAAGGAAAGGAGAGCGGAAGGGAAACGGGGGGAGGTAATTTCTTATGTCACTTATTTTTTACATTTTTTTTTTTTTTTTTTTGTTTTGTAAAAGGAAAAAAAAAATCAACAATAAAATTTCATTTGGGAAAAAAAATGCTCTTATGTTTTTTTGTGAATAGTTTTCAACTGGCATATAAACCCGCACATGTAACCCATTTTCTTTATTTTACAGCTATATGCAAGCAAGGATGTGACTTGTTGCATGGTGGATGCGCTGTTCCCGGCGAGTGCAAGTAAGTTGTCATACAACCTATAATTCTTGCGCTGCTGACCAAGTTTTGTTCAAGGTCTAAAGCAGATTTTTTTTTTTTTAACCTTTTTACAGACCTCTCCAATGGATTGCCCATTATTTCTCCTAAGGTTAAAAAAATGTTCTTCCAGATCAGGATAGAACACATCTGGTTGCTGGGAGCAACACTTTTAAATATTGTCATGAACTACTTATTGCTCCATACGTTTTACTGGAATGCAAAATTCTGTAGAATGTATCAAACTATGTTGTCTTCATGACATTCATTTGTCAAAGTATAACCATCTCATGCAGGTTAATGTGAAGATGCCTTGGAATTCTATTGGAGTTTTTGGTCTGTAAATCATGTTTTGTTATAAAGAGTTGTATCCCAGAATTAAATTGGTTGAGTGATGCTTTTTGTTGGTTGGTAAAAAAAAAAATTTACTTTAAATTGGGTGGGGGAGGGAAAGCAGGGTGCTGTGTCAGTCTTTAACATACACTGTAGACTTGCCTCTGTTGTGTTTAATTTCATATCATTTTTGCAAAGCTTATAATGAATATATATGGCAAAAAGGATTATGTTGATGTATCATTACAAACCAATCGGGGGTTGGTTGATTGTGTCTTTAGAGCCGACTGTTTATGTTAATTGTGTGTGCAGACATTAAGATCTTAGATTGTGGTGATAAGGTGTTCTCCCTTTTTGAGACGATTTTGTCCTGATCAGGTGATGACCCTTATGGCTTTAAGTACCATCTCCCAGCAGCTAAGTTGTCTCATGGACATCTTCAACATTATCTTTTTAGAACAAAAATAAAAGGAAAAAAAAAATAGATTTCTTCCATCACAAGCAATCCGATTACATGGAAATAATGACACTAATGCCTCGTTTCCACTGAGTGGATCGGTACGGTACGCTATTTTGGGTGTTTCCATTATGAAAGATGCCCATGATACAACCGAACCGTACCGCTCCATTCAGGGTCCTGCTTCAGATGTGGGGCCAAAGAAAATGGAACGGTTCAGTTAGGGCGGAGCTACGATACATTCCACTGATTGGCTGACAGAAAACCCTCTGCTGTGCTATGCTGAGGCATTTTTTCTAAACCCTGTATGGCCCCTTGTGGTCCCACTTGCAGTGGAAACGCTCACCAGAATAGACCGGACCATTCTAGGCTGCCCGAACCGATCTGCTCAGTGTAAACGAGGCATGAGGGTCTTTTTTTTTACTACATGAAAGCTTATATGGTACAAGTGAGCAAGCGTGTGTACTCAGATGCCACCAGCACCAGTATTAACTTGATGAACCATAGACATGAGCTGGCAAAATATACATTTTGGCAGGTAGCTCTGAAAGAAAGCTACATGTCAGTAGTTCTACAGCAGTTCCCCAAAATGAAAGGCATGTTTTGTGATTTACGATTTGTTTGACTTGCTTGAGAATTTCTGACGCACCAAGAAGAGACAAGGCCAGGCTACGGGTTTTTTTTTTTTGTTTGTTTTTTTTTTTTTTTTTGTTTTTTTTTTTCATCCTTCCTTCCTTTTTTTTTTTTTTTTTTTTTTTTTATTAGAGCCAACTACTATACTGCATGTTTGCCATTCAGTCAATTTGCCTTGCTAAACCATTATTTGAGAGTGAGATGCAAGCAGTAACCCACCTCTGATCAAAGGCTGCTTATCTAGCCTTCCTGCAGAAACTGAAATGTTACTACTTTGTCGACAAAATTTGTCCGTATTTCTTTGATCCCAGCATTGGGTTTTGGTATAACCTGATTAACATCTGGTTGGTTCAGCCACAAGTGAAACAGTGGGCTTGTTTATCTCTGCCAAGCATAGTGGGAATCTGTTTATAGACTGAGCCATGAAGCCTTGAGCTGATTACAGTATCTCCTTAATCTCCCTTACAAGAATCCTCCATTTGTGTGCAATGTACTTCCCTGGTGGATTTTTTTTGACAGCCGTTCACACAATTGTCTTAAAGGAATATATAAATGGATTTTTGTACATATTTTTCTTGTCTGTTATGGGGTTTTTTTTTTTTTTTTTTTTTTACTTCATGTTGGATACATATACATTTACCGGCCACTTTATTAGATATACCTGTTCAATTGCTTGGTAACACAAATTGCTAATCGGCCAATTACATGGCTGCAACTTAATGCATTTAAGCATCTAGATGTGATGAAGATGACTTGCTGAATTTCATACTGAGCATCAGAATGGGGAAAGAAAGGGGATTTAAGTGGCATAGTTGGTGTCTGACAGGCTAGTCTGCATTTCAAAAACTGCATAACCCTCTCTAGGGTTCAGAGAATGGTCCGAAAAAGAGAAAATATCCAGTGAGCGATGGTTGTGTGGATGAAAATGCCTTGATGTCAGAGGAGAATGGGTAGACTGGTTTTGAATGATAGACAACAGTAACTCAAATAACCACTCATTACAGCCAAGGTATGCAGACTATCATCTCTAAATGCACAACACATCGAACCTTGAAGCAGATAGGCTACAACAGCAGAAGACCACCCCGGGTGCCACTCCTGTCAGCTAAGAACAGGAAACTGAGGCTACAATTCGCACAGGTTCACAAAAATTGGACCATAGAAGATTGGAAAAACTTTGCCTGATCTGAGTCTCTATTTCAGATGGTGGGCTCAGAATTTGTCATAAACATGAAAGCATGGATCCATCCTGCCTTGTATCAATGGTTCAGGCTGATGGTGGTGTAATGGTGTGGGGGATATTTTCTTGGCACACTTTGGGCCCCTTGGTACCAATTAAGCATCATTTAAATACCATGGCCTACATGAGTATTGTGGTTGACCATGCCCATCCCTTTATGACTACAGTGTACCCATCTTCTGATGGCTCCTTCCAGCAGGATAATGCTCCATGTCACAAACCACAAATCTGCAGCAACTGTGTGATGCTATCATATCAATATGGACCAAAATCTGAGGAATGTTTCCAACATCTTGTTGAATCTATGTCACAAAGAATTAAGGCAGTTCTAAATGGCAAAAGGGAGTCCAACCCGGTACCAGCAAGGTGTACTTAATAAATTGGCCTGGTGAGTGCATATGAATATTATGTAATCTATAGAGCCTGCGGCTTAAGCTTTAGTGTCCTCTTCCCATCATTGGCATGATTATTTTTTCGGCTGTGCTGAAACTGTTTACAGAACTCAATGTGTCATCAGGCAAGCACAGTTTGAGGTTTCGTATTAGAGCTGCTCACCTGGGTTTTCAGCTGGTTTTACACAGAGCAAATTTTGACACATTGATGAACCGAACGAAATTTGCTTTGTAGTTGGCCCTGTCTGCACCCCCCTGCAGTGTTGGATGGTAAGAGGCAGAGAAGTTGAAAAAGGTCCCGATGAATGTTGTAAAAGCAGGGAGGAGATCCTTGCACTATAGGCCATTCGGTACAGTTTTCTCTCCGGCAAGAATGTGAGCAGCACAACTGTAACATCACCAAATCTTATTCCATATCTGCAGACGCTGCTGTATGTATAGTGTTTGATCTAAGGCACTGCTGCCTCTGACTACCAATGAGGCTTAAGGCATAGAAGTGCCTAGGCACAGGAAGTGCATTGCTGTTTTTTTTCAAGAGTACAGTAAAACCTTGGATTGCGAGCATAATTCTTCCGGAAATATGCTTGTAATCCAAAGCACTCATATATAAAAGGGGATTTCCCCATAAGAAATAATGGAAACTTGGATGAATTGTTCCAAAACCATTTATTCATAAGTCCTTCAGTTTATAGTCCATATAAAAAGATTAGCAATGTGATCTGTTGTGTAACCATAAAATGTCCTTCCACAAATGGAGGCCTCCACAAGGGGATTAGAAGGAAAATACACTTCCGCTACACTTAGAGGCGCCTCTCTCCTCTTTTATACAGAGTATAAAAGAGAAGAGAGGCGCCTCTAAGTGTAGCGATATGGTTACATTTATGGAAGGTACAAGATTTAGCAACTCACATGATTGATTGATTAAAAGAGGCACATCTAAGTATGCAGGCTATGCAAGCTGTTCACATAGACCATCCCCCGCACTGCTGACTCTTAACGCTGTCAGTCTACAATCGTGACCGGGAAGACTACCCTGCAGTAGAGCGATCTGAAAGCTAGGCTTGACCTGCTCGTGGAGCGTAGCGTGGAAGGGATGACGACGATGGCGGTGAGGACTGTCTGTGGACAGCTTTACCCCGGATACCTGCATACTTAGATGTGCCTCTTTTAATCATCAACCATGTGAGTTGCTAAATATTGTACCTTCATTAAATGTAATTATATTGCTACAGAGGCATCTGTTCTCTTTTATACTCAATTGTGACGTGGTGCTACTTGTGTATCAAGACATCGCTTGTATATCAAGTCAAAATGTATAAAAAAAAAAAATTGCTTGTCTTGCAAAATGCTCTCAAACCAAGTTACTCTCAATCCAAGGTTTTTCTGTAAATCCTTAGTAAATTTACATGGGCCTGCCAATCTTTAACGAGCATCTGAGCGGGTCTTAGGAACCCTGAGTTCTTACTAATGAGTTGACCTAAAATCACCCTGTTGCCTGACCATTAATGTCAATGTGCATTCAACGTATTTTGCATGTTCTTTACTTGTAAATGCCTTCCTTGTGTAGACATCCAAAAGCCCTGCAACTGCTGCTGGGTGCTGCCATCATGTCATATTGGCAGCCCAGCAGACAGAGCTGTCAATATAGTGCCATCCTACAGTATTCCCCATGGGCTCTTTCACATGGGCGGCACAAGATGCACATCACCCATCTACAAACAGACATGGCACCCAGAGAGGATTGTACACATGGTGTAATGCTTTGCTTCGGGGCTGCAGCAAATAGAGATTGACAAGGGGTGCAGCCTGTCAAACTTGCCTATTGAAGCCAATGCAATTGCATACTAAAAGCTTGGGTTGTGGCGCGATGTTTAAAATTTTTTTAAAAGTTCTATTCAGCTGGGGGAAAAACAGTGTTGTCTCCATCTCCATAACGTGGAGGGGACAGAGCTGACCTCGCTGCTTGAGATTTCAGGGCACAGAAGTTTGTGATAGTTTTGCTAGATTTCTGGAAAGATCGACAAGTATTCCTTCACGCTTTCTAAACAGATAACAAAATGTTTTCAATTGCTCTTTTTAACTGACCTAAAGGGAGCAAGTTGGAGAAGTTTGTTAGTTTACTTAAACTTGTCAGAATATGGAGGTTTTTGCTGATGACTTCTGAAAATAGTAGTTGTCTGGCTATCATGCTGATGCAATTGCTTCAGTACTTTTAGACCCCATCCTGTAGGTAAGCAGATCAGGAGTTGATTTTATTTTTTTATTTTTCTTAATCTGCATGCTTATTGTAGGTCATTGACACAAAGTACTAAAGCTGGAGAAATGGCTAGCCTTCCTATAAGGGCAGCAACGGCAGGCCCATAATTCTCTCAGCACAGGTTTCCTTTTAAACTGGAGTACATTTATAATTCTGCCTGACCTCATTTCCGTTATTTTCCTGGAAGTGTTTACAAGTATTAACTTCCTGAAATGTTTCTGTATTGAAATGTGACCTGCAAGCAATGCATCCATTTTGTTCACGATCTGTTTTTTTTGTATAGTGGTGTCATGTTATGCAGGTTTTTAGAGAACACTACTTCTTTCACGTCGATCCCTGTCCCAACTGAGCTTACATTCTAATGACCACACCCATTCCTTGGTTACATGCGCCAGTGTCTGGCTTCGTAAGACTTTCCTCTGGAGCCTGTTAAGTGTACAATATGTTCAGGCATTGCCCAAATCTCCCAAGAACTTTTCCCCAAAATAGTGTGTGGACATTCTCTCTAGGTGGATGGCATTTCAGTGCAGCAAGGGTATTATGTCGACAGTAAGACTGGAGTCCTTTGGATGTTTGGGAGAAAAATGTTTTTTTGTTGGCATGGCACTTTTGAAGAAACTTTTTCCCACCCTTCTATCTCCAGTGCTCATGACTTCTGATAACGGCAAGCTCCTGTAGTGTTTGCCTCTGTGCCGGAATCTTCAACGTTGTCTGCATCTGCACAGAAGCTCTCCGTAGACCTAAATAGAGGCTGCAATGTAGGAGTAGGGGCCCCGTTGATGTGAAGGAGTATTTTGAAGAAGTATTGCTCCCTTATTTACGTTCATCTGAAAATGCTAGTTGCCTGTTATGCTGGCCCGTTGGCTTCAGTACTTTCACTTATTCAGAAAAATTAGAAGAAGCAGTCATAAAGCACCCTGCCCCCGCCCCCCCCTCCGCCCTTTCTGTCTAATCACAGCACCCTCTTTTACTCCTCTCCTGCATAGACCTACCTTTGGCAGAGCAGACAGGATTCAGCCTGTGTATCTTTTCCAGGGTCTCTGAGCTGCAGATCTGGATCATATTAACAAGTGGGTTATTTCCCGCTTGTTCTGAAAAGACTCCCACTCTGTGCAGATCTCCAGCTCCTCCCGCCCACTGCTCTGCTGATAGGATGACATCATGGGAGGGAGAGCGGGGAGAGGAGACACAGCATGGCTGTTGCTTACCTCCTGCTGTACATCCTGGTCATCAACAGGCCATGGACCAGTTTTGGGGACTCCTGCATTATCCAGCTCTTGGGACATGCACCTATCATGGCGGCACACATGGGGCAAAAATAAAAGCTTAAATTTGGAGCTTGTTGGTTGTTTGGCTACTCAAACTTGTCGTGCAGTGGTCTTACATCAGAACAGTGTTTCAGATGACAATTTTTATACATCATTTTTTTTTTTTTTTTTTCTCTAGGGCTTCATACTATGCCATAGAGAATCCAAACAAAAATTCATATTGTGTTTTTGTCCTCGAAGCCTATTCTGCTTCACTTCCTTCCCCCATTTCTCTCGTAATCTTCCTTGTATTCAAGGTGCCAGCTGTTTGTTAAGATGCTCTTTAAAGAATGACATTGTTACCCCCATGATATTCCGTCTTGAAGGCTCTTCCTCTCCATTGCAAGGTCAGTGTATCCTACACAGAACAATAACTTGGGTGCAGGCATTAAAGTTTGGAGCCCGATAAGGTTACCTAGACTACACAAATGCTATTTGTTTGTTTCCATCCAATGCTTTATTTTACAATTTGTTAATGTGCTTAGTCAAAAGACTTTTTTTTTGTTCACAATGCTCTGTAGTGCAAGTCATTTTAGGTCTCTGGCCAAAAGCTGTTTACCATCGCTAATCTCTGCTGTTGGTTATGTTTCAAAGAACTGCTATTATTTTCCCTCCGATTGAAAGCTGAACTCCAGGCAGGCGTTTAAATACATGGATGAAATGCATATATGAAAATTTATTTTACAGAACAAAAGATTTTTTTGTTTCACTTGTTCTAAGATATACATGGCCCAGCACAGTCCTTTGTGACAGAGCGTGAAACCTATTTCCCTCTGCAGTTAAAAGGCCAACTCTGTGTATGCGTGAAAATTCCTCCTTGCAGTGGGCTGTGCCTGCACTGCAAGAGGTGACTGCTCATTTTAGGTCTAGGGGGCATGGAAAGAGGGTTTACTTACCCGCTGTTCTCTGCTGCTAGACTGGTTCCACAGCATCTTCTGCCCCATGTTCCACCAGCTAAGGTTCTGACATCAAGACCAATGCAGGCTCCATAAAAGACAGTTCATCACTGGAGCATTGGAAGAGTGCCATTTGCCGGAGGAGCGGAGGACTTGGTAAGTAAAGTGCTTTTACGCTAAGACCTGAATAATCAGTTAACACTTGCAGCCCCACTGCAAGGAGGAATTTTCCAGAGTTGGGCTTCAAGTAACACTTCCAGGTTTTGTTCCTCCTCCAGCCTGTGACTGGACGGTAAAAGGAGAAGCAGCAGACTGAGCTTATCCCTCCTGTCAGTCTGCTTTCTTCAAATAACAGCATATTCCTTATTAGCACATGACCACCGCAGCACAATTGATTGGCTCCTTGTGCTGCTTCTTTGCCCTCCCCTTCTGAGCTCTTTCGTACAGTAGAATGTGAGAGATTGATACCAAGCCAGATAAAGCTACATGCACTCCTTGCATTTAAAATTACTTACAATCTATTAATGAATACCAAGCTGCTTTAATTTACCCCCATTGGGGAGATTTCCCTTCACTTCCTGTCCCATAGCCAAACAGGAAGTGGGGGGGGGGGAATTCCCCTAAAGTGTGGAAATACTGGGGTGTATCCAGGGATGCAAGAACTAGTGTCCCCATTAAAAGATTTTGCCAGTATTTCTGTTCTGGGAATAACCCAGATTTATTTTTTGTGATGATGGTAAACAGGGCAAATATAGAGGGGGTGAATCTCCCTAACAGGGCCCAGGCAGCAATAAAAACCTGATAGATGTTCGAATCCCTCTCTGCTATATTTGAAACAAAACAAAAGTTTTGCTTTGCGCTATACTTTAGAGTGAAATTCCAACTGCGTTTGGAAAATCCAGTAGACTTTCATTTTTATTCGCTTTTAAAATCAGTTTATAAAAGTACTCTAAAAGTAGTAAAGATGGGGATATGCTGCTTTTTACATGTCGATCTGACCATTTTTAAGTTTTTTTTTTTTTTTGTATTTATGTATCTATTGGTGTGATGTGTATGTTTGGCGAACTCCCATAATGAGAACGTCATTAGGCCTACACAGACTGGCCAGCTAGTAGATCGTTGCCTGCAGCTGAACCTCATTATGCACATCCTTTAGCCTTGTGATTTTGATATTTCCTTGAGTGTGTGTCCTGCTGATCTTACGTCAATGTTGTGAAATGCTGGTCCTCTATAAATTGTGAGAAAATCAGCAAAAAGGATGTTATCCTGGAATGACTTCTTTAAAAAAATATGTCTTGACCCGGAAGTACTTGCATCTCTGACTAAATTCTTTATCTGCATCCTTTCCGGTGTTGCTAAACTGCACAAATCTATTTTTAGTTTGAATAGTTCTAGACAGGCCATAGGTCAGGGCTTCTAAAAACAATCCATAACATCATTGCAGAATTCTGAAGATCTCAGGTTTACATCTGATGAGCTCTATGATCTGAACTTTTTTTTCTCCCAAATTATGCATTGCGATTATTGATGTTTGGAAGAAAACCTCTTTTCGAGCAAATGACATACTTACTAAAATACAAGGTCTGCTTAGTTTGCAGTCGCCACATTTTGATTACAAAGCGCTGGGTTAAAGCAAGTTGCCAGCCTCTTTGTTGCTCACTAACTAGCCTTCACAAAATTGGAGAGCTGAGGATCCCAAATCTTATGAGAACATGTACTGTGCAGGGGTGCATCTTGTTGGGTTTGCTCTCCTTTAGGATCCCACAAGAAGACCCATTAATGACACCATCACCTAAGGGACCTTGTTGAATGCTGGGCTGTAAGGCAGCTAATTTTGTTCTATTCCCAGCATTTTGTTATAAGAGGGTGTAGGGGTGCTGCTACAAAGGAGGACCTTGTATTTTAGGGCAAGGCCCATTTTAACTATTTGTTAATTCTTCAGCAGTTTAAGAATTAAGATCAGTATTTTTTTCGATTGATTGCTTATTTGGTATTTTCATTTTGTTGTAGTCTGCAGTGACAGTTTTCATAGCACTTGTTGTGGCATGTATGGCATTTTGAGCATTAGTTATAACTTTTAAGATTGCTAGAATAAAATGAAAACTACAGTTAGAACCGTTTTAGTCACTTCTGTGTGTGTTTGTGCGTATATAGGGACTTCTGCTTTCTAGGATGCCAATGGTGAAGAAATAAAACTACCCTCATATCTCTAAATGCTCATCTTTCTGTCAAATGTAATTTGGTCCCCCAACTGCTGTTTGCCTGACTTTACCTGTTAAAGAAAAGCCTGTAATGATAAAGTATGGAGGCTGCAATTACTAGCCTGTCCTTCTGAAAACATTGATAGTTCCTTGGTTGCCAAACCGATCAAATGTCTTTTTTACTTTGAGTCATTGACCTAGAACAGGAATGCAGATTTGGCGTTCTGTCCTTGCTGGTTGCACGTCCGTTTTATTGCACGTCCGTTTTATTGCACACATTCTGCAAGGGCTCAAGAAAACGATGGTTCTCTGTGCCCTGTTTACACCACAACATGCAGATTTTTTTCTGTGCAGGAATATGCAACGTGTATGCAGTTTTCTGCATGGGGTAAACCTAAAATTAACATTGATGTAAACAGGGCACATAACTGATGGACATGAAAACTGATGTCAATGTGCTTAAAAAAAATGTCTCTGCAAGTGAAATCTGCGTGGTTTTAATGCATATATGGTGTGAATGAACCCTTAAAGCGGAATTAAATCCTCCTTTCCAGCCAAGGAAGGTGCTTCAGTTTTTAGTTTTATCTGCAACTGCCACACGTGTGATCAGTTATGACTTTGATGGTTTGACAATCTGGTTGAGGACACACGCAATGCAACAGTTGGCAATCTCAGCATTACAGGAATGTAACTTTTTTTTTTGAAACCGTTAAATCGATGGGTTTAGTTCCACTTTATGATTTACTGCTGTTCAGGGACTCTGGGCTTCAGCAGAATGGCAGCCTCCAGCAAGAAGAAATGGCAGGCAATTAACTGTACAAACTAATTTTGGTAGTATGATTATTGTGGAACATATGTTCCTTGCTAAAGAACATTATATTTTTTCCAGTTGTTATGGGTAAAGTTCCACTTAAATAGACTGTATACAGATGGTCTCTTTGGCTTGCCCACTTGGAATCACTTATGGACTTACCATGACCACCTTTTTATATCGCCATTAAAAGGGGATTTTCTTCTCATTCAATACTGCGTTTTAGATTTACAAAAAGTAAAACTGGACAAGGAGGATCTTTTTGGTGGAGCCATAAATGAAGCCAGGAACCATACCTAAAAATGGAATTTTGGATAGAATGTTGTTTTGGTGGGAATATAATTAGGTGTTTTTTTTTTGGCTGAAAATATTTACATTCGGCAATGTATTGGCTGGAAGGGTTTTGGCCAGAAATGGTTGACAGCCTAGTTCAGCCTTGGAAATACAGAAGAGGTTAGGCAACAAATTGTTGCTTTGTATGAATGCATTCTAGATACTGTAATTTGTTCCAAGATGTAACTAAGAAAGAAATCTCCTTTTTAAAACTTGCCTGTGCTGATGGCATATGTTGTGACTTAGGATTCATGTAAATCTGTTGGTTTCCGATAAGGAAGTCAAATTAAAGCTGGCCCATCACCTGTAAAATTAGGACACAACAGACTTCCTGTTGTAGAGGAAGCCTACATTTACTCTTCCCTGGTAACAGCAGAACTGATGGACCTAACACGTAGTGACCCTTTGATTCATAAACAGTGTGTTCCGCTAAAAATAAAAAATGTTCTGCTTGGCTGGAATGCCAGAATGAGATCTTTCTCTTCGGCATGCCATGTGCAGATTCTTTTGTCTTCAAGTTTCAGTTTTTTGTTAATATTTTTTTTTTAATAACTTTTGAGAACGTTTTTTGGTTATGTACAAAACAAAGCCCTGAGGCATTCCTTTTGCATGAATTTTGGGTAAGGCCTAATACTCATGATAAAACTTACTGGCAGCTAATCGCCAATCAAACCTCTAGCTGTTTTGGTCAAAAGAAGGGAAGACCTACCCCCCTCCTCACCAGGTCAATTGTGGCTTGCAAAGGGAAAGAAACCATTCCCTTCTCTACCCCAAAAATGATCTAGAGTCAGTGTGGTTGCTGCATTAGTTAGGAGCATAGTTAATCCACAGTTTGCAGCATTTAAAAACGTTGTGGAAACATCTAGATTAACACTGCTGTCCTCTTCTAGAAATGCTAGTTAGGTGGCTGTTATGGTGATCCAAAGGCTTCAGTGTTTAGTCATTGACCAAGTATGCATTGTCTCAGAACAAGCCTGATAATCCAGGCAACTAATATTATAGAAGGTCAGATATTAAGTACCAAAATATATTCAGAAACGTGTATGTATATTTCTTTTATAGCTTAGAAAAGTCTAGGCTTGTGTAAATGGCATCAGTTTGACATCAATTCAAGATATTTTAAAACTAATAAGAATTTGAGAGGTGTATTTGACATGCTTCAAAAGTTTTTTTGCATTGCCACAGACTAATAGTGATGCAAAGGCTGTCATAACAGGCCCTGAATTATGTTTTCAATTATAGCTCATTGAGTTGGTGTAGCTTTATACAGCATATCCATGTAGAACACTTTTTTTATTTTTATTACATATTCTGTTGGCATTTTTGCAGCAATTTATTCAGTGAACATTTCACGCAAAACTATTTTTGGTAGACTTTTAACTTCACTTGTTATGTAGTTTGTTGCACAGGATTTTCATATGTTCGATTTGATGTGTTTTTTTGTTTTTTTGTTGTTTTTTTTACGGTAAGGATTAGCTATTTTGATTCTAAAGGCAATTATTTTGTAGTGTATATATGTAAAGTGTCCATGGGAAGGGAATCTACATGATAAAAGCGCAGCATGAATGCATAACACTCATTGTATGGAAAAGGTTCTTAAAATAACTCCGGTGAAAATTGACAAGACAGCTGTGTCTTCACCCACCCCCAGGCCTTGAAATAACACTTCCACAATGTGGATCAACAGACTGGCCAGCCTCTTGCCAATCCTGGACCAATATCTGCTTTACTAAAACAAAAAAATACAATACAATAAAAAATGTGGTATGTAAAGTAAGTGTAAAAATATTGCTTCTATTTAAAGGCATACTGTAGTATTTGAAGAGACCCTGTTACCAACTTCAAGTACAAATAAAAGCACACCAAGTATTTTAGATTCTTTTCCTTTCCATAAATGTTTACATTCAGTTTGAACTTGCTAGAGAATGTGACTACTCCAGGAGGAGTCTGTTCCATAGCACAACCCCCCTCCATTCTTGCACTCCATAGATTTATCTTCTAGGTGTGACTAATTGCGGTGTATGCTGCCCCAGCTCCTCCACCCTCAACGTTCTACAGAACCTTTTATGAAGCTGCTGGGGGAGAAATGAAGGGAAACACTGTCAAGTGACAACTGAGTTTTGCTGAGGCTGCTCACATCACATCCAGGATGGCGACACCCAGCAGCAGTCTCTGGACTTTTGGATGTCTACATAAGGGAGGCCTTGACAGTTGAATAACATGAATAAAACACTTTCAATTGGCATATCATCTAATGGGAAGATTGTTGTTGAAACAAATGGTCTGACAGAAGGTTTTTTTAATGTATACTGCATAAACCTGTCTTTTTTTTTTTTTTTTTTTTTTAATTTTCAAATCTTTTTTTTATTAAATTTTTCATGTACAAAACAAGTATTGTACAACAAAAACAGCCATACAGTGCATAAACTAGTGTTGCCCACGCAGTGGACATAAATTCAAAACACATGGTACAAATGTTGTTGGCTGGCAATGGTGTGACTGTGTAAATCTGCACCATCAGGTGCCAAAACCTAATATATGGCATTATAACTGACCCAATTTCCCGTGGCAGGGTCTGCCAACCATTTGGCCCACACTTTATTGTATTTGGCAGGACATCCCCCTATTTGTGTGTCTTTATATAATGGGAGATTGCTGGTAATCAATTGTTTCCAGAAGGTAATGGAAGGTGGAGCCTGTTTCTCCCAATGCAAGGGGATGGCTTTTCTTGCATAAAAAAGTAGGCTAACCAGGGTTTTTTCCGCCCTGGTATGAAGAAGATTGTCAATAAGGATTAATAGACAAATTTCAATGGCTTGAGGGTCTAGTATTGATGTGTAAGTATTGATGCTGGTTAGCACATCCGACCAAAAACCTGTAATCTTAGAATATGACCAAAAGATGTGGTACTAGTCACCTTGGGAATAACCACACCCCCAGCACTCCGAAGGATGGGAGGTATTCATTATGTGGAGCATAGTGAGGGGAAAATAGGCTCTATGTACTATTTTAGGCCCCATTCACACTAGCGCGTTTTTTGATGCATTTTGCATTTTGCAGAAATGCACGGGAATTTTTTAACATGGGTTCCTATGGAACATGTTCACATCAATGCTTTTTTGTATCTCTGCGTTTTTGGAAAGGGTCGGGGACTTTTTTTCATGCAAAAAGCAGCGTTTTGCATGTAATGGTTTTCAATGGACAAGCATCAAAAACGCAAGTGCAGCGTTTGTGCAGCGTTTGTGCAGCGTTTGTGCAGCGTTTGTGCAGCGTTTGTGCAGCGTTTGTGCAGCGTTTGTGCAGCGTTTGTGCAGCGTTTGTGCAGCGTTTGTGCAGCGTTTTTGGTGCGTTTTTTTTTGTAATTTTTTTGTAAGACTGTAAAAAAAAAAAAAACGCAAAAACGCGGCAAAAACGCGGCTCAAAAACGTGGCAAGCATGAAAAAAAAACCTCCAAAAACGCTCAAAAGCAACATGCATAGGTGTGAATCGAGCCTTAAACTGGATTAATCTGTCACTTAAACTAGTGTTTTAGATGGAAGATCCCAAATGTCGTCCCAATCATAGTTATCGAAGTGTGGTGCATCCCTCAGCCATTTATCCCTCTGTTTGTCTAATGGAGGCAAGGCAACCAACACAAGATGGGCATCAATGTGAGATGTAGGTTTTTCGATGCATTCAGTTCTGAACATCCGTTCAAGCTTTGACTCTTCGATGTAAATCTTTACCAAGTTGAAAAAATATATATTTCACGTATCACTTAAATTCCAAACTTGCTGCATTTATCATTGGTAATTTTATATGGGGTTGCCATATTTGCGCAGGTTCTGCTTTCTAGCTGGTTAGTAGTTCCGTAGAATGGTTGGTTTTTTGTTTTTCTTTATACCTATAAATCGGACACACTGCCTTAAAAATAAGGCTATCTGCATTTTTTGTTTACTTCAGTCTTGACGAACTAGTTCAATGGGAGTTGCCTTTAAGAGGAATGTTGTGGGGCAATGTTGTGGTTTTTTTTTTTTTTTTTTGTTTTGTTAGTTGCCATGTTGGGGCAAATTCATGCTGGCATGTAAAAGGATGTTAGTTCCAAACACCTTTTGAAAACTACTTTTCCAACTCAACAGCAGATTGGAATTGTGGCACACCTTCCCTGGGCATAGACTGTTGTGCTGACCTGATGGGTGAGCATTTGAAATCCAGGTTGAGTGCCACCCTCTGCATCCAACTCTCCTGTGTGAACCAGAGACCAAAGGTGGCACCAAAATGAAATTGGTAGTTATCCTTTTATGTTTTTACCAGACAGGTAGTCTTGCCAATCATATTGTTTCTTGTTTCAAATGCGTTCTTATCCCCTGAAATGTATGTTAACCAGTTTATGAAAATTTGGAAATATATTTTTTATCAATCCTTTATGTGCTTTTGCTGGTCTGCCTAGATTTTTATTCAGTTGTGCTTTTTTGAGTTTGTTGAGCAAATAAAATGTAATACTTTAGCAACAGTCGAAGTTTAAAATTTTCACTTTCTCTTTTTTTGCGTCTTTAATGTAATGCAGTGAGAAACCTCAAAATTGCTAGAAAATGTAAAGTGTTCCTTGTCCATTTTTCCTCTAGGTGCCATTACGGATGGCAGGGTGACTACTGTAACAAGTGTGTTCCATACCCCGGCTGTGACCATGGGAGTTGCCGGTTGCCATGGGATTGTAATTGTGAGACTAACTGGGGTGGCCTGCTCTGCGATAAAGGTATTGTGATTTATTTTTAGTTATTCATTTTTTGTATGTTTAGTGCATTTAATCATATGGTGAAAGTTTAATCAAATAAACCCATTGCTCTTCATGAAGATTTTATCTTGAGCTTAAAAGTATACATGTATCCAAGCTATGGGTGTGCAAGTATTTATGTATTCATAGCAAACAACCTCCCACTGTAGGCACTATGTAGCATTTCATCCTCCAAAGTTCTTAGTCTTTAAAATCTTTGTGTCTGTCCTGGAAGTGCCACCATTTTTTTTCACCTCCTGTATGCAGTGGTCTACAAAATCTTCTGTAAGGACCACCTATGGAAAACTTTTTGCTCCTTTCACTGGCTCATGGCTGCGTAGTGTTTTCCAGTAGAGGGGAATTTACCATGTGAGCCTACAGGTATTATAAAGATGGCCCGCACATGGATCAAAATTTTGATCTATGTATGGACAGAGTGGTTGAACAGAAGTGGATCCACCAATTGACTTCTATAGAACCGCCCTGTTGGATTTTTGCTGATCAGTGTATTCTGACGGTGGAGAAATCTGAATGTGGATGGGGGAATAACGTTTTTTGTTTTTTTTTTTTCTGTTTTTTTTTTTTTGTTCAACCAGCAGGTTAAAGGGGGGGAATCTATGGGCTGCTTAAGTGGTGTGTGTGTGTGTGTGTGTGTCACAGCAAATTTTCTCATATACAGTGCATCCGGAAAGTATACACAGTGCTTGACTTTTTCCACCATTTGTTACGTTACAGGCTTATTCCAAAATGGTTTAAATTATTTCGCTCAAAATTCTACAAACAATTCCCCATACTGACAACATGAAAGAAGTTTGTTTGAAATCTTTGCAAATTTAATAAATAAAAAAACATAAAAATCCCATGTACATAAATATTCACAGCCTTTGCTCAATACTTTGTTGCAGCACCTTTGGCACCAATTACAGCCCCAAGTCTTTTTCAGTATGATGCTACAAGCTTGGCACACCTATTATTTTTGGGCAGTTTCTCCTATTTTTCTTTGCAGGACCTCTCAAGCTCAATAAGGTTGCATGGGGAGCGTCCGTGCACAGTCATTTTCAGATCTCTCCAGAGATGTTTGATCAGGTTCAAGTCTGGACTTTGGCTGGGCCACTCGAGGACATTCACAGAGTTGTCCCATAGCCACTTTTGTTATCTTGGCTGTGTGCTTAGGGTCGTTGACCTGTTGGAAGATGAACCTTCGCCCCATTCTGAGGTCCAGAGTGCTCTGGAGCAGGTTTTCATCAAGGATGTCTCTGTACGTTGCTGCATTCATCTTTCCCTTAATCCTGACTTGTCTCCCAGTTCCTCTGCTGAAAAACATCCCCACAAACAGCATCACTGCCACCACCATGCTTCACTGTAGGGATGGTGTTGGCCAGGTGATGAGCGGTGCCTGGTTTCCTCCAGACATACTTGCCATTCAGGCCAAAAATCAGTCTGTTTTATCAGACTAGAGAATTGTTTCTCATGGTCCGAGTTCTTCAGGTGCCTTTTGGCAACCTCCAGGAGGGCTGTCATGTGCCTTTTACTGGCTTCCATCTGGCCACTCTACCATACAGGCCTGATTGGTGGAGTGCTGCAGAGATGTTTGTTCTTCTGGAAGGTTCTCCTCTCTCAACAGAGAAATACTGGGAGCTCTGTCAGAGTGACCATCGGGTTCTTGGTCACCTCCCGAAGGCCCTTCGCCTTGATCGCTCAGTTTGGCCAGGCGGCCTGCTCTAGGATGAGTCCTGGTGATTCCAAACTCCTATTTGCGGATGATGGAGGCCACAGTGCTCAATGGGACCTTCAATGCTGCAGAAGTTTTTCTGTACCCTTCCCCAGATCTGTGCCTCAATACAATCATGTCTCGGGGGGGACTTCAGGGCTTAGTTTGTGCTCTGACATGCGCTATGAACTGTGGGAGCTTATATAGACAGATGTGTGCCTTTTCAAATCGTGCAATCAGATAAATTGTGTAAAGGTGGACTCCAACTTTGTAGAAACATCTCAAGGATGATCAGTGGAAACCGGATGCACCTGAGCTCAATTTTGAGTGTCATGGCAAAAGCTGAGAATACTTATGTACATGTAAATTTTTTTTTTTTATAAATTTGCAAAGATTTCAAACAAACTTCCTTCATGTTGTCATTACGGGGTATTGTTTGTAGAATTTTGAGGAAAATGATTAATTTAATCCATTTTGGAATAAGGCTGTAACATTTTACAAAGTGTGGAAAAAGCGAAGCGTTGTGATTACTTGCCGCATGAACTGTATGCCGCAGTTTTAAAGAACCTCTTTGTAGACAAGTGGTGCTGCATATTGTGGTCTTAATCCCCCCCCCCCTTCTTCCTTTGCACATAGTAATGTGTAACATTTGTCAACCTTTCCTCACAACCCCCCCATATTTGCTGTTGCTTTTTATAAACACAGCATAAGGTGCTAGGCCAACAAGTGATAACTTTAGGACAGTCTGCTGTAACTGTAGCGTCACTGAAACCCATTGACGTTGCCTGCAGGGTGACAGATGAAAGAATTTATTTTTGCATTCTTGCAGATCTGTTCTGTTAAGGTTTTTTTCACAATTTCAAATCTCAAACACCCGCGCAAAAACCTGTGATACTTTAAGATATATGAATGCGAGCTGCATGTCTCAAAGCTAAAAAAGCAAACCAAGTCAGGTCTAGAGAGACCGTGCTCTGTAAAATTACAACCAATAATGCCAAATACTAAATGTTCATGAAAACATAAACCTCATAAATGTCACTCCAATGCATTAAAAAAAATAAATTTTAAATTAAAGTCCATAAAATGTGTTCTGTGTCTTTAATGCCATCCATAAGTGAAATAAAGTTCCACCAAACAAAGGAATGTGTTGCCTCTTCCCCTCTTCCCCACGGCTCACACTGCACTCACCAGAAGTATTTGACCCCCTTTTTTCAGAGTAAATGGTCAAATGCTTTTGGTGAGTGCGGTGTGAGCCAGTGGGGAAGAGGCAACACTTTCCTTTGGCACTTTTTTTCCTTCATTTATAGCTGGAATTAAAGACACAGAGCACATAATTTATGGACTTTAATTTAAAATGTTATTGTATTTATACATTTGGTGGATTGACACATTTTATGAGGTTTAGGTTTTCATGCATATTTAGTATTTGGCACTATATATTTTAATTTTACAGAGCGTAGTCTCTGTAGAACTCTTTAGAATTTGTTTCACAATTTGAATGGTGGAAAAATTGTGTATTGTGTTCATCTGTTTGGTCTTTTGTTTGGGTTTTTTTTTTGTTGTTGTTTTGTTCTGTTTTTCATCAACTTTTCACTTTGTTTAAGTTAGAACAGTAAGTAACAAAACACTAAAATATATTCGTCTATGACTAGATTTTAAATGGGGTGTGTGTATATAGTTTTGCCCTGCAGCAGGTAATAAATCTCTTGGACACCATTCAGGGTAAATCCAGCTAGTCATTTCCCACAATGCAGTTTTGTTAACTCTTAGGCATAATTCATTGTTTTCTTACAATCCAGTTAGCTGAATGAAAAAAGATTCCCCCATCCACACACTTGATGTGGATGGGAGAATCATCCCATGGAGCTATTGTATTCTTAAAGCAGGAAGGCTTCCCTGCCATTACAATACACTCATTGGCATCACTGGCTATAGCACACACTGATCAAGCAAAATTTTTCCTACCGCTGATTGTACAGAAATGGATTGAGATCCACTTCTGTACAACCAAGCCTGCCCATAGATGGATCTAAATGTGGCCGGTTCCTACTGAACTGTCTTCATTTTGATCCAGGCTGGCTTTACGCATCCAAAAATTAACTTGATTAGAAACTTCTTGTGACTGACCAGTAAGCCAGATAGCCGGTTTTGCTGTAATGGCTACACTGGGAGAAAAACACAAAATGCCTAATTTTTGTATTTGGTTTCTTGGTAACTTTGATTTGTTAGTGTCATATTCTCTAACATGCTGTAGTATAATAAAAACAGAATCTGCTTCAATGGGCTGCAAGACCCCAAAACCGATTTTTAATGTACAAAATTATTTATTTTTTTTAATTTCGGCTTTAAGATCTGAACTACTGTGGAACTCATCATCCATGTTTAAATGGTGGAACATGCATGAATACGGAGCCTGACAGATATCATTGTGCTTGTATGGATGGTTATTTGGGGAAGAACTGTGAAATAGGTAAGTGGGGAAAAAAAAAATCTTCTTTGCTTTTCTCAGTTTTTTTTTCTTCCTGTTTTTGAGAGTGGTGGTGGATGAGTTATGTATGACTCTAAACTTTTATTTATACAAATTACATTTTTTTTTTTTTTTTTTTTACCTTCACTTGGCTGTTACTAGTGTTTGAAAGCCTTGTCCCCTCACTTTTTAGAGAGCCAAATATTTGAATATTGATGTATTAGGCATCTTTGTCACATATCTCTCCAAGTTTTTTTAAAAAGAAAATGAACCATTAAAATTTTTTTTTTTTTTTGCATTTTGTAGCGGAACATGCCTGTGCGTCCAACCCTTGTGCTAATGATGGCATCTGTCATGAAGTCTCGAATGGATTTGAGTGCCATTGCCCTTCTGGTTGGACTGGACCCACCTGTGCAATTGGTATGTGTCATTTTTGACCTGGAATAATTCTTGCTGCCTCCTGGCCTGACTTTTGGGTACCCTGCTGCTTGTTTGATCTCTGGCTAAAGCACATGTGGTGAAGTCTGTGGTTAGACATTGAAGTAGTTGTCACTAAACACTTAGGTGCCGAGTGTGTTCTAAGTAAATAATTAGGTTTACCATCTTCCCGGAAAACTGGAAAGTTATTCACCCTATATAATTTTAAGAGGCCTCACTTTCTTTTGTCCTAAGTCGTTTGCCAGTGAACCTGATTTGTAAATGGGCAGACTATCAAAAAAATCACTTTTTTACTCACCTTTGCATAGTTGCTCTTTCTTGCTTGCTGGAGGATTTGGGTAAAGCATCTGCTTATCGTTTTAAAATTATTGCGTGCGCCTGCCCATGGTGGATTTCTTTCAAGCTGCTGTCCAACAACATGTTGGAAAATGTAAATGCAGATGGATTTTTACGCTTGCCAAATAGAGGGTTTGGGTCCATTATTTTACTTATCCATTGGTTGAAGAGATGAGTATTTCTATAGGGAAAAATAGAACTGCTAAGGCAGGGGTCTCCAAACTGTGGCCCTGGGGCCAGATGTGACCATTTGCTTGCTTTTATCCAACCCTTGGGGCATTATTTCCCCCCCATCTCAGCAACAGCAGGGCATAGGTCCGGCCACAGACACCAGCAATCGGGCACTATACCTTCCACTGAATTATCAATGATGAGGCACTATTCCTCCCACTGATACAATGATGGAGCTCTTTTCCTCCGCCCTGGTACCAACCATGGTGCACTTTTCCTCCCCCTGGTACCAACCATGGGGCACTATTCCTCCCCCTGGTACCAACCATGGGGCACTATTCCTTCCCCTGGTACCAACCATGGGGCACTATTCCTTCCCCTGGTACCAACCATGGGGCGCTATTCCTTCCCCTGGTACCAACCATGGGGCGCTATACCTCCCCCTGGTACCAACCATGGGGCGCTATACCTCCCCCTGGTACCAGCCATGGGGCGCTATACCTCCCCCTGGTACCAGCCATGGGGCGCTATACCTCCCCCTGGTACCAACCATGGGGCGCTATACCGCCCCCTGGTACCAACCATGGGGCGCTATACCGCCCCCTGGTACCAACCATGGGGCGCTATACCGCCCCCTGGTACCAACCATGGGGCGCTATACCGCCCCCTGGTACCAACCATGGGGCGCTATACCGCCCCCTGGTACCAACCATGGGGCGCTATACCGCCCCCTGGTACCAACCATGGGGCGCTATACCGCCCCCTGGTACCAACCATGGGGCGCTATACCGCCCCCTGGTACCAACCATGGGGCGCTATACCGCCCCCTGGTACCAACCATGGGGCGCTATACCGCCCCCTGGTACCAACCATGGGGCACTATACCGCCCCCTGGTACCAACCATGGGGCACTATACCGCCCCCTGGTACCAACCATGGGGCACTATACCGCCCCCTGGTACCAACCATGGGGCACTATACCGCCCCCTGGTACCAACCATGGGGCACTATACCGCCCCCTGGTACCAACCATGGGGCACTATACCGCCCCCTGGTACCAACCATGGGGCACTATACCGCCCCCTGGTACCAACCATGGGGCACTATACCGCCCCCTGGTACCAACCATGGGGCACTATACCGCCCCCTGGTACCAACCATGGGGCACTATACCGCCCCCTGGTACCAACCATGGGGCACTATACCGCCCCCTGGTACCAACCATGGGGCACTACTTCTGACACCAGGATATTCTCTACTAACACTGGCCACAGTGCAGTCCCCCTAAATTCTGAAGTACAGTAAACTGGCCCTTTGTTTAGAAGGTTTGGAGATCTGCTAAGGTATGATGTTTAATCAAAGGTTTTACTAATTGGCAGATAACCTAAAAAGAGCTGTTGCTGGATACAAATGCATTGTTACCTTAATTGTCCTTGTTGATTTTGTGTATCTTATCATTCCACCTTCTTGTTTCAGACATTGATGAATGTGAGTCTAACCCTTGTGCGAGTGGAGGAATCTGTAAAAACCTCATTAATGGCTTTGAGTGCATTTGTCCTCCACAGTGGGCTGGAACCACCTGTCAGCTGGGTAAGTTGTTCCTGCAAGACCTAAGTAGTGACATTCTACAGTGACTCTACATGTGCTATATAATCATTTTGATGAAGACAGCACAGATGACCACTGCTAAAACTTTTCTTGTAGGATTTGTTTAACAGGTAGAGAGAAAAAAAAAACACTTTTAGTCGTGCACAATGAATGTTCTGAGTGCAGATAACTTTAGCAACCAATCAGAAAACTATTGGCTCTGTTACTTCTCAAGTGTTCTTAATTCACTGCCTAGAATAAAAAAACGTATTCAGATTCTTTGTGCTGAAGTCAGTCCAATGCAGATCTGATTGCTTGCACTGGACAGCAACATATATTGTTGCTTAAATAAAATTTAGTCTCTTCCTTCCAGAGTCCAATCCTAGATGCAGTTTACGGGTTCTTAATGTATTAACACTTCTGTAGTGTATTAATTTGCATTTGTTTAACAATGGTGGTGGTTTTATTGAATGTTAACATAAATGGTGGTGGGCGTTTCCATGTTGTGTTTGAGTATTTTTTTGTTTCTGTAGCATAGCTAATTGTGGTTGGGGGTTTTTTTTTTTTTTTTATTGTGGTTGGGTTTTTTTTTTTTTTTTTTTTTTCCCTCTTTTGGCTAAGCTCATAACTTTGTTCGATTTTGGCAAGGGGCGGGTAAATAGTCCTCTACTAAAATGATTTAGGATGTGGCCGGAGATGCACTCTCCTTGCACTGCAGCCCTAATGTTTCCTGGTCAGCTTGGTTCTATTCTATTCAGTAGTGTAGAAATTCTGGAAATTCATACTTGCTTTATGCTGGGTTCACACACATGTGAATTGGATGTGGGTTTGCCTGCATCCAATTGACATGACAGGAGAGTGTGACCGGCTCTTAGAGCCGGTTCACACAGGCCCGTTGGTGGCCATGGTCTGCAGTTCAAAAGGGTCCTGTGCGTCTTTGGTTTCCAATTCAGGTGTGTTATCGAGTCTGAATTTTTGCCTGCATCGGTGAACAGGGACGCACCGGACCCCGTGCTGTAAACCGCGGATGCACATATGTGAACCCAGCCTCAGTGATACCATTGCTTGGCATAACCCTGCAGTAGAGCACCTGTTGCAGTAGGTTGAAACATTCCTTTTAGGACCAATAACCTCTTTGCCGTGTTCATTTTGGTGCTTACCCATGTTGCATCTACCCACTATTTTTCAGATATCCACATGCCAGAAAAAAGGTGCCTTGGTTTTTTTTTTTGTTTTGTTTTTTTTTAATAGTAATTTTTTAGTTTTAACATGTAATTTTACACATATTTGGATTTGGTATGTTAAAGGGTCAGGTATATGGCTAGTTCACTGCATGCATTTTATTGGGGGTTGGGAAAGAATAGCAAACACCCCAAATCACATATGCAACGCAATGCAGCGTTCGTCATTATGCATTAAAGTGTGAAAGCGTGAAAAATGTAAAAGGGGGGGGGGGGATCAGGAGTATTCTAATCAAAGCTTTATTTATTTTATTTTTTTTTTTTGGCTTAACATCATTCACTTTAATCTTTCCATAATCTGACCAGGTTTGTTCAGGCAGGTAGTGCAAGGAGCTCTCTGGCTACTCCTGGAGTTTTTTTAGTCTTGTACTTTGGTTTTAAATAACCCCGCACGAACTTGCTAGATCTTGTATATGGCTAATACAGTGGGAAGCATGAATATGTCTACATTGTCTGCATGTATAATAGTAATCTGTAACTAGCATTTAATCTGTGGGTGAAATCTGCTTGGTGTTTGGGATGCTGTTTATGGTGTGTTTTTTATTTATTTCTTTTTCTTGTCTCGTTTCACAGATGCTAATGAGTGTGAGGGAAAACCCTGTTTTAATGCTTATTCTTGCAGAAATCTGATTGGTGGATATTACTGTGTCTGCATTCCAGGATGGACAGGAATAAACTGTCACATCAGTTAGTATTTAATGGTTCATTTGTAGCTACTTTTTCTATCCATTCATATATATGAAAAAAAATTTAAAAAACGCACATGTAAAATGATGTTGCTTAGCTGTCAACCAGTTCACAAACTTAATCTGTTTAATTAAAATGTGCAAAAAACTAAACTGATCTAACGTCATACTCTCAACAAGCCTGAAAGCTTTCCAGTCATTTTGGAACGAAGTACCGATGTTCTTTGCAAGAGCATGTCTGGAACATAAAGTCCCTCAATGATTTGAAGGCTCGAAGGTCTTTCAGCCCTGCTACTTCCTTTCTGATATCTGTTTTTTTGTTTGTTTTCGGGGGGGAATTTGTGGAACTATGCTATAAGAATGTATTTTGTTTGTAGATATTAATGAATGCCGGGGCCAGTGTCAAAATGGAGGCATTTGCAAGGTGAGTTTTGCAACTCTTCTTTATGGCACACCACATTAATAAGTCCATCACTATTAAGTCCAATTATTTGTGGCACACCACAACCCTAATCAGTCCAACAGAATTCAAGGAAGAAAGGGAGAGACCCCTGGAAGTCGCACATTCATGGTGTCCTACAGAGATGGAGATGGCAACCTCAGCCTGTCTTAATGCTTAAGCCAGGCATGGGAATCCCCACGACTCTGCTCTGGGGGGGCAGAGTGAAATGCGCTGGGGGGCATGGCCTGGTCAGAGACCAGGCTGAGATTGCCACTCTATTCATCTCTGTAGGACACCATGAATGTGTGGCTTCCAGGGGTCTTACTTGAACTTTCCCAAGAGCGAGGACAGGCTCTATCCCCTGTCAGTACTCCAGCAGCAGCTGCAGATGCACTACTTACAAACCCCCTCCTTATTGAGCCTGAGCGGCACACATACATTTTCCAAGTCCAACAATGTTGTTTGAATAGGCCAAATACATTCCAGGTGCTTCAAAACAATAGTGTTCAGCTTGTTTTCTTTGGAAAGCGCCACACCGAGTAGGAAAGCCTGTCCCCTGCCAGTATGCCATAGAGAAGGACTCTTGCTTTGTGTGGTGCAATTGTCTTTTTGCAGAGATATATCATGCCCCCAAGCTAAGTGAGTTGAGCAATAAAAAAAACGTTTTCAATGAAACTGGCCGACATTCAGCCCATGTGTATGGCAGCCGGTTCGGCTTCTGTCGGACGCGCACGCTGGAAAACCAGAATAAGGAAAGGGATGGTCGGCACTCAGGATGACATCCAAAATGGTATTCCATTATTATTAATTTTTTAATAAAGGAATACTATTTTGGATGTCATCCCGAGTGCCGACCATCCCTTTCCTTATTCTGGTACGTTGGAGGTGTTAGCAGCCTCAAGGTCTGAGCACCGGGTGGCGCTTTTTGTGGGAAGGTTCCAGCACCTATACACTTGTTTTCCATGCTGGAAAACCAGCAGCTGACCAGCTTCCTGGTCAGTGCTCTCAGCCAATGGCTGAGAGCCCTGACGGGGGGCCATCCCCCTGTCAGAACACTATAGCTCGGCAGGGGAGATCGCTGTACTAACATCGGATTAGTCTCTAACCTGAGCTGAGCTCCCGCTGGGTTGAGCAAAAAGAACTGATAAGGTGTACTAGGCTTTAGAGCTCTACAGTCAGCAGAGAGCATGGACTTTACTGATTGCTGAGCTGTAGGTTCTATTGGGGGCACGTTGGATCTCTGCGGAAAAGTAGCTGCTCTTTAACAGAGTAAGGGTTCTTGTGTACTGCGTGCTGGCAAGGAACAGGCCTTTCTACTAAGGCTGTGGCTGCTATCTAAAGAAAACAAAATATAGTTATAAAAGGTGAAAGCACAATGTATGTGCATGATCTGGCTCATTAAGACTCCCCCTTCACTTTTTGCATAAACATGTACTTGCAAGCTTGCCAGTTCATTTGTGTCAATGGTTGAAGAGGATTGAGCAGGCCCATACCTCTAGCATAAATCTAGCTGTCTGCCTCTACACAGCTTACAGCGTCTTATCCTGAGAATAGTCAGCCAGGGCTGCAATCTGCTGCTGCATACAGACGTCACATGTTCTTCTGGGCCAATAATGCTGAACTGATCTTCGTGATCAGATGTCAAACCATTTGCACATTTAGTGGTGACCATTGTTCATTATTTATCACTGTTTTAAATGAAGAATAAACAGCACTTGATTCAAATTTGGAAGCTGTTGTTTCCACCTTGGTTTTTGCAATCTCTGGGTCTTCATCTTTTATTTTGCTTGACTTTTGAATAGGTCATTGAGCTGCAGCTTAGTGACTGACTTAAATACTTATTGAGGACTGCGACTTTATTTAAAGCATAAGTTCACCTTTTGACAAAAAAATGCAAATTTTTTTGCAAGTAAAAAAGGTGCATTTATTTTTTTTGTTTTGGGAGTCGGCAGATTGCCGATGCCATGCGGGTCTCCTGCAGATCTGTCAGGCTTGTTGGTACCTCGTATGAGGAAGCCAGTGCATTCTGAAAGGAAGAATCGATGAACTACCACAGTGCTCACAGCGCCATAGGTAGTTCTTTGAAAACTTCAAGCCGACAGCTGCAAAAGCTGCCAGATCGTGTAGTTTTCCATTCACAGGGCACTGACGTGGCCGGGCAGACGAAACCCCTGCCCGGCCGTGTGGTGTGTATGTGTGTCTATAATGACAACTTGGGGGGGGGGGGGGGGGAGATCCCCTCCTAGCGGTCACAGCAGGTCGGTGCGGGGGCTGGTCTGACTATGGGTGTAGCATGTTATGACAGGTGAACTTATCCTTTACATGTTACAACCCTAAACCCCTAAACCAAGTTGGCAATAGTGGCTTTCATATTTCAGTCTTGAAAGTTTCCCTGGCTCGTATATTTTGGATAGAGTGTGGAGGGATTAGAAAACCTGTCAGTTTTTATTGCAGTCCAAGCCCCCACTAAGGAGATTCACCCTCCCTACTTGTCATGTTAACATTCAAAGCCATTTTTGTCTCGTTTGTTTCTGTTGTTATAGTGCTGTAAGTTATCATTTGCTATTGCTACCTGCTGCTGTACTAGTAGTTCTCTTGCTGTTTTAGCACTTTATTATTAGTCTTTGGTGTTGTATTATTGCTTACATACTCTTCTTACTAGGACAAGATAAACGGATATCGATGCATTTGCCCCCGGGGCTTTGTTGGGAAGAACTGTGAGATAGAGGTGAATGAATGCGCCAGCAACCCTTGTCAGAACGGAGGAGTGTGTGATGACCTGGTCAATGGTTTCCACTGCCACTGTCTTCCCAGTTATGCTGGCACCACATGCGAGGTGAGAGCTGCTCCTGGATGTCTGCTCTGATGTCTTTCATGTGTTGTGGAAATCTATCTCTGGATTAAACTAGAGCAATCCAAGGCCTTACCGCATTATATATTAATGGATCTGCTACTTGATATGTTGTGTGAATAAGCAAATTTGTTCGGTTGTATCTAAGTGGTGTTGGACATTGAAAGGGGCAGAATGTCTATACTTTTGGCTTGTTTTTTTTGTTCCCTTTATAGATCTGGGAAAAATAAAAAATGACATACAGTGCAGCCTGTCATTAGCAAAAACCCAACCCCCTATGACATAGTTTTATTACCTTTTTCATCTTGCCAGTATAGCATACCTCCAAACTTTCTGAGATGGGAATGAGGGACAAAAAGTATGCAGGCATAGAACACACCCTCTACCGCGCCCCCTTAAAGGAGAATTGCACAACAAAAATGATTGGTTAAACCCACAAGTGTTTTTACGACTACTATGTCTTTATATTGGCATTTTGAATTTACAGTTGCAGTAATTTTAGAAATTGAGTGAAAGGTTTAGCACTGTAAAACACTTTTTAATAAGTATTGCATTTTATATACAACTATATAGATGAGACCAAAATGAGGAGAAAAGAGGGACTTTGTACCAAATCAGGGACAGTCCATCGAAATCAGGGACAGTTAAGAGCTATGGTATAGGGTGACCCTGTAGTTGCTTCTTTTTGCTTTTTTTTTTTTTTTTTTTAAGCAATTACAGCACGTTTTTCTCTGGAAATCAGGTTTAAACCATATGGGGGGAGCCAACCTTTTGTAAGCACCCCCAACAGTGTGATTTGGTTTGTCTCTGCACCTGAAAATTTGCTGGACAACTTGGCCTGTTACAGATGAAAAAAAATAACCTCTACTGGCAGAGTGATCAGTTAATTGAACTATTTTATTGGGGGGGGTTAAGCATTCCAGAGAGCAAAAATCATTGTTTGAATTCTAGTCGCTGACTGCACCATATGTCATATTTGCTTCTGTTTAAGGCTGGGTTCACACTGCTGCGGTGCGGGAACGCAGCAAATTTACTGCGGGTTCCCGCATCGCACCAACTCGCACGGCAGTTCACACTGCCATATGCGAACTGCTGGGGAGTGTCATACAATGTTAATGACACCCCCAGTTCAGCCCGCATATCGCACTGCGAACTGACAATTCGGACATTTTCGGATCGCATAGGTGTGAACACCCATGCGATCCGATTCTGGTCCGAACAAAAAAAAGGGTCCTGTGCGAGTTTGGACCGAATGCGATGCGATATCAGCCATACTATCTGTATGGCTGATATCGCACAGCACAGACATCGCATGTGATGTGAACAGCAGTGCGCTGCGAATCACATACGATGTCTGCCACCGCAGCAGTGTGAACCCAGCCTTAATGATATAAACAAGACTGTATCGTGTCATTTTTATTGTGCTTAAAAAAAAACAAAAAAAAAACTGGTAATTGTACATTGCAGAAAGTGTTATGCAAAGCAGAATTTTTTTCTGTGTAAAGAAAAAAAAAATCAGGAAATGCTTCCAACAGTACTAAATCCCTCTTAACTTGCCTTAATCTGATTTTACAGGTTTCCCATAATCCCCTGCAGCTATATTGAGCAGAGTTTCTGCAGAGCCTCTGGGCAGAGCTACACACTCTCCCCAGTCAGAATGAAATCTGCATCTTAAATTTGAATGTAATTGGTGATGCAGCAAGTATCTGAAAGAGGATATACAGCACATACAATATCTTAGGATATGTACACCATATGAGCTCTGGTTTTGTGTGTAGTAGATTAGAAAATATTTTTTAGGATAAATTGAGTGGACTCTCTAAAGTAGGGGTCTCCAAACTTTCTAAGCAAAGGGCCTGGTTATGGTTCTTTGGACTTTATGGGACGGGGCCAGATTGTGGCCAGTGGGGGATATAAAATGAACTTGCCTCAGTAAACCATGCCCCAAGTTTTCTGTTTAGTTGGGGTAAAACAATAGCATAGTTCCTGTAGTCAATAGGAGGAGGAATAGTGCCCCGTCTTTAGTATCAATGGAAGGATAGTGCCCCATTGTTGCAGGAATTATGCCTCACTGGTGTTCAGTGGGAGTAGTGGTGCAGCAAAGGCTGGTTAAAGGCAAGCAAATGGCAGCGGTTTGGGGACCTCTGCTCTGAAGATAGCACAGTTGCAGTTTCGCTGGACATCATTAGTAATGCATTGATTGTATTCACTTTTTGCTTGGTCTGTTAAACTTCAGACAAAACAATAAATGCATAGATAAAATACATAAAAGTGAGCAGTGTTACCTGCCAAAGATTTGTATTTTTGCCCATCTAGTTATGAAATGTGTATAGTGTTTAGTTCAGAGGTCCTCATTTTCTTTGCTGCATGCACTTAACACTTCCAGGTCTTGACTGTCCTCTGGCTTTCGACTGGACTCTGAAAGGAGAAGCAGAACACAGATGACTTCATCTCTGTTGCTTTTTTTCTGTTGTCCCTATACTGCCTCTCCTTTTCCCAGCCTGAGCTCTGCCAAACGGGGCATTGCACTGCTGGGAAGCCCAGTTGTCCCAGACATATACTATATGCAAAAAGCTCTACTTCTCTGAATCCTGGTGGTCCGTGATGGTCTTTATTGGCTGCTGAAGTTCTCTCATTGAATTCTCAAATGATGCTTCATTGGTGGGTCTTGGCTGAGCACGTTAAGGCCACTTTATGTACGTTTGAGGATCATGAGTCTTTCTAGGCACACAGGAAATGTATTAAGATGAACCTGTTTTCGGATGGATTGGGGAAGGATTAGGGCTTTTGCCAGTTTTTACTGCTTTCTGTTTTCTCCATTGCTGAGATTCCCTCATTTGCTGTCCCAGTGGCATTGTGTCACGAGAAATGGAAATGAGAAAATCTCTAAGAAGCAATAAAGCCACTATAATGTGTACTGAACCTTTAGTCTCAATCTTTAAAGCGGAGGATATGCAGCCTATAGACTTACTGTATCAGGAGACTGTGCCCAACAGCCACACATAATCTTATGGAAGTCCTACCCTATAGCTGTTTTCATGGTTTTTGGTTTTGGTCAGTTTTTATTGTAGAAGATCAAGGAACCAGTTTTAAGTATTTGAATTGCAGGAAGCTTGGGAACTCTTGTCTATATCCTTGGTACATACTATTAAACTTGAACTGGAAAGGGAAATTTATACTAGCAGAGGAAACATATGAATGTCGCTGATAGGGGAACATCTAAAGAAAAAGTCTGCCTTTTCTCACCAGCTTTGAGGCTCAGAGCTAAAGAACTGAAGAATGAGACAATTTTTTTTTGCTGTCCTTGAGCTCTGAACTGTTTGTGCTCTCAACTTCAGTGGGACGTGCTAGTACAAATAAAGCATTCCTCCCTGGGCATTATTAAATCTTTGGATCCTGAATCATGTTGCTGCAAATTTTGGTTTGTTGAAAGAATTTTTTTTTTTTTTATTTGCCACTCCCTGCATGAAAAATGAGTGCTTTAGAACTGGGTAATCCTTAAGATGATGCTAACTGTATAACTACCTGTAAAGAATGTCCCAAAAGGAAATAGGATGATCTAACAATGTGGTGGACGGTGAATTCTAGTCAGTTCTAAAGCAATAAAAACTAAATTTTAATCTGATTATGTTTTATATTAAAACACAACACATATTCGCAACCTTTATTTTTGCATGTAGGCAGCTTAATTGCCTATTTCTGCCTTGATTTCAGCTGCATGTTATCCCCATACTACAGCACTAGGAGAGGGTAGGTCAATAGGCAGGATGCATGCTTACTGAAAAATAAAGCACCACAATGACTTCCTCGGGGTTCTGTTGATCTTTCACTGTCCAAAGGTATATTGGGGTAGGTCCTGAACACCAGGGTGTGTTTTAAAGTGTAAGTTCACCTTTTTAGAAAAAAATGAAAATGTGAACAAAATCCCTACACCCTATGACCCCCCCCCCCCCATTGAGTGATGAGCTGTCAGGGCCCACACAGCCCATGTTAGCTGTCCAGGGATTTAAAATCCTATCTTTCCTCCCCCTTCTTTCTGCAGGGCTTCCTGGATGGATCCGAATGATACTGATTGGTTAGTGCTAATAGAGACTCGCTCTGATCCATCTCAGAAGCCCTGCAGAAAGAAGGGGGATAACAGTGGGGATTTTACATTCCCAGGCTGATATACTGGCTGTGTGGGCACTCATGGAGGCAAGTACATCGGAGACCATGGTGGTGGTAGGGAAGGGTGTAGGTGTGGGTTCACCGTTTAAATGGATAGATTACTTTTTCAGAAAAGAATTAAACAGTACTGTGTTGTCTGCAAAGAGGTGTAGGACTTGGCTGTGCTTTCTGGCATGGCCCTGGGCATGGTACTAGACCAATGGTCTGTCTGAACAGTCAAAAAAAAAAAAAACACAGCTCCATCATAGCCTGCCCAGATTTCCAGGGAGTCACTGGCGTTTAGCAAGGCTTTTGTCAGCCTGTATCACATGCATAGTTAAGTCACTGACTAAGGCCTCTCTGTAGGCTGAAACGCGTCGAAATGTTTGTCCTGCGCTGTTGCTCTGTTTGATTTAAATTTACACAAGGCCTTTTTTACCCATTACCTGGACAGTGTTTAAACTTAGTTAAAACAGTTCATTTTTCAGTTGTGTATTTAGCGGTTTATGGGGGGTTCAGCTTAAAGAAAAGACACTGTAGGACTTATACAAATGTTATGTAATCCATCTTTAATTTTCTAACAACTATCTATTTTGTCCATGTGTCAGTTAAACTCTATCTTGTAGTGGGAGTTCGTAGGGCAAGGTAATTACAATTACATTGTCACTGGTGCCTAATTGGGCTCTAAAAGACTTGCTGTGTTTTTAATGCAAGCAAGAAAGACCGGTGAATTGGATAATGCTGTTTTCATGCACTTCAGCTCAATACATACAGTATGTACCCCTCCATGATGGGTTTAAGAAGGTTAGGTTGTGGAGGGGTTTGGTGTGATGGGCTCAACTGCTCATCAGCCTCTTGCTCACCTGTGATCCTTCTATACTAGTACTAGTAACAGGTGGATAGTAGGAAGCTACCAATGACCTTTGTTTCCAAAATAACTTTTGGTGAACTTTTCATTCATTCAGTGTATGCCTGGTGTCTAGACTACAGTTCATTGCTGAAGACTATAGCAGAAGACCTGTATACTGTGCTTATGTTGTAGACTGGCAGAGTTGTTTGTAAGAAAACGTTTGCCAGGTCTCTGCCAAATCTCTTTTCAGAAACCCCAAGTGTATTCTTAACAGTGTATTAGCAGGGCTGCTTTTCATCAGGGAGGGGCAGGCATGGGTTCCCCCGGCTGACAAGAGTTTCTTTAGAAGTTTCTGTGGACAGCTGATTGGTTGGCAGCATGTGTTCTCCAGTCCATCTCTATTTCATTTTTGAAGTGTCATTCGTTATTCGTATTACTGCACTTTTATGGAAGACAGGAAGACTAGTTATTTGCACTGGCGGAAGTTTTTTCTTTTTCATCTGTGGCTCTGCAGTGTCATAAATGATTTACGTCTCGGTCTGCTTTTAAATTTGTTTGCGTTAGAACGATGAAATGCTATTTGCTGCATAGGTGTTGTGTTTTTTTTTTTTTTTTATATATAATTTAAGGCAAATTGATGCTTCTCCTAAACACCCCCATCCCCTCCTGCCTCCAAGTTAATGGGGAACCTTAATCTATCACTTTGTAAAAATGCTGTTTTGCTGCCAGCCATAAAAATGTGCCATCAAAACTGTCTCCTGGGGCTCGGCTTTTCTGCAAAGTGTTTAATCTTCATTTTGATGTTAGTCTTATTCATTTTGCTGTCCTATTTGCTCCCTACTGATTTTTTTTAAGCCTGTTGAATATATATGTCTGTAGATACTTAGACCGTGTTCCCAGATTTAACTTGATTCTTTGCAACCTCCCACTTAAGGAACCACAAAGCATGATGTAACCAAGAGGCTGTAGTTCCACCACTGTGAAACATCTGCTAAATCAGCCAGCAATCAGAAGGCAGTCACATTTTTTTTTTTTAGTTGCGCTGTTTTCTGAAAAGCAGTTGGTTGATTTCATTTGTCGCCTGGAAGTCGCTACCAAACCTGTTCGTGACCAGAGTTTTTTTAAGTTCAGCTGCTCAGACTAAGTTTAGCACGATTTGTTTGCATCGGTTAGGCTGGGTTCACACATGTCCAGTGCAAATTGTATGTCCGTTTTCACTGCAAATCAAAAAAAGCCTTTGTTCAGGTGTGTTTTTGATGTAGTTCTGATGCAAATGTGCAAGGTTCAGGGCCAGATTTTTTTCACAGCTTTGATTTCAGTGCTGACCATTACATAGTAGAAAAAGGTGTCTACTACTGTAGGAGCTCAATCCTTGTTGAAATCCTGAACACAAGCCTGATTCAGAAGCGTTCCCCATAGAACTCGATGAGCTTGGAATTTGCACCTGAACTGCAGTGCGCAAAAAATGCACGGGACTCTTCTTTTTTTTTTTTTTTTTTAAGTTGCGCTGCAGAGTGAACAGCTTCAATGGAAATCAATATTTCACATGGCGGGTCAAAAAGCATCCAGTGTGTGTGTGTGTGTGTGTGTATGTGTGTATAGATAGAGAGATAGAGAGAGATAGAGAGATAGAGAGAGATAGAGAGAGATAGAGAGAGATAGAGAGAGATAGAGAGAGATAGAGAGAGATAGAGAGAGATAGAGAGAGATAGAGAGATAGAGAGATAGAGAGATAGAGAGAGATAGAGAGAGATATATACACTGAGCCTTAACTTTACAATAACTGATTTGTGTTTCTGATTGACAGTGGGACTGGAAACATACAGTTCACATTCCTACTTTTCGGCTGCAGAATTAAGTCTTGGGCTTAAAAAGTCGTATTGCGTTTGCAAAGGGGTTAACGTGGCTTTTAGGTCTTATGATCTTGTACCTTCTGCCTTACCCTGGAATTAAAGGGTCATTTATAGAAATTTCAGTCATCCTGGTTGGTTGTCTTTGTGTGCATTAGGGTTGTTTATAGTGTATATCCACCTGCAAAGCTGGCCATAGAGTGATTTGGTTGCAGGAAAGAAAATCGCTCAATTTCCCCCATGAACACAGGTAACCGGTGTGGACTGTCGAATCGTCCCCGGAATTTAAAAAAATGCAGGTTTGAAATCGTGCGAGTTCAGCTGAACTCACATGATTTCAAACCTGCCCTCTGTGTGAATGTGGGCTAGAAGCTGATCCAGTTTTAGTAAATCTGTCCCGTTAAGATATGTTGGATATCTTAGTCTGTCTGTTGAAAACGTTCTGCAAAATCCAACCTGAGAAATGCCATGCAGCCATCATTGTTGTAGTGCATGCAGTCTGGACTTGCTGTATGTAGCTAGAAAGTGGCTGCAGAGAGGTTGCAGAAGATTATCACTGCTGTTATGCAACAAAGGATAAGATATATATTTTTATTAATAATTAAAAAAACACCTTTTGCAGTAACCACACTTGTAGTCCATTGATACTCCCTATAGCTAAAGGTCTATATCTCTGTATGGGCCAAGGGCTGGGGGAGCAGTCTACAGAAGCCCGAGCATTGCACCTGCAATCCACCTTATCTGCAGTTGCAGTGATTTTGCAGGCTGAAATGCAAAAACATAAAAAAATTTAAATGAATGCACGTTTTTGCTTTTTGCAAAATTGGGACATTCATTTTTGCAAAAGGTGGGATACTCTAAGCATACAGTCGGTAAATTTTTATTTTTTTTTCCTCCTGGGGTTTTTTTTTTTTTTTTGTACAAAAAGCTATACACAAAAAAAATCACCAGATACACAATTTCAATATTGTAAAATTACCAACCTTTTTTTCCTCTCCAAGGCATAAAACTGCAACATTTTAGATTTGTGACAAATTTCTGTATCTGGCTTTAATAACCAAAGTCAAGACAAGTAGAAAGCCATTTATTAAGATGGACTGCCTTAAAAGGACATAACTGCCTAAAGGTTTACATGGTTTTAACATTTGTTTAAGTTTGGCATTTTTGTTCTAATAGTGACTGCAGACAGACATCTCAACCTGTACTAACTGACCTGCATTATGTTTTAATGTGTTTCTTGCAATCTATTTTTTTTTTTTTTTTTATTTCCTCTACTTTCTGGAACATGGCTGGCTCCTGCCTGCTGCATACTAAAATAGAGGGAGGGGGGGTGTGTGTGTGTGTGTTTCTTTTAGCACAGTGGCACGTATGTGTCTGACTAGTTGCACCAGCTCTTCGACAACAGCAAAAAGGTTGCCTGGATATTTGACCACAGGCCATTTTCATCGCACTATTTCTGTGTTCGGGATTAACGGACAGTGAAATACAAGCCAGTATGGAAATTGTACAGTTAATGGAATGTTTAGAGACTTGTGTCTTTGAGTCTTTAATTTTAAGCCTTGGATAACCCAGTGTCTTTGTATTGTTTAACTTGCCTTTAAAGCTTGGCAGTCCCTAAAACTTCATTCATTTTTAATTTTTTTTTTTTTTTTTGACGTGTTTTAAGGCGATCAATTCAAAGTATGGTTTATCAATGTGCACGTGTTGTAACCTTGGTGCAACATGAACACAACTGCCCTAGTCACTCTGACTGGCTTTGTTTTGCTTGGAAGTTTTCTGAAATAGTTTTTACATACAATTAATTTGAATTTAAATTTGTTTTTTTCTTCAGGTTGATATCGACTTGTGTGACCCCAACCCTTGCCAGAATAAAGCCCTATGCTACAACCTAGGTGGAGATTATTACTGTGCATGCTCTGACGATTTTGATGGAAAGAACTGTTCTCATCTTAAAGATCACTGCAAAGACGGATCATGCAAAGGTAAATGGAGGCAATCTTTACATTTTATATGCATGTGTAATATAACATTTTTTGGTTTATAAAATTTCAGTGTATTTTTCAAATGTTAAGCATGATCATCTGTAACTTTATTTAGAGTGAATTCCCATTATCTCCTGGAAACTAGTTGAAGTTTTAAGATTAGGCGTGTAGTGATTGTTTCTGAGAGAAGGGCAGAGGTATATGGAAAGGGGTGGTAGGCATGGTTCCTAGAAACTTTCAACATTTTTAATGCACTGTGTGGAAAGATGTTTGGCTTATTTTAGGAAGTCTGGTTGTGACTCAAATTGGAAGCCTCATTTTTTTTCTTTTCTAGTTTTTGGTTAAGTAGGAAAGGGTTACCATGTTCCGATTTTCACATGATTCACTTTGGTGACCACTGTCATCAGAATAGAAAGTTTAGGGTAATCTAACATTTACGGTTACTGATTACTGTCACTGGAACAAAAGGAGAGGGAAAGTTTAATAGAAACACCTGTTCTGGTGACGACTGTCAAAGGTATGGTTTCTTCTTTTGCATCTCATTTCCTCTTTCTCTGAGATAAGTAAGCAAAGATATCCTAATGGAAACCTGACGGATTCTGCCTCTTCATTGCTTTGTCTAAAATTAGCAAAACGTCCACTTTTAGGGCTCGTTCGCACTAGTGGTTGGGGGACGGTAAACCCCCTCCTCTCCCCAACTGCTACCTCCTTTTAGCGGCAGAGACAGCATGATCGAGCCCTTCAGAACCTCTATGCAATTCTACATTTTGAAAATTTAGAACCTCTGCCTAATATGAGGCCAAAGCCTCTCTGGTTCGACTTGTGATGTGTTGAGGAGCAGTTGTCACGTACAGGAACACACATTCAGATTTCAATGTCTCTCAGTAGGGATCTCTTCAGCCAGGTCAGGGCTATATTTGTAGATTCATGCAGAGAAAACAGGGATGCAAACTGCTGTGCTGAATGCGCTGCACAAATGTTGGTGGTGTTTCTATTACAGTTTGAAGTGGAGAACTCACGTCTTGTGGGTTTCTTTGTCAGCACACCCTTTCGCAGCTGATGGCATGCGTCTCAGTATCATTAATACGTCTTTTTTTTATTTTTAGTCATAGACAGCTGTACAATAGCGATTTCTACTAATGCCACCCAGGAAGGTATCCGTTACATCTCTTCCAATGTCTGCGGGCCTCACGGACGCTGCATTAGTCTGCCGAGAGGGAATTTCACCTGTTCTTGCAACCGAGGCTTCACTGGGGCCTATTGCCATGAGAGTAAGTCTTGTAGACTTTTTTTGTTGTATGTGCATTCTGTATAATACTGTCTTATGGTGAATTGTTTTCTACATTTCTAAGAAACTGAAAACTTAAAAGCACTAAAATTTGGAAAGATGGGAGCATCTCTTGTTACAAATGGGAATGTAATGATTAACTTAAAGAACGATAGAGCATTCAGAAGCATCCGTTCTAGTGTCCTCTTTCGTCTGCGCATTCAAAGGAGAACCATTGACTGGAATTGGTGCTGCACTATCAGACCCTAGATCAGCCTTTCTCAAACTTTTCAACACAAAGGAACCCTTGAAATAACTTTCAGGTCTCAGGGGAACCCCTGCTAGAAATGACTAGATCTACAACTCTTGATTCATTAGTTTAATGGTCACTGGGAAGAATGCTCCTTACACTTGTGAGCATTGGGAAGACAGATACCTAAACAGATCATTGGTGTCAGTGGGAACTTATCTGAGAGTAAGAAATTGCTCGTTGCTTAAGGAACCCCTAGAAACCTCTAGAGGGTTTTGTGAAACCCTGCCCTAGATATTGGTGCAGCCAGTTCTCATGGCAGTAAAACCAATACTTTGCTTAATTGTGCATATTAAACCATTTTTTTCTCAATCTATCCTTAAGCTACTGGAGATTGGGAATCCTTGGCAGGCTTTTTGATCTTTCTTCTTTTTTTGAAGTTTTTAGAGACTGAAAATGTTGATTAGCTGAATCAGGTGCACCAAAAAAAAAAATGAATGATCTAATAAGACTTCTTAATGGGAGTGTTTTAGGATAGTTCTAAGGTTTTAAAGGGGTCAGTCAATCTCGAAGTGATATTTTGGTTAGAGGGGAGAGGCCAAGTAATCAGTCAGCAGAGACTTCTTGTAGGTCTTGACTTCTTGTAGGTCTATCCACCTTTGGGTTTCCAGCTTCTACTGCATTCTTCATAATCTAAAGTAAATCAAAATTTAACAGGTAGAGTGGGAAATCTCATAATGACCACAACAGGTGGCCAGGAACTAAAAGTATGTCAAAATCTGAACCCGACTATCGATATGCAGTTGGTTTCCCTTTGGGAAGCTTTCCCTTTATTTCCGGTTCCAGAGACCCAACATGTAGAAGGACATTTCTCCAATTTAGGGGAAATTCCCTCTTACACAGCTGTCACTGGAATAGGTGTTCCTGTAGGGAGATTTTCCTAGACCTTGTCTTCCAGGGACCACCAAATGATTTTTTTTTTCTCATTTGTTTTTCATACACTTTTTCATAATTTCCTAGGGACACTGGTAACAGCTCAAATAGAAAGAATCTTCCCCAGTAGGGCACAGACAGTGTCTTAAAAAAAAATAATACAACAGGGCTTCTCCCCCCTTACTAAGTGTAAAATTTGGGCTATAGATGCCCTTTATAAACCGAGATCTCACCAATTGAGTTGCTGAGTGAGAGAAATCTTCAAGTGCTTTAACGCTAGCATATACTGAAAATAGAAATGTCGCTTTTGGATGGACTTATCCTTTAATACTTTTTGGATGTAATTTGAACGTTGAGTTTCTTAAACATGTCACCTTCTAATTTAGACATAAATGACTGTCTTGGGAATCCCTGCAAGAACGGTGGCACTTGTACCGATGAAATTGACTCGTTTAGGTGTTTTTGTCCAAACGGTTGGGGTGGAGAGTTCTGTGACATAAGTAAGTCGGTGTTAAATTTTTTGATGCTATGATCAGTATGTTTGCTAGTTTAAGATGTAACATGCATGCTTTTGTTGGCCGCTGTATGTGCTTATCGTTTTCTTGAGCCTTTTAGCAGCTATTTTATAATATGTTTCCATTTTTGGCTAGATTACAACGACTGTAACCCAAATCCATGTCAGAATGGTGGTCGGTGCATTGACCTGGTCAATGATTTTGTTTGCCAGTGTGAGAATGGATGGAAGGGCAAAACTTGTCACTCACGTAAGTAGAATACTTTTTTCCTTTAATATGAATACAATATTTAATGAATTTGGTATTGTTAGTGTAGCTTTTTTCAGTGGAAGACCTCTTTAAAGTGTATTTAAACCCAATAACAAATGTAATACAGTTTACCAGTCCTTAGATGCAGTGGCCGCATTTGCTTTCTGTTTAGAGGCTAAAAAACATTTAATGCAAATACAAAAATACTTGTTAATCTTGCTAGAAATGCCATGTAGTGCCTTACGCATTTTGCAGATATCTTTTACTGACCCTTTTGTGCTTTTTCACAGGTGAATATCAATGCGATTCAAATACTTGCAGTAACGGGGGTACATGCTATGATACTGGAGACACCTTTCGCTGCCTATGCACTTCAGGATGGGAAGGAGCCACTTGTAATATTGGTGAGAAGAATAATTTTGATTTCCAGTTGCAGTGACTTGAAGTGACACTTTTGGTATTGCTGCTACTTAATGACACATTGTTGGCTTTAGCTATGGGGGTCGGTGGGTAGGTGGTGTGGTCAATACAGGAGACCTCTTCGAATTGAATTCACACCTGTGTGTTATAGTAACACGTACTGCAGTGCCATTCATTCACTCCTGACTGGCACCCCTATGCACCTTACAAGGCACATCATTTTTGCATAGCTAAAAATGGTGCATGTTGCTAATTTATCTGTTGTGGTGCATTGACAAGGACAGCTTTATATACGTAAAGTGCAATTTTGTCAACTAGAATGGGTTTGCTACTTTTCATATCATGACTTGATGGTTGATTCTTCCCTTCCCCTTAGACTGCATTCATATCTCTACATTTTTAAATCCAGGCAGATTTGCCGCGATTCTGTCTGCAATTTCAAAGTGCCGAGGTGTGAATAAAAGATCGCAGAACACACATTTGAGATGCCATTCATTTTAATGTCAACTAAAATCGCGGTGCCATTCTGCCGTGAGATAAATCGCCGCGCCCCGCATCATGTGTAGCTTGTCACTCAAAAAAAAGTTCAGGAGCTATTTTTATGCGACATGCTTCACGCGATGTGGGTTGCTGCGATACTCGTGGCAGAACCGCACTGTGATTTTTAGGTGCCATGCAAATGAATGGCATCTAAAATGTGTGTTCTGCGATTTGTCATTCACACTTCGGCGGTTTTGAAATTGCAGGCAGAATCGCGACATCTGCCCGCGATTTAAAATGCAGAGGTGTGTGACTTGGTGCCCAATTGTTATGGAGGGTGGACACTGCTTTGCGATCTCCAATGGACGCCTTAGTGTTTATTCCACACTGCTCCTGCATGTTGTGCTTCATTCATACAATGTAGGCCATGGTGCGAAGACTGCAGTATCCCATTGACTCTTTTACTGCATATCGCTGCAGAGAAGAATCTGACGGGAGAATCTGGTCACATAAATGACGGGTCATGTGACTGTCTCCTTACAGGCCTACAACTGCTTAATAAATGTGTTGCAAAGTCTCTATGACGCAGACATTCAGAAACACAAATGAGCGTTGTGAATGTTTGTACACAAGCATAACCATTGACGCTGAGATTCTTGTTTCTTTTAAAAGTAGAATGGTGGTTGTTATAAACGGCTACTACAGTACTTATTAGTTTGCTCCAACATGAGACTTGTGCAATTTGTGTTTGTGTAGCTGCTGGTGTGTGTGTATTTTTCTGTGTACACATTGCATTGAATTAATGGGGTTTCCCATCCTTTACACTGGCTTATCTGTTTATGGTATTTTTCTTGACAGATATGGAATGTGTCTTAGAGCGTAGATAGCCAAATATAAGCACATTTTCCTTTTGCTTTATTAATGAAATGCCCTTTTAAGTATGAAATCGTCAATGCTAAGTGAATTTTAGTAACAAGTTTAGCTTTCATTTCAATGCATATTATTATTTTTATTTTATTTTTTATTATTTTTATTATTATTACTTTTAGTATTTCAACATAAACTGCATGATCTTGTGCTAATTGTTTTGCTTCCCATAGCAAGACTTTTCTAGAGGAGCATAAAAAGCCGTTTGGGTGAATCTAAAGCTGGCCATACATCCAATTTCAGCCAGTTCAGCAGGGATCGGCTAAGTTTCAGTCCATTTTCTTTTCCGTTTTCACTCATGGGCTGCTTAGGAGGACAACCTAAATGTTGATACAAGCTGCCCTTTAAGGCTTATCCCCAGAGTGCAGCCTACCTGGTCCATTACTCACCCATGTCCTCCCTCTTCTAGCTATTTGCAGTGTGCAATCCTGCCCACGGTTGAACAGCCCTTACTCCGCAAGTGTGCCCACCAGGTTCTTTTTATCCTGCTCATTCACACTGCAGTCCCTTATTGAGAACTGTACTCATGATGGAGTATGGCTCTCCTGCTCTTGGGAAAACTAAATCTAAATGAAGCGTGTTTTGTTCATATTTGTGTAGGTTTCTCAAGTACTTTCTTTCTCTATATGTTGATAGGTTTATTGACTTTTTCTGATAGGCCTGTGTGTGACTACAAAGCATGTGGGGACATCAGTATTAGTCTCTGCCTGCATAAGACTGAACAAATCTGATATCCTCATTGTAAAGTGGTGTGTAATGTCAGTGGTTGTAAAACACATCCTAACGGGCAAAGAACTAAAATTGAAAATAATTTTAATGTTTGTTTTCCTGTACAGCCAAGAACAGCAGCTGTCTTCCCAACCCCTGTGCAAATGGTGGTACTTGCGTGGGCAACGGAGATTCCTTCTCTTGTATGTGTAAAGAAGGATGGGAGGGGCGTACCTGCACGCAGAGTAAGCCTGTGCTTTTTTTTTGTTCCTTTAGGATATAGGTGTGTCTCCTAACATGTTTTATCCTTTTCATTTATTTGCCAACATATTTGACTCATTTGGGATGGGAGATGGCTGGAGGCTATGAAAAAGAAGCTTGTGTTTATGTATTCAGAAGAGCTAAGGAAGACAGATGATATACAAGCATTTATATACAGCTTGAGATGTGGCCTACTTTTCACCTTTTTCTACCGTTCAGTGATTTCACTCAGCTTGTTTTTTTTACTGCAGATTTAAAGAGAACATGTCACATACTTTCCCAAAGAAGCCTGCCTTTCAATAGGCTCCTCTGCCTGGGAAATTCTTTGTACAGAGGAATTACGAGGGTTCTTCAAAAAATGTTTGCACTTTTTTAAACTATTTTGTGTGTGTGTGTATATAGTAGTGCAGAAACTGTTTGAAGACCCCTCGTGCAGTCTGGCTTTGTATTTTTTGGGTGCACAGGTTTTCAATGAACTGCTGAAAGCACTGAACAGTGTCCCTGTCCAGTAGATTTCTTCATAATGCAGAGCAAATGATTGGAAGGTCCAATCCCCCAAGATCCTTTTATTATGGCCATGTCAGATTGGGATGGATTGCAATCTACTGCTAAAATCTTGCTTTTGGGGTCTGAGAAATCGATGGTTAACCCGGTCCACAAATAAACAAAGAACGGATCAACTAAAAACTTTGGGTAGAGTTAAAATGGACCTTTTTATGTAGTTGAGGATAACTTGTTTTAGAAGTACCAGTTATAGGAACACTGCAATGTAAGATCTTTTGAAGGAAAAGATGAGCAAGTATTGGCTTGAGCTCTAATTGCTTTACTCCGGAAGCTACTGATGAATCTGTGGGCACTATCAAATAAAATAAATCTTCATGCCAGAGAGATGTGAAAGACTAAAGCTGAATGCATTCATCTAGCTTTCTTAATAAATTAAAATACGGTTTGTCTACTGTATCTTAGGACAGAAAGTGCGACGTGGTTCATAGATCAAATAAAACATGGTCAAATTAAGTAGCTATCGTTTCCAGTCAAATGCATTTATAGATATTTATTTAACGTTTTATGTGCTGATTTTTAAATTTTTTTGTTTTAATAATCCTTTTTTTCTTTTTGATAGATACCAATGATTGCAATCCCTACCCATGGTGAGTATATTTGACTCTTCATTAGATTTTACTGTTCAACCACATTTACCATTTCATGTATAGAAGGGAGCTTTGTCTTGTCAATGGGTGATTCTTTGATTGTCACATACTGATACTTTGGGTTACTGTATAAGTGAATTCTGGAATTTAAAACCAGGCACTTGCCCTTATAAAAAAAACAACTAGGAGCTAGATTCCTGACTTGCACTAGTAGTAATCACTGCTAATATTGGTCTGATTGTCTACCATGCAACAGCTGCATTTTATTTTTAATTTTGACTGAACTTGGATCTTACAAATGTGCATATTTGGCTTGGGGAGGAGTAGCACTTACATGACCGGCAATAGAAGTTTACTTGCGTGAAATGTATTCCAGCCCATCCACTTGCCCCTGGGAATGTTCAACCTGGAGATGTCTTTTGGGAAAGTGTATAGAGTAAGATAATTACTGCCTTCTTCAGCCATAACCAGCTGGATTGATTGCACCTTGTCTTGTGTCTGTAGACACTTTAAACATTGGTATTGAATCTGATATATTTTACCGGTTTGGAGCATCTGCTACTGATCCAAAACATTGAAGGGTGAATTTTAATTAGAGTCTATATGTTGCTACTTGTATAAATTTTTATTAGAGTATAGTGAAATATAAAATGCGGATTTTGTCTCTCTCCACAGCTATAATGGTGGAATTTGTGTTGATGGTGTCAACTGGTTTCGCTGTGAATGCGCCCCTGGTTTTGCAGGACCTGATTGCAGGATTAGTAAGTTCATTTTATTTATTTTTTCTTGAGCAATTTTCTTCTATGAAATCTTGAGGATTAGTGTTGCATGGATACCAGTATCGGTGCCGATACTAAGCATTTGCATGAGTACTTGTACTCGTGCAAATGCTCTGATACTCAAACCAATGCCTTCAAGCAGGCCCGGACTGGCCATAGGATGGAGGAGTGTGGTTGGCAGTGGGGGTAGTGAGTTGGATAGTTATGCTAGCTCCTGGTCAGTGCGGTGTACGGCCGATCTCCGTGATCGGTGCTGCTCTCTGTGACTGACATGAAGCAGCAGATCTGAAGTGAATGGGGGGCTGGCTGTCCTGGCTGACCCCCAAGTTCCTTCCTCGTGTCCTGGTCCCAGAGTCCCTCCCTCTCGGTACTGGCTCACTCCCTAGAAAAGCAGATGTCCTTCAAAAAAGACTATGCTGCACTGCTGCCCAAATCGTGAGTTTCAGCTACCCCTAGCTCTAATCACTACAGAGTGCTCCGATCTGGGGTCCCACTGACTGTTCCAGGCTATCCAGAGTTTCCTCCAACACTGTCCTCTGCCCTCTTCTCCTCCCCTGACTCTGTGCGGGAGCTCTCTCCTCTTCCTGCACCTCTCATCTACCCTGCACCCCTCAGTGCATACTGATCTACATAATAATAATTTTTCATTAGTCTAAAAAAAACTAAATATGGGTATTGGTATCGGCAAGTACTTCAGAAAAAGTATCAGTACTCATACACGGTATTAAACTTATACTGGTATCGGTGGATCCCTATTGAGGGTATTTGCTTTTCTTTTTACATGCTGACTTTAAATAATGGTAGCTGTATTTTAAGTATCTTTCTATCTGCATGATATTTATAAATTTATTGTGGCATTTGTCCATGGTTTGTACACAATTTGCTGAACCAGTGATATTAGGGCACCGATTCACAGGGGCTCACTTGACTGTACAGTATATGCCATGGTATTTGTCACATGATATCAGCTGACTGAATTTCAGAAACTGCTACTGATTTGCCAGCTCTGGCCAGATAGAAGTCCCTAAACCTGTTAAGTTGACCACGCCTGTAAATTTTTTCATGAGACTGGCTGCTGTAGGAACCCAGAGCAGGGTTTTCACAATGTCAGTATTTCCATACTTATTATAATGTCAAATTGAAGAAAGGAGAGCAGGGAAGTTATTACCCAACTTTATCCAAGCCCAATCTCAATCCAGCGATGTACAGGAGCCATTGGCTTCTGCTGCTGCCAATCACAGCCAGTGAGGTGGAAGCAGGGGGGACGGGGCTGAGCAGCGCTAGCTGTGTCCTATGGACACAGAGCTGGCTTGGGAGTGAGCCTGCATGAGAGCCCCCACAGCAAACGGCTTGCTATGGGGGCACTTGGCAAGTTGGGGGAGGCACCCGAGAAGAGGAGGATCAGGGCGCTCTATGCAAAACCACGGCACAGAGCAGGTAAAGATTACATGTTTTGTTTTTTGTTTTGTTATCAAATGTTTTCCTTTACATTTACTTTAAGCAACAGATTGCCCTATTGGTGTAATCTGTAGGTTTTTACGTTGGAATACCTTTTTTTGTTTTTTGTGTGTTTTTTTTTTTTTTAAGTTGCAGCTGTAGTCATGTCCCCCCCCTTTTTTTTTTCACAGTGCTTATTTAGAGGTAAAAGTACTTATGTGTATATTGTGTACTTTATGGACAAACAGCAGAGGAGATCAAATGGCTCAGTCTAAGCAGCTGTGTGGCACTTGAAAAAGGCCATTGCCGTGTATCGCACACTTTGTACTATAAATGGAGCTGACGCTGCCATGTTTGATTACGGTGTATTGTGTTGACAACAGAGCTCTGCCAAGCATGGTTCACATTATTTTTTTTTTATCTATTGTAGACATCGATGAATGCCAGTCTTCCCCTTGTGGCTACGGTGCCACTTGTATAGATGAAATAAACGGTTACAAGTGCACCTGCCCTTCTGGACGAGCTGGGCTGCGCTGCCAGGAAGGTAATTGGCCTGCCATATCCAGCTTAAGTGCTGGAGACTTCTGTAAGCATTTATATGGACAGTTTGGCAGCAGATCTGAACCATCCTGTTGTCTGACATGTTTTTCATGCTGCTTTTTTAGTGATTGTCTCTGGAAGATCTTGTTGGCTGAAGGGAACACAGTACCCACACGGAAGCAAATGGGATGAGGAATGCAATGTCTGTCACTGTCTGGATGGGTTGATAGAGTGTACCAAGGTATGGAACAGGACGCTTAACCAGTTTTAATCAACCAAACTTTTTTTTGTTCCCAAAACCATTACATTTCAGTAATACCTTCAGTTATAACTTACAGCTGCTATTGTGGTTATGTTGGCTCCCAACTGAAATGTCAAGCTATTAAATGACTGGTGCCATAACTGATCACATGTTCAGCATCATGGCAACTATAGATCAAAGACTAAGGTGGCAGTTCTCTTGCCTGTAAAAGGGTAGGCGAGTTTAGTTCAACTTTAAAAACAAAACTGTGATCCTGCCTAAGACCCCTTTCACACTGGAGCGTTTTGAAGGCACTATAATGTTAAAAATAGTGCCTGCAAACCGCTCTAAAACAGCTGCTCCATTCACTCCCGAGGGCTTTCACACTGGAGCAGTGCGCTTGCAGGGCGTCAAAGTCCTGCCAGCAGCTTCTTTGGAGCGGTGAACTCACCGCTCCTCGACCGCTGCTTCCCATTGAAATCAATGGGGCAGCGCAGCGATACAGCTGGCAAAACGCCGCACTGGCGGCGTTTTTCCGGCGGATTTAAACCCTATTCGATCGCTAGCGGGGGGTTAAAACCGCCCCGCTAGCGGCTGAATAGCGCCACTAAAATGACGGTAAAGCGGTACTAAAAATGGCCCCACTTTACCGCTGACGCCAGTGGCGGCACAGTGTGAAAGAGGTCTAACTTGCAGTGCTCTACAAAACTTGGTATTAGTTTTACCTTAAAGTGCATCTCTATTTTTGCAACCAAATTGGTATAACAATAATTTTTATATTTGTTTCATGTTTCTATTTGACATAAAAATTTCTGATTGCCTATATACTTGCTTAAAAATCCCACCAAGCCCTCCCTGCTTTATAACGTTTGGGAGCAGGCTGTGGAGTAATGTTTAAATAGGTTGTAAACCTCCATTTTCAAGTTGTACCTATAGATAAGCCTTATTGGTACAGTCAATATCTCCTAAGCGTGCACCATTTAGGAGATATATACTTTGTACTGCGCCGATGATGTAATCGGGGCATGCATTGTGAAGAAACGGCCCTCCGTCCTGTTTCTAAACTAGCGAGTGCTGTGACTGGCGGGAGTGATGTCACGTGACTCCGGCCAGTCTCAGAGCCAGAGTCTGTGGCCCTGCAAGGAAGAGGGGCGAACATGGATGCGGGGACAGCGTGGGCTTCGTTTGCAGGTAATTGTCACATAATGTGCTAGTATGCGATGCATACTAGCACATTATGCTTTTACTTTGCAGAGATCAAAAAAAGTAAAACCCATCAGGGTTTACTTCCTCTTTAACTTAATTAACCCTGTTTGTACTGTGCTGTACTTCATTATCAGTTTTAAAGAACCAAAAAGCAAACCTGTTATATTTTACCTGCTCTGTGCAGTGGTTTTGAACCAAGCAGCCCCAACCCTCTTCTCGGGTCCCTTGCCAGTGCTCTTGGCTCCTCTCTCCTGCCGAGTGCCCCAGACCAAGCAGCTTACAATTGGGGCACCCAAGCAGGCTCGTTCAGACACGGAGCTTCGGCTCGCCTCCGCCCGCTGCTGTCTCAGCCAATGAGGAGGGAGAGTCCCCGGAGAGCTGAGGCTCTTGTGCACATCGCTGGAATAAAGGTGGGGTCAAGTAAGTATTAAGTGGGGGGTAGTGGTTGCTGCACAGGGGGGATTTTTTTTTACCTTCATAGAATGCATGATAAAAAAAAACCTTGAGCCTTTAGAACCACTTTGAAGCTGAATTCCAGAAATTCAGCAACTTTGCAGAAAGTTCAGGCACACTATGAGCTAAGTTCCGTTAGGTGCATGTCACCTCCGTGACTTTTCTCTATTATATGCGTCAGGTTTATTTCACTCCCACTCCCGCTGTACACGTTTGCCCCTTTTTTCTGCTGCCCTTTCACTCTTTTAATGAATTCACATAATATAAAGACTACTGTGATTGGGCATGGGGGAAGGGCAGGCATGGCAGTTCCAGCAACTTGGCGTTTGCATCTCAGAAGTAATTTTTCTGGAGCACAATAAACCTGTCCAATATAAATCATAGAGATAAGTTTAGGAGGCTGCAGGGACCTCATTGGGCTTAACTCATGATATGCCTGCAGTTTTTACAAAGTAGCTGAATTCCTGGAGTTCAGCTTTAATCTAATTTGAACACTGTACTAACAAAGGGTTAAAAATGTAAAAGCTGGCGCCTCCTGCCTTTGTTAGAGAGCGAGTGCATGGAGTCCTCAGTCTGTGCGGGGACTGAGATTGCCCACAAATCTGCTGCGGGGCCTTCTCTTTGGAAACCTCTAAAGTTAAAAAAAAAAAAAAAAAAAAAAAAAAAAAGTATATATAATTTTTATTTCTGGGTATGCTGTGTGAATAGTAACAAACTTTTATAGTGGATTTTTCTCAAATTTTGGCTCAGAACGTCAGCCGCCTCTGTCTTAGCTGATTCCTTGCACTGAAATTGAAAGGGGGCAAAGTCAAGATTTTGTTGATTTAACTCAACAGCACAGTTACAACCTTGTCAAGGGACTTCTCATATTTTCTTCCTTTTAGTATATGAAGTATTTATTGAAAGCATTTTTGTAATTCTGTTTGAAAAGTACAATCAAAAAGCAGGTTGATACAGCCACAAATCTGGCCTGTGCACGCTTTTTTCGGCCTGTGCGCGCTTTTCTGTGATCTCAAGGAGTCTTCCAAGTTGTTTTCTTGGACTAAAGAACAACTCTCTCTCCTATATTAAGAGGTGGCTTTCTGTACTTGCAGGACCTTCAAAGAGATAAACGTGAAAGAATGTGCATGTACTGCATTTTTGTTTTATTTTGCCCTGATTACAATTTAAGGCTGAATATTTAGATTCCTCAGGAAACCCAATAGCCGCAAATTCTCCAAGGTGCATGATGTAACACGCCAAAACTTGCTTTTGTAATACAATTTCACAGGGAGAATACAGTTATATGTATATTCAATGTAGATAAAAGGTTAATGTACAATCTTTTGTGCCTTCAGACTTGGTGTGGACGTAAGCCCTGTTTGCTGGAAACACTTCATAAGAACCAGTGTCCCCAGGATCAGGAATGTGAACCGAAGTTCTCCTCAGCAAAATGCTTCCAACCACCATGCAAAGAATGGGGGGAATGCAGCGCCCCCGACAGGCCAAACATCGTCAAGTGCTTGCCCAACACTGGCTACCTGGACAATAACTGTGCGCGGATAACCTTAATCTTCAGTAATGAGAAAATTCCACAGGTGAAAATTTATCCCTCTTTACATTTTTATTTATTTTTTTTTTTTTTAAATTTATGTTAAAATCTTGACCTTGTGTTAATTTAATAGCGCAGTGCTGCAGTTAAGTTCTAGCTGCATATCCTGAATGGTCAACGTGGCCCTTAATCTGCTAAAGAGTACATTCTGCTTGGTCACCATGGCTATAGTTACCAGTTACACTTTAACTCTGTAGTATAGAGGAATTAATATAAAATAAACCCTAATATTTAGTAGGGTTAATTGGACACAAGCCATTTCAAAGACCCATGATCTTAAAGTGGTTGTAAAGCGTCATGTTTTTTTTACCTTCATGCATACTATGTATGAAGCTAAAAACCACCTGTGTGCAGTAGCCTCCTCTAATACTTACTGACCCCCATCTTGATCAAGCGATGAGACGGCAGCAGGAGCCAATGGCCTGTTGTCAATCACAGCCAGTGATCCAATGAGGAGAGTGGCTGTGGGGCCGAGCCTTGCTCCGTGTGTGAATAGACATACAGAGCAGCGGCCTGGGAGCCCCCATAGCAAGCTGCTTGCTATGGGGGCTGGAGGGAGGGTCCTGGAGCCACCTGCGAGGACCCGAAAAGAGGAGGATCAGGGCTGCTCTGTGCTAAACCACTACACAGAGCAGATAACTGGGTGACATGTCTGCCTTTTATTACTTTAATCTGCGAGATTTCTGCAATACGTTTGTCAGTGAATGTCTCATGGACTTTTTTAATCGCCTTCTGCCCAGTGTATGTATATACTGTATACATCCTGGGCAGCAAGGGGTTATACCAGGATCATGGCTGCAGTTTCTCAGCTGGCACTCGGCTTTCTGGTAAAAGTCTACAGTTGCCTGATCACTTTTATAGCGCTGTGGGAAAATTGGTCTCCCTAAGGCTGCTTTCACACCAAGGCGGTAAAGCGCCGATATATTTTTAGCAGCGCTTTACCATTGTTTTTGCAGAGGTTTTCGGCCGCCAGCGGGGAGCTTTCAACCCCCGCTAGCAGTCAAAGGGATAAAACAACCCGCAAAGCGCCGCTGTAGCTGCCCTTAGCCGGTGGTTCGGAGGCGCTGCCCATCCATTTCAATGAGCAGGGGTGGTTTAGGAGTGCTATATACATTGCTCCTTCACTGTTCCAAAGATGCTGCTTGCAGGACTTTTTTTTAACATCCTTGCCAGCACATCGCCTCAGTGTGAAAGCACACAGGCTTTCACACCAAGACTGCACGAGAGCCGTTTTTCAGGTGCTTTACGGGCGCTATTTTTAGCCCAAAAGCACCTGAAAAATGCCTCGGTGTGAAAGGGGTCTAAAGTGTTTAACAAAAACTCAAATATATGCAAGTCTCATACAGACCTGGATGCATCAGTTGCATTACAAAGTACACAAAACAATTGCATTAAACCTTACACACTAACCATATGATTGCATGACTATATAATTGCCCTTGAAGGAGTATGGAAGTAGACAGTGCAGGGATCAGTCTAGCAATGCGGAGGATCTGGCTAAAGAGTTTTACCCCAACATTTCATATTCCTGATATGTGCCTGCTGTACTTGTATGAGAAAGTGTCCTGTTTTTTTATTTTTTTTATTTTGCTTCCTTGTGTGAAATCCCTGATGTTCCTGCCAGTCCCTCTGCTTTCCCATTAATAACTGACTGCACTAAGCACAAGAGCACGCCATAGTCAGTTCTCTAGCTATGCTGGGAACTCAGCCTGCTCTCCTCCAATGATCAGACTTGTCCTGACCCCCACCACCACCACCACCCTCTCACAGCCTTTCACTAGGAAGCTCAGTGTACTGTTGCTTCTCTTCCTCCCAGCTCTTATGTAGCTTAGAACAGAGGGAATGTGATCACTTTACATAAAAAAGGGAAAAAAAATTTATTTATAATCTTTTTTTTTTTTTTCTGTACACACATTTTACCTTTTCATTTCCATTTTAAACTGAATGGGTTGTTTTACAAGGTGATTACAACCTCTTTAAGTTTTCTCTCCTGTGTTCCCTAGACCTAAACGAGCAATTAACCCCTGCAGTGCAGGCACAGCCCCGCTGCAAGGGGCAATTTTAAAAGTTTCCCTGAGCTAAACTTTAAACTGTAGCAGAGCAAAATCAGGTCACATGCCCTGCCAGACAGGACTGCCCTGTGTGGCAGCTTTGCCTAAACTGGGAAGACAAAAATACTAATCCTTTAGCAGGTAAAAAAAGTCTGTATATGTATTAATCTTTTTTTGCTTAGAAATTAGCTTTAATGGGGTTGTAAAGGTAAAATAACATGTTATACTTACCTTCACTGTGCAGCTCGTTCTGCAGAGTGGCCCCGAACCTGGTCTTCTGGGGTCCCTCGGCGGCTGCTTCAGCTCCTCCCCGCAAGCATTAACCACCTTAATGCGAGCTCCCTCGCATGGTGGTTAGTGCTTGCGGGCGCGCTCCCGTGATACAGCCGGCGGCTATAGCCGTTCACTGTATCACTCGGCCCCGCCCTCCAGCGCGCCGCGTCATTGGATGTGATTGACAGCAGCGCGAGCCAATGGCTGCGCTGCTTCCAATCCATCCACTGTAGCCAATCAGTGGCCAGGGTGAGCGGAGGAATAGATGTCGGGAACGAGAAGCTGACTTTCGAGGGGTCAGGTAAGTAAAACGGGGGGGGGGGGGCTGGGGGCGGCGGTATTGTCAGAAGTTTTTTCACCTTAATGCATAGAATGCATTAAGGCGAAAAAATTTTTACCTTTACAACCCCTTTAATATAAGCTCATGTACAGGGTAGAGAAAATCTTGATCTGATGAAAGATGGTTGTTAGTGTAAAAATGTGCTAATGACTTCTTATCTCTTTCAAGGGAACCACAGTGGAAAACATTTGCTCAGAGATCCGATATTTGCCATCCATTAGGACAGTGTCCAAAGACCAACAGCTTATACTCTTATGCGACTTCTCATATTCAACGGAAAAAGCAATAGAAGTTGCAGTAGTAAGTATGCTTTTATTTAGTAAAAAGATGACTGCCATTTTATAAAGTTGGGGATGTTAAGGATTCTGTTTTGCCGAATGTATGTAAGCGTTTAATGTTTGTTAACCAGGAGTTAAAGTGAACCCCTGCCCAGACCTTGCCACTAAAGTATTTACGTATTCTAAACCAGCAGTGAGAGCACTTTAACCACTTCCTTACAGGGCACTTTCACCCCCTTCTGCCCAGGCCAATTTTCAGCTTTCGGTGCTGTCACACTTTGAATGACAATTGCACAGCCATGCAACACTGTACCCAAATTCATTTTCTATCATTTTCTTCACAGATAGCTTTCTTTTGGTGGTATTTATTCACCGCTGGGTTTTTTTATTTTTTGCTAAAAAAAAAAAAAAAAAAATTTTGAAGAAAAGTTTTTCTTAGTCTGTCAGCAAATTTTTAAAATAAGTACATTTTCTCCAACACTGATGGGCAGCACTGATGAGGAGGCACTAATATGCAGCACTGATTGGCATAACTGAGCGCAGACTGGTGTAAGTCATGCAAACAGACTTGGGGGGGGCACACCCTAAAAATGCGTTTACATTCAAGATGGTGCTGCTATAAGACCGCAAACAGAACTAAACAGATTACTGCACACACATACAAAAATGAAATTTAAATCCTGCAAGGCTATTTAAAACCTGAACATATTCAAAAATATGGGGATTTGGTTACACCATATGGCCATATAGTGCTAAGCCCACTACTGCGTCAAAGTACCCCATTATCAGGGGGTCCTACACTATTTATAGAATGAAAGGTCCTGCATCTCAACCATGGGAGACAAACTCCTCTCTATGGGAGATCTATAAGGGCTCCTCCTATAACACAGGTGGACACCCCTTCATTACCTCCTTATTGGGGTCCACCTGTGTTATAGGAGGAACAGGGGCGCACGATCGTGGCTAAACTGGGCGCCGTCATATCACGTCATCCCAGAACGAAAGCCGCACCCCTTCGCCATAATTTGACGGTGGGCGGGAAGTAGTTAAAACAAAACTCCCAGTTGCCACTGTAGTTACAAGCATTGTGGGGGAACTTGACTTCAATATTCACCATAGAAGTGCTACAATCGGCTTCTCTCTATGAAGTGCAATATTTTGGCAGCCTGCTTACCTTCTATTCCAAACAACCAGCAGAAATGTCTAAGCATTTAGAAACTGACTGAATCTGCACTTTTAGAGTTGTGATCTTTGGGTATCTTAAGAACAAATGACTGCACACTACAAGCAGCTAGAGAGGTTGGGAATGGCTTGTTTTGAAACTCTTACTGCTTAAGGATATGTAGATCATTTCCATGTTCTAGGTGCAGGTCCACTTTAAGTGCAGACTGGAGTAATCCATGGCAGTCAACTGGAATTCTCTCTACAAAAAACACAATTTTTCTATAGGTACTTCACTTTTAACCTGTGTTTCTTACTTTAGTTAAAAAGGCCAACATAGGTGCATAATTGTGTATGGGATGAAAATAGGTCATTAAAAATTCAGTATCTCTGAAGCTGTATGGGCACGCAGATGATTCCATATCAACATTTCTATAACTGAGTTGTTCTGTGTGTTATATCGGAGTGTGTTTTTCTTGCAGGCATTTGTCTCACAAACTGATAGTCAAGACAAGAGCCTTATTCAAGACGCTGCCAATACAGTCGTCAATGCCATCACCAAAAGGCAAAACAGTACGGTCATGCAGGCCATCGTGGAAGTAAAAGTTGAAACCGTTGTGGTGGATAGCTCAAGTTCAGGTGGGTAACATTTATTTTTTACCTACAGCACTTTTTTTTTTTAATGGGAGTAGATATCCGCATAATAGACAGACATTCTCTTGGACTGACGATTCTGCTGATGTCTGCAGTCCAGTCCATGGCTGCTACAGCATTATTTAAATGGACATGGAGATATGTATGGCAAGATTCTTCAGACTGAATACGCATGCAGCGATCACCCAAATATTCAGATTTATGGTTTATCCCGAAAGCGGAAGTAAACCCATTGATTTAATAGTTTCAAAAAAAAGTTGCATTTCCGGCATGCCGGAAATTCTAACTGTCACATTGACTGTGTTCTCAGACAAGCTGTCAAACCATTCAATGGGTGGTGTAATAGCCGATCACATGTGCACCATCATAACAACTGAAAATTAAACCGAGGCCAAGATGGCAGCTTCCTTGGCTGAAAACAATAGGGGGGTTTACTTCTACTTTAAATTGGCTGCCCAGGAAATCTGTCAAACTGCTGGTGCCTAGAGACCATGGCCATTTTAGTTAATTTAGATCTAGTAATAACCTCATGTTCATAGATACGCACTTGAATAGAATAATGGTCAGGAGTCAAAGAGAAAAAGTAATATGATCACTTCTGCTTTATTCATTGAAACTGTCCAACAGCCCACAACATAGCCAAATTCCAACCTATTTAGGGAACTGGTACTCCTTCTTCATTTTTTTTTTTTTTTTGTTCATCCAAAAAAAAAAAATTAACTAATTTGTGGTGTGCTAAGGAAATAGAAAATTGAAAATAAGATGTTTTTTTCTTTAACTCTGTGCATTCTAACCCAAAACTAGTATTTCAGCATTTAGTGTAAACAAGGAGATTGAGGTGCCATTGGGTGCCCAAAAAGCTGAAGATGTCAGGTGATGGGACATCTGAAGTCCCTTTTTAGGAGTAAAAGTATTTGGGCACCGCAGATGCACAAAGCCAGGTCCATAAAGACTTGGCTTGACCAGATCAGTGTGGAGCAACTCTAGTAGCTTACACAGAATGCACTTCAACCCTATTTGAACACCTTTGTTATGCAAGCCAGGGCTTTTCATCTAATATCAGTACCTGGCCTAACAAATGCTCTTTTAACAGAATGGGCATTAATCCTACAGACACTCTCCAGAATCTTGTGGAAATCCTATTCAGAAAACTGGATGCTGCAAACTGGGGGCCCACTAAATGTTGATGCTCATGGTGCTGGAATGGTCCAAAAAAAGCTCATATAGGAGTGCTGGTTAGGTGTCCACACACATTGGGTCATATTATGAATGTGACTGTGTAGGGGAAAAAAAGGATCAGATCACCTTTGGTTTAGATATTAACTTTAGGAAATTAGACCCCATATATGTTGGGCATGCAATTCACTGAATCTCTGCCCTGACTGATATAAAACTCTAAATTACGTCTGTCCTCAACTTTTTTTTTTTTTTCTTTAATTGTAGATTATCTAGTCCCAGTTCTTTGTGTTGTATTTGGAATTGTTTGGGTGACGTGCATAATCATTTGCGTTTGGTGGATGAGAAAGCGAAGAAAAGAGCGAGAGAGAAGGCGAGAAAGCCGCGAAGATGAAACAAACAATCAACGTCAACCTTTAAACCCAATATGGAACCCAATTGGGGTGCCTTATAGAGACATTCATAATGAATGCAATAACCTTCTTTACAACCAAAACAGAACTTCTGCCTCTGAGGCGATGAAGGAGGATGTAGTGGATAAAGAGGAGGACACAGGGGAGGATGAGTGCCTCTCACAAAAATACTCAAAGACTTCTATAAGCATAGGAGATGCAGACTGCTCCAAAAATTCCCCTGTAAAAAAACCACATCGGACAGACTATGACAAAAAGATTAACACCTGTGTTAAAAATGTGAATGCACCCCACTGAAGGAAAGGAAAGCCGGAGCTGTAGACAAAGGACATTGTGCCTATTCTAGGATAAGACGCGGAGTGACAGAATTCATCTCCAATTATCAAAACTGGTCTTTCCACCACTACCAGGGGTCTTTGGCTTCTTGCCTAGCAATACCCACCAAAGCCCTCTTTTCATCTGGACGTACAGTTCCGGACTAAAATCTGGACTCTGTTAATTTCTTTATTATGTAAAAAAAAAGTTATTTTTTTCTATTTTTTGCTGTAGTATTTCTACATAAATTATTTGTGACAACTAAAGACAAAAAAGAAATGTTCTTTGATAGTTGCTATTTTTATAAGTTTGCTTTAAGTCCTCTTTAAGCCAAGAGGAGACAAAGGTTATCTGTATTTTGTTTTGTTTTTATCATGTAAAACTGTTATGCAAAAATTGTATACTTGTTTACAAGCTGTGTTTTTTTTTCTTTTTTTTTTTTCTTTTTTTCCTTTTTCTTTTTGCTTATAATTTAAAATCCGTGCCCAAACCCTTTTCAGTTTGAGAAAAGGAAGTAGTTTTTAATTTAAATTTTTATTTTATTTTTTTAATTTTTTTTTTTTTTTTTTTAATCTCTCTTGAGTTGACTGTTGTCTTTGTCCAATAAACTGCAGTGTTTCCACTTTGTCCAGACAAAGTGGTGTTAGATGTCTATGCCCTGCTAGCACTCCACTTTTTGCCTCTAGTATTGGTTTCTGAAGATTTTTGCCTTATGGGTCTTTTTAACAGGAACAATATTAATGCAAGTCCAAGACCCCTAAATTGTGGCTTAAGTGTCCTTTTTTTATTTTAAGTTTTATATTGTATTTTTTTATTTTAGGATTGCAGTATTGATGTATGTGACAAGTGCCTTGAGATTAAACTTTTTCTATAGCAACTATCAAAGACTATTTTCTGCTTTTCAAAAAAATATGTGTGTATGTGTATATATGTGTGTGTGTATATATAATACACACACACAGATTCCTAGGGTTCTGTCCATAGAGACGTTTATTTTCTATTGTAAACATATGTCTTGTAAATATGTATATATTAAAGGAATCGCTCTGTATATTTGATTTATTAACAATATTTTGAAATTTCTTTGTTCTTTACAATGCCATTCCTTTTTAATTTATGTTACAGAAGGTAGGTTTTATGACTGACAGATTTTTTTTTTTTTTTTTGTATTTGTTGTCCAGATTCAGAAAGGAAAGTTAATATAATCTGTGTGAGACATTTGGTCAGCTTGTACCTACATTGTGACCTGGCATAGATATGTGTAAATAGAATATAGAAATGTTCATGAGCCCTTGTTCTGGTTTTAAAAAGATCTGTTGGCTTCAATCAAACATAAAATGTCTGTGATGCCAAACGTCAGTTTGTTTGGTCTTCTTTTTGTTTTGTTTTTTTCCTTTTCTTGAAAGTTTCAGAAAGTAGTATTACATAATGTTCTTTTGTTCGTTAAATCAAAGGCTTGATGAAGGGAACAATTTTTCCTCTTTTTTTATTTTTTATTTTTCTGCTCCAACTAAGACGGTGAACTCAAGATTGACTTGCCTCATTAAAAAATATAGATTTAGAAATGTAAATCTTGAGCGTTTATTTTTGTATTTTTTTTTTTTTTTTCAAGGCTTTACGGTTTTCAAAAGGGCAAGTGGGCAAATGGCGCTTGTGTTACTCTCTCTCCTCAAATGCTATTTAAACATCCAGACAGTTAACACCACTAGAGTAGGTGGTTATCTGAAAGTGTAAACTTTTTTGGCCAATGAACATGGATGCTTGAAAATAATTTTTATACCACAATGCCGGAATCGCTTAGCAGGATGTTATGTTTAGTGCGTTTTTTGTTTGACATGTTCTTAAAGTGGTTCAGAAAAAAAACTATTTATTAAAGCATTTTATAACTATGTTATAACGTTTTGCTTCTTTGTTTTTCTTTGTGCAGTTTAAATTTAATTTTTATATTTAAATTAAACAATATGTGAAAGAGCTGTATTGTTGAACCTGTTTTTTTTTAAGTTACCGAAAATAGGATTTAGAAATTAAAAGCCAGTTGTATATGTAAATATGTAGTGCATAAAGTCTCCATGATCACTAAATTTGCATACTTCTAGGTGGAGGCTATATACACCTGTGATGGAGGTGTGGGTAGAACAAAACACACGGAGCAAGGGGTTCTTTATTTCGGGGGGTTAAAAAACTGAGTCAGATAAGAGAAGGCCACAAGCCAATAATTCCAACACCGTGAGAGACGTGCAAAAATATAACAGGGTGGAAATAGAGCACATCGAAGGGATAAGTCCAGAGGCACAGGAAAGCAGTCTAGTACAGCAGAGGCCTAGAACAGAATCGCAGGGCACCTTCCAGGCACAGAGTAGCAGGCCACAGTCCAGTACAGCAAAGTCCAGGGGCACAGGGCAACAAATCTAGTCCGGCAGGGGCTTAGTTCAGGATCAAATGGCACAATCCGGTACAAAGTCCAGGGGCAAAGGGCAGCAATTTAGGGACTCACCAGCCAATAGTGTCCTCGGCAGAGGTCCTTCACAAAGGCATTTTGGGTCCTTGACAGGCTTTTTGTCCTGGCCTCCACTTTAGGATCGCACAGACGGTAGTTGAAGGAAGAGCAGAGAACAGAATAAAAGTCCTAGTATTCAGAACGCCACACAGAACAAGTCTCAGTAGTTCCATGTATTTTTTAGCCTCCTAGGAGTACAGGCAGACAAGTTCCCCTGTGTCCATCACCTGCGAAAGCTCAGCAAAAGAATGACTCTTCCTGCCAGCATAGGGAAATTCAATTGTACTTTGAATTCAACTCCGGTGCCAGCACGTCTGGCTTTTCTAGCTACAGGACACCATGCTGTCTGTGCCCCCTGTGGAGAACATCACCTCCACCTAGATTAATTAAGCAGACAAACTGCTTACACACTGTTGATTTCCACAAAAACACCCAAAAAATACTAATATTTCTGACCTCCATTACAACCCTGACTTTGACCACCTATCTAATATTAAGTGGACCCCCCTTTTTCCATCAAAACAGCCCTGACCCATGAAGGTATGGACTCCACTAGACCTTTGAAGGTATGCTGTGGTATTTGGCACCAAAGCCATCAGTAGCAGATACTTTAATGCCTGTATGTTGTGAGGTGGGGCCTCCATGGATTGAACTTGTTTTTCCAGCATATACCACAGATGCTTGATTTGGATCGAGATCTGGAGAATTTGGAGGCCAAGTGAACACCTGAACTTTTCGTTGTGTTCCTCAAACCATTCTTGAATCATTTTATGCAGGGCACTTTTTCCTTCTGAAAGAGGCCACTTCCATCAGGGAATGCCATTTCTTTGAAGATGTACTTGGTCCGCAACAATGTTTACGCAGATGGTTTGTGTCGAGTAACATCCACATGAATGACAGGCCCCAGGTTTGCTAGCAAAACATTGCCCAAAGCATCACATTGCCTCTGCCAGCTTTCCTTCTTCCCATAAAGCATACATACCCAGCCATCCATTATTCATCAAACCTGGCCATCTTCTTCAATAGCTCTGTGGTCCAGTTCTGATGCTCACATGCCCATTGTAGGCACTTTTGGCTGTGGACATGGGTCAGCATGGGCATCCTATGCAGCTACACAACCTCATACACAACAAACTGCAAAATATTTTTCCTGCTTTAAACACATCAGCTTCAGGGAAAACCTGTTTACTTGCTGCCTAATCTATCCTGCCAACTTTCAGATGCCATTATAATGGGATAATCAATGTTCACTTTACTTGTCAGTGGTTGAAAAGTTATGTCTAATTGGTGTCAAATGTTGCCTTACAATTAATTCCACAAGGTAGAGATGTGTAGAAAGTCTGGGTACCTGTCAAGTGTGCTTTAATATCTTAACTTAAAAAAAAAGTGATGCCCAGCAGATCTAAATATATTCTCTGACTACAACACTTACCTTTTATTCTGGAGATGTTCCCACAGTACTCTACTGGATGCTGTCAGTCTTCCTGGTAGCCCAGGACATCATAGACACTCCCACTGGAGGCAGTTTATCACCCTGGCCAAGGCTGTGGCAATATAATGCAAGCCCTTGGTGCTACCAATACAAATATTTGCCTGCTCCTGAGTTACCCAAATGCAGTAGCTTGCCAGTTTAGATATGGCTGTTATTCTTAAGAGCTGGTATACATATTTCTGTTTTCAGGAAGGCACCCAACAGTTAGGCTTATTCAAGGTTGGAGTAGGTAGGATGCTGATCCATCTGCTGGCAACTCAGGAAGAGTCTGGACTGGTCTGTTATGGTAGTTTAGGATTTGGTGCACCCAGGATCACAGGCTGAGTCCTCTAAAGGTACAGTATAAGGAACTGCTAGGGTCCTACATTGTATTGACACAACTTGTTCAGCACTGTTTTTGTATAGTCAAGTTAACTTCTGCTTGGAGGGGAGGGGGAGAGAGAATGTTTCAGCAAAAGTAAAGGCTGTATAGAGTTTTTGTAAATTGCCAATTTCAAAAAAGTTGGGGTGCTATGTAAAATCTACATAAAAACAGAAGGCAATGATTTCCAAATCTCATAAACCCACATTTTATTCACAATGGAAAACATATTAAACGTTTAAACCTTTTAAAAGTAATTTTGAAATTGATGGCAGCAACCAGTCTCAAAGTTGGGACAGGGCCATGTTTACTATGGTATAGCATCCCCTCTGCTGTAAACTTCTGGAAACTGACAAGACCAGTTGCTGGAGTTTTGGACGAGGAATATTTTCCTATTCTTGTGAGGCTATTATTCCTTGGTTATACTTCATCTTCAAGTGAATGGACACGGGTAGACCAAAGGTCTTTCGACAGGAAGTGATCCCCTATATAACTTCCATACAGTAAGTACTTCAGTTTTTTCCAATGTCTGCAAGATGGATGGGCACGTCCAGGTCTTTAAGTCCCAGTGTAATTTTAAGATGAATCAAGGGATATAACAAGCTTATATGCTAAGATAGATGTTACCTGTGCCTCGCAGGTTTTGCTTGTAATGCAACCTCCAGGCGCTGGACCCTGCATAGTAGAATTCTGGACACCACAGAGCTAAGGCATTCCTGCAGGGTTTTGTACAGGTCCAAGGCAGTGGACCTTAAGACATGAAAAGGGTACCCGGTCCTTGAAGGTCCTCAAGTGACAGGAACCCGTTGTACTGGGTGAAGATTGGGCTCTTAGTTTCTAAGGTTGCCCTGCACCTGGAGGGGTAAGTGAAATCCCCCTTAATTAGGTGTGTAACAATCTTTCAATCTAGCTAAGGTTGGACACCTGTGTAACTGTGACCGCAGGGGGGAGTTTTGGCCTGACTCTTGGAAAGCGTAAGCTTTCTTATTGTCTTTTTTGCTGTCTTTTGTGAATAATCTGAAGCTGAGAGTGGCTGATATGCGGCGCTTCCTGAGGACAGCTGTGGGACACACAGCAGGCTCTGAAAACCTTTCGCTTCAGCAGTTCATTCCTCCTTACCTGGCTCACATGAGTAACCAGATGTTGGTTGGCAAGCTAAAGAGCTTAGCAGTATTGTTGCATCGGGGCTTGGTGAGCCCTATAAAAGGGTCTCCCTTCTGGGGTAAAATGCTAAACCTAGGTACTCCCCTTTTTGTGGCTTGCAATGTCTTCTAAAAAGAGCAGCGGAGCTAACACTACAGGGCACTCCTGAGGAGCCTATTTGGAATCCTAGTGTTGTATTCCCTTAGACCGGAAGTTTCCTGGCAATCTGAGCCACTGCGCCTGTCTGGTATTGAGCCTACAGTCAATGCTGCTGCTTCAGCCTTCATCACCAGGGATGAACTGTCCTCAGCCCTAGCTGAGTGTTAGAGCACAGGATTGCTGGTATGATTGCCTCCATCCCACCGGGTGGCAAGAAGCGTGACCGATCCCCCTCCCCTGAGCCTCCTAATTTGGAGCAGGAATGGGTTGAGGATGGGGAAGAACTAAATGGCAAGGATTCTGTGGAGAGCCTGGCATATGAGTCTGCTTCTGAGGAATCTGGACCAGAAGATGTCCAGTTGGTATCCGCCTCTGTCGCAGAGGCTATTGATCCAGACTCTTGCCAAGGTGGTTCGTTCTGCCTTTACCTCCTGCAGAGGTTTCTGATCCTCCCTTGTCCCTGAAGCCTCCTCAGGCTTCACAGGCTTTCCTCTTGCACCCGCTGTTGGAACAGGTGGTCTATACTGATTGGAAACATCCTGATGGGATTTTTGTTCCTCCTAAAGAGGTTTTCCCTTTCATATCCCATGGAGGAAAAGATTAAGACATGGAGCATGCCAGCCGTAGATGAGGCAGTCTCTTCCTTAAACAAGAACTTAATTTGTCCGGTGGATAACGCACAGGGCTTGAAAGACCCTGTTGACAAAACTGGAGTAATTATTAAAGGCTTCCTTTTCTTTGGCCAGTTCAGCTATTCAGCCAGCTCTGGCAGCAATTGGAGCCTGCCAGTCCTTAAAGCGGGAGTCCGGCGACCAATCTTCTTCTTCTTTTTTTTTTTTTTTTTTGTTAGGTCATTGAGACACTTTGCTAACCCCAAAATAACTCTCAGTTTGGGTGTAATATTTCCGCCTCTGTTTTTGTACTGAAGAATAACTTAAAAAATGTGATGCTGGCTGTTTCCATCTTGCTTGTGGGCATGTGAAGCCCACAAGCATTGATTTCCTGGATGCGGTGAATGCTGTTCATTCACAGCTTGTTCACACTCATGATCATTGTTTCCACACTGAATCTTGGGAAGCCTGACACTAAGCTCCCAGGAGACAGTGCGGCGCCGGGGAAATGCAATAAACACGCCTACTCCCATGGTAGGAGAGACAGGAAGTGCCACAATAAAGTACAATATAAAGGTAATTACAGCGATAAAAAAATTTTTTCGTGCGGCATTTGAACATCTATGCAATTAACTGAAGGGGTAAGATTAAGTTAAAAATTTGAGTGGAACCCCGCTTTAAAGGGTCAGGTCAGATGGCCTGATAAGCCTAACCAGGAGGATGATCTTGCTGAAAATAGGGCAGATATTCCTTGTGCACTGTGTTTTGCTGTAGATGCCTTAAAGGATTCTGTACAGCAAGTCTCTTGTTTGGTTCTCCTGTCTGTACACATATGCAGACTTGTGTGGCTTAAGAATTGGTCAGCCAAGCTTCCCTGTAAGAAGTTATTGGCAGGGTTCCCCTTCCATGAGGAACATTTTGATGATCTGGACAAGTACATCCAAAAGATTTCTGGAGGAAAGTTTTTTACTTCCTGTAAAGAGAAGGACCAGGCATCTCTAGTTTAAAACTTCGGGGACTTGCTCAGGTATTTCAGTGACAAGGCAGTTCCGCTGCCAACAGGGCATTAGAGCCATGGGCAAGCCACAGGGCCAGGGCCAGAAAAAACCCTGGGTCCAGAACAGACAGATTATCTCAGCCACCAGCAGATCTGCCCGGGGGAATGGTCCTTACACCCGAACATGTTTCGGGAAATCTGCCAGCGTTTGGGATGGCCAGAGGTCGACCTATTGGCATCCAGGTTCAACAACAAGCTACAGAAGTTTGTGTCCTGAATAAGGAATCTCCTGGCAATCTGAGCAGATGCTCTGGTAGTTCCATGGAACCAGTTCTCCCTGGTTTATGCTCTAGCCCCCCCCAACCCCCCCCCCGATCCCTCTCCTTCCACATTTGTTCCGCAGGATTCAGTGAGAGGGGGTTCTAGTCATCCTGGTGGCACCAGCCTGGCCCAGAAGGTCCTGGTTCCCAGAGATCGTGAGATTGGCAATAGACGGGCCATGGACGCTTCCGCGCCTCCTCGATCTACTGTCTCAAGGTACTATATTTCGCCCAAATTTACAGTCTCTAAATTTGATGGCATGGCTATTGAAGCCAGGGTGTTAAAGGATCTGGCATCTCAGGACCGGTGGTGTCTACCCTAGTGAATGCCAGAAAAACGGTTACTAGAAAGATCTATTATAAGGTCTGGATGACTTATATTGCTTGGTGTGAAGGCAGAAAATGGCATCCTCAGAAATACGCGATTGGGAGAATTCTTTTCTACAGTCGGCTGTGGAAATCAGATTGGCTTTGAGTACAATCAGGGGTCAGATTTGGGCCTTGTCAGTATTCTTCCAAAGGTCCTTAGCCTTCCGTTAACTGATCTGAACCTTTATGCAGGGGGTAACACGTTTGCTTCCCTCTATTAGGTCACCTATGTGTCCTTGGGATTTAAACCTGGTACTGTCTGTGTTACAGAAACAACTGTTTGAGCCTATCAAGAAAACTCCATTAGTCTTGCTGTCACGCAAGCTAGCCTTCCTAATAGTCATCACCTCGGCTAGAAAGGTGTCGGCGTTGGCGGCCCTTTAGTGTAGGAAACCATACTTGATCCTTCACCACAACAGGGTCATGTTACGACCTGTTCCATCCCTTTTGCCAAAAGTGGTGTCGGCCTTTTATTTGAATCAGGACATTGTTTTGCCTTTTTTTTTCTCTCAGCCTCGTTCGGTGGAAGAGAAAAGACTTGCACTTCTTGAATGTAGTGCGAGCAGTCAGTTTTTGTCTAGATCTGCAGAGAGCCAAGTATCGGACGCCATTTTTTGTTTTACCAGAAGGACACAAGAAGGGGCAGGCAGCATCCAAAGCTTCCATCGCCAAATGGGTCTGCCAGCTGGTCATTCAGGTATGTGGTCTGAAATGTAGGGCTCCTTCCCTTTAGGGTGAAAGCTCATTCTATCAGGTGTAGGAACCTCCTGAGGTTTTTGCCATCAGGTATCTGTGGCTCAGATTTGTAAGGCTGCTACCTGGTCTTCAGTGCATACGTTCACAAAATTTTATCAAGTGGATGTTCGAGCAGCCAAAGATTCGGCTGTCGGCCGCAGTGTACCATGGGCTGCCGTATAGGTCTGATGGTTATTGTTTTGGCAGGGTGTCTCCCTCCCCTCAAGGCTATTGCTCTGGGATGTCCCAGTAAGTAAAGAATAGCCTGTCCTGTGATGATTGATAAAAAAAAAAAAATAGGATTTTTTTTGTCATACTTACCTGTAAAATCCTTTTCTTTAAATACATTCACAGGACACAGGTCCCCCCCCCCCCCTTTTGAGGATTAAGTGCTTGCTACAAAACTGAAGTACTTCCTGTATGGGAGGGGTTATATAGGGGTCATGTCCTGTCTAAAGATCTTTGGTCTATCAGTGTCCATTCACCTGGAGATGAAGGATAACCCAGTAAGTAAGGAATAATAGCTGTGTGCCATGATGTACTCAAATACAAGTAAAAGGATTTTGCAGGTAAGTATAATTAAGCATAATTAAACTATTTTTAATTGATCAAAACACAATATATACCCCATTTTTTTTTATAATATGAAAGATGTTACGCTAAGTAAATAGATACCTAACATGTAATGCTTTAAAATTGTGCACTTGTGGAATGGCGACAAACTACGGTACTTAAAAATCTCCATAGGCAACACTTTAAATGCCTTTACAGGTTGTCTGTTTAGTGTTCTAGCACTAGAATTATTGCTCTTGTTTTATTGTTTGTGGCAATACCGCATGTGTGGGGTGCAAACACAGTTTACATATGCATGTGCGACTTACGTATGCATTCGCTTCTGGTAGCATGCACAGAGGGTGGGGGTGCTTTTAAATTTATTTTATTTTCATTTATTTTTTTTTAGCACTTTCATGCCTATTACAAGGAATATAAACATCCCATGTACTCATAAATAAGCATGACAGGTCCTCTTTATGGAGAGATATGGTATCAAAAAGTCCTCAAATCTCTTCTTTACCTTTTTAAAAGCAAAAGAACAAAAAAATGTCGCTCCGATCCTCGAAGGTCATAAAGGAGATCAAAGACTATCTAGTCTTTTATCACCTCTGTGCCCAGCCGGCGGCACTGTCGGACTGTTTTTCAGGCCAGCCAGTGGAAAAGGTAAGTCCGAGCAACACCAGTGGGGGGGGTTTTATTAAAAAAAGAAACCTGGGTTATGGCTGATATCTTAAAGTGGAGTTCCACACAAAAATAGAACTGCCGCTTTTTGGAACCCTCCCCCTCTCCGGTGTCACATTTGGCACTTTTCAGGGGGGGGGGGGGGGGGGTGCAGATACCTGTGTAATACAGGTATTTGCACCCACTTTCAGGCATAGACTCCCGCAGGAGTTTTAAATGTCAGCAGCTGCAGTATTTGTAGCTGCTGACTTTTTTTTTTTAAATTTCGGCGGACATCCGCTTTAAGCCGTAATCTTGGTAAACCACTTGCGAACCACAAGTACATATACATATTGCGGTCGGAAAGTGGTTAAAGTCTGCAATTTTGCATTGAGGCACATGATTTTGAAATTGTTTGACAATTTTTAGACACAGCCTGGTGAACTTCCACCCATGTTTACCTCTGAGACACTGACGCTCTGATCAATGATGCTCTTTTTATACCCAATCATGTTACTGACCTGTTTCCAATCAACCTAATCAATTGCAAAATGTTCTTCCAGCTCTTCCTTGTTAGTACTACTTACTTTGCCAGCTTTTTGCTGCCCTTTTCCCAACTTTTTTGAGACGTGTTGCTGCCATCAATTTCAAAATTACCAAATTTTCTTAAAATGGTTCATTTTGTCAGTTTAAACCTTGTTTATAAAATATGGGTTTGAGATTTGCAGATCATTGCCTTCAGTTTTTAATGTAGATTTTACACAGCGTCCCAACTTTTTTAGAATTGAGGTTGTACATTTCTTTTGATCAGGGATTAAACTAATTTTAAAGTCTTCATAAACCCTCAAATATACCCAAAAAAGTGACTAGCCTAACATAATACACAGATTAAACAAATACTTTTGCATAAGTTGTATGTGTTTATCTACAGTAAACTCCCCTCTTCCAACACACAGATTTTACACAGCAATTTCCAGCTGCAGAAGGCCTGATAGCCCACACTGCAGAGCTCTGAAATCTGATGGCTGATTGGAGGGAATTGACATACTCCTTTTTCACAGGCTCAAAAAAAAAAAAAAAAAAAAAAAAAAAACCCTAGAGCTTGAAGGGTATAAATCATATGCTGTGTGCTGGAGATGAGGCTGAGATGTCGGCTTAATATGTTAGGGGAAAGTCATGCAGATAGAGAGAGGAGATATACAGAGGAACCAGACTCTGTGCTTTGGAGTCAGGTTAATACACACTTTCCTTGGATGTGCTTTGTTCATTTTTCATGTTTGAGGTTTACAACCACTTTAAATGAATACATATTCATTTGTAGTCTATCTAGCCAGTAGTGGAAGTTCTAGTCTCCTTGCATTTATTTATCATGACTGCTTCCTTTTAGCTGTGTTGGTTGAAACCCATTTTTTGACATAGCAGGTATGAACCTTTTTCTCAAATAAATGAAATTCTATCTGTGAATATGGTTTTCATTCAGGAAAAAAAAAAATATACACATATATATACACACACACACACCTATTTAATATGTCTGCGATTTATATTTAAATAGCAAGCCCTGGGTGAAACTTTAGGGGCTTTCTAACGTAATTAACGTATTTATCGGCATATAACATGCACTTTTTTCCCCCTTAAAATCAGGGGGAAATCGCGGGTGCGTGTTATACGGCGATCCCCTGCTGACTGAGCGGAGCAATCACCGACCGCGATTTGAAAATGGCGCCGCCGGTGCCGAAATACACAGAGCCGGTTCTCGGCCACTTTCGGCTTCACTCAAGCATTGCCCGAACCTAGCCGAGTGTACTCGGCTAAGTTCGGCTAGCTCCACTCACAGTCACACCCATCCCGGGCGGGACTACGAGTGGAGCCGAAAGTGAACGAGGACTGGCTCTGTGTATTTCGGCGCCATTTTCAAACTGCAGCCTGGGCAAGGCTGCAAAAGGACACAGAAAAGCTTCAGATCTGCACTGGCAAGGCTGCAAATGGATACTGATAAGGCTGCAAATGACACCAAGGCTGTTGACTGCAAGACTGCAAGGCTGCAAATGACACTGGACAAGCATGCAGATGGACGCAGTGCTGTGTCTTGGCCTAGGCCAACAAGGCCCAGGCCTAGGGCGGCACTGTGCAGGGGGGCGGCAAAAAGCCGCCCCCCCCCCGAAAATGGCAGCGGCGCCCTCTTCCCGACTCCCGCACAGCAGGGAGTACAGCTGTGCAGTGCAGTGGCGTCCCGGGTGCCGTCAAGCCGCCCCTCCGTAAAGCTGTGATTCTGTCTCTGATTGGCCCTCTGCTGTGGCCAATCATGGGGAGGAAAACAGCGGTCAGGAAGCTGGGCGGCGGCACGGTAAAACCAATTAGAGCCGCTCTCTCTCTCTCTTCAGCTGACAGAAAGGGGAGGGGGGGGCGAGCGGGGGAGTTCTCTGGCAAATTGAGCAGCAGCGCTGTGACAGGGAGAGGAGAGATGCGGGCTGTCTGTGTATCTCCCCCGCTCGCCCCCCCTTCCCTGACAACCCGCATCTCTCCTCTCCCTGTCACAGATCTGCTGCTCCATTTACCAGAGAACTCCCCCGCTCGCCCCCCCTCCCCTTTCTGTCAGAATAGAGAGCGGTTCTAATTGGTTTCCCTGCGCCGTCGCCCAGCTTCCTGACCGCTGTTTTCCTCCCCATGATTGGCCACAGCAGAGGGCCAATCAGAAGACTCTGGGGGGCATCATGGGAAAAGTAGTCCCTGAAGAGTGGCGGCCCCTGTGTGTCCACAGACATGCTACAGCCCCCAGCATGCATGCACTCTGCTGAGGGGGGGTGTTAGAGGAGAAAAAGAGAGTACTGTGCTGGGGGAAGCCAAAGAGGGAGCCACGCTGTACCCGCACCACCAGAGAGCCACGCTGTACCCGCACCACCAGAGGGGGAGAAAGATGAAGCCACTGCCGGGGTACAGACATGCTACACTACTGACCAGAGTCAGCCTGGGCAACCCAGAGTGAGCGAACGTCCAGCCAGAGGGATCACTGTTGCGGTTTCACCGGGTCTGGTAAGAGAGCCTGTTGGCCATTATTCATTACTGTTCCCAGGGACTGAACCATTAGGAAGTGCCTAACCTGATATCCTCTGGGCCTTGTTGACCGCCACAATGAGCTCCAACGCTGGGCCTCCAGTCAAAAAATTAAGGGGGATGACACAATTTTTACAGCTCCAGGTGACACCAAACCTAGTGACGCCACTGTCCCGGAGCCCACAACAAGTTCCGGCACTGAGCTTCGGTAACTGGCAGCCAGAGTGCGCTAGCGTGGGCACCCAGGACATCTGCCACCCAGGGTCCCACAAGCGGCGATCGGCTTTCCATAGCAGCCGCCACCTCTCTCCCCACTGTCAGCCACACACACTCCTCAGCTCCTCCTCCTTCTCAGCTCCAATGTTCTAGTGTACACAGCCAGGAAGAGAAGGAGCCACAGAGGAGGGACACGACTTCAGTGCAAGAGCCGCGCTTCTGCTCTGAGGTCTGTGTATAGTTTACAGTGGAGGGGGACACAGTAACCGGGAAGGGGGCAGATAACAAATGCACACATGGATGAGGGGAGGGGGGGGGGGTAAGGGGATATGTGCTGGGTGCTTTGGGAGGGGTCTGATCCTCCCCTCCCAAAGCAACCAGCACATATCCCCTTACCCACCAAATGAAAAGATGCTGCATGCCTCTCTGTCCTCTTCCCGCGGCGTCCCTCTGTCCTCCTCCAATGAAGATGACAGGGCGGATCTTTAAAAGAAAGGGGTGTGGCCTTGACAGGAAGGGGTGGGTCATATTTAAATTAGGGGGTGCGCAAGCTCAGTCAGGCCTAGGGCAGCACAAAACCTAAATACACCACTGGATGGACGCTGTGCAAGACTTCATTAATGGGCATTTAAATGTAAGTTTTTTTCCTTAAAACATTTTTTTCCTGATAATTCCCTCCTAAACTTGGGGTGCGTGTTATACGCCGATAAATACGGTAGTTGACTCAGTGATGGCAAGAAACAATATTCTAATAAACCATTCTTCAAAATTTTGGTACAGACATTCGAACGAAAGTCTAATGGTGTATGGCCGGCTAAGAATGCTAGATACATGCCACTTCAGTATCTATGCAAAATACTCTGGTCAGTTTTTATCTAAATGTATTGGGCAGCCTATGCAGCTCTGTTTGCTATGCTGGAGCAAACAAAGTGAAAGGTAGTAGGCAGTGTCCTTGAAAATGCTGCTCTCCACTGTACCGTACTTATTTAACGTGGAACTTTAGTCATTTTTTTCAACTTTCCATTTATTAAATCTTTCTGCCCTTGTTGTTTTAACTTTGGATAGTAGAACGTTTTTTTTTTCTGCCAGAAAATACTTTATACAGCCCACATCCTGTTTCTTGTCTGTAAAAAGCCTAGGCTTATGACATTGTGCACAGCTCTCTCTCTTGTGAATTTGCCAAGAAGGGATGGGGGGTTAGTCATAAGAGGGCCAATGAGAGCTGCAGAGCTGGAGGTGTGCCTCTGTGTAAATCCAAGAACTGAACAGGCAGCAGCTTCAGCTGCCCACAGTTAAAATGGATGCAGCCAGACTCAGTGAAGGGAGACTTCTACAGCATATTTGGGAAGTATAGAATCACACTATATATAAATGTAGCCCCCGGTTCCCTAAAATGGGGCTATAGTGTAAATTTAGTTTGGTTGAGCTGTAAACAGCTCAGATTGATTGTACATAGTTTAATTGGTTCTGTTCTAAACTTGACTGTGTTGTGCATTTCCCATTGTTGCCAGCAGGTGTCCCTGGTACCACAGGACAGTGTGCGAATATCAACTAGGTTGAGCTGTAATGAATATTCTTTCTCCAGAAACAGCCCAGTAGGAGGTTCCTAGCCGCTGTGCATCCTGGGAAGGAGTATTGGGCAGATGCCATGTGCTTTAGTCAGGTCTTACCCCATGGCCCTCCAGCCCTGAGGCTATGCTGCTGCAACCTGTGCAAGTAGGCCCAGAAGCCTGTCTGGGGCCTACTACTCACGAGGTGGTCCTTAGGCTGTCTAGCATGAATGGAAGAAGCTGAGCCAAGCTGAGGAGATCCAGGGGAGGACCCTTGCTGGAGAGAGCCAGGATGAAGGCTGGTCTCTCAGAAGGGCCTGGTAACTTTCTTGGAGGACGCACCTACATCTAACTTACCCTCACAGCACTGCCGGATGGCTTAAAGGTTCTGGTACTGTGAAGCTGTTTTACAATCTAATCAAGCTAATACATTCCTGGCTGCTAAGTTTGTGAGAGAGACTTATCCAGGCATCTACTGGCTATGAAGTCTGTGAGAGAGGCTTATCCAGATATCTTACTGGCTGCTAGGTCTGTGTGAGAGACCTACCCAGGTATTCAAGATCTGCTGAAAGAAAGCTGTTTTGTCCTTTGATTCAAGGAGTCTGTAAGTGATCTGCTAAAAAGGGTATCTGAAACCTCCCCTCAACCCCTTTCCTACAACTTTTATCAAGTTCTAATTAAAGCATTGAAAAATACCTAAAGTGACTGGTACCCACATTTGTTCTAACTTCCTATTATAGCCATGGACTCAGCCCTGGGGTGAATGTAAGCTTGCTCCCTGTCTCTGGAGGTACCTTCTTCCTCCCAGTAGACCCAGGGGGGTACTACATAAAATAATATGCAAACTGGTTGGAGGGAAGCTTCAGAATAGCAAAGATGTTTTTATTACAAATTATGTGAGCAGATGCAGTTCCTCTTTAAACTCCAAGCTGAAAATACAAGGTCACAATTTAATCCAATGTGTTCAATAATAACATTTATGTACAATATATTTTAAAGCTAAACTCCAGGCTGCCTGCAGAAAACTACATGGAGGATGGACACAAGACTGCTCAAAGAGAGAAAGCAGCAGTGAACAGCCATTACAGGAAACTTCTGCACAAAGGCAAATGGCATGTTTTTTTTACCCTTTGGATTACTACACAGATCTGGAAGAAATACACAAAGGGCTCCAAGATTGAAGAAATAATACACATGCTTCTTTTATTTAAAGGAGAGGTCCGGCCTGGGCTCATTTGGCTGGGCTTCTCCTAAGGGTCACAGGAGTGCAATTCGTTTTGCACTCTTGTGACCCGGTTTCAGCAGAGAGCATTCTGAAGTTCGCTCTCTGCTGACGTCACACAGATCAGTCCAGGCACCACCTCATCTGACTTTGGAATTCTGGATCTGCCAGGTGCCTGGACTGATGGCAGTCTCAGCCTCTCAGCAAGCCGCTGAGACAGCCGCTCCCCGCCCCTCTACAGCTCAGCACTCCATTGAGCATAGAGGAGCTGAGCAGGAGAGCTGCTGATTGACAGGCAGCAGCTCTCCTCTTAGGGAGCCGAGATAACTGAGCCATTGGTGGTGTTCGATGACTCGGTTGTCAGTGCAGAGATGGCGGGGGATAGATTCTGCATCCACCTAGGTAAGTATCATTATGGGAAAAAAGCAAAACCCATACTTCTCCTTTAAACACTATTTGTTCAGCCTGGACTTCTGTTTTAAATGCAGCTCTTAAAGTATTTGAATCAACTTTGATATTAGCTTCCTACAAGCCCCTGGGAGAAGAAGGGCCATGGAAATAAGAATCATTCTTTGCACAATGCTGTAAATCTGACATGTGATGCTTGCAGACACATCAGTTCAATGATGCTCCTTCACCGTTCAAGTTTATTAGTAATATTTCTGTAGCACCCTGATATTTAGGCAGGGTTGCTAGTAAATTTATCTTCCAGGTATAGTTGCCTTGGCCAATTGATAGATCAATTGAGTCCTCCCTAATTCTGGAATTGCTGCACTTCTCTCTTCTGTCACTAGATGGCCGGGTATCTGGTTGCATTAGATAAGAGAAGGGCATTGCAAGGACAGATTAGAAATAGATGGGGTATCTCAGCCAATGGGCAGGGATCTTCTTGGGTCCCTTGGCCTGCTGGGAGAGCCTATTTATTTGGGTGAGGTCAGGTGATCAGAGTTCTGTGCCACCTGGCCGGCTGTCTGGGTGGACATGTGTTATACTGCCCCGGGCTGCTAGGTCAGAGCCTGAGGCCTATCCCAGGGACATCTGGCTACTAGGCTGTCTGAGAGCCTATCTAGAAGCAGGAGAGCAGTGCAGGGTTGGGACTGCAGCTTGCAGTCCAACCAGAAGGGACAGTTCTGCCTGCCGGAGAACCTGTCATGGTCAGAGGTAGAGGGGAAGCTGTTGCCACAAAGGGACCATCCACCTTATTACCAGGGATCCCTGTGAGTAGCTGAAGCAAGTAGAGAAGTATTCTCACCAACCGGGGACGGTGAAGAATTGGGAAACTTCAGGACGTGTCAAGCTAGGGACCCAGCCAGCAGAGGTGACGCTTGCAGAGCAGTCTTGTGTGCCAATCCGGGGACCGAGCAGGCCAGTGGGGTGGCGCTTGATGAGTATCTGTGAGTGCCAAGCTAGGGACTCAGCAGGGACGCGGGGGTGACGCTTGAGGAAGATACTCAGTGAGAAGATTGGAAGAGCTCAGGAGGACCAGTGGCAGTGGATCAGCGGGTCTAAGTGATAGACTGGGAGCTCAGTTGAGTGAAGATCTAAAAAGGAGATTGTGGAAGAAAAGTGAAATTACACACGGCCGGACTTGCGAACAGTCTAAACTCTGTCTGCATTTCCGATGGAGAGATTTAGAACATGTTCTATATCTGAGTCCATCAGAAATGCCAACAGAAAAAGTCTGATGGGCCATACACACGGTCAGAATGTCCCGAACGAAAGCTCCCATCGGACTTTTTCTGTCGGGAAGTCCGGCCGGTGTACGCGGCAAAAGAGTTTATTACAACCTGTGTTAGAAACAGTTCAAGATTGTTGCCATAGGAGACAGCGTGTCTACACATGCAGATGTGGTGTCCAGCTATGTGCCTTTCCCTGCGTGGCTGTCTGCCTATAGGAGTCTCTGAGTCTGCCAATTAACATATCATCTACTAAAGGGTGTCCTGGCCCTAACCCTCTCTCCCACAGTTCTGTTTAAGAGACAATAAATCTCTGCATTCAAGAAGGATCTTGTGCCCATTAATCTACCTTGCATTGCACCCACCATGCCTCGTAACCCACTCTACACAGAAGGATGTCAGCTGTCCCTAGCTTTGGAGGTCACCATTAGGCCTGGAGAGGCTCGGACTTGGCTACATTTCAGCTGTGATTTTAGCTGAAATTCAGCTTTAAATATTTCCTATTGCCATAGTCTGAAATGTTTGCATATTTATGCATAATTGTTACAGGAAACTTTTATTTAAACTAAACTTTGATTTATAGATGTTGGTCCCTAGGCCATCAGCCCATGTGGGAGCACTGTTATTTTCAGCATTATCATAATCATCTGATATATTTGACAGAAAAGTTACCGTGAGCACTTTTATATGAATAAAAATAGTTTCACATGATGAAAATTTATTCCAAATACATTTTATTATATTACTTTACGAAACAGACAAAGGCTTCCTAAACTGACAGCTCTGACTAGCAAAAAGCCTACAAGCAATAATCTCACCTTAATGAAAGGGAAGTGAAAATGACAAAATTGATTGGCGATGGTGGAAACCTTTAATTATTAAAGCCCTTACATGTTCCAGCGGCAAAGATTCTATCTGCAAGGTTATATATTGCCTGTCGTGTGTTATGCAACCAAACATTTTAAAGCAAACATGAATTCAGCTTATGAATATACTTTACATTTTTTTTAGTTTTGTGCAAATATATTTTGACACCATTGTAAGCACAATTATGTATATAATTGTGTATGTGTATATGTATTTTTTATATTATTATTATAGTCTACCCTATTTCTCAGAATTAAAAAATAAACTTTAAGATATTTCCTGTTTTTAAAGAGATTTACTTTCTAAACTTGAAATTTTTTTGCAGTTGTGACAGCTGCACCAAAATCACCCCCTAATCATTCTAATAGAGAAAGTGCTGACAATATATCAATACAGCAAGGCGGGAAAGACAAATTAGAGACTGACTCAACCACCAAAAAAAAAAAAAAAAAATCTCTTTAAATGCAAATATGATCTATTCTTTTTTCTGACACAGCAAATGGTAAATGAGAAGCTCAAGTCCGGAAGAAGCTGCATCTGGGTGCTGAGTTTAATAACAGAGTTTGCGTTCTTGTACACCGTAATATTAAAACAATTGTATACTGTTGTCCTTTTTGCATGCTGGTTTGTTGAAATAATCCTAGACCTCTCCTTCAGCCAATTACTGGCTAAATCTTGCTGCCTTAACCTCAGCAACATTTCCAGAATTCACCCCTTCCTGACTAACAATACCACAAAACTTATTCACTCCTTGGTTATTTTACCACCTTGACTACTGCAACTCTTTCCTCACTGGCCTATCTTTAGACAGGCTACCACCCCCCTTCAGTCTATTATAAAATGGTGCTGCTAGACTAATACACCTTACTAATTGATCCGTGACTGCTGCCCCTCTCTGCCAATCCCTCTACTGGCTTCCCCTACCCAACCGTATTTGAAATTCAAAATACTAACCACAACATACAAGGACATCCACAACATCGCCCCCAGCTACATCACCAATCTCATCTGCAGATATCGCCCCAAATTGTCCTTTCTGCTCCTCCCAGGACCTCCTGCTCTCTAGCTCCCTTGTTACCTCCTCCCATGCTCAACTACATGACTTTTCCAGAGCCTCTCCCATCCTCTGGAACTCCCTGCCCCAGTATGTCCGGTCAGCCCCTACCCTGTCCGCCTTTAGGCGATCCTTGAAAACTCACTTATTCAGGGAAGCCTCCTCCACCTAAGAACAGAGTCACCTTCATCAGATCATCCCCTGTAGCCATTACCTTTTGCACCACCTCCCCCTCCCTTTAGATTGTAAGCTCCACGAGCAGGGCCCTCCTATTCCTTCTGTATTGAACTATATTCTAATCGTACTGCCCCCCTTTATATTGTAAAGCGCTGCATAAACTGTTGGCGATATATAAATCCTATATAATAATAATAATATAACTACAAGGGGAATAAAAGCATTTGATAACACACACAAAAAAAAGTTAATATGCGAATATGGAAAAAACATCATTATTTCAGCTATGCATTTATTACACGCTCTCATGTTTATGGTTAACCTACACTGCTAGCATTACTAGCTAATGCAAAGCCAGCATAGGCACCTCAATCTGACTTTGTATTAGTCTCCTGTAATCCTGTTCTAAGCAACCTGCAGACTGAAAGAGAGCGGGGTCAGCACTCTGAACCTACTAGGGCTTTTTTGCCTACAGGAAACATGCTTACAGTAAGGATAAAGCACACTTATCTGTTTACCTGGAGTGCAGCTTTAATCCTTTGTTGCACTGCTGACACCCTTTCACCTTTTTTTAAACAAAAAGCACTTTTTTTTTTTTTCTTTTTTTTAATTATTGGTGTTTTTTACAGAACAAACTTTCTGTGATATTGTCAACCTCTTGCCTCTTTGTTCTCTCTCCAAGGTCTAGTTCTTTAAGGTTGGTTCACAATGCTCAACTTTGGTCATGGGGACCTGACAAAACATTCTCCCCCCCCTAGATGAATATATTTTTTTCTCACTGGAAATCCTTAATATTTTAATTCACTGTTTACACCCATTTGTGAAAATTGTGCTATTTTTTTTATGTTCAATCTAATTGTATTGAAAGGTATAACATAGAGAATACAAAAATAAAATAAAAAATCTTAAAAAAATAACCCCATATATAGTAGCTCAAAAGCCAAAGGATGCAAACAAAAACATAATAAACAAAAACGAAATAAGCATATTAAAAAAACACAGGATAAAAAGGAGGGCAAAACAAGATTTCAATAACAGTTACAGCAAGGGGTTGGTCAGGGTGGTACAGAAGCCTAATGAGCCAGCATACAAAACATGAGCAAAAAGCATAAGGGTACGAGTCATAGTACAAATCAGATGGCAATGACCAGGTGTAGTAAAGAAACATTCAGTAGAGGATATTGGTGCCTCCGTAACGCCACCACTTTACTGGCAAGCACAAAGAACATTCATATCAGTAACAGGCCAACCACAGCCCCACAAAGGTTTAAAAAAAAGGGGGGGGGGGAGAAAGGAAAGAAGAATAAAAAAGATGGAGAAATAAAAGAAGAGAGAAAGAGGAAAAGCAGAGGGAGATAAAGAAAAAGGCACAGCCCAAGGATCCTCAGGCGAAGGGAGGATCCATCAGGTGGAAGTTAGAGAAGTTAGGCTGCCTTCACCCAGCCAGAAGGTCCTGAAGCTCAGAGGATTCTCTGTGCATATTCCAGGGAAACCATGTTTGATGACAGTGTTCATGAGCACCCAGTTCTTGTGCCAGGAGTGATTCCATGTGTTCATTGTGGTCCATCTCCTCCACCCACTCCTCAAGAGTCAGAACATGGGTTTGTGCGCCAATGACGAGGTATAACCAGCCAGAGCAATTTAAACTTGGTCTCTTGGGCCTTACTAGCCAGCAACATGTGATGGGTAAAAGCAAAGGATAATCTTCATCTGACAGCTGCACATCAAGGTCATTAGCCCATTTGGTCGTATATTGTGGAAGATCAGCATGAATCTGAGAACGGAAGACTTTGTAAACCATGGAATTCGGTCATGCATGCGAAGAATCTTGAGTAAGCAGGTGCTATTTTTATTTTTTTTTTAATGTACAATATTTTTAAATTGGGATGAATTAAAATGGAGACTGCGAGCCAGGCCTTCTCAGACACACTCCTAAACTTTGTGGACGGCCTTCCCAGAAGAGTTGAAGCTGTTATAGCTGAAAAGGGTGGGCCAACTCAAAATTGAACCCTATGGACTAAGACTGGGATGCCATTAAAGTTCATGCTCATGTAAATGCAGGCATCCCAATACTTTTCGTAATATAGTGTATGTGAAAGCCGCAGTGCCTATGCCTAGAATTCTCTGTATACTGTGGTCTATATTTTTGAGAGTCTCCAAGTTGAAGCATATATAGCGGTGGATGAATTAGCAAGAGCCCAGAAAGAGCATAATCGTAGCTGAAGGCATCATATGGGTTAGCCAAATCCATTGAACAAGCTATATAAAAAGATGGCAGCTATCCCAATTTTTAACTGGCCTTTGCAGTAAAGTCCACATGGAAGGACAATGCACATCACAAACAGACAAAAAGTCCCCAGTACCCTAACCAGCTGGCCTGCAAAAAAATTTAAAAAATCACCCTGTCTAACAATTCACGTCAAAAACAGAGTACATAGTTGTACACACTTGCAAATATACGTGGAACTTGCAGTGCCTACTCCAAGGCTCCTCTGTAAACTGCGGTTCTAACTTTATATATCTCCAAGTTGGAGCCTCTCAGGGTCCAAAGCTCTTATTTTTAGACATTAACTAGCAAGGCCCCAAGAAAAGGTAATTGCAAGAGACTTTTAGGAGCTCTGGATATACGTGGGAAGGCTATGTTTGATCTCTGGTTCAGCTTTTTGTTAAGCGGGGTATCCCAAAGGGTCCCTTAAAAAAGTCTGATCGAAGTGTAAAAAGAAATGAGTGCCACGAGTTAGTGCCAGTGCAGTAAAAGTTTATTCTTGAAAAAAAGTCAAAAGATAAATGCAATGCATTTCAGGGCTCAGAACTTCCCTTTCATCAGGGCTTAGAAGCTGGCTAAAACAGAAGCTTACATTGAACACAAAAATGCAAAGCAACACAAGTTATTATGATGGTAATGCAGCCAGAAGGCTGTAAACTGATGAAAAAAGGTATTTCATTTTTAAAAAATGGTAATTGTTAATGATAAAAAGTCCTTAAAGTGTTACTAAACTCACAACAGTAAAATCAGTCGGTATATGCAGTAAAGCATGCTTGTTATACTCACTGTGGAACCTAAGGGGTTAATCCTCTGCGTTGTGAAAAAAGGCTGTTTGATCCAGTCTTCTCTGATCCTCCACTTTTTCCACAGTCCTCAATCCATCTCCTGATAGAACGGAGCCTTGGGGGCAAGCTGCACATGCTCAGTTTGGTGTGTATTGCTAAAAAGTTTTTATTTGTCTTGTGAGAGTTCATGTAATATGCACAGGGCCAATCAGCACTGTCCAGACAGAGGGTCAGGGGTCCTGCAGCCTCATAGGACAATCAGGGGAGAATGAAAGCTCCTCCTACAAGCTTTAACCAGACACTGATAGAAGTCACAAGACTGCTATAGTATTTAGTAGTTTATATTTACTAAAACTATTGCATTTCCATGTTCTGTTTACCGTGGGAGACCACATATAGTGAATGTAGGGTCCTGGGTTTAGTAACACTTTAAGCAATCTAAATGTCATTTGCTTAGGGTTTATATATATTTTAAAGTCACTTTTTTTAAATTAAAATAATAAACATATTATTCTTACCTGTTCTGTGCAATCGTATTGCATAGAACGGTGGCTTACATCCTCTTCTGGAGTCCCCTGCTGGCATTCTCTGCTCCTTCTTTTCTGTGTGTGCCCCCATAGCAAGCTGTTTGTTATGGGGGCACACATATGGGCGTGCTCCCGGGCCAGGCTGTGTGCATCCAGAAGCACTCAGTGCAGCTTGACTCCGCCTCCCGCTTCCTCCTCACAGGTTTTGACTGACAGTAGCAGGAGCCAATGACTCCCACTCAGGTAAGTGTTTAGGGAAGGGGGAGCATAGCAAGTAGTAAAACTTTTTTTTACCTTAAAGTGGTTGTAAAGCCTAAACATTTTTTTACCTTAATGCATTTCTTGTATTAACCACTTCAGCCTCGGAAGGATTTACCCCTTTAATGACCAGGCCATTTTTTGCAATACGACACTGCGTCAATTTAACTGATAATTGCATGGTCGTGCGATGCTCTACCCTAACAAAATTGATGTCCTTTTTTTCCCACAAATAGAGCTTTCTGTTGGTGGTATTTAATCACCTCTGCGGTTTTTATTTTTTGCGCTTTAAACAAAAAAAGACAGACAATTTTTAACTTTCTGCTATAATACATATCCAAAAAAATATATATATAAAAAAAAAACAAATTTATTCATCAGTTTAGGCCAATATGTATTCTGCTATATATTTTTGTTAAAAAAAATCGCACTAAGCATATATTGATTGGTTTGCGCACAAGTTATAGCGTCTACAAAATAGGGAAACAATTTAGGGACTTTTTTTTTATTGTTTTTACTAGTAATGGCAGCAATCTGCTTTTTTTAATGGGACTGTGATATTGTGGTGGACAAATCTGACCCCAAGTGACACTTTTGGTGACCAGTGACACCAATACAGTGATCAGTGCTATAAAAATGCACTGATCACTGTATAAATGGCATTGGCAGGGAAGGGGTTAACACTAGTAGTGATCAAAGGGTTAAGTATTCCCTAGGGAGGTGCTTTCTAACTGTCAGGGGGATGGACTGACTGGTAGTAGAGAGAGATTGCTGTTCCTGATCACTAAGAACAGCTGATCTCTCTCTCCTCCCCTGTCAGAATGGGGATCAGCCTAGTTTACATGGGCAGATCTCCATTCTGCCTCTCTTCACCGCGATCGCGGGTGGCCGGCGGACATCAAGTCCGCTGGACCTGCGGGTGCATGTGCGCCCACAGAAGCTAGTGTACGAACCGCCGTACCGGTACGGCGATTTGCGCAGCCGAGCCACCTTGCCGCAGTATAACTGCGGCGGCTGGTTGGCAAGTGGTTAAGGTAAAAAAGGTTTAGGTGTCAGCATCCCCCCCACCCCCCCCTTTTATTTACCTAAGCCCTCATTCGATCCAGCGCTGTGCACGTCTGCAGCTCTTCTCTCCCCTCACTTCCGGATTTTACTGGCTTTGCTGGGGCACCGGGAGCCATTAGCTCCCACTGCTGTCAATCAAATCCAGTGAAGGGGGGGTGGGGCCGAATCCCGCTGTCTGTGTCAATGAAAGCAGCAGCGGGGCTCGGAAGCGAGCACACACGTGTGTCCCCATGGGAAGCGGCTTCTCATGGGGGGCACTGGACAGAGTGGAGGAGCCAGGAGTGCCGGCGGGGGAACAGAAAAAAGAAGGTTTGCGGCTGCTCTGTGCAATTCCATTGCACAGAGCAGAAGTATAGACATGTTTGTTATTTTTATTTATTTTTTAATTACCTTTACAATCACTTTAATGCAGGGGATGCATTAAGGTCATTTAGAACCACTTTAGGTTATAGAAATAGCCTGTAAAAGTGTACTATAGTATTATTACTATTAAGGGGGGTGAGAAAATCAAATGAGCTAATAGTCTAATTTAAATGTTGGTTATTAGCTGGATCTTTGCTAAAAGTGTTTTTGTGGCTATGCAGTCAGTTGTGAACAGTTTTGTGTTGGTCGGTCCCCTGCTTTCACATTTAGGCTGGAGCTGGGAATTAGGATGTTGAAGAATGAGGGATTGTGATGCTTTTTTCAAATGATACAATCCTGTTTCCTAAATTGCATTACAGTGATTAATGTCTCACATCTTTGAATCCCAGACACTGCCTACAAATAAGTAAACTGGGTCAGAGTGACTGGGACTTTTGTCTTCAACAGAAATGTTTTGTTAATTCACATGTCTGCAGTTGTTGAAATAAAAAGAAATATACTGAAATTAAAATCAAGGACAATAAAATAGAAGAATGTAAAAAATCTCTTATCTTTTAATGAGTTGTAGAAGTTCACTGTCGTAGTTGCTAAATATACAAGTAAGGCTAGGACAGGGGTTAATAGGATTGTGAAAGACCTGGAGCACAACCGTGGAAGCAACCTAAAGTGATACTAAACACACACTGTTTAATTTACATTGTTCCTTCTCTTTCTGTATGTGGATGATGGCACTGTAATTATTTTAATTAAAAAAAAATCTCAGTACCTTTTTCCAAATCGATATACAACTGTCACATGACCCAGCCTGTCTGCAGGGAAACATAAGCAGGAAGAGCTTCTCGTACTCTGCTGCTGGTCACATGTTAAAAAAATAAAATAAAATAGCCTTAAATATGGAGGTAAAATAAATAATTAATATCAAAAGACTGTTTTAAATTGCCATACAAATATATATTTGAAATCAAATCTTTATTATTTTTTGGCAATAACATGGTGTGGGCAGATTTCTGCCTTTCACAGGCTGTGTCACGCCCCTCCAGCCTGTGTCTTAGAATAAGAGGGAGGTGAAGCCTCCATCAATTTATATGTAATATCCCACCCCTTTGTGTTTAGCTGCTTAGTGGGCATGGAGGAGGAGTGAGGGAGTGGGCTGTCATTTACCACGGTGTATACACCCACATGTGTGACTTTATAGTGACATGGGCTGCTCAGATGTGATAGGGAGGGTTGAACGCTCAGCATAGAAACTCACTGAAAACTGAACATGTGCAGAGCTGACAACACTGCTTTGCAAAGTTCCTAGCTGAATTGGGGACATGGGCAGAAGGTGGAGATAGAGAACAGCAGAATCCACCAGTTTTTTTGGCAGGATACAGAAAACGTATCTCATAGTGAGTATGAACAGCATGTAGTTGTGATAGTTTTTTATGATGTGGGTTTAGTGAAACTTTAACCACTTCCCGGCCGACCTATAGCAGAATGATGACCAATCACAGCTGATCAACGTGTGAACCAGGAAGTGCCGGTAAACGGCATTCCTCGGCTCGCGCTGACAGGGAGAGCTGATCGGCGGCTCTCCCTGTCAGAGGGGTGGTCTGTGCTGATAATCAGCACATTGATTATCAGCGCAGCCCCATCAGATGTGCCACCACAGCTGCCTATAAGTGCCCATCAGCTGCCAGTCAGTGCCCCATCATAAACGGATGTCAATGCCCATATCAGTGCCAATCAGTGCCCATAACAGTGCCAATCAGTGCTCATCACAGTGACAATCAGTGCACAGCAGTAACACCTGTCAGTACCTCACCATCAGTGCTGCCCATCAGTGCCACCTTTCAGTGCCGATTAGTGCCGCCTGTCAGTGCCACCTATCGGTGCCCTAAGGTGCTGCATATCAGTTTCGCCTATTGGTGCCCATCAATTCTACATATCAGTGCCTCCTCATCAGTGCCCATCAGTGCAAACTCATCAGTGCCACCTCATCAGTGCCCGTCTTTGAAGGAGATTATAACCGAATCGAAGAAAACCTTTTTTTTTTCAAAATTTTTGGTCTTTTTTAGTTTGTTTAGCAAAAAATAAAAACCCCAGTGGTGATGAAATACCACCAAAAGAAAGCTCTATTTGTGGGAAGAAAATGATAAAAATTTAGTTTGGGTGTAGTGTTGCATGACCGCCCAATTGTCAGAAAAACACCTGTAATCTGCCCAAAAAAGAAGCTCATGTACTTTTTTTAAGCTTCAGGCATTTTGCTTTAGGTGACAAAACACTCAGATGTGAACAGGTGCCGTTAAAATGAATGGAATTTTGCTTGTTGGGTGTTTTTTGGCCTTTTTACGAGCTGGAAACACTCAGGTGTGAATGCAGCCTAAAGGATTTGATTAAAAAAAGCCTGAAGCATGTACATGGTGTACATACTGTATGCCAGTACGGAAATATTTAAACTTCTGTCAGGTTTGTGGCAGGGGGATGCCCCACCAAGGTGATATTAACCCAGGATTCTCAACCAGGTAGGTTGAGGGGCTCAAGGGGGTTTGCTTAATTAGGAGGAAACTGGCTTTCCAGTTCACTCATGGTTTAGAAAAATCTGTTTTGGGACCTGGAGCCCGGAGCTTTCTTAGCGATCTGGGTGGGATAAATTCTCCAGTCCTGGGTCCAGATTTTGTGAACTGCCAGCACACTGATTGCACAGGTGTGTGCAGGCCTTTTTGTAGAGACTTGACCATGGTTCTGGGCTCCACCCTCCCGGGGAGTGCATGTGTGCAGTGGAAAGGCCAGAGACCCAAGCCTGAGGGTTAGAGCAGCAAGGGGCTGCTATCTACATGGACTTTGTTGGCAAGGAAATGGTCTGTGGGATACAAACAAGGGCCTGAAGTGTAAAGCATGAGCAGCACTGTGATATGTGTAAGCCAGGAGGCTGTATAACTTTTCCTTTCACTAAAGTGGGCCAGGAGGTTGTATAACTTTTCCTTTCACTAAAGTGGGCCAGGAGGCTGGATATTTTATCTTTGTGTTAATGGTGAAGCTCCCTGTATGGGAAACCTATGGATTAAGTTTTCTGGACCCTTGTTTGAACTTTCTTTAATAAAAGTGGGCCAACAAGGCCTTTAATTATAATTTCTGTTGTGGACTGTAATTGCTAGCGGGCGCTACATTTGAGCTATACAACCTTCAACTTTTACAGATTTTACTTCTGTATAAGGCTTTGCTGGGAGATGTATCCCTATTTCCTGTCCGGACGACACACAGTCAGGAGAGGGACAATCTCCAGTGAGGACGCAACAATGAAAAGGTGGAGCCTTCCCCTACATGCGTCTCCTCCCTTTTCCTGTCCTGTGTGTTTGTCTGTCTTGGATTGTAATGTTATTTCCAGGGGCACCATGTATAGAAGAGATGCTTATAGAATATTTTTAACTCTGTATTACTAAGTGTATTAAAGGGGTTGTAAAGTCAGAAGGTTTTTTATCTTAATGCATTCTATGCAATAGGATAAAAAGCCTTCTGTGTGCAGCAGCACCCCCTCGGCCCCCCTAACACTTACCTGAGCCCATCTCTGTCCAAGCGTTTTGGCTGTCTGGAACTCTCCCTTCTGATTAGCTGAGACACAGCAGCTGCATCATTGGCTCCCGCTGCTGTCAATGAAAATCAGTTAGCCAATCAGGAGAGAGAGGGGGCAGGGCCGAACCGCAGCTTTGTGTCTGAATGGACACACTGAGCTGCAGCTTAGCTTGGCCCATAGCAAGCTGCTTGCTGTGATGGCACTCAACAGGAGGGAGGGGCCAGGAGCACCAAAGGAGACGCGAGAAGAGGAGGATCTGGCCTGCTCTGTGCAAAACCACTGCAACAGAGCAGGTAAGATTTGTTTTAATAGAAAAAAAAAAACAAGACTTTACAATCACTTTGAGTGAAAAGTTTTATTGAATAATGGCTGGGGGTGTCGTTAAATTTCTTTATATCATTGGCAAATTTGAATAAAATACTATTACCAAAAATAGAATCCAACACTTCCAGAACTGTCAGATTACATAGTCCCCCAATGTACTCTTTGGTTCCTCCCACTTGCCCCCACATCACGACACACTAGCAATGTAGAGGCCAGCAGTTCAAACCATTGAGTCCAAGAGGGGACCAGAAATTTTACACTCTGGCAAATTATGGTTTCTGAAGGCTTTTTGGAATGTGTTGTTTCTCCTTAATAGAAATACATGTGTGGGGAGTTGTTCTTTTTTTTGCAAGGAACACTTTTTTTGTTTTAATAACAGCTGTTTTAATGGAATTTTGATACCTTTTGCATAGTGGTGTCTGTTCACCTGTGCAGTTCAAAGTTGGAGTCACCGTTTGGCCCGTATATACAATACCCATGCTCTGTGAACTGTAGTAAAGGTTTTCTCCCATGAATGGTTATGAAAATCCCTTAAGTAATAGCAGAGTGTGATTATGTCAAAGTAACCTGCAAAATATTTTTCATCTTGCCACTGAAAACCACATTGCAAACGATAGAGAAAAAAATGTCTTTCTGATGTTCCAGTATACGATGGGTTTTATGTGCCTTGCAATAGTTGAAAATTATCCAAGCTCATAGCGTGGAAATGAGGAGGCCTAGGCAAAGTGCCTCTTGCCAGGTACTACAAGGACGGACATGCATCGAAAATGCAAATTCCTGCATCCTGAGTTTTCCGCTTCACCTGCAGCCCATTAGTCTTAGACGTCACAGGAATTTCCAGAGTGCCTTTTTCACGCTCTGGAATTCTTCCCACAAGAAAACTGAACATAGAGTACAAGTTCAGTTTTAAAAAAAAAAGACCACCCTCCACAACCCATTAACCTAATCCAAGTTAGCACCCCACATTCAGGTGCTTACTTACTTGTCCATGAACCAGCAGCCTCCTCTGGCCACCCCTGTGCAGTAACTCTTCTTAGACTTAAAATCGTCTACTTCAACACTTGGTGGGTTCTAGCTTAGATAAGGTCCGGAGGATTTATTTTCATTTAATTGTAACTGAGCGTGTTCTTTAAAATGCATTTCTGACACTCTCTGCTCACTACAGGTCTGTGAATTAATGGCAGTCCTTGTTCTTCTCTCATGATATGCGCAATAAAGTGGAACTGAATGCGAAAATTAGGCTTTGTTATATTATAGGAATTACTTAGAAAAGTTAAATTTGTTTAGGCAGTCTTGCATTGTCTCAAATGCCTCCTGAAAAATAGAAATACATTTTCTGATATGTGAGGGTGCCTAGGCACTACTGTTCTACAGGGTTCCTCTCCTTTGTCCATAGCCTCATAGCTCTATATCTGCAGTGGTGGTCTAAAGCAGCATTTCTCAACCTTTTTTAAGTCAAGGCACCCTTCAAAATTATGCACAGATCTCAAGGTACCCCTATCAAATGTAAAAACAAAACTAATAGCTTTCCATATTGCAGCAGCATCTGCACATGGGGCTACCCAACATTACAGGTGATTTTTTTTTTCTCCACCTTTGCAAACTGCTACTGACTAGTATTCTAGTATTTCTCTTCTTCCTAATTTTCTCTCCTTTATCTGCTAACGTGACCCCAGTGCTGATGGAAAGGGGCAGGAGAGGGGCAAACAAGGATGCTGTACAGGCGCCTGACATCCTCCTTATCAAATTATGACATCATTGATCATTAGGATGGCAGTGGCTGCATGGTGCCCAAGGTTGCATAATGCACAATAAAAACCTGTGACTGTGTAACAAAAAGGCAGACTTGATCCACTTGCTGGCTTGTTGACAATTTTTGGGCAATCCCTGCAATTTTTAGGCATTTTGCTAAGGCACCCCTGAAGAACCCAGAAGGCACCCTGATTAAAAAAGGTTGGTCTAAGCTTGACTCTGACTGTTAATTTCAGGATCATTTGGAGTGAGATTTTGTGAAGTCACTACTGTGCTGCTCACCATTCTTCTTGAGGGAGGATCTGACATGCGGAAGCAAAACCCTGCCTCTACCAAGATGGCTGCATACACACAGGGACTCCATGTAAACCGAAACATGGTAAGTCAGTAATGGGGGAACAATCCACTGCAGGGAGACCATGGGCAATACTGGTGACTAGTCCTTTGCCCTCTGCCTGCCTTTTTGTGTACAGTTTCTAGAATTCAGTTCCTCTTTAAGTAGTTTGGTGACCTGCTGCTCTACTATGCCTGCTTAAAAAGTAATTTCTAACTGGCGTGAATCTCTAAAGCATACTCCAAACCTCACAAAGATTCTCCCACACTTTGCTGGAGCATCTTCTTATGAGATCTGGGATAGATTTCCTGTAAGAGTACACAGTAGGCAAACATGAACATCTTGCATTTTTAACTAATTCAGGAAATGGTGCTTACCTCCCAAGTGATTGAATTGTACATCCTGGCATTTGTTTTGTGCAGCTGCTTACTCCTTTGGCTAAATACCAGTAGCAGCCAGTATGGCTATATTTGGACATCATACTGCCCTGGGGACACCTGTAAGATGACACTATTTTGTACAAGCTCCACCCCTTGTATCAGGGGTCCATTAAGGGCGCATGGGCGCTGCCCCCCCATCCATCGCCGCCTCCCCCCTGTCCATCGTCGCCTCCCCTATCCATGCATCCATCCCCTTTCAGGACACCGGCGCATGGATTCCAATGCAGAGGGGCTGTTTTTTTGAATCACCAATTAGAGCCAGAGGCTCTAATAGGCTTCAATATAGGGTGGGCTCGGGTCGCAGAGAGTGTGCTCCAAGCCCACCCAAGTGTATTACAACAGCGAATCAAGGACAGGCAATCCTATTGGATGCTTAGAAGGAGGAGGGGAGGAGCTGGAAGCCGCCATGGAGGAGAGGACTCAGAGCCAAGTCGCTGCACCACGCTGCCTGCCACCTGCCACTATGGGGTAAGTGCCGGACCGACAGCTGGGGGGTGGGTGCCGCTCGGGAGGATGGGAGGTTGTTTGCCGCCCCCTCCAAAAAAAATGTATCATATGATTATTTTAGTATAAACTACCACTAGAATGTGCTATTGGAGGTGTGCATAATGTGCAGGCTACAGTACATCTCAATTGTACAGACCATCAAACAAGAGAATGAAAAAGATGATTTCATGGTTTCCTAAACTATAAAATTGCCCCTGATGACGTTCAATACAACAAAACACCACATAGGGTGAAGCTCTAGATGCGTGGTGTCGCTATGCATGTGGATCCTGGCCATCTTGCTTGTTTGAAACCATCAGAAGTATTTTACATGACATGCTCGTTTTTATCAACTTCTGTGTGAGTATATCTATGTTGTTATAATACATTTTAAGTGGTTTGATATACTACACCATGAAGTGGTTATTGTTCTTACACCTTTTAATATGAGGAGAGATGCCTGGATTCATGCTGGAGCAGTCCATGGTGGATAAGACTCAGAGGAGATTGATGTTTGGGCACTATTGACCACCTATAACCTAGTGGTCCATTCCTAAGGGTAAGAGGCTTGGCTAATTGTGGTGGTGGTGGAAGATTTTTACTCACCTTTAAGTCAAGGATCACTCACCCATTGGGTGCTTTCTGGGATTGATGGATTTTTTCTCTTCTTCTATTCTTCTATGGACATTTATGCGCTGCATATTTTTTATATAGAATAAAATAATAAATAAAAATTCTAGTATGTATGCCAAACACTATAACTTTCATGCAAACCAAATAATATACACGTATTGGGATTTTTGTTACCAACGACATATAGCAGAATACATTTTGGCCCAAAATTCTTGAAGAAATTAGATTTTTCAAATTTTTTTATTGGCTATGTTTTATAGCTGAAATTAAAAAGTATAGTTTTTTTCAAAATGTTACGTATTTCTCATTTATTTATTGAAAAAAAATAAAAATCCCAGTGGTGATCAAATACCACCAAAAGAAAGCTCTATTTGTGGGGAAAACATGATGTAAATTTCATTAAGGTACAGTGTTGCATGATAGCGCAATTGTCAGGTAAATTAGCACAGTGCCGAAAAGCAAAAAATGCCCTGGTCACAAAGTGGGTAAAGCCTCCATGATTTATATAAATGGTGAGGATTTTAACAAACTTTGTTGCTGACTCCCACCCATTTCTGTTAAAACAGATAGCTGTTTCATCATATCTTTTACAGACTGATTTCTGATTGGTCAGCCTTTATTAAAACCACCTAAGTAAATCTTATACCCCGTACACACGAGCTGACTTTTCGACCGGACTGGTCCGACGAACCGAGTCCGGCGGACAATTCAACCATGTGTGGGCTTCACTGAACCTGCAGCAGACTTTTTCGGTCGAAAATCTGACCTACTTTAGATTTGGAACATGTTTCAAATCTTTACGTTGGAATTCCGCCGGACCCAGTTCCTATCGAAAAGTCCGCTCATCTGTATGCTAGTCCGACCGACAAAACCCGACGCTAGGGCAGCTATTGGCTTCTGGCTATCAACTTCCTTTTTTTAGTCTGGTTGTACATCATCATGTACGAATCCGTCGGACTTTGGTGTGATTGTGTGTAGACAAGTCTGTTTATTCGGAAAGTCCATTGGAAGTCCATCGAAAGTCCGTCGGATAGACCGTCGGACCAGTCTGGTCGAAAAGTCCGCTCGTGTGTACGCGGTATTAGTGTTCTAATGATGAAAGCCTCATCATCTGCATCTCTTTAGAAGAGGACAGGCCTTGTGAAGTATCTCACCAAAAATGTAACTCCTAATGCAGGGAATGCCTGAATTTTGACTTTTATCCCAGTGTAGACGTCTGATAAAACCAGTGAGCCAACCACACATGCAGGAAATGAAATGTTGGGGACATTTTGCACTGCTGTGAGGAACACCTCCAGGTTGGCATTTTGCCACATTTGATACATTTGATAGTTTCAAATTGATATGGAAAGGTAATCTTATAACATTAAACATTGTTTGTCTAGCAAGTATAAGTGTTATATATTTTTTAACAAGAATAGAGCTTTTCTTTAAGTCTGGGTCTTGGTGCTGCCCCCTCTAGCCCTGCTGTCCTAGACTCTGGCCCAGGAGTGCCATTTTGCTAAATACAGCCCTGGCAGCCAGGATCTTTACTTTATGAATAGCTCTGAATGTACGCCTGCAAAAAAAAAAAAAAAAAAAAAAACAGAGTTTGTTACCCTGAGAACCTCAAGGAGGTGCACAACACAGAATCATTTGGCATGAGTTTGCAGTCCTGAAGCACTATGAAAATCCAGCTGCATCTGGCTGCTGTTGAATATACGTATTACCCTTATGCTAAAAGGAAAATTAGGTGGAATATCTGACTTTGTAATTGTAATTGTAATGTCCCTTGATTATATTTAGGGATCATTGACTGATTTTACTTGTTGCCTGGAGCTGCAATATATAAGGGAAATGTAAAGTGTGAACACAGACAGATGGGTAATAGACAGACAGACTGCAAAGTTCAATGTAACATGCAACCAGTGCCTCTCTAAGCTCTCCAAATATTCTGCATACAAGCAGCTGCTCCATACAACGCAGCCCCCCTCCTGCTAGAGACAGGTGGGCTTCTTGAAACAGAATGGGGTTAAGAAGATGGAAAGAAATACCTTAGAGAGAACAGATGAGGGATTGGGATGTCTCTCTCTCTGTTACTGAGCAGCACATTAATAGTTAATAGAGAAGTTATACATCTTCAAAAGAAGCGATGACCTGATGTAGCTGGTTCACTGCACCCCTATTCGAAACTATAGTAAAGAAAAAGTCATATAAAGGGAAACTTCATATATATATATATATATATATATATATATATATATATATACATACAATAATATCAATGTAGATGCAGCAACCTTTAAATCAATTAATAGTGCAATATATAAAAAATTCAGAGAGCACTGATATCGATATCCGTAGAGTAGACTACAAAATGGGGGTCACCAGAAAAGAGAGTGTGAGGGTACATGTAGGCTGTATCACCAAGACAGGGAGTTTACCACCTAGAGGACAGATTAGAAACCACCAGCCATTAAAGTCGTTAGCCAGGGGTATAACTACAGGGGTCGCAATTGCGACTTGGCGCCATGCTCCAGGGGGCTCGTGCGGCACCCCTGTACACCTGGATAGGAAGGGCAGCCATGGGGGGCATATAGAGGAACCGATCCCCTCCATTTCCCCCCTGCAGCTGCTGAAAGTCTACTTTTCCTTCTCTCCCTCCCACAGGCATTCATCGGGAAAAATGGAGGGGATTCGTTTCTCTATATGCGGCACCCACCGCCCCTCGTATTCAGGTCCTGCTGCCCCTGTGTGCTCTACTAGCCTCTCTCATCCCTTCGCAGTGCTGCCAGCTTCTGGCTCCCCCTCCCCCTGGCTGATACGGGGGGATGTGTCAGGGAAGGGGCTGGTAAATATATTATTTACTGATCCCTACCTTTTCTGAATAGATCAGTGCCGATCACTGACTCTGTCCATTCATAACTGAAGTATAGTAAATTGTGTTTACTATGCTTCAGTTTGTAAATGAACAAAACTCTGTCCATGCATTCTGTGCAGCTGAGGCTGCAGAGATGGAGATTGGGGGCTGTGCCCTCATTCTTCTTTCTCTGTCTCAAAGGTGAAACATCAAAGGTTTGTTTAGACCCCTGCTATTTCACTAAAGCCCTCCAACGGGGCTCCTAAAATAATTGTAAAAAAATAATGAAAAATTGTATTATAAACAAGATTGTAAAAAATAATAAAAATAAAAAACTACTGACATCAGTGGCATAACTACCAGGGTCACAAAGGTCCCACTTGCAACCAGGCCCTGGCATCCCACCACTGTGCGGGGGGGCCCAAGACAGCAGGAAAAAGGTCCGCTGCAGAACATGTCAAAGGGTGCCACAAGAAAAGTAAAGAGCCCCGGGATCAGTGGGAAGGGGCCTTTCATGGTTTCTTGCACCGGGGCCCTGAAAGTTCTAGTTATGCCTCTGTCATTAGCCATACTTGGTTTCTAGGCACTTAAACTCTTGACACTTGGAACCAACAGACACCAGTGTTCTTCCTTACACCTTTTCAAGATGATGACCCACTTTAGGTTGGGGTTGCAGAGTAGGCCCCATACCCTGCCAGTCTCCCCTGTCCCTCCCTGGACACACAACACTGGACACATACTGAAATTCTGTTTTATGGATTCAGGCTCACATTACGGGAAGCCACCACTTTATGTTAACACAATGCCTTGCTCTCATGACTACCCAGGCCAGGTCCCTAGGTTAACCCCATGCCACAGCGTGTAACAATATGAGTATCCTGCCGTGAGGTGAGGGACATAAAGCACACCTGTCCTCCCACTGAACAGGGACACCAACTCCCGCCACAGTCACCCACTTCCTCTTCAGACTGGCCGCCATCACTTGAGATTGTATCCCAACCTTTAAGATTAAAGTGTGTATTGTTCAAATGTACTTAACCATGGGGGGGGGGTAACTGGTACAAATGTTCTCACAACTGCCCAGGGCTGCATAAGTCAGGGGGTTAAATGGCTTTAACTCCCATTGTAAGGTTCTTCATGTACACCAAGGTAATATTTTTGTCTCAAAATATCAAAAACTTATCGAAGAAAAATTGTTGGTCTGATTATAACAATCTTGGTTTGATAGAGAACTTTGGTTTAATGGGAAAAAACCCTTACTGAGGTGCTACTATCGATGTGTGTTGTGGTAAATGGAGAATACGGGATGACACAATGACTTTTATATCAAGAGGAACTTTTTTGTAAACATAAAACGTCTTCAATGTGTATTATGGTTGCTAAGAATACTTTGTACAATTATGCTGAAGTAAAACACCTTTTTATTCTTTTAGCCACTTTCCTACAGGGCACTTTTACCCCCTTCCTGCCCAGGCCAATTTTCAGTTTTCGGTACTGTCGTACTTTGAATGACAATTGCGCAGTCATTCAACACTGTACCCAAAAAAAATAATTTTTTAATTTTTTTGAGACCGATAGTGCTTTCTTTTGGTGGTATTTAATCACCACTGGGGTTTTCATTTTTTACTAAACAAAAAAAAAAAAGACTGAAAATGTAAAAAAAAAATTGGTCACTGATGAGGAGGCACTAATGCCGCGTACACACGAGCGGACTTTACGGCGGACTTTGCCCGGCGGACTGGATTTCGTCGGACAATTCGATGTGTGTGGGCTCCAGCGGACTTTGTTTTCTCAAAAGTTGGACGGACTTAGATTTTAAACTTGTTTAAAATTTATCCGTTGAAATCGAGTCCGGTCGAAAAGTCCGCTCGTCTGTATGCTAGTTCGACGGACAAAAAGGCACGCTAGGGCAGCTATTGGCTACTGGCTATGAACTTCCTTGTTTTAGTCCGGTCGTACGTCATCACGTACGAATTCGACGGACTTTGGTGGATTGTGTGTAGGCAAGTCCGTTCATTCACAAAGTCCGTCGGAAAGTACGTCGAAAAATCCGCCGGGCAAAGTCCGCCGTAAAGTCCGACCGTGTGTACGCGGCATAATATGCAGCATTGATGGGCACTGATAGTTGGCACTGATATGCATCACTGATGGTCACTGATAGACAGTACTTATGGGCACTAATAGGTGGCATGTATAGGCGGCACTGATGGGCACTGATAGACGCAGTGGCGGCTGGTGGGGGGCACTAGCACAGCCCCCCACCTGCACCTGCTGTCCTTACCTTGGATGCGGGCGGTGAGAGCGTGGCGGGCTCAGGGAAAGCTTCTCCGGTGACCTGTGTCCTCTCCTGGAGCAGCTTCCACGGTGTCTCCTCTCTCCTCCCCCCAGCGCTAGGCATTCAATAGATTTGCCTGACGTTTTGGCCAATCGGGAAACAGGTCTCATACCTGCTTCCCGATTGGCTGGGAGGATGATCAGTGTTGCAACAGTGAATTTTCATTCGCTGTTGCAACACACCTGGGTGTGCTCCAGACGCAATGCTCTACGTCCCAAGTCCACCCTATTTTGAAGCCTATCAGGTTCTTCTAAAAAAAACCTGGCCGCTCTAATTTATATGCCTGGTGACCCGAAAGGGGCCGGACACATGAATAGGTGGCGACAGCAGCGGCCGTGAATAGATTCTTGCTATGCATGAATCTATCCACTGCATATAGGGGTTGGAGAGGATAGGGGGGATGGCGCCTGGGTGCCCCTAATGCACTGGCAGGAAGCACTGATTAAAGATTAAAGAAAGAGTGGACTATTAAGTATTCATTATTTTCAGCCTCTGAACTTTCTCAGTTAATTACTAGGCTACTACTATTTGCTGATATTTGTTTGTTAACTGCTGTTTTATCACCTTTGATAGTGAACCAATTCAGTATAACTTTTCCTTGCTGATATATCCCTGTAAATTTTCTTACTTACACCAATTTCAATATACTTTGCTGATCACAGGTCTGTGTCATTTTCTGGTGTTTATGTATTGCTGCGTTTTTAGGTATATATACACATAGGCGTCTGCATCTATATCCTCAACTCAGCCAGATGTGTCAGAGTACAGAGCTGTTTGTCGGCACAAGAACAGAGGACCCGACACATCAAGCAGCTGAGAATGGATTCCCCCATTAATGACAGGAGAGAAGTGTTGTGATCAGCAATTCTCTCCATGCTGTTGAAAGGAATGCAGAGGCGTCCTGATACGCTATACCTGATCCAGTATGCTCGGCAGATACCAAACATGTTGAAGATGTTTTATGCCAAAAAATGTAAGTTCCTTAACACATAAAAGACATCATGTCATCTCAAATTCTCCACTTTCCACAACACACGTCAATAGGCGTGCCTTGATAAGGGTTTCTTTTATTTCAGTATGTTTTCAAACTTAGGAATAGTCTAGGAATAAGAGAGTACAATGTGGAAATGAATGTGATTTTAAATTTTGAGCATATGTACACTTCAACCAATTCTTTTCAGTGGAATTGGCCAGTTTGCATAGCAATTGCCAACAATTTGGAAATCTGAGATACCTAGGAATAAGATACTACTTTGATCTGACTTGGGTCCGATTTCAGCCCATTGAATTTAATGGACGTCGCATCCAAGTCGGATCAGCATCCTAACTGATCCGACTTGTGAAATGCGACATGTGCTCAGAGGTAATCTTAGCAATGTAAAATGTATTGAAACCAAAACAGCGTGGAGACCCCCACCAAAATCCATACCAGACCCTTATCCGAGCATGCAGACTGGCAGGCCAGGAAAGGGGGGGAGACAAGCGAGCACCAACCCAAATCATACTAGACCACATGCTCTCAACATGGGGGGGTGCTCTGCCCCCCCAACCTATAGCACCTTGTCTCTATATTGATAGGGACAAGAGTCTCTTCCCCACAACCCTGGGCTGTGGTTGTGGGGGTTTGCAGGCAGGGGGCTTATCGGAATCTGGAAGCCCCCTTTCTTCTTCCCTGCCCATGTGAATGAGTACGGGGTACATAGTACCCCTACCCATTCACACAAAAAAAACAGTGTAGTTTAACTTTTTAAGTCCTTTATGAAAAATGAATAATGTCCCCCGTGGTAGCTCGAACGTCAATCATGATGGCCACTTGCCTCCGCTGACCCGACAAAGACTCCCATGGTTCTGGCAGCTCCGATGTTTGATAGTTCTTATATAACTATGCAGCATGGCTATGCAGTGTCATCACCGCCCCAGGCATGATGTGTCTGTGATGTCACAACAAGGTGGGGTCTCTGGGTGTCATCACCACATAGCCATGCCCCATAGTTACAGTATATAAGAACTGTCAGACACCAGAGCTGCCAGAACCATGGGAGTCTTCATTGGGGCAAGAGAGGTTTTTTGTTTATCAGGTTGGGATAGCCATCGTGATTGACGTTGGAGCTACCATGGTGGACAATATTCATTTCTATTAAAAGACTTGTCAAAAATTGCCTACTGTGTTTCTTACACTGCACTGTTTTTTTTGAGTGAATGGGTAGGGAGGACTATGTACCCCCATACTCAGTCACATGGGAGGGCTGGATCTGGGGGCCCCCTTACTTAAAGGGAGCTTCCAGATTCCGATAAGCCCCCTGTCCGCAAACCCCCACAACCACAGCCCAGGGTTGTGGGGAACAGACCCTTGTCCCCATAAACATGGGGACAAGGTGCTTTGGGATGGGGGGGCAGAGCCCCCCCCGTCCCAAAGCCCCCCCCGTGTTGAGAGCATGTGGACTGGTATGGTTCAGGAGGGGGGGCTGCTCGCTTGTCCCCCCTCCTTCCTGGCCTGCCAAGCTGCATGCTCGCATAAGGGTCTGGTATGGATTTTTACCTGGGGTTAACCCTCAAAATCCATACCAGACCTAAGGGTCTCCCCTCAAAGGTTTCCCCTCAAGACCCAAGTCGCACTTATCTCAAATTCGGATCAAAATCGTATTCCGTTAATGAAAGTAGCATGGAAGTCGGATCAATGTTGGACCGATGTCACAGGGCAAAATCGGGCCGACAGTTGCGTGACTTTTATGTTGCACCAGTGTGAACCCGGCATAATTTTGAGCTGCTTTGTGTTGCATTTCTTTGCATGCTGCAGGTACTACTAAGATCTGTTTGTATTGCAGGCAAAACAAGTCAAACTCAGCCTTTTATGTTTGAACATGCACGTTGAGCAGTGCTGCATTCAATGCAAAAAGCAGTGTTTAACAGTAAAATAAATAAAAAAAAGGTAAAAAAAAGGAATTAAAATTGATATCCTTTTTTATGAATACAGAGTTTCAAAAAAGAGCCTAATAAGAATTTCTGTATTAAACGTTAAAGCGAAATGGGGCACATGTAATGGGGTACAGTGTCTGGGTTGCTTGAACTGCAGACAGATATAAAATGCAGGTCTTCTGACCTGCTAGACAGGGCTGTGCCGTGCAGCAGATCTATGTAAATCTCAGGACTGGATAGACAGAAATACAAATTCTTAGACAGGTAAACCAGCTTTCATATGTGTGTTTTGTATCTGTAGTTAGCTATTTGTCCTGAGTTAAACTTTACTGTACTTTTAGGATCCATTCAGGGCTGCGGTTCATTGCATTATAGACATAGTGCATTCGTTATCGTCTGAATGCATTTTCGGCCGAATTTGGGGGAATTTCGGGTTTGTTTTAACAAAACACCAGAATTCGAAATCCGGATCTTTCGGTCTGGTATGGATTTTGAGGGGAACCCTGCGCCAAAATTTAAAAAAAAATGGCGTAGGGGTCCCCCCCAAAATCCATACCAGACCCTTATCCGAGCACGCAACCTGGCAGGCCGCAGGAAAAGAGTTGTGGACGAGAGAGCGTCCCCCCTCCTGAACCGTACCAGGCCACATGCCCTCAACATGGGGAGGGTGCTTTGGGGTAGCCCCCCAAAGCACCTTGTCCCCATGTTGATGGGGACAAGGGCCTCATCCCCACAACCCTTGCCCGGTGGTTGTGGGGGTCTGCAGACGGGGGGCTTATCGGAATCTGGAAGCCCCCTTTAACAAGGGGACCCCCAGATCCCGGCCTCCCCCCGTGTGAAATGGTAACGGGTACAGTGTAAAACCTGCTGACGATCCGCCTCCATGGGAGACTCCTGCCGTATGACGCTTCAGTGCCTTTGACAGTTCTTATATAACTGAGGGCGGGGCCACACGGTGACGTACCTGGGTGACCCCGCCCCCTCTGCTGCACGGGGACTTCCCCATGGCTTCCCCTGGCGTCAGAGCAGGGCGGGGTCACCCGGGTACGTCACAGTGAGGCCCCGCCCTCAGTTATATAAGAACTGTCAAAGGCGCTGAGACGTCATATGGTGGGAGTCTCCCATGGAGGCGAATCGGTGGCGTTTTGTTTTTGTTTTTTCGGTCCGTCGGCGGAGCAATAGAAGAAGATAAATGGACTTCGTGGGACATTTTTATTTTTTTAGTTTTTAATAAAGGACTTGACCCAAGCTGTGTCTTGTTTTTTTTAACATTTTGACACTTTTTTTGTGAAATGGTACGGGTACCATGTACCCATTACCATTTCACACAGGGGGGGATGCCGGGATCTGGGGGTCCCCTTGTTAAAGGGGGCTTCCAGATTCCGATAAGCCCCCCACCCGCAGACCCCCACAACCACCGGGCAAGGGTTGTGGGGATGAGGCCCTTGTTCCCATCAACATGGGGACAATGTCAGTAACTTGGTAGGAGGCCGAGATGCTGGGTTGGCTCCCCTTGCGGCCGAGCGCAGCACACCACTGAAGGTGGAACAGCAGGTGTGGTGCCCACAGAAGCACGGGTGCCGGGTTGCTGGAGACAGGCATTCTTGAAAGGTCCAGGAGACAGAGTCCAGTGGAATAACTGAATAGCGGAGCCGGGAGCCAGGCCAGGGGTCATTCACAGAGAGACAGTCCAGGATCAGAATGACCTAAGATCAGCTGCGTCTTAGTACAGGGAGCAGGATAAGCAGAGTCCAAAAGCCAGGCCGGGGTCAGATGCTGGGAGCAGGCAGAAAGAAGTCAGGTGCAAGCCAAAGGGTCAAGCCAAAGGATCAGGAACAGCAGGTCGAAACAAGCCAGGTCGGTACACAGGAGATCAGATCAGCAGATAATACAGGGCACAGGAACACAGGGGGAGCTGAAGACAAACCAGCAATTGCAGACACTAGCAGACTTCCTTATATAGGCCCATGTGACCTGCTGGTAGAGATACTGGGTCCTAAAGTCCTTCTCCTGCCAGAGATGCTGGGTCCTAAAGTCCTTCTCCTGCCATAAGTGCTGGTAGAGATGCTGGGTTCTAGAGCCCTTCTCCTGCTGTTGATTCCCTGACAGACAAGGTGCTTTGGGGGGCTACCCCAAAGTAACCTCCCCATGTTGAGGGCATGTGGCCTGGTACGGTTCAGGAGGGGGGGACGCTCTCTAATCCCCACCTCTTATCCTGCGGCCTGCCAGGTTGCGTGCTTGGATAAGGGTCTGGTATGGATTTTTGGAGGGACCCCTACGCCATTTTTTTAAATTTTGGCGCAGGGTTCCCCTTAAAATCCATACCAGACCTGAAGGGTGGGGACCCCTACGCCATCTTTTTAAAAAAATTTGGCGCAGTATTCCCCTTCATTTACATATCAGACCCGAAGGGTCTGGTATGGATTTTAGGGGGACCCCCACGCATTTTTTTTTTTACATTTTGGTTCGGGGTTCTCCTTAATATTAATATTAGACCCAAAGGACCTGGTAATGGACTGGGGGAGGGATCCCATTCTCTTTTTTTCAATTACTTTTATCTATATTGCCAAGACCCAACAATTCATTACAGCCGCGAGCAGTTTTAAATGACAATTTTTCCTTTAGAAATGTCATTTTGCTGTGGTAATGTTCTAAACATGGGAAAAATGCGCCATTTTACAGGCATACTATAGATACCCCCCAAGCACGATATTTAAAGGAATATTTCATTTTTATTGTTTCACTTTAAGCTTTAAAAAAAATCACTGCTCCCCAAAAAAAGGCCGTTTTAAAAAAAAAAATTTGCATTGATGTCCCCTGGGGAAGGACCCGGGACCCCAAACACTTTTTGTGACAATAACTTGTATATAAGCCTTTAATATGAGCACTTTTGATTTTTCATGTTAGTGTCCCATAGACTTTAACGGTGTTCCGAATTTTCCCCAAACACCGCATATTGTTCGGTGTTCGCAGAACATCCGAACAACCAAAGTTTGGCCCAAACTTATGCTCGGGCCGAACCATTCGCCCATCACTAGTGTTGAACTTGATACTGATACTAGTGTTGTTAGTGTTGTGATAGCCTCAGAGGCTGTCCGTGTTTTGGGGGGATTTATTATTTATTATAGATTCTATAAAGATTCTATATACCCTAATTTGTTACCTGCGTTCAGGTAGTTTTGCCAACTCTGGCATATTTGTTGTTTTTGTTCTATTTCTTGTGATCTATTTTTCATTTGATTTTACATTGTTACCTGCTTGCAGGTCTGATCACTATCACCAGTCCATTTTCTGTTAGAACTAAATATACAGCAATGTACCGTTCTAATGGAAAAGTGAAGGCAGGTAGAGGTCGTGGTCGTGGTGGACGCCTTGCTAAAAAAAGTGGCAAGGTCTCTGCTACTAGCTCTTCTTTAGGTACAGCCTTTACCGTTTTATGTCGCAGACGGGTCACGCTGATGACGCTGCATCTCCTCAACTTTTCTTCAGCTTCCACCCTGGAGCGGTCTCCCTGGAGCGGGTGCCACACAGCTGCATCCAGCAAAGAAGCGTTTCCCTTACAAGGACCTGGGACTCAATGTCCACAAATGGTTAAGCTTTCTGCTGGTTGCAGATTGTGTCCCCCTCCTGATGTTTTTGATGGTGGTGGTGGTGCTGCTGCCTCCATAGAAGGGCCAGGAACCTCCATGGGGTTGAACTGCCTGGAGCCACCGGCGGATGCTGCCATCGCCAGTGTGAACCAGAACCGTTAGGCGCGCAGAGCGAACAGGAAAGAAGTTATATGCTTGAATTTCAATATAACACAGTTCCATTGGCTGTTGGGGTAGACCGTTCGACATGAACAGAAACAAACAAGTATCGTATCATTCGATACGATCAAAAATATGTATTATACTGTTCGACATGAAGCGCGAGCGGACATTTACGGTCAAATGCTCCACCCATAGGCTATAGAAGACTTCTAATGTTGTTTGACTAGTAATAATAATTAATAATTATAATTATTACTAGTGAAACAACATTAGAATTCTACTATAGTTTGTGGGCGGGGCATTCGACCAGAAATGTACAATTGCGGCGTCGTACAGTTTAGCTGCTTCGTTGAATCTTCTTAGAACATCCGACAGACACCATAAGCCTTCAATTGACAGATTTGACCCTAATTAATTAGGATTTTCGTACGGATGCATTTTTAATGAAACAAAATAAATAAAAACAAATTTCGGGAGTAACTAAATACATTTATTTTTCGGAGGAAACCGAAATTCCTAAACAAAATATTTCAGCGTGCACATGTCTAATGCATTATTGCATGCGTGTTAATGTGTATTTCACTAAGGTAACCACAAAGTAGAGCACATTGCCTGGATTGTTTGCATCTGTGCATTGCTGTGCATGCCGTAAAATGCAAATGGCTTCACAGGTGTCTGAATTGGAAGATTTCCCCTTACCTCCAGTGACAGCTGTCAGATTTTGGATTTCTTATGATGCCCCGTACACACGAGCGGAATTTCCGTCTGCAAAATCTTGGATGGTTTTTCCGACGGAATTTCGCTCAAGCTTGGCTTGCATACACATGGTCACACAAAAGTTCTCTGAACTTTCGACCGTCAAGAACGCGGTGACGTACAACACTACGACGAGACGAGAAAATGAAGTTCAATGCTTCCGAGCATGCGTCAAATTGTTTCTGAGCATGCATTTTTTTTGTGCGTCGGAATTGCACGCAGACGAACAGAATTTCCGATAGGAACTTTTTCAGACGGAAAAATAGAGAACCTGCTTCTCAATCTTTTGCTGGCGGAAATTCCGCCAACAAAAGTCAGATGGAGCATACACACGGTCAGAATTTCCGACCAAAAGCTCACATCGGACTTTTGCTGGCGGAATTTCCACTCGTGTGTGTACGGGGCATTACCTTTTGTCTCAGTGACAGTTGGGAAGGGTGAATCTCCTTAGTAGGAACATAGACAGCAATAAGAAACCCTGCATAGTTTCAAATCATTCCCTACTCTATCCATAACTAAAAAGTTTTGGCTTTAATTACATTTTATAAAGAAACTTTTTTTCAGACCAGAGATTTTGTAAAGTCTTTCTTACATTTTTTGTGAATAGTAGTTATCTGTGGTCACATGACTCCCCCCCCCCCTTTTTACATGCTATGCAATTCTCTGTTAGATAGATTTTTTGGCAAACGTTCACTGGGTGACCTAATTTCCGTAACACCCTCGCAATGATTGTTTGTGCTGAAATCTCCCCTATACAAGAACATTTCATGTACTGGTTCTCACAGGAAAATAATGGACAATAGACCCTTAGGTGGGCATGAACAACTGTATTTGTTTAAAGAGGCTGGCAGCTGCCTGAATAACCACCAGCTGATCTCACGCAGGAACCATGCTGTGCATACCTGGGGGGGGGGGGGATACAAAAGACCTTCATGTCATAAGCAATTTGAAGTGTTGTAACCCATAGCAGCAAGCCAGCTATCACCCTGTAGAGTTATGGCTACTCTAAACCGATGCAAAATTATATATATTGTGTTCTGTTACTGAAAAGCTGGTCATATACTGATCAAAATTTGGCTGATTCAGCAGGGAGCCATGTGCTGGCTCCCCTGCTTGACAGAAGTTAATCGATCGACTTCTGTCAAAGAGACATGTTGGAACATTTTCCTCGATCAGGGGCTGCGGCCAATCAGTTCTCTTTCAGCGGGCTTAGCATCCCTATACAAGTCTATGTGAATGCTAAACCTATTTGAAGAAGGTCAGATGCGGGTCAGAAGGGAGTCAAATGAAGTTCTGAAGGAGGAAGACTCTAATGCCGCGTACACACGATCGGTTTTCCCGTCGGAAAAAGATATGACGGCTTTTACGACGGGATTCCGCTCAAGTTTGCCTTGCATACACACGGTCACGCAAAAGTTCGCTGAAATTACGACCATCAAGAACGCGGTGACGTACAACACTACGACGAGCCGAGAAAATGACGTTCAATGCTTTCGAGCATGCGTCGAATTGTTTACGAGCATGCGTAGGGATTTGGAATTGCCACAGACGATCGCATTTTCGGATAGGAAGTTTTCCAGACCGAAAAATTGAGAGCATGCACTCAATCTTTTGCTGGCTGGAATTCCGCCAGCAAAAGACCGATGGAGCATACACACGGTCGAAAAACTCTCATCGGTCTTTTGCGGGTCGAAATTCCGACCGTGTGTACGCGGCATAAGTGAAATAAACCTGTCAATGAACTCTGAATGATGAGGGCCTGGAGTACATTGGGGGGGCAACCTGCTGACAGCTGATGAGTCATTCGTTGTTAAGGATGCGGCGGCTGACTTTCTGGCCCGCTCCTTAGCAACCAGCTATTGGGAGGAGACCCCCGTGCTGTTTCTGAAAAATATCCACACGTGATACCGCTAGCAAAACCTGGTGATAAATATTGCATGTTTTTTTACTTTCTGTTTGTCTTTCATGCTTACCGCATGTTTTTTGGATGATATTTACCGGAACATTTTTTTAAATTTTGCGGTAAACACCACATAATCGTTATTTTTACTTTTTTTTACCACATGCGATAATTTATGCAAATGAGTCACGTGACCGTGTTATCGCATTCAGTAAATGTTAGTGAATTGACCCCAATATAACTTTCATAGTGCTCAATGAAAAGTTTTATTGTATAAAGGGTAAAGGAGCATTTTAATTTGGTTGAAACAGGTGCATCTGAGCTACTACCTCCTGTGCAATGCCTGGTGAGCCTCAAGAACACAGCACTCAGCCTGTGAAGTCTCTTCAAAACCCCATGTAATCCATGCTAAAAAGTAAGAAAGGATGATGCCATGGAAGTCGGCTAAAACATTGTTTTATTATAGCATGTGAACAACAGTCAAAAAAGCCAAAGCGTTTCGGCCATCAGGCCTTAATCCTGGCCATGATTGAGGTCTAAAAGGCCAAAACGTGTTGGCTTTTTTGACAGTTGTTCACATGCTATAATAAAACAATGTTTTAGCCGACTTCCATGGGACCAGCCTCTCCCCCCCTTATTTTGATTTGGTTATTCACCTATTTATTTACAGTGCCTTGAAAAAGTATTCATACCCCTTGAAATTTTCCATATTTTGTCATTTTACAACCAAAAATGTAAATTTATTTTATTGGAGTTTTATGCGATAGACCAACACAAAGTGGCAAATAATTGTGAAGTGGAAGGTAAATGATAAATGGTTTTCCAAATTTTTAACAAATAAATATGTGAAAAGTGTGGCATGCATTTGTATTCAGCCCCCCTGAGTCAATACTTTGTAGAACCACCTTTTGCAGCAATTACAGCTGGAAGTCTTTTTGGGGATGTCTCTACCAGCTTTGCACTTTTAGAGAGTGAAATTTTTGCCCATTCTTCTTTTCAAAACATCTCAAGCTCTGTCAGATTGGATGGAGAGCGTCTGTGAACAGCAAATTTCAAGTCTTGCTACAGATTCTCAATTGGATTTAGGTCTGGACTTTGACTGGGCCATTATGACACATGAATATGCTTTGATCTAAACCATTCTATTGTAACTCTGGCTGTATGTTTAGGGTCGTTGTCCTGCTGGAAGGTGAACCTCCGCCCCAGTCTCAAGTCTTTTAGCAGACTCTAACAGGTTTTCTTCTAAGATCGCCCTATGTTTGGTTCATCCATCTTCCCATCAGCTCTAGCCAGCTTCCCTGTCCCTGCTGAAGAAAAGCATCCCCACAACATGATGCTGCCACCACCATGTTTCATGGTGGGGATGGTGTGTTCAGAGTGATGTGCAGTGTTAGTTTTCTGCCACACATAGCATTTTGATTTTAGGCCAAAAAGTTCAATTTTGGTCTCATCTGACCAGAGCACCTTCTTCCACATTGCTGTGTCTCCCACATGGCTTCTCACAAACTGCAAACGGGACTTTTTATGGCTTTCTTTCAACAATGTCTTTCTTCTTAATACTCTTCTTCTTACCACAAAGGCCAGATTTGTGGAACGCACGGCTAATAGTTGTCCTGTGGACCTCTTGGCTGCTCCTCTGATTAATGCTCTCCTTGCCTGGCCTGTCAGTTTAGGTGGACGGCCATGTCTTGGTAGGTTTGCAGTTGTGTCATACTCTTCCATTTTCGGATGATGGATTGAACAGTGATCTGTGAGATGTTCAAAGCTTGGGATATTTCTTATAACCTAACCCTGCTTTAGACTTCTCCACAACTTTATCCCTGACCTGTCTAGTGTGTTCCTTGGCCTTCACGATGCTGTTTGTTCACTAAGGTTCTCTAACAAACCTCTGAGGGCTTCACAGAACAGCTGTATTTATACTGAGATTAAATTACACACAGGTGGACTGGACTCTATTTACTAATTAGGTGACTTCTGAAGGCAATTGCTTCCACTAAATTTCAGTTAAGGGTATCAGAGTAAAGGGGGCTGAATACAAATGCACGCCACACTTTTCAGATATTTATTTGTAAAAAAATTTGAAAACCATTTATCATTTTCCTTTCACTTCACAATTATGTACCACTTTGTGTTGGTCTATCAGATAAAGTCCCAATAAAATACATTTACGTTTTTAGTTGTAAAATGACAAAATTTGGAAAATTTCAAGGGATATGAATACTTTTTCAAGGCACTGTATATAGTGACATTAGTTGATAATTGATTATTGATTTATAATAGGGTAGCGCTGGACTGGTTCAAGGTAAAGGTGGAGTGATCACTTTGTGATCACATTAAAAACAACTTTTTGTTAGATTCTTTCATGTATTGCGCAGGTTTGTTATTGGTTGTCGTCATACACTGTTAGAATAGAGTTTGCAATTTTTTAATTTTAAGAACATTTATTTGATTTTTTAATCATTAGTGGGGTCAAATTGATGTTCATTTTCGACAGGGCAGTGATGAAAAAATTCAAAGGAAGTGCAGCACTGGAGGGGATTGCTGGGCAGGTAAGTCTACCATAATGTGCAAATATGCTGTACAATGTACATACTAGTATCATAGGTGTGAGCAGCCTATTGCATTACGGAGTGCACCCCAAAGCTTAAACACACATGCATGCGTGTGTGTATGTATATGTGTGTATATATATATATATATATACAATACACACACACACTCTTTTTTTTTTATTACCAATGATTTTTATTTTTGTTGAAAAAGAAAAAAGACAAACATTCAAATTACAAGTTATAGTCATGTACATAACAATTGTAATCCATTATAGGATAATCTGGTGATAATCACATACCAAAAATAAATGATTACAGGTTGCATGAGTAACATTAAAAACACGTATGATTGCCCTATCTGGTAACCGAAACTACCATTATTGTATTAGGGGAATATCCTAAGGACATCACATCCTTAAAACCATAAGAAGAGAAAAGGAAAAGGAGAAGAGAGAAAAAAAAAAGAAAAAAGAAAAGGGAGAAAGTAAATGGGGGGGGGGGGGCTCTGACATAATGACTGTGAGGTACCATGCATACGTAAATCCACAGTCCCTGGACCTTAAAGATCAAAGGATGACCAGGGAGCCCACTTTCTTTCAAATACTGGCATAGTGTCCATCAAAGTGTGGTGGACTCTTTCTATGAGACGGATTGCCTCCATGCGTCTTAGTACCTGGTCCCAGGGAACTGCCGGCACTGAAGAGCGTATGGGCGAGTTTCTGAGCTGGGAGGGTGGCCTCTGGGAGGTCAGCGAAAAGAAGGCCCATCTGGCAGGTTATAGTATAGTGTGTTCCTGTGATCTGGGCTACTTTATTGGCTATTTTTAGCCATAGAGGCTGGAGGACCTTGCAGCTCCAAAAAATATGGAGTTTTGTGCCTCTATCCGGACAACCTCGGAAGCAGTTTCCTGGGACCAGGGGGTTAAATCTATTCAATCTTGAGGGGGTATAATACCATCTTGTGTGGAGTTTTACCACTGTTTCCCTTACCGCCATGGATTTTGTACATTTTATCATATTTGATACCATATCTGTCCAGTCCTCGGGGGCTATTTCTAGACCTGTTTCCGCCTCCCAGCTAAGCATCGCTTGTGACTTCGAGGGGAGGTTGCGGTCGTTGAGGTATTGGTACATGGTGGAAATAGTTCCTTTATCCCTGGAGGAGGACTGACATAGATGTTCAAATGTGTTAGATGTACTAGGCCCCTCCCTTTGTTAGTGAGTAGCATAGAAATGCCTAATCTGCAAGTATTTAAAAAATTCCGTCCTAGGTAGATCATGCCGCTCCTGCAGGAAGGCAAAGGAGCTAAAGGGGGGTTCTTGGGTCAGGGCCTCAAAGGAGGTTAAGCCTTTCTGTATCCAGAGGGAAAATTTTTTAGGTGTGTTTTAGGCTGCCGGGAACTTGGGGTTGCCTAAGAATGAGGTCAAGCAAGGGCAGTGTGGTACTAGGGCATATGATTTTTTATATAACAACCATAGCTGTAATGATTACTCTGTTTAATGGTGTTAGGTCTTTGGGCCTTACTCTATCCACCCAGAGAAGACCCGGGAGGTAATATGGGTCCACCGAGGATTCCTCAAACTGAAGCCATGGTACACTACCCGAAGGAGAGTGCCACTGTGCCATTTTTATCAGTCTGGCGGAAGCATAATATAGCCACAAGTACGGTAGCCCCAGACCCCCCCATCTTTGCTGGTCGGTAGAGTAGGTTTTTTCAACCGGGGTTTTTTAGCTTGCCAGACAAAGGCATTAACCTCCTTTGAATAGACTCTATGGTCTGGCGAGAAACATATAGAGGTAGGGATCTGAAATAGAAGAGAAGCTTAGGAAGTATGGACATCTTGATGGCCTGTATCCTACCCAAAAATTATATGTGGTATGTAGCCCACATGCGTAGCAGTTGCTTAATGCGAGCAAATACCTGGGGGTAATTTGCAAAGTATAGTTTGTGGAGGGAAGTGGCAAGCTTAATCCCCAGGTAAGGTAATGTTTCCCCACACAAAGTAAAGCCAAAACTCGACTGGATTCCTATCAGTGTATGTTGCAGAATATTGATTGGAAGCGCAGCACATTTTGATAGGTTGACCCCCAGGCCCGACAAGTTATGGAAGGTGTTTAGGATGGGGATCAAGTTTGGCAAAGAGACCACCGGGTCAGATAGCAAAAGGAGTACATCGTCCACGTACATACTTAGTTTAAATTCTTGTTTCCCTTTCTCATATCTCCTAATGTTGGTGTTCAGACAAATCGCTCTGGCCAGAGGCTCAATCGCCAAAGCGAAGAGCAAAGGGGATAGGGGACATCCCTGCCTGGTCCCCCGGCCCGGTGTGAAATACTCTGAGGTACAGCCCGGGAGTTTAATGCGGGTGCGAGGGTGGTGGTTTAGGGCTCTGAACCCATGCACAAACTCCCCCCGAAACCCAAATTTGGACAGGACGGATTCTAAGTAAGGCCAAGTTACGCTATCAAATGCCTTATGTACATCTAGGCTCAACAGTACGACTTTTCTGGAGAACATGTCTGCGTCTTGAATTATATTGGAGGCCAAGTGAATATTGTCGACACACACTCTTTTAGATGAATTAAAACATGGAGCAGTGGATGTGTCAGTACAGCAGTCTATGGTGTCAGTAGAGCAATGGATGTGTCAGTAGGACAGTGGATGGTGTCAGTCAGTAGAGCAGTGGACAGAGTCAATAGGGCAGTGGACTTTGTCATTAGGGCAAAGGATGGTGTCAGTAGCGCAGAGATTAGTGTCAGTTAGGGTTGCCACATCATCCCTTTAATCAAGGAAATACATAAATTACACAGGTTCTGTGGCCGATTAAGGTGGCAATTAAACTCACTTGGTGCCTTATCTGCATTAAATCAGCCTCAGAACCTGTTTGATTAATATGTGTCCTGGATTAAAGGGATGATGTGGCAACCCTAGTGTCAGTAGGGCAGTAGATGGTGTCAGTAGTTTTTTTTTTTCTGCTTTAAAAAAAAAAAAATATTTTTTTCAATATTTTTATAGGAGCTGCGTTGGGGTGCTTTGGTGAAGAATCAAGGATCTAAACAGACCTCAGATGTCTCACTTGTGCTTTTCTCTGCAGCCTCAGCTCAATTATGAATAGACACAGGAGCAATCGGTACTGTGTTCATAAAAAAAAGGGGGGCCAGTAAATGACATGTTTACTGGCCCCTTCCCTGCTCTCCATCCTGAAACAATCCCCCACAGCAGCCAGGGGGAGAGGAGGAAATGCCGGCAGTGCTGCGGGGGGGGGGGGGGGCAGGGGAGCACACGTGGAACCAGGCAGCAGAAAGAAGACAAAGACAGGAGGGACAGTGGGGGCGCCATATACTGGAACTGACCCCCTGAATTCTCCTCCTGTGGCAGCTGAATGCCGGCAAGACGGAGAGGAGGAGAAGCCTACTTTCAGCTGCTGCAGGATGAAAATACAAAACGGTTCCAATAAATCCCCCCTGCTGTCCCTCCTGTCCAGGTTCTGGGGGTCGGCAAGGAAGGATCATGGCCTACCTGTCACCTGCCTGCAATCGATGGGTAGATCATGATCGACGTGCTGCCGACCCCCGTTTAGGGTGTGCCCAGGGACATCCAACACACCCACCTTGCCCACACGTATAACTAATACATTGTGACATTAAGCTCCTTGGGGTCATTTTAAAGCGGATCTTTACACGTTTTCTAACGTTCAGCTCAGTGGCTTCTAAATATAGCACAGAGTGCTCAATGGACCGTTTTTTAAATTTTTTTTTTCCCTACCTTCAGATATGTGGCCCAGCCTGTGTTCAGACCCTGCGGCTGTGGGCGGGGATTTTGCGGGTATACGCATCATTTCCATTCATCGCCGCACTGTCTCCTGGGATCTCGTGTCATTCAACCCAGGAGTCAGTGTGGAGAGCCGCCGCGAAATCTCGCGGGATTTCTACGACGCCGCCTGTTGTGATGGCAACCAGAGCTGTTGACGGCACTCCGATTTGAGTTTACTGCGCATGCGCGAGATTGGGGATAGAACGGGCAGTGCATGCTGGTTGATCAGCAGCACCGTATCCCAGAAGAGGATGCCTGTGGGCTTCACATGCCCACAGGCAAGATGACAACCGGCAACATTAAAATTTATAACTTTTTTTTTTAGGAGAAAATGGAACAAGTAAGTTCTATATTTAAATATATTAATCATTGTCATTTTGCAAAAAAAAAATAAAAATTTGGAGACAGTGAAACCCCGCTTTAATTTTTTTTCTTTTTTTGTTCCAAATTTAATTCTGCTTTAAATACTTTTGAACAACATAAAAACGTACTGTTTCCCCCTAGTCAAATACTAATCACTGTGATATTCCTAACAGTATATTTATTATTGTAATTATTATCTTCACAAATCTGTCCTCTTATATAGAATCCCTGCTAAAATCTTTCCCTCTAGAACATTTAGTACTACAGAGAAGAGTTAATAAAACTTCCAGGGAATTACTCAAAACTCATTCTAAACAAAAATGTAAGAAAAAAAAAAACTTTGGTACGCGCATTAAAATAATGCAACAATACAGGAAGCTGATTTAGCCAAGGTGGCTACAGAATCTCCTTAATATGTTACATTGTATTACAGGGTCATTATCCCGTACAAGTTGACCTTTGAACTTCTCCACATTGGCGTTATCAATATTGCCCGATGACATTTCGCGATACCAGAACAGCATTGTTTTATTATGAAGACTCGGCCTGAGAATAAGTGTGTGGCCAGGGATTGCCGCCTTCAATAATATCTCCCCGATCAGCGCACTTCCCTCCTGCAAAACAAAATGTCAGGAAACACATGTGTGCTAACTGGCAATCAGTCTCCTGGAATCCTCAAGAATCCTCCAAAAACACTTTCAAGCTTGCATTCCTTATAAACAAAACCATGAAGGGCTCACAATCAACTCCAACCGCTGGATATGAGGGATAAGAATTTCCTCTTTTTTTGCTACACGGGATCTTTGGCAGCTCAGCTTTGAAGGACTGGGTGCACGAATGTACAGTTCTTCAGAAGCCAACAGGATATTCGGCAAGTATTGCTATTATGTGTCAAACTGTATTTTTCACATGCTTCTATATATAGTCATAGGCATGCTAAACAAAACAAAAATGGCCGCTCCCAATGGTAAAGACTTACTTGTATTCCTGAAAAATAATACATTTAAGCTGTTCCACTCAATTTTAAATATGTGTCTACTACACCAAGATTGTTGTCAAGTTGCTTTATGGCCTTAGTGTAAAAAAATGTCCTTTTTAACCAACTGGACCTCCGTAAGATTTACCCCCCTTCATGACCAGGGCATTTTTTTGCGATACAGTACTGCATTGCTTTAACTGCTTCAGCCCCGGAAGATTTTAACCCCTTCCTGACCAGAGCACTTTTTGCGATCCGGCACTGCGCTGCTTTAACTGACAATTGCGCGGCCGTGCGACACTGTACCCAAACAAAGTTGACGTCCTTTTTTTCCCACAAATAGAGCTTTCTTTTGGTGGTATTTAATCATCTCTGCGGTTTTTATTTTTTGCGCTATAAACAAAAAAAGAGCGTCAATTTTGAAAAAAACGCATTATTTTTTACTTTTTGCTATAATAAATATCCCCCAAAAATATATAAAAAAACATTTTTTTTTCCCTCAGTTTAGGCCGATATGTATTCTTCTACATATTTTTAGTAAAAAAAAATTGCAATAAGTGTCTATTGATTGGTTTGCGCAAAAGTTATAGCGTCTACAAAATAGGGGATAGATTTATAGCATTTTTATTTATTTTTTTTTTTTTACTAGTAATGGCGGTGATCTGAGATTTTTATCGTGACTGGACATTATGGCAGACACATCGGACAATTTTGACACATTTTTGGGACTATTTGCATTTATACAGCGATCAGTGCTATAAAAATGCATTGATTATTTTAAAAATGTCACTGGCAGGGAAGGGGTTAACACTAGGGGGCGATCAAGGGGTTAATTGTGTTCCCTAACTGAAGGGAGGAGGGGACTAACTAGGGGAGATGACAGATTGCTGTTCATACTTTGTATGAACAGACGATCTGTCTTCTCCCCTCAGAGAATCAGGATCTCTGTGTTTACACACAGAGATCCTGGTTCTCGCCGCGTTACAAGTGATCGCGGGAGCCCGGCGGTCATAGAGACCGCTGGGCACTCGCATCGGCTCTGGGGGCGCATGCGCACCCCTAGTGGCCGCCTTTGGAACCGACGTAACATAACGGTGATTCGCCTGCCTGTGCCATTCTGCCGCAGTACAACTCTGGTGGCTGGTCGGCAAGCAGTTAACTGACAATTGTGCAGTGGTGCGACACTGTACCCAAATGAAATGTATGTCTTTTTTTTCACACAAATAGAGCTTTTTTTGGTGGTATTTGATCACCTCTGTGTTTTTTTCTTTTTTGCACTATAAAGAAATAAAGGCCGATAATTTTTTTTTAAAAAGAAACAAGATTTTATACTTTCTGCTATAAAACACATCCAATAAAAGAAAAAAAATTAAATCAAACTTCTTCATAAATTTAGACCAATCTGTATTCTGCTCCATATATTGGAGTGTATAAGTGTATATTGAATGGTTTGCGCAAAAGTTATAAACTATTTACATTTACTATTTACAAACTATTACATAATTACATAGTAGGTGAGGTTGAAAAAAGACACAAGTCCATCAAGTCCAACCTATGTGTGTGATTATATGTCAGTATTACCTTGTATATCCCTGTATGTTGTGGTCGTTCCGGTGCTTATCTTATAGTTTTTTGAAACTATCAATGCTCCCGGCTGAAACCACTACCTGTGGAAGGGAATTCCACATCCTTGCATTCTTACTGTAAAGAACCCTCTACGTAGTCTAAGGTTAAACCTCTTTTCTTCTAATCTTAATGAGTGGCCACGTGTCTTGTTAAACTCCCTTCCGCGAAAAAGTTTTATCCCTATTTTGGGGTCACCAGTATGGTATTTATAAATTGAAATCATATCCCCTCTCAAGCGTCAAGTGTCAAAATATTGTATATATTTTTTTATTTTTTATTAGTAATGGCGGTGATCAGTGACTTATAGCCGGACTACGACATTGCGCCGGCCATTCGGACACCAACTGACACTTTTTGGGGACCAGTGGCACTAACACTAACATCAGAGGCGATCAAAGGGTTAAATGTGTGCCTAGCCAGTGTTTTTGTGAACTGTGGGGGGTGCTTTTACTAGGGGAAGACATCCATCCCACCAACCACTTAAGCACAATGGGGGTGGGATATTACACATAGATTGATGGAGGCTTCATCTGCCTCTTATTCTAAGACACAGGCTGGAGGGGCGTGACACAACCTGCGACTGGTAGAAATCCGCCCATACATATTATTGCCAAAAAATAATAAAGATTTAATTTTAAATATATACTGTATTTGTATGACAATTTAAAACAGTTTATTGTTATTCGTTTTTTATTTTATCCTGTATTCCAAAGGCTGCCTTTTTTTTTTTAACATGTGAACAGCAGCTGAGGACTAGAAGCTCCTCCTGCTTATGTTTCCATGCAGACAGGCTGGGAAAGATCTGGGTCATGTGACAACTGTATATCGCTTAGGAAAAAGATTGTTGTACTTAGATTTTTTTTTTTATTAAAATAATTACAGTGCCATTATCCCCATACAGAAAGAGAAGGGACACTGTAAATTAAATAGTGTGTCTTTAGTATCACTTTAACCATTTCCCGCCCACACTATAGCTGAAAGACAGCTACAGCGCAGTCTTACTTTGCCAAGAGGGCGTCATATTATGTCCTCCCAGGATCTGAGACCTAAGGACTCAGCTGATCACAGGTCAGGGTAAAGGGCCAATCACAGCGGCCCTTTACCAAGTGATCAGCTGTGTCCAATGACAAGTGATCACAATGTAACCACAAGGCTTGTGTTACACTGATCAGGGCACCAATTATGAGTGTCCCGATTATCAGTGCAATCTCAACAGTGCCTACCAGTGCTGCCAATTAGTGCCCACCAGTGTTGCCAATCAGTGTGCATTAGTGTTGACAATCAGTGCCCAACAGTGGCTCCTCATCAGTGTCACCTATCAGTGCTGTCCATCATTTGCCATCAGTGCTGCCTACCAGTGCCTATCAGTGCCCATCAGTGCCACCTATCAGTGCTGACTATCAGTGCAGCCCCATCAGTGCCTCCTCATCAGTGCCCATCAGTTCCAGCTATCAGTGCCCATCAGTGCTGCCTCATCAGTGCCCATCAGTGCAGTCTATCAGTGCCCCTCAGTGCAGCCCTGATCAGCGCACATCAGTGAAGGAGAAAAATTATCTGTTTGCAAAATTGTATAAGAAACTATGAAAACATGTTTTTGTTTGTGTAGCAAAAAAGAAAAAACCCAGTTGTGATTGTTATTCAAAGTGTGACAGCTCTGAAAGCTGAAAATTGGCCTGGGCAGGAAGGGGGTAAAAGTGCCCAGTAGGAAAGTGGTTAATGTGTTTTCTTAATGATTGACTGTTCCTCGGATATGTTCTCCTGGGATTGAATATTCTTAGGGTGCTTTGTCCTCTGATTGTGCTTAAGGTATTTTCTTGTAGGATTGAATGCTCTAAAAATGTATTGCATCAATATACTGCTTATATTCCCAAGAATCCATATAATAAAATATAATTATTAAAGTGGAACCAAAGACATTTTTTTTTTCATTTTGGATAGATTAAGGAAGGGTTATAACCTCTGTCATGTTTTTTTTTGCCATCTGTGTTTCATTGGGGAGATTTCATTTCCTGTCCCATAGCCAAAACAGGAAGTGAGAAAAATCTTCCAAAGTGAGAGAATTCCTGGTTGTCACCAGGGTCACCAGAGCTAGTGTCCCCATTGGAAGATTTTTCTTCAATTGATGTTCTGGTGAAAATCCCAAATTTGGGATTTTAGTCGGTAATAATGGTAAATAGGACAAATAGAGAAGGTGAATCTCCCTGATGGGGTCACAGAGAGCAATAAAAAACTGCCAGGCATTCTGATCCATCTCTACTCTATCCAAAGCTAAAAAAAAATGCTTTTAGTTATACTTAGTAACACATTTGAATTGACATTTGATTGACAACGATGAACCCAACAGGATTCGCAAAAAGAATGTTAAATTCCCCCTTGTATATACTCTATAGCCATTTTTGCCATTTACTATCTCTTAGCAGACAGAGCTCTCATTGCTGAGAATGACGTTTTCACCCATTGTGGATGAGATGTGAACACAATCTAAGGTTTTTATTCACTAAATTCCTTCCTTGAGTTTTTGTCACAACACGTTTCTGAAAGGTCTTTGCATTAGCTCTTCATGACTTTCTATTATTTTATTAAGTAACGTGTTGGAAAAGCACTTTATCCCCCATGTATTAGCCAAAACTGCACTCTTGTACCAAACATGATGGGACAACATCCCAATCCACATCCTACACACACTGCTCCTTTTATATAATAATCATTTTCATCAAACTCGACAGAAACACTATTGTATTTCCTGATGGAGCCGTTTGAAAGTGAAACACAAGATAAACATGGAAGAACTCCAGATAAAACCAGAGTTCAGTAAAGATTATGTAAAGTGAACAGCTATATAGTATATTTGTGGCCATACACCAGTAGAATGTTGTTTGAAAAAATTGGTTTTTTGGAAAGTTAATTCAAATTTTGAATAGTTAATGGGGTCAAAGCGACAACATTTTTGGACTATAATCTCCATGATAATCATAGAAGAATAAACAAAACTCTAACTGTGAATGTGGTTTTCGTTTGGGAAAAATCACTCTTTTTTCATATATCCAGGGACACAGTACATCTTCATATTGATAATGACAGGGTTATGCTGGCACCTTCAAGTGATCGGACACTGATAGCAAAGTAAACACAGAAAGTTTCCTCCCAGATATAACTCTTCCTCGTTAGCACATGTTCCAATTTTTTTCACTTGTGTCTGGCCTTCCTTCAATCGGGAATAGATCAGAGGCTGGCCTTAAGTATGGTCAAAGGCTGGCCTTTAGTATGGCTTTCCTTCACTCAGGAGTAGATCAGAAGCTGGCATTGAGTACAGTCAAAGGTCAAGTTTTGGCCTTGGCAATTTTTTTTCAGAGACAAATTGCTCCAATTCTCTGGTGTGAGCTTTTATTCAAGATGTTACACATATTGTTTTACCAGTTAAGACTCAGTTGGTGCTGTGGGACCTGGTACTTTCTGTTTTGCAGAAATCTCCATTTGAACGTATTTGTAATGTTCCTTTAGTCCTTCTGATTTGAAGGTTCTCTTTCTGGTTAGGAATACTTCGGCTTGCAGAGATTAAGAATTGGCTGCTCTTTCCTGTAAGGAGCTGTTCCTGATAACCCATTGGAACAAGGTGGTTTTGTGGCCCCAGCCATCCTTTTTGCCTTAAGTGTTTTCTTTTTGTTCCATCTTAACCAGGTTATTATACTATAGTCCTTCTGCTCAAATCCTCAGATGGCAGGGAACAAGGTTTTACACACTTTGAATGTGGTTCATGCCTTCAGGTGTTACCTGAACTCAACTTCTTCTATTCGGCAGTCAAATCCCCTCTTTGTGCTTCCTGACAGCCCAAAGATAGGTCAGGCAGTTTCTAAATCCTCCATTTCTCGATGGATCCGGAAATGTTGAATTTTCAGGCTTATTTCTTCATAGGTGAAATTTCACCTTTTCTGAAAGCTTATTCTACTAGGAGTGTTGGGACGTCCTGTACTATTCTTCATCAGGCTTCAGTTAGCTCAGGTTTGTAAAGCTGCTCCCTGGGCTTTTGGTCATACCTTTACTAAATTTTATCAAGTGGATATTTGTGCTGCTGAGGATTCTTCTTTCAGTCACCATGTCTTGCAGGCTGCTTTTGAGGTTATTACTTTTTTAGGAATGATGATTGGTGGTTAATTTCTGTGTACCTTCCTCTTATTTCATTGCTTTAAGATGTCCCTGTCATTATAAAGATGAAGATGCTCTGTGTCCTGGGATGTATGAAAAAGAAAGTCAGATATTTGGTTACCTGTAAAATCCTAAAATTCTTTTCTTTTCTTCTTTTTTTTTTACCTACTTTAGCATTTGCTTACTCTGAAGTAGGAAAGAACATAATGCAGTTTTAGTTTAGACTGTTACAGCATCAAAACTCATCCATATGACATGGACCTTGGAGCACTAATTATTTCAAACTCTCCAGTAACATGAGAAAAACTATTGTTCAAAATCAATGCAAAGATGAATAGTTAGGGGTTTACTTATATATAAAGCTAAGCAAATAATCCCTGTAATGCGTCTGTAGCACTACCCCTGTAGAGGTTGCAGATGACTAGGTTCCCCACTTCTACACAGCCAACTCCTGACCACTGACAGTCTTTAACGGGGTTGTAAAGGTAATTTAAAAAAAAAAAAATAACAAACATGTTATACTTACCTTCACTGTGCAGCTCGTTTTGCACAGAGTGGCCCCGAACCTGCTCTTCTGGGGTCCCTCGGCGGCTGTTTCAGCTCCTCCCCGCAAGAACTAACCACCTTAATGCAAGCTCCCTCGCATGGTGGTTAGTTCTTGCGGGCGCGCTCCCGTGATACAGCCGGCGGCTATAGCCGCTCACTGTATCACTCGGCATTAAGGTGAAAAATTTTTTACCTTTACAACCCCTTTAAATGAAAATATGCAACAGACCCTTATGGACTAGGAACTCTAAGTCCCCTTTTGCTGGAAGTAGCAAAAAGTGTTGTGAACTGCATCCTGGAGTACCTCCAACTCCTTTGTAGACACTGATCCCAACTCTACCCACTGCAGGAAATGCCAGCCCATCTGGCTGCTTCTTCACCAGTCTATTCGACTGACTATTCACCAGTCTACCCAACTGCTCCAGAGATCTCCCAGGGCAAGGTTAGGGAAGATTTAAACACACCCTTTCAGAGAGACCTACTACAGTACGTGCGGCAGTTTCTCCCCTTGTAAGTCTCTGACCATGCTGTAGTACTCACACTGTCCTCCTTGCTCCTGCTGCCTCTCAGGGAGGACTTCCTCCAAACTGCTTCTGTTGTCAGGATCGTCCCAGGCCAGCCTGAGCCCCAGCCCAAGGCAGAGCACCCCCCCTCCCCAGACTAGGGGGTTTGCCTCAAGGGCCACCTACAGTCCCCTCAGCACTCCATCTTCATCTTCCACCAGAATCTCCCTATCACCCTGCCAGGCCCACCACCTGGGGATTGACCAAGCTCCTCTGAGTATGCAGGACAACCAAACCTCCTATCCTCCACCCTCCAGCTTCAAAAACGTTCTCTAACTTTCCAGAAACAAGGGGAGGTATCAGAAAGTTGACTGCATGAGTCACCCAGCCCTGACCTGAAGTAAACCCATAACCCAAATAAGGCTCACAGGTTTAAGCATGAACCAACTAGAGGGTGCTACATGTCTAATATGTTAATTTCCTATGATCATCAGCTCCATCTATTGGCCTTAATGCTCTAGATAGATCTGACGATCATTGTGAGCTGACAGGGCTACATTTCCTGCATACAAATCCCAAGTAGTGTTAACAGCCCTGCTTGAATTCTTCCCTGGTAAACTACTAAACACTCCCCTTTTTCCTCTTCACTATAACATAAGGGGAGGTTCTCTGTAGTCCATGGTAGGAGAATTTGGACAGGGATGATAACATTGCTTTGGTTTTCAGTGCTGCAGTGGTACCAATGTTCGCTCAGACCTGTAGACTGGAGATCTGATGAGGTTATGACTAATGGGGTAATGATCAAGAAGCAGAAGGAAAAGTGAAAAAAGCACAGATCCATAGAATGAATAAAGCAGAAGAAGGGAGGTGCTTTCACTGAAGGTTTTCAAGTATGGCTTCCTCTCCAGCAAGGAGAACGAGAGAAGCTCAGTAGTGATATCAGCAATTGTAGGAAGATGCTCTAAGGCTAAGTTCATATGTGCAGCCAGGGGGTGATAATCTCTAAACTGCCTCTGAAAAAGAAATCCACCAAGGATCCTCCACCAAGAATCACTTTCCAGAGGAGTGGTAGAGCCTGCCACCTGTGTGAATGAGCCTCAAATCTCATGTGAATGGCAGTGTACAGAGGCAAGATAGGGTGGAGTACTGTTTAGCTTTAGAGAACCTTTATACATATCCCTTAGTAGATATCAAATTTGTTCTTTTTGAGTATGGGTCCTCTGTAACATATCTTGTTAATCTTTGTGTATTGGTCATCTTTACATAATGATAAGGATGATGTTTCCAATTCTCATCATTCTTTTCAATGTACTTTTTCTCTGTTACATAGATGCAGTTACATTTTGTAATATGATCCCAACTCTGAAAAGGAACCCAAAATAGCTGAGTAAGAAAATACAATATATCAATAAAATGACGTGCATTGGAGATATTATTAGATTAGAGGGATAAGCAGTTTATGAGATGATGTCTGTAGAGTTTCATTTCTACCTACAGGGAAAGACGAATGGAATAAGTGCAAGTAAAAAAATGATTTATTAAAACCTTCAAAGAGACTTTTCTAATTTAGGTGTATTACAGAACAAACACTGGAGGCAAAATATTTTTTACTAGGTTGTAGGTTGTTCATATGTTTGGCAAACTGTACTCTCCCCCTGAAAAGACCTCATGAATAGTCATTTTTTTTTTTTAGCAAAACTCTGATTTTCTATTGAAATACTACTCCTCAATTGTGAGCTATGATTTTGGATCGGCATTGCGGTGTGGCCCAATTCACCTGCATGGGTCAGGTTTGGTGATGGTACTGCCTGCCCAATGCGACATGCTATATATTTTTTGTAGCACCACAAAGCATTGTGGCTGCACCAATATGTACGACTCCATCCAGCCACCATTGTAAAAATGTGATTATCAATGCCTACAGAACTCTTTCAAGGACAGTCCGCGCATTTCTCATTATGTAGTTTTAGGACAATACTGGTCTGTATAAAGTTAAAGTATAACTATCCAAAACTCTTTTTTTTTTCCTTTCTAATTTTGGATAGAATGCGGAAGGTCTATGACCTCTTATTGCTGTCTGTGTCCTTCATCGGGAAGATCCACTTATCGGCCACTTTGTTCACCTGTTCAATTGCTTGGTAACACAAATTGCTAATCAGCCAATCAAACGGCAGCAACTCAATGCATTTAGGCATTTAGACGCGGTGAAGATGACTTGCTGAAGTTAAAATCGAGCATCAGAATGGGGAAGAAAGGGGATTTAAGTGGCTTTGAACGTGGTATGGTTGTTGGTGCCAGACAGGCTGGTCTGAGTATTTCAAAAACTGCTGATCTACTGGGATTTTCACGCACAACCATCTCTAGGGTTTACAGAGAATGGTCCGAAGAAAGAGAAAATATCCAGTGAGCGGCAGTTGTGTGGACAAAAATGCCTTGTTGACGTCAGAGGTCAGAGAAGAATGGGCAGACTGGTTGGAGATGATAGAAAGGCAACAGTAACTCAAATAACCACTTGTTACAACCAAGATATGCAGAATACCGTCTCTGAACACACAACACATCGAACCTTGAGGCAGATGGGCTACAGCAGCAGAAGACCACACAGGGTGCCACTCTGGTCAGTTAAGAACAGGAAACTGAGGCTACAATTTGCACAGGCTCACCAAAATTGGACAATAGAAGATTGGAAAAAACGTTGCCTGGTCTGATGAGTCTCGATTTCAGCTGCAACATTTAGATGGTAGGATCAGAATTTGGCATAAACAATATAAAAAAATGGATCCATCCTGCCTTGTATCAATGGTTCAGGCTGCTGGTGGTGTAATGGTGTGGGGGATGTTTTCTTGGCACACTTTGGGCCCCTTAGTACCAATTGAGCATCATTTAAACACCACGGTCTACCTGAGTATTGTTGCTGACCATGTCCATCCCTTTATGACTACATTGTACCCATCTTCTGATGGCTCCTTCCAGCAGGATAAGGCCCCATGTCACAAAGCTCAAATCATCTCACCACTGGTTTCTTGAACATGACAATGAGGTCACTGTACTCCAATGGCCTCCACAGTCACCAGATCTCAACTCAATAGAGCACCTTTGGGATGTGGTGGAACAGGAGATTCGCAATATGGATGTGCAGCCGACAAATCTGCAGCAACCACGTAATGCTATCATGTCACTATGGACCAAAATCTCTGTGGAATGTTTCCAACACCTTGTTGAATCTATGCCACGAAGAAATAAGGCGGTTCTGAAGGCAAAAGGTGGTCCAACCTGGTACTAGCAAGGTGTACCTGATAAAGTGGCCGGTGGGTGTATGTCATCACTATATAAGCCAGGGACTATTGTGCTCTGTGTCAAATGCCGCATTATGCATTAACATACCTTCTTAGACCCAGCCTGTCCAGACAGTATGGTCACCTGCTGATTTGGCACCATCCATAGGCAGCTTAACTCTTTAAAAAGACCCAGAAGTTGAATCCAGCACAAAGATACTTTAGATAATTACAGTACAGAAGATGTTTCTGCAGTCTTTGACGTGTAAGAAGACAATGATTTTATTACATAAAACTAATACTGACTATTGGAGCATGCAAACTAATACTAAACAGGAAGGGAGAAAAGAGGGAGAAATCAAACCATATAAGTAAATAAGTAGTAGTGGTCCAAATTTGCCACCAGATGACAGCATACATCAAACAAAGGCACCCTGATACAGTTCAATACAACACAGGAAAATACAAATAAGTGGGACAGAACACTGAGGAAACCAACAATTTACGGTGGTCACCAGAACAGGAGTATAGGGCTTATCTTCTGATGAGGACACTTGTTCCAATGACAAATATTAAGGTGAGATCCTCATTTTGGGGAGATTTTCCTTTATTTCCTGTTGTGTCTCAGGGGACAGGAAGTGCTTCCCCAGTGGACATAGGCAGCAAAAAAATCTCAACAGAGGGATAAATCCTTTCCACTGTTTTCAAAAGTAGAAAAAATGTCTGGAGTTACTCTTTAACCACTTAAGGACCACCCGCCGCAGTTGTACCGCAGCAGGTTGGCTCCCCTACGCAAACTGCCCGTCATTGTACGTCGGCTCGCGCAGGCGCAGTTGCAGGCGGACGCGCGCCGGCGCACTCTCGCGCCCGCTGCATGCTGCTGTAGCGCGTCCACGGGTTGGGCGGACTCGACGTCCGCCAGTGACTCGCAAACGCTGTATACAAAGGCAGAATGGAGATCTGCCTTTGTAAACAAGGCGGATCCCCGTTCTTACAGATGACATGACAGAGATCTACTGTTCCCAGTGATCGGGAACAGTGATCTCTGTCATGTCTCAGGCAGCCCATCCCCCCTACAGTTAGAACACACCCAGGGAACACAGTTAACCCCTTGATCGCCCCCTAGTGTTAACCCCCTGCCAGTGTAATTTTTACATTGATCAGTGCATTTTTATAGCACTGATCACTGTAATGATGTCACTAGTCCCTAGAAAGTGTCATTTGGGGACATATTTGTCTGCCGCAATGTTGCAGTCCCGGTAAAAATCGCAGATCCCGCCATAACCAGTACAAACAATTAAAAAAAAATAATAGTCCCTAAATCTATCCTATGGTTTGTAGATGTGATAACTTTTGCGCAAACCAAATCAGTATAAGCCTATTGTGATTTTTTTTTTTTTTTTTTACCAAAAATATGTAGAAGAATATATATCGGCCTAAACTGATGAATACATTTTTTTTTTTATATAAATTTTTTGGATATGTATTATAACAAAAAGTAATTAGTTTTCAAAATTGTCGCTCTGTTTGTTTATAGTACAAAAAATAAAAACCGCAGAGGTGATAAAATACTACCAAAAGAAAGCTTTATTCGTGGGGAAAAAGGGCGTCAATTCTGTTTGGGTACAGCGTTGCACGACCGTGCAATCGTCAGTTAAAGCAATGCAGTGCCGTATCGCAAAAAAATGGTCTGGTCATTAAGGGGGCAAATCTTTCTGGTCCTTAAGTGGTTAAATTGATCAGTGGTTCTTTTTTATACTTCACTGTGGAAGTGAAATCTCTGTATCTGGGTTCCCTGCTCCTCCCACATACCCTGCTTACTGTCTATATTTCCCTTAGGTTGTGTCTTAGGACCACCTATTTACTTCAAAGCAGACTGCCAAGCAAGTTAGAAAATCTTTCCACACACATCATTGGAGTAGACCTAAATGGTCCATTATCAATCTGAGTATTGGCTGTTAATGAGAAACCACAGAAGTATTTACAGGTTTAATAAATGTCCTCCCGTTGCACACATCATAAGGGCACATCATGCTATTTACACATTCGCAGTTAGCCATGCTTGTAAAAGAATCATTGTGTCCTCGTACAGTAACGTGCTGCATCTTGTACTAAAACTTGAGCCTAGAAAACACAGTAATAACCATTTAATAGATGAACCATTGCAATGCTGTGACTAAACTGCCTTTATAATAACCTTTGTGTACAGGTAACTACATGCCATGTGCTGCACTTCACAACGTTAAGCTTTGTGAAGGAGAAAGCCAGATTCAGATTACTTGGAAACCGCAAAGTAATTGGCACTTTGAAGTTCTCTTAGGACCTTCATTCATTTCCTTTCTAGTTCCTCCAAGGCGGCCATGTAGAGTTTACTAAATCAAGTAGGGTTTTATAGTCATGCAGCTCTTTATATAGGAAGGGTCACTGGAAGGCATTATATAGCATGACGAAGTATCTGTTTATTTTGTATAAAGAAACACATTGTCCGGTACTGCACCAAAACCTCTGTTTTCCTTGTACGCAGTAGCGCGCAAATTCCATGGTGTATAATTCAATCCAATCACAACCTCCACCATGAATCCAAATAAACACTCACCAGAGCCAAAGGCCTCAACAACCTAGACAGAGGTCAATTTGCGCTTGATTAATTCAGCAAGTATACCATATCCAATCTTTAGGATCAGACAAATCTCCCAATAGTGGCATGTGTAAGAAAGAAATGCTCCAGTAGTGTAATGCTATTTGTTTAAAACCATTAGGTAATACAAGATATAAAAAGTAGCTGGCAAAACTTAAAATCAAAAGACTCAAGTGTAACGCTATCGCTTCGATTATACAAACAATGTATGATGTCAGTATGCAAAGCTCCACCCAACGCGTTTCATCCTACAGGACAACATCAGAGGCTAGCGATACAGACCATACATTCCCTTGCAAAGAGTCATCCTAACGTTTGCCACCCACACTTTTATCACCATTTGTCCTTTTTAGTTAGTTCCCCATCAAATCAGAGTGAATGTTCAACGATTGCTGAAAGCGAATGGTGTTCATTATATTTCAGATCTAATTCTTTATCCATCAAATGTTAACCATGAATGTTATTCATAATTTAATTATATCCACTTGCCCCCAAATATGGAATACATATAGTGGGGAAAATAATTATTTGATCCCCTGCAGATTTTGTAAGTTTGCCCACTTACAAAGAAATTAGGGGTCTATAATCTTTATCATAGGTGTATTTTAAATGATAGAGACAGAATATCAACCAAAAATCCAGAAAGAACACATGATACAAATGTTATAAATTGAGTTGCAGTTCAGTTAGTAAAATAAGTATTTGATCCCCAAGCAAAACATGACTTAGTACTTGGTGGAGAAATGCTTGTTGGCAAGCACAGAGGTAAGACGTTTCTTGTAGTTGGTGACTAGGTTTGCACACAGGGATTTTGGTCCACTCTTCTTTGCAGCTCTTCTCTTAATCCTTAAGGTTTCTTGGCTGTCGCTTGGCAACTCGAAGTTTCAGCTCCCTCCATAAATTTTCTATAGGATTAAGGTCTGGAGACTGGCTAGGCCACTTCGTGACCTTAATGTGCTTCTTCTTGAGCCACTCCTTTGTTGCCTTGGCAGTATATTTTGGGTCATTGTCATGCTGGAAGACCCATGCACGACCATCTTCAGTGTTCTGGCTGAGGGAAGAAGGTTCTCATCCAAGATTTTACAATACATGGCCTCGTCCATTGGCCCCTCAATGGGGGGAAGTTGACCTGTACCTTTAGCAGAGAAACAACCCCAAAGCATAAAGTTTCCACCTCCGTGCTTGACTGTAGGGATAGTGTTCTTATGGTCATAGTCAGCAATTTTCTTCCTTCAAAAACAGCTAGTCGAGTTAATGCCAAAGAGCTCAATTTTGGTCTCATCTGACCACAGCTCTTTCTCCCAATCCTTCTCTAAATCATTTAGAGTTTCACTGGCAACCTTCAGACAGGCCTATACATGTACCTTCTTAAGGAGGGGGACCTTGCGGGTGCTGCAGGATTTCAATCCATGGCGGCGCATTGTGTTACCAATGGTTTGTTTGGTGACTGTGGTCCCAACTGCCTTGAGATCGTTTACAAGCTCCTCCCATGTAGTTCTGGGCTGTCCCCTCACTTTTCTCATAATCATCCTTACCCCATGAGGCGAAATCTTGCATCCAGAGCAAGGGCGATTGATGGTTATTTCGTATTTCTTCCATTTGCAAATAATCACTCTATCAGTTGTCTCCTTTTCACCAAGCTTCTTGTCAATGGTCTTGAAGCCCATTGAAGCCTTGTGCAGGTCTACAATCTTTCCCTGACATCCTTTGACAACTTTTTGGTCTTGCCCATGATGGTGAGGTTTGAATGGAAGAAAGATTCTGTTGACAGGTGTCATTATAAAACAAGTTGTTGTTAGGAGCAACTTCTTAAATTGACAGGACTGTGTACCACATGAGCACATACTGTAGCCAGTCTGTGGGAACCAGAATTATTGTTGGTTTTTAGGGGATCATTACCTTTTTTACTCACTGAACTGCAACTCAATTTATAACATTTGTATCTTGTTTTTTCTGGATTTTTGGTTGATATTTTGTCTCTAGCATTCAAAATGCACCTATGATTACAATTATAGACCGTTTCATTTATTTGTAAGTGTGCAAACTTACAAAATCTGCAGGGGATCAAATCATTTTTCCCCACTGTATACACACAGTGTATACATCAACAGCACCATCTTCTATATCTTATCTTTTTTATATTCAATCATTTTTATTCTTTTTTTAAAAGGATATCAATATAAACATTATCAGGCTTTACCCCCCCCCTTCCCCTCCCAAAAAAAAAAAAAAGAAACACAAAAACACTCCCTCACCCTCTCCTTTCTAGGCTACCACCCTTTTTCCTTCTTAATCTTTCTCATATTGCCAGTTCTCTACGGATTCAAGATATTAATATATCTATGTATTCTCATTCTATGATATCCAATATTTCCATGTACTTCCCAGATTTTTCCCCCAAATGTCATTATATCTTTCTATTAAGTCCTCCCCTGCATGTATTGTCTCTTCAATGGAACATATCTGATTCATTTTTAGTATCCATTCCTTCACACTTGGGATTTTTTGTGTATCGCCAGTACCTGGGAATCAGGCCTTTAACTGCATTTAAAAGGTGTGGTACTAGAGATATCATATTTTGTGCTATAGATTTGTTAGTTTTATGAAATAGACTGTCACGTACCTGGTGGGTGAGCCTGACGTGTAGAGGAAGGCCTCTCGTACAGCTCCGGCTCGAGAGCCCCTGATAGTTGGACAGCAGGCTCAGGAGCACGGTGGGGTAAGAGTGCCTATGATCAGTCCAGAAGTCTGTATCAGCGGAAGCCAGGAACTTGCAGCAGGAAGCCGGAACACAGCAGGTAGCAGGCAGGAGAGATGGCAGATGGCTGGCAGACTTGGCAGGAGATGGGTAAAGATGCACTACTGGATGCAGGAGCTTGCAGCAGGCTGGACAGCCAAAAGCAGGGTCAGATGAATTTGGTAGGCAGCAGACAGGCAGATCAGGCAGAAGTGGCTGGCAGAAGCGTAGTCGGATCACAGGCAGGTCTTTGGCAACAGACGGGCAAATCAGGCATAGACAGCAGGCAGAAGCGTAGTCGGGTCACAAGCAGGTTCGGCAACAGGTACTAGGTAACAGGAACTGGAGACAGAGAATAGTCCGTGGAAAGCCAAGGGGTCAGGGCCGTAAGCAAGCAGCGGTAGTAGGGAACAAGCCGGGTCAGTAGCAGAAGTCAAACAGACTGGAATCAGGATTCAGGAAACGCTGTAGACCAAGCAGCAACCAGCCAGTTTTGAAGCTCCGTTTAAATAGACTGACTGCCGCCAGTTCTGGTAACAGGTTCGCACGCCAGCGCGCGGTCCCGTCCGCGCACGCGCGTCAGCAGAAGCGCCCACAGTCATTCTGGACATTCTTGGTTGGCGCCTGCGCACAGGTATGTGCCTGGAAACAACAGTAACAGTAGTACCTTGCAGATGTCTTCCCTGACATCCCCAGGATTCGGCCTGCATATGCTCCCCTGTTATTTCCTGAATAGCCTGAATAGCCTCGATGATATCCTTCCAGAAGGCCTATATCTTGGTAGATTCCCACCACAAGTGCACAAAGGCAAGTGCTGTGGCAACGCCTTTACAAAGTGCTGTATTTGTGCATATCTCCATTCATTTAGTGGCATACTACCCCGTTTTTGCTTTAATTCAAAAAATGAACAAATCTTGTCCCCTACCATCACATCTTATATTATCTCCTTTTTTGCCCATCTAACAAAGAATAATAAATAATGAAGAATCCTCTTTCCTAGGTGTGAAGTAATTTGTATCCATTAATGAAATTAAAGGTGAATTGTGCTCCCAATTATAGTGCCTACACAGGCTATGCCATATTCTAAAAACATTTTCTGTCAGTGGATTTGTGCTATATGCTAAATCTCAATATAATCGTGGGATCCAAACCATCTTACCTAAATCTACTTTACTTTGTGCAAAATCTATCTCAACCCAACTTTTATTTTTATTATCGTGAATCCAATCTGAAACCAATCTGAAATAATGATCGCCTGTTAATACTTTTTAAGATCTGGCAATGCCAGCCCCCCTGCTTTCTTTTCTTTAGCCAATACAGCATATGAAATCCTAGGGCGCTTATGTGCCCATATATACTTAAATATAATAGTTCTAAGTTTCTTAAAATATTCCTGCGGGAGGGTAATTGGGAGCAATTGAAATTTATAATGCCACCAGATGCCGCGTGTCACTTGCCACGGTCGCCTGCCACCAGATGCAGCTTGTCACTTGCCACGGTCGCCTGCCACCAGATGCAGCTTGTCACTTGCCACGGTCACGTGCAACCAGATGCAGCTTGTCACTTGCCACTGTCGCCTGCCACCAGATGCAGCTTGTCACTTGCCATCGTTGCCTGCCACCAGATGCACCTTGTCACTTGCCACGGTCGCCTGCCACCAGATGCAGCTTGTCACTTGCCACGGTCGCCTGCCACCAGATGCAGCTTGTCACTTGCCACCGTCACCTGCCACCAGATGCAGCTTGTCATCGTTGCCTGCCACCATACAGCTTGTTACTTGCCGCCGTCGCCTGCCACCAGATGCAGCTTATCACTTGCCACCGTCACCTGTCACCAGATACAGCTTGTCACCCTCACTTGCCACCAGAGGCAACTTGTCACTCATTACTTGCCACCATCGCCTGCAACCAGATGCAGCTTGTAATTGCCACGTCACTTGCCACCAGATGCAGCTTGTCACTTGCCACATTTCTTGCCACCAGATGCGGATTGTCACTTGCCACATTGCCTGCCACCAGATGCAGCTTGTCACTTGCCACGTCACCTGCCTTCAGATGCAGCTTGTTACTTGCCATGTCACCTGCTACCAGATGTCGATTGTCACTTGCCACCGTTGTCTGCCACCAGATGCAGCTTGTCAATTGCCACGTTACTTGCCACCAGATGCGAATTGTCACTTGCCACATTGCCTGCCTTCAGATGCAGCTTGTCACTTGCCAAATCACCTGCCACCAGATGTGGAGTGCGTGACTTGCAACGTCACCTGCCACCAGATACAGATTATCACTATCCTGCAACGACAGTGACAGCAGAGAAACAGGCTTCTCTCCCCAGCTTTTCAACAAATGTGAGGGGGGGGGCAGTGAGAGATGATGTAATCTCTCTGCTGCCCATGGCTGCACAGTGAGGGCGGAACTGCGGTGACGCAGGGCAGGAGGTGAAAGATGATGTCATCTCTCTGCTCGCTCGCCTGCCTGCTCACTGTTCATAGATAAACACCATGGATGGACAAATCTCCTGCTGCCGACTACTGTATTCTAGCAAACACAAATGGTAACTGAAGCTCCACACCACTGCTAAGAGATCCAGATACAACTTTATTCCAATAAGTCAGGGGGGCAATCCATAGAGTTTCCAATACATTTCAGGGGATTGAAAATGCCCCCTTCATCAGGGCTAGAAAAAACACAAGGTCATCTCCACATCAATACAATGTCAATACAATACAAATGTTTTCATATTCAGATTCTCACAATTGTCTGAGGTTCTTGTGTCACCCTTACTTTTATTGGAATAAAGTAATATCTGGATCTTTTAGCAGTTCTGTGGCACTTCAATTTCTATTTTATTTTTCAAAAAGTTTTATTTTGTTATAAGCATAAAAATAAACAAGTTAAATATACAGATAAGCAGCTATCATATAAAGAGAATACAGCGTACAGTCACAAATATCAGACATAGAGAATAAACAAAACCAAAAGGTTCCTCCAACACCAGTCAATGCAAAACATAAAATGCCAAAAGGGTAAAAAATAACATGGCTTTAATAATTATGATGTAGGCTTATTGCTGCGTTATTTTAACCTACAATTGCGCAGTTGTGTGACGCTGTACACAAATAAAATGTATGTACTTTTTTCCCTCACAAATAGAGCTTTCTTTTGGTGGCATTTGATCACCTCTGCAGTTTTTATTTTTTGCACTATAAACAAATGACCGACAATTTTGAAAAAAACAAAACAATATATTCTACTTTCTGCTATAAAACACATCCAATAAAAAAATGTAAAAAAAAATCAAATTTCTTCTTCGATTTAGGCTAATATGTATTCTGATACATATTTTTGGTAAAGGTATAGCGTCTACAAACTATGGGATATTTTTATGGAATATTTATTTATTTATTTTTACTAGTAATGGCGGTGATCAGCGACTTATAGCAGGACTGTGATATTGTGGTGCACAAATCGGACACTAACTGACACTTTTGACACTTTTTTGGAGACCGGTGACACTAATAAAGTGTTAAATAATATGACACTGGCAGGGAAGGGGTTAACAGGGGCAATCAAAGTGTTAAACGTGTTTCCTGGGAGTGCTTTCTCACTGGGTGGGGGGGGGGGGGTGCTTGTACTGTAAGAAAACAGAGACCCGTGTTCCTGTTTAGCAGAAACACAAGATCTCTGTCTTCTCCTGTCACAGGATGGCGATCTGCCTTGTTTACATAGGCAGACTGCCATTCCTTCTGCCTTAAAAACCATTGTCGGGTCCTGGCAGACATCGGGCCATGATTTGCTCCCGCTGTGTCCAATCACAGCAGGAGCAGGTCGCCGGTGGCACGCGCGTGCTTCCTAGACCCAGGAAACAAAATCACGTACAGGTATGTTATTTCCCACTGAAGGGCAACGCTGCTGCAGTATAACAACGTATAAAGGCTGAGGGTGTATTCAATACGCCCACAATGGTAATTTTTAGCCACCAGGAGGATAAAACAGACCAAATACTGTACATGGCGAGGCGAGCCGTGTGGAGAATTATTCAAAAGAGCAATATGAGGTTGCTGTGGGATAGAAAAGCCCATCGCTGTGTGGAGCATGGAAATTCCCACCAGATGTAAAGCATAGTACCCCGTAAAGAACATCTTCTGAAACAATCCAGAGAAGCATTCAGATACATCTGTGCAAGGTGGGAGGGGACCAGGTACCATCTAAATAAATCCTTTAAACTGGCTTCTACTAAAGACACATTAAGGATCCCCTTAAAAGAGACCTAAAGCCGAGTGTACCAAGACTCTGGTTCTATACCATAATCCAGATCCCTATTCCAGGCTAACATGTAGGGATGCTTCTGGGGGGGGGGGGGGGGCAAACAAAGACACATATATCATGGCGAGACCTCCCCGTGAGCCCTGATACTTAGTACACCATTTTCATTTTCTATTTTATGTAACATTACATTAACAGTACACTAACAAGCCAAAGAGACTGTGGATATTCTCTGGGGTGTATTAGCAACCTGCTCTGGAACCAAATTATGTATATCAACACTAATACTTTAAGATAGTGATACTAATAAGATAATATTACAGGTCTGGTGCTATTTTTCCACTTTCCTAGACTAGTGTATTTTGACAGCCAGCCACCATTGCTGTCAGAATACTTCAACATTGACTGCAGCTGACTGGCTACAGTCATTGCTTTTGGCCAACTTTTTTTGCCCACCATCTTCGATTTTTCAGTCAAAGTTTGGCGAGCTGGGTAATGTGAGCACAATCACCCACAGCTTGAATTTCAGCATAAATCTGAGCCATGCATGGCCAACCTAAAACATGCAAGGAAGGAGCCATTTCTGACATGTTATTTTTGATTCCATCTTAAACATCTTGATAACTGAAAGACAAATATTTCTGGTGAAGTTGGAGAAAAAAATACAGTGTAATTTTTAGTTAATATTTCTACTGTTATAAAGGAGGCTGGAGACAGTGGAAGTTCAAAGGCAAAGGCTGTAAGGTGAATAGAAGTGGAATGATGGGCATCCTTCTGACCTTCACGTCTGTGTCAACATATGTCTTTTAATTCAAAATACAACCTTGAGTTTTCTTGACAGCAGTTATTTTAAACCTTGTAGTACTTCTATCAAAAAGGGAGCAAAGGGTCACCTCTCAAAATATCCCAATGCAGTTCTGGAACAGAAACAAAACAGTTTAAAATACAACACACAAGGTTCAAGAATGCATTTGTAACAACTGGAGCAAAATGGAAATGGCCTTTGCCATTTCAAGAAATAAGATACATATTTTTAATTTACTAGTCTGTAGAAAACATGCTTTGTTTGTGTTTAAATCATTACCCTGAGACTTTATAATGTGTGTAAACCCTAACAATCACCCTAATAAGTAAGAGTAATGCCGCGTACACACGGCCGGACTTTCCGACAGAAAAAGTCCGATGGGAGCTTTCGGTCGGACCGTATGTGTGCCCCATCGGACTTTTCTGTCGGCATTTCCGACGGACTCAGATATAGAAAATGTTCTAAATGTTTCTGTCGGAAATGACGACGGAGTTTAGTCCGTTCGCTAGGTCCGCTCATGTGTACGCGGCATAAGGTGCACATAGAAGGGCTTTGCACAGAGCAAACAAAACAAAATGTAATTCCAAGCACACTTACCAGTAATCCAGTTGGAAAAAAAACACACAAATTACACTAACAATTTACATTAAAAACAGAGGTTTAAATTGCACAACATTTCTAAATATATGTAGAAGCAGGAATGTGGTCCTAACTCTAGTTTATGTAATGCATCTAGTCTATGTGAGAGGCTCCATGTTGGATCATAAATTGCAATAGATAAATAAGGGCAGGTATGTCGGGAGACAGCCTTTTCCTCCTTAACGGTGCAGGGACATACCAGAAACCCATCAGGGCACAATAGGAGCTGAAGACGTACAATGTGTCCCAATGCCAAATCCAGCAAGCCATTGCCATTTTTGTTTGGCTTTTGTTCCATAACCATATGTATTTTGGTTGTCTCATTCACCAAGGCTTTCTATGAAATAAGTAAGGAGGTAATACTTATAATTTAAAGAATATAAAACTGCATAAACTGTGTGTCTATATGCAGTATCTCACAAAAGTGAGTACACCCCTCACATTTTTGTAAATATTTTATTATATCTTTTCATGTGACAAAATTGAAGAAATGACACTTTGCTACAATGTAAAGTAGTGAGTGTACAACTTGTATAACAGTGTCAATTTGCTGCCCCCTCAAAATAACTCAACACACAGCCATTAATGTCTAAACTGCTGGCAACAAAAGTGAGTACACCCCCAAGTGAAAATTACCAAATTGGGCCCAATTAGCCATTTTCCCTCCCCGGTGTCATGTGACTTGTTAGTGTTACAAGGTCTCAGGTGGGAATGGGGAGCAGGTCTGTTAAATTTGGTGTTATCGCTCTCACTCTGTCATACTGGTCACTGGAAGTTCAACATGGCACCTCATGGCAAAGAACTCTCTGAGGATCTGAAAAAAAGAATTGTTGCTCTACATAAAGACGGCCTAGGCTATAAGAAGATTGCCAAGATCCTTAAACTGAGCTGCAGAATGGTGGCCAAGACCATACAGCAGTTTAACAGGACAGGTTCCACTCAGAACAGGCATTGCCATGGTCAACCAAAGAAGTTGAGTGCACGTACTCAGCGTCATATCCAGAGGTTGTCTTTGGGAAATAGATGTATAAGTGCTGCCAACATTGCTGCAGAGGTTGAAGGGGTGGGGGGGTCGGCCTGTCAGTGCTCAGACCCTAAGCTGCACACTGCATCAAATTGGTCTGCATGGCTGTCACACCAGAAGGAAGCCTCTTCTAAAGATGATGCACAAAAAAGCCTGCAAACAGTTTGCTGAAGACAAACAGACTAAGGACATGGATTCCTGGAACCATGCTCTGTGGTCTGATGAGACCAAGATAAACTTCTTTGGTTCAGATGGTGTCAAGCGTGTGTGGCGGTAACCGGGTGAAGAGTACAAAGACACTCTTCACTCTTTCAATAGGTGCCTGTCATAAGCAGAGGGGAACACAGTCATCACTATATCTGCATGCGACAATGTACAACATTTAAAGATATATATCGAGGCCTGCTATTTCTTTATCTAAGGTGAGAGTCTAGAGAGCCTGTTTGAGTCGGCAGTTGTTATATGAAGAAGAACACTAGTATCATCTACATCTGCATCTCTATTTATCCCAGCGGTCACTATTTACTATGAACTTTTTATTGTCTTATTTATGAACTTTTCCATTGCTATATTCACCCATTTGAATCATCCTGCAGTTTGGTTTTTTGCAGTTTTGCACACTTATTGCACGTTTTTTGCATTTTTGCACATTTATTACAGTTTTCCTTTTGTGATTCAATATTGAGATTTATGAATGTTTAACACATTTTTTCCGATTGATGAATTTTTATTTCTCTGAGCTGGACTTTAAGATTTGTTGTTTTGCACACCTGCACATTATTATTATGATTTTTATCTGATGCGATTATAGTTTTTATGATAGATTTTATGCGCGAAATCTCTCTATCTCTATTTATCTTTCGAGTGCCATGTGTACACTTGTTGATTTCGCTGCAATCGGTATAGATATCATCATAAACATCACTCATTTTAAGTTTATATACTATTAGGCTATTTACTTGATTTATTTTGTGATTGTCACCACATTCACCTTTTATCTCACTTAAGCGCGAAGGATCATAGCAGTTATATTTTGTCACCACACATCCATTCACCTTTGCTGCTAACATGGATATATTCCAATTCATGGAGAATAGGAATGTTAATTTGGATGACATTTTTAAATCACAAACCAACACACATAACACGGATTTAGAAAGTTTACTTAGGAAACTGAGACACCATATGGAGAAAAAGGTCTCCCTATGGTGGGATACCAACACTTTCGAAAGATATATCAGAGAGAACATTGTACCAAGGAGGCTACGGTGGGAACTACCACCCAATGATGGTCTATTAGACAAAGAGTCAATGGACGAATGGTTTGAATTTTTTAACAACAAAAGTATAGAAGGTCTCAAATTTTTACTAGGAAGGAAGTATAAAAAAACTAGAATATTAGAGCAACAAATAGAGGAAATAAAGCAGAAACTGGAACCATACAAAGAATCTTCAGATTTTAAGAAACTGGCTACACAACTTAATAAAGATTTAATTAGCAAAGATTTAGAGGTACAACAGCGCAAGATGAAAAAATACCATCGGGATATAGAGGATTATAAAGCGGCACAAGTTTTCAAATGGCAGAAAAAAGTTGATCCTAGTCCACCAAGTTCAACGTATTCCACACCGGAGAGAGAAGTGAGAATACAGGATCCAACTACAGCCTATGTCCACAACCCCCCAAGATGGGATGATAGAGAAGCATATATTGATAATAGATCACAACAAGGAGTCAGAACACCTCAATATGATCAGCGGCAATACAACAATTACACCCAACGGACTCCCAGACAACATTGGAAGAAACCTTTCAAGAAACATTTTAAGAAACCATATAACCATCGACCCAATAATGAAAGGAACCAAAGAGATCATAATAGACATACCTATGCTCAAGACACATATAGAGAACCAGAGAAAACCCCGATTTCAACCTATAATAGGTTTGAACCTCTGAGAGATCATCAAGAGCATTACTACTATGACTCAAGACAATATCAACATCTAAATGATTATGACTATAATCATCAGCGTCATTTTTTAGAGAGGGAGAGAAGGGACTACTCTCCACGAAGACAACCACAGAACCCTTATCCCTCACCCAGGAGAAGAACACAGGAAGACAGAATAAGAAACAGTCTAGAGCGAAGAGAGGACGGAGAGCGGGAAAGAGAATCCAAGCGCAAAAGAGAACAATAGGAAGCAATGTGGTAAACCTGAGTGGTCATCCCATTTCCTCTGAGGAGCTCTCCGTTTTAGACAAAGGACTGAAATATGCTCCAGTCAATAATTTAAACAAATTTAACACATACATTGGCATACTCAAATACGTGAGAAAAGTAAATGTGAAGAAATATTATCTTTCAAACCCATATAGAACAACCAACACGATAAGGAATACCTCTCCATCAATAATACACAGTACTTTACGAAACAATTCAATTTTCAACCCCCAAGTTTCGGATAACCAACATGTGGAAGTGTTTAAGAAGCTGGTACTTAAAGATCTAGAATCTCTGGAAGTCAAAAAAGTATCGGACCCGATACATATTAAAAAAGGTATCAAATCGCTAAAAGAGAGAAAGGACATTATAATCCGTCCAGCGGACAAAGGAGGAGCGATTGTGATACAATCAAAGGAACAATATCTGAACGAATTACAGAGACAACTACAAGATGATAAAACATATATTAGATTGTTGAGCAATCTGACAAACAAGTATAGAAAAGAGCTAGAACACCTGATCGAATTGGGCACAAGAAAAGAAATATTGAATAAGAAAGAGGCTAAATATCTTATTCCAGAAGCATGCCGGATACCAGTTATCTATACCCTCCCTAAAATTCACAAATCATTGGAAAACCCACCGGGTAGACCAATTGTGAATGGAATGGAGTCCCTTACATCTCGAGTCGGACAGTACCTGGACCAGTTTATCCAACCTGCAGTGCAACAGACACCAGCCTACCTTCAAGACACGAAGCATGTATTACAACTCCTAGACACACTACCGGTACTTGAAGGACGAACAATATTAGCCACGGCAGATGTTAGTTCATTATATACTATAGTACACCATCACGATGCATGTTCAGCAACCAAATGGCTTCTCAGAAAGTTTAGTAATCTTATATGCACACAGCGTAAATACCTTATAAAGTGCCTAGACGTTTGCTTAAAGTGCAATTATTTTTGGCACAACCATGCATATTACAAACAGGCCATTGGCATTGCAATGGGTGCTAAGTTTGCACCAAGCGTGGCCAACGCATTTATGGCACAATGGGAAGAGCAATCCATTTATGAAAACACCCCAGCAGAACTAACCTTATATAAAAGATACATCGATGATGTAATTATAGTTTGGAATGGTAAAAGAGAAGCACTTGAACAATTCCTGGAAAAGCTGAACATAAATGATAAAAACATCCATTTGTCGTGGAACATTGACGAAAAGACAGTAGAATTTCTCGATCTTAAAATAAGTCTTGAAGGGGATAAAGTAGTAACTAAAACTTTTTTCAAAAACGTGGATGCGAACAGCTACCTTCCTATTAATAGCTGCCATCACAAATCATGGCTGTATAATATACCAAAAGGACAATTTGTCCGAATCAAAAGAAATTGCACAAAAGAAGAAGATTTTAAAGAACAGGCTAAGCTAATTGGATCCAGGTTTATAGAAAAGGGATATGAACACACATTGATAGAGAAACAAATCGAAGAAGTAAAGAGTATGGATAGAACAAAAATGTTAGAAACACATCCAAAGAAAATGTTCTCACGAGAATCACCTAGTTTAATTTTGGATTATAGTATACAACACAAACAAGTATCCAAAATTATTCAAAGACACTGGCATATTTTAAAAAACGATAAAGATCTTAGTAAAATACTACCAGAATCACCCAACATCATTTACAAGAAGGCACCGACCATCAGAAATATGGTAGTCAAATCAGTAATCGAACCCCCCCAACAAGTATCATATTCCTTCTTTACCGGAAAAGGATTCTATCCATGTAGAAATTGTTATGCATGCAAACACGCTCAAAAATTTCAGGGAAAAAGAACAGAATTTAGAGCCACTACCACAAACGAAACATATGAGATTAAAGATTTTATGGGATGCCACACTGAGGGAGTTGTATACGTACTTCAGTGTAGCTGTAAACTACAATATGTAGGACGTACGAAGAGAGCCCTTAAAGTTAGGGTTAAAGAACACATACAGAATATTAAAAAAGGAAATCCCAAACATAATGTGTCGAAACATTTTGCAGCAGTACACAACAAGGACCCTATACATCTTCAATTTTGGGGGATAGAAAGATATAACAGTTCATGGAGAGGTACCCAGAAAATTAGAAGTATTAGCCAAAAAGAGTCATATTGGATACATACCTTACGCACATTAATTCCTAGAGGTATGAACGTGGAGTTCGATTTAAATTGTTTTTTAAGTAATTTTTAATATTTAAATACTTATCGTTTTCACTGTTTCTTAGATTCTATTACTGTGTGTATTAAGAATAGTATTTTATAGAAGGTCGTATTCATCATCCAATTATGTCCTATTTTAGATATCATGATATTTATATTTTTACAGTATGACGCTAATTTAATAGTCTATTTATTGCCATACGTACTATAGTATAATGTAAGAGGCACCTCCTTGGTGACTGAGGTTCACAGCTGACGTGCCCACTTTAAACCCCAATGCAGATCTATTATTACTCTATTACTCTGATATAGTTGTATCTCTATTTTATATCACCCATTATTTTTATTTTCTCTTTTGTAATACATCCGCTATTATATAAGTATTGTTGTCATTTCAATACAGAGAACGAGAAGACATATATATATTTTTTATTTTTTATCCATCCAAAAATGGCCACCGTCTGTGGCGGGTTAACCACCATAAAGATGGTTACTGCTATGTAGTCTAAACTATCCACAAGAAAATGGCCGAGATATATGTGATTCACTATTAGTTAGTTTTACCACTTTCAGGATATGGTCTTTATTTTTACTTTTAGCCTAAAATGATTCAACACATAATTAGAATTAATTGGGATATTAGACAGAGCTATATTTTTAGTTTCAATTATATTCTTCCTTAGAATGGCCGTGATCCGTGCAGATTGCCACCTCTAAGATGGCCGCTGTCCCATAGAGAAAGGTTAACCATAATAAAAATGGCCGCTACATTACTTCCGGTTTCATTATACAAATATCATCCCTCTCGGGCCAATCCGGTTCCCCAGTTGAAGTCACGAGCGGTGACGTAACGCGTAGGGCGTGGCAGAGAGCAGACTTTACCGGAAGTCACGTAAGGAGGCGCCTTGGACGCCGCTCCTTCTGTTTTTATGCAATTTTTATCTGTTTTTATGTAAGAGACCACTCGTTACAATACTTAATAAATATTTTATCTGAAATACTACACCATCAGAGGCCTCCTCTCTCCTCCCCCTCCTCCCACCGGGCTGGTGCAGCCTAGGTGGAAAAATTCCCCTTTTTATTTCAATAGGTGCCTGTCATAAGCAGAGGGGAACACAGTCATCACTATATCTGCATGCGACAATGTACAACATTTAAAGATATATTTCGAGGCCTGCTATTTCTTTATCTAAGGTGAGAGTCTAGAGAGCCTGTTTGAGTCGGCAGTTGTTATATGAAGAAGAACACTAGTATCATCTACATCTGCATCTCTATTCATCCCAGCGGTCACTATTTCCTATGAACTTTTTATTGTCTTATTTATGAACTTTTCCATTGCTATATTCACCCATTTGAATCATCCTGCACTTTGGTTTTTGCAGTTTTGCACACTTATTGCACGTTTTTTGCATTTTTGCACATTTATTACAGTTTTCCTTTTGTGATTCAATATTGAGATTTATGAATGTTTAACACATTTTTTCCGATTGATGAATTTTTATTTCTCTGAGCTGGACTTTAAGATTTGTTGTTTTGCACACCTGCACATTATTATTATGATTTTTATCTGATGCGATTATAGTTTTTATGATAGATTTTATGCGCGAAATCTCTCTATCTCTACAAAGACAAGTGTGTCTTGCTTACAGCCAAGCATGGTGGTGGGAGTGTTATGGTCTGGGGCTGCATGAGTGCTGCTGGCACTGGGGAGCTACAGTTCATTGAGGGAACCATGAATGCCAACATGTACTGTGACATACTGAGGCAGAGCATGATCCCCTCCCTTCGGAGACTGGGCCACAGGGCAGTATTCCAACATGATAACGACCCCAAACACACCTCAAAGATGACTACTGCCTTGCTAAAGAAGCTGAGGGTAAAGGTAATGGACTAGCCAAGCATGTCTCCAGACCTACACCCTATTGAGCATCTGTGGGGCATTCTCAAACGGAAGGTGGAGGAGCGCAAAATCTCTAACATCCACCAGATTTGTGATGTCATCATGGAGGAGTGGAAGAGGACTCTAGTGGTAACCCGTGAAGCTCTGGTGAACTCCATGCCCAAGAGGGTTTAGGCAGTGCTGGAAAATAATGATGGCCACACAAATTATTGACCCTTTGGACCCAATTTGGACATTTTCACTTAGGGGTGTATTCACTTTTGTTGCCAGTGGTTTAGACATTAATGGCTGTGTTGAGTTATTTTGAGGGGACAGCAAATTTACACTGTTATACAAGCTGTACACTCACTACTTTACAACAGACAACAAATGCGCCACTCCAGTTGAGATTGTTATACCGATTGAACTCCACGCATGGGTGCTAGCCCTGATTCACTTCCATGGAATACATGTATGTAAAGGAAATGGCTGAATACCATGACAATTAAAGTCCATTTATTGCAACATCCTAACAGAAATCCCACAATAATCCACACATTACAGTAGCAGGTACAGAAGGTTGACGCGTTTCACACAAGTATGCTGTGTTTATTCATAAACTAATAAGCACAGCATACTTCTGTGAAACACATCAACCTTCTGTACCTGCTACTGTCTGGTGTGGATTATTGTTAGATTTCTGTTGAGATGTTGCAATAAATAGACTTTAATTGGCATGCTATGCAGCCTCTTGCTTTTCATATATATATATATATTGTAAGAGGGACTGGCTCAACTGGTATTGACAGTAGTAGACCATGCACAAGGCAGGGATGCTCAGGATCAACACTCAGCCCTTTTCAGCAAAACTGAGACTTAAAGTATAACTAAAGGCAAAAGTGGAGAGGGATTAGAACACCTGTCAGATTTTTATTGCTGCCTGTGCCCGTTAAAGAAATTCATCCTCTCTATTTGTCCTGTTTACCATTATCATCATCATTATCATTATCATTATCAAGTGAAAGTAAAAGAAAAGCCCAAATTTTTGGTTGTCCCTAGAAAAGTAATACAGGGGAAATCTTCCAATGGGGACACTAGTTCTGGTGATCTGCCGGTCCCCAGGGAACTCCCTTAATTTGCATGGATTTCCTTCCACTTCCTGTTTGGCTATGGGACAGGAAATCCAAAATTAAAAAAAAGTTTTGCCTATAGTTCTACTTTAAAGTGGTTCTAAAGGCTCAAGTTTTTTTTTTTTACATTCATGCATTTTTTTCACATTCATGCATTCTGTGCATGTAGGTAAAAAACCTTCTCTGTGCAGCAGGACGCGTAGCTACCCCTAATACTTACCTGAGCCACTTCTCGATCCAGCGATGTGCACGAGAGCCTTGGCTCTTCGTGTACTCTCCTTCCTCATTGGCTGACAGTAATGGGAGCCATTGGCTCCTGCTGCTGTCAATCACAGCCAGTGGACCAATGAGGAGAGCGAGGAGGCGGGGCCGATCCTTGGGCATGAGCCTGCTTAGGTGCCCACATTGCAAGCTGCTGTTTTCTCTGGGGTCACTCTGTAGAAGGGAGCGCCAGCGGGGGACCCAAGAAGAGGAGGATCCGGGCTGCTTTGTGCAAAACCACTGCACAGAGCAGGCGAGTATGACATGTTTGTTTTTTGTTGTTTTTTTCAAAAGAAAGCCTTTAATGGGTAGTGTTTCTTACGAGAATTCTTAGGAAATTAATGTTCTAAGAAAGTTTTTCTAATCATTACTGAGGTCAAATCGGCATTCTATCATTTGAAAATTCAAAGGAGCGGTATGGAAACTTTCTCTTGAACAAATTAATTTCTAACAATGTCTGTGGTTTTTGTTCGGTAAAGTCCATTCATTCCAAAATAATATATTAAAAGCAAACAAAATCTTTTGAACGACATTCAAATATTCTGAGAATATTCTAAGAATTTTTGTACAAATTTTACTAACTTTTCACCTAAGAAGTCTGTAGGACTTCCTGCATATGCTTCTAAAATATAGATATAAATGCTGCTATGCTATCCTGCATCTGAACAATGTGTTCAATTAGATTTTTGCAAGGTGTGGCCTTTTGCTTCCATGTTTCCAAGGCTATATCCAGGAGCAACTGAACGCTGTGGCACTTTCCTTACTTAAAAGATTAGTTAAAGTAGCAGGATGTCCCAGTCTTTTCCATGCTTATCAACCACTTTTTTAACATACCTTTCAGGGTTCTTTTGATCCATTCTTCCAGCTCAGTTTGTGGCTTTGGTATCCCAATAATCACATTTCCATGTAAACAGCCATGGTAACCCTAAGCCTGGCTAAGATTTCCCTTTTGAGTTTAGATACTTATGGGCTTACCTACATCAGCTCACTGCTCCTCAGGTAGCTTCTCATGATCCTCAACTCTTTCAAAGATTCTGAGGTAGGCTTCAAAATTATCCTCCAGACACAATTTCTGTATAGCGCTCTTTACCAGTTGTCAAGGTGTTAATGTTGTCCCCTGCTTCCGTAACAGGGTCTGTATCTGCTGCTGTAGCAATAGGTTCACTTGCTGTCCCTCTATAAAGGCCTGGTGGGCTACAATCAGCTGTTCTAAACAGTGGTTGTAAACCCTTACCATATACTCAGTGAAGTGACTAGCCTCTGGTGATACACATAGTTGAAACAAATCCTCTTGTGTTAGGTTGTACCCATTTATCAACAAGCATCTATTTTCTACAACTGTTTAAAATCAGGATTTAAACAGATTAATTGAGCTTCCAGAGGCAGGGGGTGGAGGTCTGACATCTCAAAAACCAAAGCTCAGGGAGAAGAGTTAACGCGGACCTTCAGTCATTTTTTTATTTCAGCACCTAATGTCCCAGATCACCCCACCAGACCAACCTTTTTTGGTGATTTGAAGGGGTACTACTTGTGTGGCAAATGCCGTGCCTGTGGAATTAACACCCATCGAGGTAGAAGGATAACTGAGTTCACTACAGTTGGCACAGGTGTTACTTACCCCATAAAAACATTTATCACAAGCAGGACGAAGTGTGTGGTCTACCTTCTCAGGTGCCCTTGTGGCCTTGAGTATGTGGTGCGCACTATTCGTATGTTGCATGTTAGATTAGGGGAACATAAAGCAAAAATCTGCAAGGATTTTGATAAGCATAACGTGTCAAAACATTATGCTTTGAAACATAATTGTGACCCCAGTGGTACCACTTTTGTGGCTCTTGAAAAGTATGTACCCCATTGGTGCAGTAGTAATGGAAGGGGAATATCTCTAGGACTGAGACCAATTGGATATTCAGATTGGGGTCCCATACACCTGGGGGTCTCAATGTGGAGTGGGACATCAACTGTTTTATCAATATCAGTTTATGTCCGTTATCCATCTTAAGTTGAGATATTTTTTTCATTTTCATACTTTTATTTTATTCATACATTTTATTTAATTTTGTATACTTCTTTTGATTATACATCTTGTTTGATTACGGATGGGTCAATATATTGTTTTTACGCATCTTATTTAAACAGGGCATATTGGATTGATATGTTTCCACACTGGGGACGACTGCGAGATATATATACATATTTCTTTCCTATTGTAGGAATAACATTCACACTGACAGGCACAGCAGGCCATTTATCAGACTTCTTTGTACCTGAGTCCGCTTGGGCAGAAGGTGGTCTCCCTTACGTATTTGACTCGCAGCTCCTGGTAGAATAAACAGAAGACAACAGGAGTTTGGAATGGTATGAGAGCCTGGCAGTAGGATCCAGATGCTGGTAGGTAGATAGTCTTTCAACAAGACGTTACACAGGCAAAAGGGTACTGAGCAGGAGCAGAGCAGGCAGGTCTGAGCACAGGCAGGGTTCGGCAATAGACGGGCAGCGAGGTACAGAGGAGCAGGCAGAAGGGAGGCTCCCGCTGTGTGACGGCGCTCCTCGTCTGACAGTTCTTAAATAACGGGGGGGCGGGGCCACCCGGTGACCCCGCCCCACTCTGACGCACGGTGACTTGACGGGACTTCCCTGTGACGTCACGGGGAATGCCACAGGGAAGTCCCGTCATGTCCCGTGCGTCAGAGGGGGGCGGGGTCACCGGATGGCCCCGCCCCCCGTTATTTAAGAACTGTCAGACGAGGAGCGCCATCACACAGCGGGAGCCTCCCTCCATGCCAGCATGGATTGCGGAGCGGCCCGGAGAAGAAAATGAAGAAGAGAAGAAGAGAAGAAAAGAAGAAGAGAAGAGCGGGAGCCTCCCCCCCATGCCATGGGTGTGGAGCGCCCGAGGAGAAGAAGATAGAAGACGCCGCGGAGGAGATGCTGGACGAGAACGCCGGAGGAAGAACCAGAAGAGCCAGAAGAACCAGAAGAACCAGAAGATGAAGGAAGATAGAAGAAAGAAGAAGCATTTAAATAAAGGAATTGTCAAAAACTGTCTCTTGTCATTTTTAACATTTTTGACACTTTTTTCGTGAAATGGTAGGGGTATAAGTACCCCCTTACCATTTCACACAGGGGGGGGGCCGGGATCTGGGGGTCACCTTGTTAAAGGGGGCTTCCAGATTCCGATAAGCCCCCCGCCCGCAGACCCCCACAACCACCGGCCAGGGTTGTGGGGATGAGGCCCTTGTCCTCATCAACATGGGGACAAGGTGTTTTGGGGGGCTACCCCAAAGCACCCTCCCAATGTTGAGGGCATGTGGCCTGGTACGGTTCAGGAGGGAGGGGGGGCCGCACTCTCGTCCCCCCCTCTTTTCCTGCGGCCTGCCAGGTTGCGTGCTCGGATAAGGGTCTGGTATGGATTTTTGGGGGGACCCCACGCCATTTTTTTTTTTTTTTTTTGGCGCGGGGTTCCCCTTAAAATCCATACCAGACCTGAAGGGTCTGGTATGGAATTTAGGGGGAACCCCACGTCATTTTTTTTTCTAAATTTTGGCCGGGGTTCCCCTTAATATCCATATCAGACCTGAAGGGCCTGGTATGGAATTTAGGGGGACTCCCACGTCATTTTTTTTTTTTTAATTTTGGTTCGGGGTTCCCCTTTGGGGAATTCCCATGCCGTTTTTATCAATGAACTTCTATGTGTATTGTCGGCAATGCAATAGCCGCGGGTAGTTTTAAATGAGTTTTTTCCTTCGAAATGTCATTTTGCTGTCAGATTGTTCTAAACACGGGAAACATGCGCCCCTTTACAGGCATACTATAGACACCCCCCAGGTACGAAATTTAAAGGGATATTACACTTTTATTGATTGACTTTAAGCATTATTAAAATCACTGCTCCTGAAAAAACGGCCGTTTTTAAAACTTTTTTTTGCATTGATCCATGTCCCCTGGGGCAGGACCCAGGTCCCCAAACACTTTTTATGACAATAACTTGCATATTAGCCTTTAAAATTAGCACTTTTGATTTCTCCCATAGACTCTTAAAGGGTGTTCCGCGGCATTCGAATTTGCCGCGAACACCCCAAATTGTTCGCTGTTCGGCGAACTTGCGAACAGCCAATGTTCGAGTCGAACATGAGTTCGACTCGAACTCGAAGCTCATCCCTAGTGTGCGCTCTTCCTGACTGTTGAATACTACAGGAGTTGCGCTTTACCTTCCTCACATTTATATTTTAATCAGCACCTTTGGATCATTTGATCCGACCAATGGCAGCGCTTCTTTGTACCGCCAATGGACTATTTAGAGCACTAGAGCAGGCGTGTGGGTGCACCCCTGATGACGTCACGTATGACGAAATGATCGTCGAGATGCTACGCACACACGCTCTGCGCATGCATGATCGCTCTCACACACTAATGTGTTTTTACTCTGTTTGGAATTCCAACTTTTTACTTGATTGATCGAGTGGCTCGGTTGTGGGTCATCTTGTTACATGCAGCATTGCATCACCCTCTAATAAAAGCCTTTTTCTTTAGCAATATTGCACTATTTGGAGTTTTTCCCCTTTTCTTCTTCTTTTTTATATCCGTTCACTTGCACTTTTGGCTGTGGGACTGGACTACCGCTCAGCGCCTGTGGAAAGCATCAGGTGGTGAAGGCACGGCACATTGGAACATTTCTTCAGGCTCCAGTTATCAGGATACTTCTCCTACAGGATCTCAGATGCAACAAGCCTTGTATGACCCCCCTGAATAAGGGCGGTCACTGGCTTTCTGGACTGGAGTGGACTACCGCTCAGCGCCTGTGGAAACCATCCGGTGGTTAAGGCCCAGCACATTGGAACATCTCTTCAGGCTCCAGTTATCAGGATACTTCTCCTACAGGATCTCAGATCCAACTAACCTTGTATGACCCTTCTGAATAAGTGTGGTCACTGGCTTTCTGGTAAGCCTCCCATCTCTCTGTGGTGGTGGTCTCACGTGGTCATGTCTATCTAATGTCCCACTATCTATGAATGATTCACTTCACAGCGCACTAGGATTTTATTTATGAACTCAAGTCACTTGTTAACTTTAAATAGAATACAGAAATTTGTATTTTGTGCCCTATTGATATATTGAACATTTGCTTAATCAATTGCTGTTGTGCACTGTACTGATTGTTTTTTTTATTGATTTTCATGATTTATGGTTTTACACCATGGTTATTGTTTGCACTTTTGCACTTTAGTTTTTAGTTGTGGCACACACATATTTTTCAATTTTTTAGCACTGCACTTTTTTTATACCTAAATAGTAAAAAAGGGAGGTCAGATCACATTGGTCCCATAAAGCATGATGAAGGGATCTGGTTACTGAAGATGGAGAGATGGCGAAGGTATTGAATTTATTCTTCTCCTCAGTCTTCACAAGGGAATTGGGGGGCTTCAGTAACCAAAACTGCAATGTTTATCCTCATGACAAGTCAAAGGAAGCGCCCTCATGGCTAACAGAGGACAGAATTAGAAATAGGCTTGAAAAAGTAACATCAATAAGTCACCGGGACCAGATGGCTTGCACTCGAGGGTCCTTAAAGTGGAGTTCCACCCACTTTTACAACTCTTCAGCATCCCTCACTAAACTGTGCACTGTAAACGAATTGGATATTTTTACATTTTTTTTCTCAGCACCTACTGTATATCTGCTGTATTAATTTTTCACTTCCTCCTCCCTGGCCGTGGCCCATCGCATCATTTCCTGTTTGCAATGCCTTCTGGGAAGGGGCGGCAACTTCCTCTGACACTGCTGTTGCTATGGAAACCTGACCTGAAACCTATTACACTGCTTGTGCTGCACTGAGCATGTGCGAGATCTGCAAGGAGATCCAGGAAGAAATACAGTTTGGCTTCAGATGCCCACACTTAAGATGGCCACGGCCTGCTGCAAGTTTATAAAATAACAAACTACTGCTATAAACTAACAAAACAGACCTTAGTTTACAGACTAACTTTACTAGAATACATTAAGCTTGTGTATTATAGGGGTATTTTTATATAAAAAGTATAATTTCGGCCGGAACACCACTTTAAGGAACTCAGTCAAGTAATTGCCAGACCATTGTTCCTAATTTTTACGTACAGTCTACTGACTGGAATGTGACCAGCTGATTGGAGAAAAGCCAATGTAGCACCAATATTTAAAAAAGGGCCAAGATACATCCTTGGGAATTACAGACCAGTTAGCCTAACATCAATTGTATGCAAGCTCTTGGAGGGGATGATAAGGCACTATATACAAGATTTTAGTAATGACAACGGCATCATTAGCAGTAATCAGCATGGATTCATGAAGAATCATTCTTGACAAACCAATCTATTAATCTTCTATGAGGAGGTGAGCTGCCATCTAGATAAAGGAAGGCTTGTAGACGTGGTGTTTCTGGATTTTGCTAAACCATTTGATACAGTTCCGCATAAATGTTTACTGTACAAAGTAATGTCCGTTGACATGGACCATAGGGTGAGTACATGGATTGAAGTGATAAATGGGGAGTACTTGGAATGGTCTGGGGTGGAAAGTGGTTCTGTAGGATAGGTCCCAGGGTTCTGTCCTGGGACCAATCCGATTTAATTTATTCATAAACGACCTGGAGGATGGGATAAACAGCTCAATCTCTGTATTTGTGGACAATACTAAGCTAAGCAGGGCAATAACTTCTCCGCAGGATGTGGAAACCTTGCAAGAAGATCTGAACAAATTAATGGGGTGGGCAACTACATGGCCAATGAGGTTTAATGTAGAAAAATGTAAAATAATGCATTTGGGTGGCTAAAAAATGAATGCAATCTACTCATTGGGGGGAGTGTCATGCCTTGACTGGGAATCAATCCTGGGACCTGATGTTTTTGGGTCAGTTCCCTACTGCCTAATTCACTAGGGGACTTCCATCTGTGTAGAGCCCTTGTTATTCCCTGCTCCTTGATTGTGGACCCTGGCTCCACCCAGTGACCAGCTGTAGGCAGTCACTTGATCTAGTGACCTATAAAACATCACTTTCCCTTCCTGTCTTTACCCTAGTATAGGTCCTGTTTCCTGGTGTTTAACAATTTATATTTCTGGTTGCTGACTTCTGCCTGTTTCTGACTACGCTTCTTGGTCTCCTCCTTTGGATTTACGCTGATCGTTGTTGCTGATGCTGCCTGTTCCCAATGCCTCTTCCTGGTATACCCCGTGGATTGCTGCCTTGGTTTGTTGACTTCACTCTCTACTAACTGTGAGTTGCTTGTTTTGTGTTCCTTGATATAGTCTGTTGCACCTTCTATTGTGGTCCCTTGATACTGGTTGCAGGATCTCAACCATCCCTCCGCCTGATACTGGGAACTTGTTGGCTGCTCAATCTCGGGCACCTTCTAATCTTTCGTTCCATCTAATATGTTTTATGTTCCTTAAGAATTACGTAAATAAGTTTTGCAATGGGCCCATGGACAGAGGATAACCGGACATCCTGGTACCAAATAGACCTTCTCACGCCTGAAATCCCTGGTTTGGTGGCCTACCCTAAAGAGGGATGTAATAGCCTTTTTTTAGCTGACTCTGCCTGTTCCCAACGCCTCTTCCTGATATACCCCGTAGATTGCTGCCTTGGTTTTCTGACTTCACTCTCTACTAATTGTGAGTTGCTTGTTTGGTGTTCCTTGATATATCCGGTTGCACATTCTATTGTGGTCCCTTGATACTGGCTGCAGGATCTCAACCATCCCCCCACCTGATACTGGGATAACAGGACTACTGGTCAGGAAACCGGAGTGACATTTGGAATCTCCTGACAGGGAGGACCTCTGGGGAAATCTAGGATGGAAAAGGACCTGGGGGTCCTAGTAGATGACAGGCTGAGCAATGGCATGCAATGCCAAGCTGCTGCAAGCAAATCAAACAGAATATTGGCATGCATTAAAAAGGGGATTTACTCCAGAGATAAAACGATAATTCTCCCACTCTACAAGACTCTGGTCCGGCCGCACCTAGAGTGCGCTGTCCAGTTCTGGGCACAAGTCCTCGGGAAGGATGTGCTGGAACTGGAGAGAGTACAAAAAGGGCAACAAAACTAATAAAGGGACTGGAGGATATTAGTTATGAGGAAAGGTTACGAGCACTGAACTCTCTGGAGAAGAGATGCTTGAGAGGGGATGTGATTTCAATGTAGAAATACCACATTGGTGACCCCTCAATAGGGATAAGACTTTTCCGCGAAAGGGAATTTAATAAGACACGTGGTCATTCACTAAAATTAAAAGAAAAGCAGGTTAAACCTTAAACTGTGTAGAGGGTTCTTTGCTGTAAAAGTGGTAAGGATGTGGAATTCTCTTCAACAGACAGTAGTTTCAGCTGGGAGCATCGATAATTTCAAAACGATTAGATAAGCACTTCAACGACCTCAACATACAGGGATATACAATGTAATACTAACATAAAATCAAACGAGGAACAAAATGAGAAACCATCCTCCTGCCCCTCTAGTGGGCCCCCCAGGGGCACATCCGAATCCTCTACCCATTCCTGATCCGCAGATGCCAAGTCTAGGGCAGGGGAAGGGGATATTTCGCGTTTCCTCCCAGCCTGGGAGGAGGATGCGAGCAAATTAGCTATATTTCCTTCCAACCTAGCCAGGGCTGTAGCCAAATTGTCTTTAGTGAAATAGGCAGAGGCTGGAGTGTTGGAGGTAGCTACAATGCCAGCCTGGTCAGCTGCTTCAGGGCTTTCAGGAGAGGATGATACTGTGGAAGCATGACTAGGGTGCTCAGACCCTGACCGCTGCACTTTTGCACTCCTTCTCCCTGATTTTGTTACTCTCTTTTGGGAATACATAGTCCTAAGCTCACAGCAGAGGTACTATTACCATGCATCTATTGCTGAGCTTAGTCTTAGCAATGGTTAATATTCCACTATCATTCTCAGCAAGATGCTAAGTAGATGCGTCTGAATTGCCTGTAGCCAATCACCCAGCGCTTACATGCCCTTGGACTGTGCCTGTGTCCCTCCTTCAACCAGCACTCTGTACACGGCAATGGCTTATACAAAGCCGCCGGTCCGTGCCTGCGCCGTGAGAAAGCATGCACGCCGGCGGCGCTAAGCCCCGCCCCCTTGTGACAACCTCTCAATCCACAAACTGTGAAGGAGGAGAGTGCATGCGTGTGCAGCGGTACACACCGCCAATCCCGGGGGGAGGAAGGGAGTGAGTATACTGCCTGGATTCTTCCCCCTTCTTCCCCCTACGAGTAGCTGCTGACAGGAGCCTAGGAAGCAGACCCCTCCACAGGTACTGCTTGACACAGCTATCCATAGGGACTAGCATGCGATGTTTAACACTACATATGTCAATAACACCCTCAATAACACCCTCTAGTGGTTGAAAATATAAATACAGGCAAGACAACATCTACTTAAAACTTAAAACTTACTTCCTGCCGCAGGGTACAAACTGGAATACTCACAGTGACCCAATCTTCACCCATAATGGCGGGTTGGAGTCATGCCAGACCTTCAAGGACGGGTCCCCTTTTTAATGTAGGGTCCACTGCCTTAGACTTGTATAGCGCCCTGCCAGAACAAAACCTGTGGTAAGAGAATGTGACCAAGGCGCTGGATCCCAGGGCCCAGTTCTCGTAAAGAGAAGCGTTACGGCAAAACCTCATTCTTCCGTACCGAGGCTCGGGTACCATTCACCTTAGCCTTTGATTGTGGCCTTTGAATGGATCCGATTGTGCAGCTCTTTGACCCTGCAGGTCTTTCCAGGGTGCTTCTTTAGCACAGATCTTAACCCTGACCAACACCTTAGACACTGGCGAAAAAACTGAGGTACTCCCTGTGTGGGAGGGGTTATATAGGGAGGGGGAAGTTCCTGTCTGTAATTATGCCAGTGTCCATCAACTGAAGGTGGTGTATAACCCATACAGTTATTACTGGTGCTCTGTGTCCCGTGATGTACAAAAAAGAAATAACATTTTAGAATCAGCAGTTTTTGAGCTCTATTATGCTTAGGATAAGATGATGTCATCAGTCTGCTGCAAGAAGGAGGAGCATTTCATCAGTCTCCCTGCAGTGGCCAGAGGCAGCACTGCAGCAGAAGTGTGATATGTGTCAGATATTTATGAACATGGCAAGAATGCACATCTCAAAAAGACACAAGTCCATCAAGTCCAACCTATGTGAACCCCAGAGGATTTGGTTTCAGGTTCACAGTTACAAAGGTTGTTGGTTCAATCACTCACTAAAACAGTGCGTTTTTGTTATAAATTACCCTTAGCAGAGACGGCTGAAGCACCTTTTTACTCTTTGGGTTCAATGAAACCCCCCCAGGGTTCACATGCTTTTCCTATGCACCCGTTGCTAGAACAGCTTATTTACTTATTTATGCTGACTGGGATCATTCAGATAGGCATTTTATTCCTCCTAAAAGATTCTCTCAGATTTATCCTATGGAGGAGAAATTTACTAAAAAATTGAGTTTGCCAGCAATAGATGCGGCTGTTTCTTCTCTGAATAAGAGTCTTACTTGTCCAGTAGACAATGTTCAGGTGTTTAAGGATCCAGCAGATAAGAGACTGGAGACATTGCGTAAAGCCTCATTTTCCATGGCTAGTGCAGTTGCACAGCCTGCAGTAGCGGCAATTGTCATCTGTCAGTCACTTAATGACAAAGTAAAACAAGTCATCAAAGGGGACCAGGTCCCGGATTTAGCAGAATTGCCCAGAGCCTTTTATTTTGTGGTTGACACTATTAAAGATTCTATTCATCAGGCGTCTCGCCTTGCCCTTCTGTTAGTTCATATGTGCAGGGTTTTGTGGCTTAAGCATTGGTCAGCAGAGTTGCCTTGTAAGAAACTGCTGACTGGGTTTCCCTTTCGTGGGGAATGATTATTTGGGGATGACTTGGATAAATATATTCAGAAGATATCTGGTGGAAAATGTACCCTTCTTCCAGTAAAGAGAAAGAGTAAGCGTTTCTCTTTCAAAGGTTCTGCCTCTCCATCGCCAGGGGTAGCGGCCTCCAGACAGTTACGACGGCCTCCGCTGTCAACTCCAAGAGGAAGGCCTCAGAACCAAACGCAGGGCCAGAAAAAGCCCTGGGGGCAGAAGTCTACAAAGCAGATTTCCAAGGCCTCCTTATAAAGAGGCGCCCCCACTCGATCGAGTGGGGGGAAGGCTCTGGCAGTTCTCAGGAGTCTGGCGGGAGGAAATCCAGGACAAATGGGTCATCTCCACAATGTCTCTGGGGTACAAACTAGAGTTTCGGAAGTTTTCACCGTCTCGCTTTCTAAGATCGAGCATTCCCAAGGACCCAATAAAAAAGTCCTTATTTCAGGCACTAGAGAACAGGGGTTGGGGTTTTATTCAAACCTCTTTACAGTGCCAAAACCAAACGGAGGTGTCAAACTCATTTTAGATCTCAAGGGTTTGAACCGATTCCTAAACATTCATTCGGGGAGGAGAAATTCTAGCATCAATAGACATCAAGGATGCATATTTCCCGCTCATCAAAGATTCCTGCGATTCGCAGTAGAACAGCGGCATTTTCATTTTGTGGCCTTGCCCTTCGGGTTGGCCACCGCACCTCAGGTGTTTACAAAGGTCCTGGCTCCGCTTCTGGCAAGATTAAGATTCCAGGGTATAACAGTGCTGGCATATATGGACGACCTGCTGCTGATAGATCAGTCCATAGCAGGGCTAGATCAGCATGTGATAAGCACGGTCAGATATCTGGAACATTTAGGTTGGGTTCTCAACCTGGAAAAATTGTCCTTACGACCAGTAAAAATGTTGGAATACTTGGGTTTAGTCATAGATACTACCCACAAGAAAGTGTTTTTACCCCAGGCAAAGGTTTGCGCCATAAGAGAACTGGTGCTCTCGGTCAGGACAAAGGAGAGGCCTTCTGTCTGCCTTTGCATAAGGTTGTTAGGGAAGATGGTAGCCTCATTCGAGGCGGTTCCCTATGCCCAATTTCATTCAAGGTTTCTGAAAAACAGTATCTTGGTTGCCTGGAGCAGGAAAAGACAGGTTTTGGATTGTCCAATGGGTTTGACTCCAAGTTTTTGTCAAAGTCTCAATTGGTGGTTGTCAGACAAAAATTTGCAGAAAATAAGACCTTCATACCCGTCACTTGGAAGATAGTGACGACCGATGCCAGCCGTTTGGGCTGGGGAGCAGTCTTGGAAAAAGACACTGTCCAGGGGAAATGGTCGGATTCTGTAAGGTTCCTACCCATCAACATTCTAGTAATTCGGGCGGCATGTCTGGCCCTGAAGGCCTAGACAGACTACGAAACTGTCCTGTCCAGGTTCAGTCCGACAATGCCACGGCAGTAGCCTATATCAATCATCAAGGCGGCACCAGGTGCCGTGCTGCCCAGAGAGAGGTAAACCATATTCTATCTTGAGCAGAAGAGCATGTGCCCTGCCTATCTGTGGTGTTTATGCCAGGAGTGGAAAATTGGCATGCAGACTTCTTAAGTCGTCAACAGTTGCTCCCAGGAGAATGGTCTCTGCACCCCAACGTCTTTGGGGCCATATGCCAAAGGTGGGGCATCCTGGACATAGACCTGTTGGCGTCCAGGTTCAGCAAAAAGTTGGACAATTTTGTGTCAAGGGCAAGGGATCCGCTAGCTTGCGCAACAGATGCCTTAGTAACTCCTTGGGATCAGTTTTCTCTGATCTATGCGCTTCCTCCAGTCCGCTTGCTCCCGCGTCTCCTATGCAGATTAAAAGGGGAAATGGAAACTTGTAATCCTAGTGGCTCCGGCTTGGCCCAGGAGATCCTGGTATGCGGAAATCGCGAGAATGGCGGTAGGGGATCCTTGGACTCTTCAGTCCGGTGGGCCAGTGTTCCATCCTGCCTTACAAATGTTAAATCTGACAGTTTGGCTGTTGAAACCCTCATTCTAGAGCGTTGTGGGCTTTCAAGTCCAGTAATAACTACCCTGATTAATGCAAGAAGACCAGTCTCTAGCGCTATCTACTCTAGGGTCTGGAAGGCCTACATCTCCTGGTGCGAGAGTAGTGGCAGGCATCCTCGCAAGTATGTCATAAGTAGAATTCTATCCTACCTGCAATCAGGAGTAGAGATGAAACTAGCCACAAGTACTATCAAGGGTCATGTCTCGGCTTTGTCGGTTTACTGCCAAAAACCTCTTGCTTCTCATTCTTTAGTTTGGGCCTTTATTCAAGGAGTAGGGATGAGCTTCATGTTCGAATCGAGCGCATGTTCGACTCGAACATTGCCTGTTTGGTCGTTCGCCAAATTCCGAATGATATTTGGTTTGCGCCAAATTCGAGTGACGCGTCACGGCCCATAATTCACTGCGGCATCGCAGTGCATTGCTGGCTGATGATTGGCCAAGCATGCACTATGACCCGCATGCTTGGCCAATCACAGCGCCATCTGTACAAAGAGCCGTAATTGGCCAAAGCCAGGGTGGCTTTGGCCAATTATGGCTCAGGGGGTTTAGTACACGCCCCACACTATATAAGGCCGCCTGCACGGCGGCCCTGTGTAGTGTGTTCCGGCGTTGAGAGAGAGATAGATAGACAGAGAGACAGTGTCATTTGATTTAAGTTAGATAGAGTAGGCAGGCGAGTCAGTTAGCTGTACTTACAGTGTATTGTGTATATATATATACATCCTAGGTGTTATATATATATATATATATATATATATATATATATATATATATATATATATATATATATATATATATATATATATATATATATATATATATGTATATACACTGTATTCAGTTTAGCTAGATCTGTTCCTGTTATTTTCTTCCTACTACTGACAGGCAGGCAGGTGTTTTTACAGTATTTACAGCTACCTTTTTTTTTTACATTATTGTTAACATTGTTAACATTATGTCCATCAATGTTATTTTGGGGTAGGTCAGTGGATTCCCATCAACTATCAATACTTATATATATAATTATTATTTTTATTATTACTGTTATTCCATTTTAAACTTCTATTGTTACTGCCATATTCTTATTTTTTATCATATATTTATACCCCTCTGTAGATAATTGTCATTATCATATTTTGCAACGCCTTGTTTTTACAATGCCACACATAGAGCTCTCTCTTTTCAGCCACCTGGCGTTGTATTGCAGCCAGCGCACGCACATATAAGCTCCCCTGTCTATTTTCTATCACTACACTTGAGAAAGGAGCGCGCATGCGCCCCACGGCTGTTGCGCATGCTCTGAAATGCGTCGTGTTTCCATCCACCTGGCTGACGTCACACACTGGCTCTGCAAGCTGTCCTCTCCTTCCCTGCATGAGTGGCGGTTCCCGTCCCGAGACTCTGTCCTCGTTTGCAGCCACGGATTAGCGAAACCCCCCCAGCTTGTGTCCCATCCGCACCCTGTTATCAGTCATTGACTCACAGAGAGCATTGTTCCTTGCTTACATGTAAGTGGCTATTACTTCTGTTATTATATTGAATAAAGCAGTTTTACTTAGAGGCGCTCCTCTCTCTCACTCTTTTTCTCATGGATGGATATTACCGCTGACTCATGGTCCAGCAGGCATGCATAGGGACGTTACCTATCTTTCACCGTGCACTGGGTGACTCTTCTGGCAGCTGGGAAGGATGCAGGACAAGGTGCAGTAGTGTTGGTTGTTCTGCCACCACACTTCCAAAATACTACTAGTGGTGATTCTGCCACACCTCTCTCCTCCACCCCCTCCTCTTCTTCTTCCTCCATGGCCTCTTCCTCGGAACCAGCGGTGCTCTGTAGTCGTTCAAGGGGCTACGCAAGTACGCAGGCCAAAAGATGCCATGCGGTGCTTGAGCTGGTGTGCTTGGGGAACAGGAGCCACACTGGGGCAGAGATTCTGTCAGCTCTGCAGGGGCAGGTTCAGAGGTGGTTGACGCCACGCCAGCTTAAGGCAGGTATGGTGGTTTGCGACAATGGCACCAACCTCCTCTCTGCCCTCCGACAGGGACAACTGACCCATGTGCCCTGTTTGGCTCACATCCTTAACTTGGTGGTTCAGCAGTTCTTGGGCAGGTACCCGGGCCTACAGGATGTACTGAGGCAGGACAGGAAAGTCCGTGTGCATTTCCGCAGGTCATATAATGCCAGTGCTCGGCTGGCTGACCTCCAAAAGGAATTTAACCTGCCCAAGAACCGCCTAATCTGTGACATGCCCACCAGGTGGAAATCAACGTTGGCCATGCTGCAGCGGCTGCACACGCAGCAGAGGGCCATCAATGAGTACCTGTGCGACTTTGGCACCAGGACAGGGTCAGGGGAGCTTGTTTTTTTTACCCCACGCCAGTGGGCCATGATCAGGGATGCATGCACTGTCCTGTCACCATTTGAGGAGGCCACGAGGATGGTGAGCAGTGACAGTGCATGCATCAGTGACACTGTCCCCCTTGTTCACCTGTTGGAGCACACGCTGCATGGAATAATGGACAGGGCACTTGAGGCAGAACAGAGGCAGGAAGAGGAGGACTTCCTTAGCTCTCAAGGCCCCCTTTATCCAGACAGTGTTCCTGCTTGCCCGCTGATCACACGGGAAGAGGACGAGGAGGAGGAGGAGGAGGAAGAGGAGGATTGTGTCAACATGGAGGTGGAGCCTGGCACTCAGCATCAGCAGCAGTCTTTAAGGGATCATTTACAGTCCCAAGAAACCCATGGACTTGTACGTGGCTGGGAGGAGGTGGCTGCGGATCATGTCGTCCTTAGTGACCCAGAGGACCCTGGACCGAATTTGTGGTATCAAGGAGAGGGATCAATACTGGCTGGCAACCCTCCTTGATCCACATTACAAGGGTAAGGTTGCGGACCTTATCTTGCCATCGCAGAGGGAGCAGAGGATGAAACATCTTCGGGAGGCCTTGCAGAAAGGTCTGTGCAACGTGTTCTCAGAGACTGGGAGGTTACAAACTCCTGTTCCTGGACAACGTGTTGCTGAGGCTTTGGTCAGTCAAAGAAGGAGCGGTGGAGAAGGTGGCCGTCTGACCGATGCGTTCAGACAATTTTTTAGTCCGCAGCCCCAAGGTATGATCGGTTCCAGTAACCATCGCCAGCGTCTGTTTTACATCGTGCAGGACTACCTAGGGGCAAGATCTGACTTGGACACCTTTCCCACGGAAAATCCTCTGGGTTACTGGGTCTTGAGGATAGATCACTGGCCAGAGCTTGCAGAGAATGCAATTGAGCTACTGGCCTGTCCTGCATCCAGCGTTCTTTCGGAACGCACATTCAGTGCTGCTGGAGGTTTTGTAACTGATCACAGGGTGCGTCTGTCCACCGACTCGGTCGATCGACTGACCTTGATAAAAATGAATCAGTCTTGGATCACCACCAGCTACCAAGCACCTGATGCTGATGTAACCGAATAATTTTTCTTGAAATGTCAGATTCCTTCAAGACTGCCTATGCTGATGCTGAGTGACTATCCTGTTATGCTGAGTGACTATCCTCTTCCTCCTCAATGATCATGCTGATAGCTTGTAAGAATATTTTTGGTTCTGGGCACCGCCACGAGTGGCTAAGGCCCAATTTTTCAGCCCCTGTGTAACAGGGGTGTGTAATTACAATTTTTGATGCAATATTTTGCATGGAGGGTTCGTTGCTGCACTCAACTAGAGTATTTGTGAGGGGTTGCAGTGTTGTGGCACCAGCACCAGTGCCTAAGGCCCAATTTTTCAGCCCCTGTTTAACAGGGGCGTGAATTACAATTTTTGATGCAATACTTTGCAGCAGGGCTTGTTCCTGTGCTCCAACTAGAGTATCTGTGAGGGGTTGCAGTGTTGTGGCACCAGCACCAGTGCCTAAGGCCCAATTTTTCAGCCCCTGTTTAACAGGGGCGTGTAATTACAATTTTTGATGCAATACTTTGCAGCAGGGCTTGTTCCTGTGCTCCAACTAGAGTATCTGTGAGGGGTTGCAGTGTTGTGGCACCAGCACCAGTGCCTAAGGCCCAATTTTTCAGCCCCTGTTTAACAGGGGCGTGTAATTACAATTTTTGATGCAATACTTTGCAGCAGGGCTTGTTCCTGCACTCCAACTAGAGTATCTGTGAGGGGTTGCAGTGTTGTGGCACCAGCACCAGTGCATAAGGCCCAATTTTTCAGCCCCTGTTTAACAGGGGCGTGTAATTACAATTTTTGATGCAATATTTTACAGGAGGGCTCATTCCTGCGCTCCAACTAGAGTATCTGTGAGGGGTTGCAGTGTTGTGGCACCAGTGCCTAAGGCCCAATTTTTCTGCCCCTGTTCAACAGAGACATGTAATTACAATTCTTGATCTAATATTTCACAGCAGGGCCAGTTTCTGCGCCCACCAAGAGTAACTGTGAGGACTTACAGTGTTGTGGCAACACCACCACCAAAGGCCCAATTTTTTTGCCCCTGTTCAACAGGTGCATGTAATTACAATTCTTGATCTAATATTTCACAGCAGAGCCCGTTCCAGCTCCCACCAAGAGTAACTGTGAGGACTTACAGTGTTGTGGCAACACCACCACCACCAAAGGCCCAATTTTTCTGACCCTGTTCAACAGGGGCATGTAATTACAATTCTTGATATAATATTTCACAGCAGAGCCCGTTCCTGCGCCCACCAAGAGTAACTGTGAGGGTTTACAGTGTTATGGCAACACCAACACCTAAGGCCGAAATTTCTGCAGAGTATATAGGGCAGGCCCCTACTTTCAAACATCCAATTTACAAACGACTCCTACTTGCAAACGGAAGGAGACAACAGGAAGTGAGATGAAATGTACTCCTAGGAAGGGAAATTCTCTCCTGTAAGAGTTAATATGGGAAAAACGTGTCTCCTCTCCACTGATGCTTTATCACCAATCCTTGTTTCACTAAAAACCCCAAATTGTCAAAAAACATTTGTCATTGGGACAGAAAGTGAGGTAAAATCTTCTGAAGAGGTGCACAGACAGCAAAACAAATGTCACAGGGGTGATAACCCTTCCCTATGTTTTCCAAAAAGCTTAAAAATAGATTTTTTGGCTGGAGCTACACTTTAAAAATGTACCAGTTCAAAATTACAAACAGATTCGACTTAACAACAAACCTACAGTCCCTGTCTTGTTTGCACTGTCTGTATACTGCTGTTCAGAGTGCCTGGGGCCCCACACCTTTCCTTTTTTTAATTTGGGTGCGGGGTTCCCCTTAATATCCATACAAGACCCAAAAGGCCTGGTAATGGACTGGGGGGGGGGGGGGTACCCATGCCGTTTGTCTCACTGATTTTCATCCACATTACCGGGACTGGACATTACATTAAAGCCATAAGCAGTTTTAAATTACTTTTATTCCTTTAAAAATGTCATATTGTGCAGGGACTGTTCTAAGCACGGGAAACATGCGCCACTTTACAGGCATACTATAGACACCCCCCAGGTACGATATTTAAAGGAATATTTCACTTTTTTTTCACTTTAAGCATCATTAAAATCACTGCTCCCGAAAAAATGGCTGTTTTTAAAACTTTTTTTTTGCATTGATACATGTCCCCTGGGGCAGGACCCGGGTCCCCAAACCCTTTTTAGGACAATACCATGCAAATTAGCCTTTAAAATTAGCACTTTTGATTTCAAATGTTCGAGTCCCATAGACTTCAATGGGGTTCTAACGGTCGTGCAAATTTTCGGTCCGTTCGCAGGTTCTGGTGCAAACCGAACCGGGGGGTGTTCTGCTCATCCCTATCAAGGAGTATTGTGTATAAATCCTCCGGTCAGATCACCTCTGTGTCCATGGGATTTGAACTTGATCTTATTGGTCTTTCAGGAACCTCCTTTTGAACCTATATGTGATACTCAATTGGTCCTTGTGACAAAGAAATTGGTATTTTTAGTGTCAATAACCTCTGCAAGGAGAGTTTCTGAGTTAGCAGCCTTCTCTTGTAAAGAGCCATACTTGATCATTCATAAAGATAAGGTGGTCTTACGTCCTTGCCCATCCTTTTTACCTAAGATAGTATCCAGTTTTCATGTGAACCAGGATATTTCTCTACCTTCGTTTTTTCCAGAACCACGTTCTGCAGAGGAAAATGATGGTGGTCTGCATTGTTTTTTGTGTCTCCCTCCCCTCAGATGGCATTGCTTTGGGACATCTCATACAGTTATTACTCTCGTAATGTCCCGTGATGTACGAAAAAGAAAATAGGATTTTTATAACAGCTTACCTGTAAAATGCCTCATTTAAAGTCCCGCCTTTTCCCCTTTTTCACCTGTAAAATCCTTTTGTTGGGAATACATCACAGGACACAGAGATCCCTCCCCTCTTTTTTGGGATATGTATATATTGCTTTGCTACAAAAACCAAGGTACTCCATGTGTGGGAGGGGTTATATAGGGAGGGGGAACTTCCTGTCTGTAATTATGCCAGTGTCCATCACCTGAAGGTGGCGTATAACCCATACAGTTATTAGTGGTGCTCTGTGTCCCGTGATGTACTTCCAAGAAAAGGATTTTACAGGTTAGCTGTTTTAAAAAATCCTATTGTTGCTATATATTGTGATGTCAGGAATTATTTATGCAAACATGTAAAGTTACTGCAAGGTCCACTTTTAGGTGATTTGGGTTCCCTAATAACAAATATTATATTCATATCATGTATGGACTAAATATTATTATACCACCATGTACCATGCAAATCTTTGTGGAAACTCTTGAAGAATTGCTCTTGAACAAGTGCTCAGTATTATGACCAGACAGGTTCATAATACATTCCATCCCCCTCTACTTAGATGTTGGCCAAATGATCCTGAGAACCATACAGGGAGTAGTAAAGATTCTAGCCATCTATCTCTGTGAGAGAGAAGGAGGAAACTATTGACTATGCAACTCACATGAGAATCATTTGAGGCACTACAGATGTCTCCCTTGCCCATTGTTCTTGGGATAACATATGCCTGTCTATGAGCAACTTATGGGCTACAGTCTCTGTAATGCAAAATGTTTGTAAAATTTAATAGGTGGAAAGAGTTGGTAATTTTGGTACAGTTTCAGTCACTTAGACATAAAAGAAACCTTGTGTGTTTTAATCTGCTAGTGACTAAGTATTAAACTTCAAGTGAACATATGGTCTTGCACAGAGCCTCAAAAGCATAAGACTCTCCATCAGCAGTAGACCGAGTGGTGTAAATTGTGTAAGGTCTTCTTTTCATTTATGGTCACCTGGACCTCATTGTAGTAGTTCAGACCACAGTAACTTTGTATATTTGCCTAAGAGCCGTAGGTTGGGAAAAGCTCAATTGCTGCTGCTAGTGAAACAGTAAGTGGTGGGTAATGTCATTGAGGACACAACTGGAATTAATGGAGTAATGAGTGTTAAGATGTGTCAGGGAACAAAAGCAAAATGTGAACCAAACTTGCATTCACTTCAGGGAAGTGGACACCATGGCAAGAGGGGATACATATACATGGAGGATAAAAAATGAGCATGAAAATGAACATGAAATTGGACCTAACCTGTGTATTTTGTGGAGGTATGGTGTGCAATCAATACCTTCTGTTGCACAATTCCATTACTTATCTTTGCTGTCCAGGAATATTATAAACAATTGTTACAATAAGGAAGCCACCTATTGATAGCTGAAGTGTGAAATTTGCAATCTATTTCCTACAGCTTAGGTCATGCATGTTAGCTCATACCTTCCACAATTACTCATGCATTCCCTCTTCCCTCTCAACCCCATTATTCATCCTTGATGGCTGCTTATAAAAGTATCTTGTCTGTTTAGACTTGATCACCAAATTGCTCACCTTATCTATCGAATATTTTTTAAGTAAATGAGCCTGTGCTGTGGAACAATGCCAAATGTCCTTCCATTATTTACCAACAGTGAATACACTCATAAAAGTACACAAAAGAAAAGTTGGGACTTCACATGTACCTCTTTGGGTTTAATAAACACTTGGCAAACTGATTTAAAAGAGTTTTTATAGCAAACATTGCTGGGATAGAACTTTTAAAGCAGACATTTTCAACCAGGGTTTCTCTATAGGTTGCTAGGAATTCCTTGAGCTGTGGCTAATTGGCCTTTCATATGATGGTGCCTGCATAGTTTCAGGTCCATTGTCACTGGCAGAGTAGATAGCGTGACACCAATTGTCTTTTTTGCTCACCGTAAGGGTGGCATTCCGATCACCACAGTAAGGGGGCATTCTTCCCACTGACCACCAAAGTAAACAGCATTTTCCCAATGACCCCAATAGACTAATCTTTGCAGGGGGTTCCCTAAACCTAAAAATAATTGTAATGGTTCCTCTGGGATAAAAAGGTTGAGAAAGGCTGTCTTAAACTGTATGTCTGTTAGTATACATGACATCATATTTCACTGTATTCAATGTTAAGCAAAGCATCTTTTGTAAATTTGTTGCAAAGTTCTTTATCTGGAGATCCTGCCATTAACATTACTTCCTGTTGCCAACATGAACTACTATCTCACAAATGGCAGCAACATTGTCTGCATGTGGGCAACTGGTATTGCAGGATGGCAACATTCCTGCTTATTGCTAGACAGTGCCTTACCTTTGTCAGCCTGCAACAGGAATTGCCATACTGGGAGGATCTCCATGAAGAACCTTTGCAACTGATTCCTAATATGCTGTATACGACAAAGTATTTTGCAAAACATACAGACAAATAGAATCAGGGTTTAAAAAACTTTAAGAAGAATTGTTGGAGAACCTGAGGATCCACCCCGGCCACGTACTATTCCGATAGATGGTGGGAACCAAATCAAAATGGTATAACAGACATCAAATGGCAAAATAACTGTTAAGAAGTTATCAAGCATTCATCACCTAGAGAATACCTTCATATTTTTGGAATATAAAATATGAACAAAGTAGGTATTATCATTTATTATTTTTTGTCACCTCCAACCACGTATACCATTAAAGTGACAGTTTCCGGTAAGTCCAGAAGGTGGAAGAAACTCTAGTAGTAAACCAAGACAGATTCATACCAGGAGACCAGTGAAGTAAACAACATGCATTTAAGCTGATACTCATGAGTATAAAGGTAATCCCATGCAAAGGTTCAATGACTTTTGAGTATGGATTGCACAGAGAAGGCGCATACGATGGCTGGACATATGTTCTTGTAGAAGTCCCTGGAAGCTAGAAAAAAAAATAGTTTCTGAAGCTGTGTTTGGCTCAACATCCTCCTGCTTACTGTACCTCACTGTTGATCAGTTAGGTCATCCAATTTTCAAGAGTATCACTACAAGGTAGATCGGAAAGGTATCAAACAATATCTGCTTTGCCACCAGATAACAGATCTTCACTATAAACCAAATCAATCCAAAATTGTTATTTTAGCTTTCTGTGGATCCTAACAGGTCAAATTACATGCTCATTGTTACATTTTTCTGGGGCTCCATTGATGACACCTTACCAATTTTCTGTGCTCTACCAAACTGGCTAGAATAGAGTAAATTAACATGAACAAAACAGGATTCGGCCATCACTCTAAGACTGTCAGGAGAATCGGACCGGATAACGTCTATTCTATGAACTCTGTCATTACATGAACTGTCATTGAACCACTCTGCCTGTCTGCGAACTGCAAGTACCTTTTTTCTTTGCTGAGTTCCGCCTGCCCTAGCCAGGCACTTGTCAGAAACCGTGAAATCAGACCGAGACAGAAGTACAGTTAAATCATACTTGTTTAATAATAAAAGTAAAAAGAATAAACGTAGTCAAAGCATAGCCAATGTTCAGTAAGCGGAATGGATAGTCAGCCAAGCAGAAGTCAGGGATCAGTAGTGGAACAGCAAGTAGGCTCTGGAGCCAGAAGGGATGTCAGCAAAGCCAGTCTTTAAACAGGAACACAGGAGATAGTTTCTTGTGATGTGACCAAGGCAGAGCTCCTCTGGACTGGACGGCTTAGGTAGGCAGGACTGACAAGCAGGATCATCAACAGCTGGGTAACTGTGGAGAGAGATGGGAGCTGGCAATTAGCTGACAGCTGAGCGGCCAGCTCAGAGAAGGAAGGGCTGAGCCCAGCCCTGACAGCACTATAGTATTGTGTATAAGTCCTGGGGGCAACCAAGTACCGGTATACCGGTTGGCCTGCTTGTCTTATGGGAAAGAGGGCTACTATAGGTGCAGAACACAGTAGCCAGGTATAGTGTCTGACCACCTGCGTTTGGGGTAAGTGTGACACATTGAGACTACTAGGGAAGGATTCATGCATTAAATCAAGAGGGAACATCTGAAGACTGTAACCTGTGATTGATTTATGCTGTATACCTTACGGCAGTAAGGTAAGAGGCTTGCACAGACACAGGTGCCATCACAGAAGATTGGCTAGGCACTGGCTATTTGCCATTTCACAGTGGAGGGATTCACTTTTTATGTGAAATATTGTTTAGACTGTCACAGCACTTTTCACAGAATCACATTATTTGAGTTTTTATCATTTGGACTGCACTTTTTTACTGCTTGTTTGGTTGTGCACATTGGACTGTGTCACTTTGTTTTATTTTTATGATTTATGCTATATATCAGTCATTATTGCAATCATTTTTTACTCATTTATTCATGTGTTTAAAGTAATTTGGTTTATGATAATCTCCACTTGGCACTTTAATAATTAGATATTTTTGCATATATATTTTTTTGTATTCACGTTTACAAGCGCAACATCATTATTTATCTATTTCACTCTTTTTCTGTCAAGGATCAGTTTTTTAGGTGTTTGCTGCAGTGTACCCTAGTTCTCTTTCATTTTAATTTTCTGACAGCGCAGGAGTCATTTACTTATACATACCTTTATCTGTGCCACGAACTTCTCTGTATTCCAAATTCGATAGAATGATAATAAATATGTTGGTGCATTTACCTGGAAAACCCCCTTTTCATCTTCATGTAGTATGTTAAAAGTGATATTTTCATTACACATAAATCATCTCAACATATCACGTAGCCCCCCTTAAAAGCCCTAGGGTCATAAAAGCCCAGTACTTTATTTATTTATTTTTATTCTCTTTATTGGTATTTCTAAAGAAATAAAAATATTACAAAACAGAGCCTTGGGCAGTCGCCGGCTCGGAGAAATACAAATTTATAACAGGTAACATGTTAGCTACCATTCATTTCATATAAATCATCTCAGCATATAACGTAGCCCCCCTTAAAAACACTAGGGTCATACAAGCCCAGTACTTTGCAGAGAAATGCCATATTTCTCATTTCACTAGTCAAAACTGTTTGAAGACCTTGTTCCTTTTCAGCTTTTTTGATTGGGCACATATTTTGAAATCAGGCACCCACACACATCCACCTGCTCCTAGACATTCATTATTTATTTATTTATTTATTTATTTTTATTCTCTTTATTGGTATTTCTAAAGAAATAAAAACATTACAAAACAGAGCCTTTGGGCAGTCCCCGGCTCGGAGAAATACACATTTATAACAGCTAACATGTTAGCTACCATACGAGACAGTAGACCAACCTTAAAAAAAAAAAAAAAAAAACAGAAGGAAAAGAAAACAGCTGCCTAGTTACTCAACTTGAAAAAGCCATGACTTAACAAATGCGCTACACTTCTTCTATAGGTATGAGGTCTCCCAAGAGGGAGCGTTTGTACTAGGCCTAGTATACAGAAGGCTTAAAATGTGAGGAATAATGTGAGCGTTTTAGCTGGTAATAGTATAAAGAGTAATTAGAAAACATCAGAGTCAGCCCATATTATTCAGCAGCATTAGTGGAGAGAGATTCCAGCCATATCTTCCACACTTTATCAAACTTACCAATACGCCCACGAGAGTGATACATGGTTTTATATAATGGAATTGCAGAGTTAATCAGAGCTTTCCAAAAATTTAGGGAGGGAGCCTCTAGTTAGTTCTAGGGTAGACGGAGACAATCTATTTGGTTCTGCTTTATGTCTACACACCTGGATCTGCCACATCCTTATCACTATTTTCATAGAGTGCGTGAGGGTGAAAGGTGCCTGAGGACCTCTGTACGGCGCATTTCTCAATGACTGAAAAGACCCCAAAAAGGCTGCTTCTAGCACCACCGAGGCATTTATATCATCGGAGATCACCCAATTATGTCCATGAGTAAGTAGACCTTCAAAATATTTTTGAAGGTGAGGGCAGGCCAATCCCACTTCTGTCCAGGGCCTCTGAATAGTTGATTTGCTAAACCTGGAGGTTTTAGATTTCCATAGGAATGAAGAAAGGATAGCATCTAGGTGTGCAAAAGCTTTTTTGGGTATCCAAATTGGGGTGTGTCGTATGACATATAGAAAAACAGGAAGGCACTTCATTTTAAATAGGTTTATTCTTTCAATAAGAGATAGCAGCAAATTGTCGCACGCACGTAGCTTGGATTTGAGTATTGAAAGTAGAGGAGTAAGATTTAATTCAATAAAGTCCATCACCCTGGGGGTAATGGTAATTCCAAAATAAGGGATTGACAAGGCCCAGGACAGAGGAAGAGAGGGATCTGCCCCCTGACTAGCTGTTGGGTCAGTAAGTAAAATGTGGGATTTTCCCCCAATTAATTTTCAGTCCAGATAGGACTGATAGGAAAAATGTTGAGGGCCTCTCGAAGAGAAATCATCGATATACAGAGCCAGCTTTTCAGTTATAGTGCCCACCTGTATGCTTACTACACTAGTTGATTGACGGATGGCAGTGGCAAGTGGCTCCATCAGCAGGGCAAACAAAAATGGAGAGAGGGAACATCCCTACCTGGTTCCCTGTTGTATCTGAAATAGCTCAGAGCATGCCTTCCAATTTGATTTGTGCTGTTGGGGATTTATACAAAATGGTGATCCGTTTGCAAAAGATGGAACCAAATCTGAAGGCCTATAGTACAATAAGCATGTAATCCCAAATTAGTGTCAAAGGCCTTCTTTACATCTAAGGCCACCAACACTCGAGTCTGAGAAGAGAGAGGGGGGTTGCAGATGTGTTAACTAATCTCAAAGTTATATCCGTAGACTTCCTCAGCATGAACCCAGTTTGGTCTATATTAACAAGGGAAGGCAGTATCTGAACCAATCTGGTAGCAAGTATCTTGGCCAAAAATTTTAAGTCATAATTTAAAAGTGAAATATGCCTATAGGAGGCACAGAGTTTCAGGTCCTTCCCTGGTTTGAGAATGCAAACTATATGTGCCTGGTACATCGTGGGTGGGAGAGAACCATTTTCCAAGCATTGTGCATAGAGATCTTGCAACCTGTGGCCCAACTTTTTTGCATACATCTTATACCAGTCACCCAGCAAACCATCTGGGCCTGGCGTCTTTGCAGGGGGAAGGGAGAAAATAGCTGCCTCAATTTCTAGAGTGGAGATCGGGGCATCCAGAGATTCCACATCCGCCTGCTCTAGGAAGGGAGAGCTTCTGGATCTCCTCCATCTTAAGTTCGGTAGAGACGGGTGGAGGTTGGCTATACAGTTCTTTATAGTAATAACTAAATTCCTGCAGTATGGCTTTTGTTTCTACAATTATCTCCCCTTCAGGTGAATGTAGTTCAGTAGGTTGCATGGAAGGCTTGCCTGACCCATGCCCTGCGCAAGGCAAGGACATTGCTGCCAGTCAAGTGTGTTTCCTGTAGAAACAAAATATGGGGCTTGCGAGAGTTTAGATATTTAAACAATAGGAAACGTTTGAATTTATTGTTGAGGCCCCGTATGTTCCAAGAGATCAGCGTGATTTCAGACATTGGTAAAACGGTTATAAAAATGATCGTCAGGATCAATAAAACCCATATAAATAGTCATGGATATATGGTCAGGTGGCCTAGTAGTTGAGTAAATTCTGCAGTAATTCAAATTTCAAAGAGAACAGATGAGTGGTGTGCACATTTTACGGAGAAGTGAGTGCGCCGCATAACAGAAAACTCCCTGCCACGCAGCCTATTCCCCAACATAACTTGGCTTGTAGCTTGATCTGAAATCTTAACAACAAAGTCAGTGACTTAAAAGTATTCAAGGGAGTGGTGACTGACATTGAAGATGCTGTGCATGTTCTCATGCAGGACTTGATCCCAGACATCTCACCACATCACCTGGAAATCGATCGAGTTCATCGAGCCCTGACGGCCCCAAGACAAGATGGTCTACCTAGAGACGTCATAGTCAACCCGCATTTCTACAGAATTAAGGAAAAAATAATGTCCACAGCTGTGGCAGGGGCTAAATTACCCTTTTGGGTCATCCAATACAAATATTTGAGGACATTTCACAATTGACTATCCAAAAAAGACGTGCCTTGAAACCACTATTGGCACAGCTTACTAACCGCCAAATTAAATACCGTTGGTCATTTCCGTTTCACTTGTCATTCACCTATAAGGGAAAGACACACTCTTTTGCCAACTTTCCGGATGGAGAAGACATCCTCACGAGCCTCGGTTTGATCTCCAGAGAATCACCTTCCCCCAAAGCACATCAAGCTTTGGGCCACCCAATCTTGCCTTTGTGGGTGCAACGTCAGCGATCTTCATCTAAGTGACTACCCCCTATCGCAGGACCGGATGGATGACCGGGAGGACCCTTACATGAGAAGTAAAGCCACACGGTGATAGTTGAAATCACTGTAAGCCTGACAAAGGCTCCCCTTCAGTAATTTGGGACTCACAATGTTGGCTGAAGTTTAGTCAGTTTAGAATGTCTTTTATGCATTAATGCGACAACCTTATTTCTGGGGGGTGAAGACCCCTCCTATATAGGGGGGATAGAGTTAACATAAGTAAATACGACATGTTATGATAGAGTTTGCTCCCCCCCACTTTGATTTACTTAAACACACTATATGTTCAAATAGATTCATTAGTCTCCCCCAAACCTTAGTATTATGTTTTACACAGAAAGTGCAGGGGCTGAAACGCATGCCACTTGCTAGTGAGCTTGTCATTACCAGTAAGATGGTGACAACCTCACTCAACCCGATGGAGACCATAGTTTCCCGGACCTTCATGAGTATGTTTTTATTATTATGTCAGCTGTCATTATTTCTTAATCTCAGGGTAATAGGTAGACGTTGGTCCAGTATACCTTATCCCAACATTAATTTTCTATTCTTTCTTTTCTTTGTCTTCTTCATTTTCTTGAGTGCACCCCTGTATCCGAAATTAGAAGAGGTTCACCAAAGTTCTCACATCTCGGAGGGGACGGCCGATATCTACAACAGACGAGTACAGTCTGCCAAACCATAATGTTAAGCTCCCACCGCTCTCTTACTCAAATATTAACGCATAATGTTCAGGGCCTAAATTCCCCTACGAAACGGGCTATGGCCTTCCAAAATTACCATAAATTAGGTATTGATTTTCTGCTCCTCCAGGAAACGTATTTTTCGCCTACCTCAGTCCCCAGATACTTGAATGCTAGATATCCCACATTTTACTTATCAAACGGTCCAGATAAGAAAAGAGGGGTAGCGATCTTCTTAGTAAAGAGGGTCCCGTTTACTCCTACTACAGTCATAGGGGATAAGGAGGGGAGATATTTAATGGTGGTGGGGAAAATAAATGAACATGCTATCACACTCATCTCATACTACGCCCCCAATACGGGTCAAGTAGCATTTTTTGAAGCCATGCTAAAAGTATTGATGCCGCATGCATTGGGTCAAGTTATAATAGGGGGAGATGTAATGTGTCCTTTGATCAAGCCCTGGACAGGACCAATGCGCATAAACCAATATTGAAACACACCCCCAAACAGGGTTTCAAATTAGCCTGGATTTTACATTCCCACGACCTCATAGATATTTGGAGGGACCTTCATCCTACGATCAGGGATTATACCCATTATTCTCAGGTCCATAAAACGTACTCCCGAATAGATCATATATTTACACAATCATCACTTCTCCCCTCTATAGAGTCGGCTAAAATACTGCCCACCTCTTGGCCAGACCACTCACCAGTACAAATAGCACTAACCGACCTGTGGATGAGACCAAAGCCCACAACGTGGCGTCTCAACGCCTCACTACTCAATGATCCGATCATATTTACAGAGATAGAGCCTTACGACAATATTTTATGTTAACTGGGCAGCACACAAGGTCACCATTCGCAGCAAATTGATCCATGTAGCATCCAGAAATAAAGGTAATAATGCACAGAAGATACAGCAACAAGAAGAAGAGTTACAACAGATAGTTCAGGAACAAAAATCTAACCCTCATCTAGATCTGAGACACAAAATAGACACGGCATGAACAGCATTGAACCTTAGTCTCACCACTAAAGCTAAGAAGTATCTACGATGGTCTAGACATCGGTTTTATACTAGGGACGATAAACCTTCCACGCTCCTGGCTAGGAAACTCACTCCGCGACCATTCAATCCTGCAATGCCGAGATTACAGACGCAGGATGGGAAATTTACCCAAAATCCTCAATTGATAATAAACCTATTCCCCACTGCTCAGGCAGACAAATTTTTCCAGGATATCCCCCTACCGCAAGTAGCACAGGAACACGTAGAACTAATGGAAGAGGATTTTACAGAGGGGGAAATATTGGCAGCTATTAAAAGCTTGAACCCTACATAAGCACCCGGTCCAGATGGCTTCACAGGCCATTATTATAGAAAATATGCAGATATATTGACACCACATCTATGCTCCTTTTTCAACGCATTACGAAGGGGGCCCCCCCTAGCCACACACGAAAATGAGGCTTTTATACAGGTAATTCCCAAACCAGGAAAGGACCACAGAGATCCCGCTAACTATCACCCGATCTCGCTCATTAATGTGGACCTTAAATTGATGACCAAAGTCTTAGTGACTAGAATGAATACCTTTCTATCCAATTATATTCATCCGAACCAGGTGGGATTTGTGCCCAATCGACAGGCTCCTGACCAAACCCGACAGGCGATAGACATTATAGCAGCGCTTAATTCAAATTGGGACAATCAGGGCAAACGCAAGGGAATGCTATTATAACTAGATCTTTGTAAAGCGTTTGATTCGGTGACGTGGGATTATATACACTATACACTGAAAAGATACGGATTTGGGTCTAATTTTATGACTATACTACAGGCATTATATAGCACACCTAATGCTAGCCACTTCACGACCGGCCACTGTATATATACGTCATTTTTTTAAAGATGGATATCTCGGTAACGGCAGCAGCTGCTGCCACAACTGAGGTATCCATCTTTAGGGCCGGCGTTTCTGTACACGATAATGGTGGTCTCTGCGGCGGGTTCACCGCGAAATCACCGTTATCGGCGGCAGGAGAGGTGCCACCCCCCCGCCGCTCTCCCGCGCCCTCCGCCGCTTACCGGAGCCGTCGGTAGCGGCGGAGGAGATCGGGACCTGTCACCGCTAAGGTACTGAGACGAGTGAGGCCAAGATGGCCCCCACCCGTCTCTATACCATGTGACGGCCGGAGCGACGTCATTACGTCGGCTCCGCCTACTTCTCTTAAAGGCACAATTTTTTTTGTGTCATTTTTTTAAACGACTTTTTTTTTTTTTTTTTTTTGCATTTTAGTCTAAATATGAGATCTGAGGACTTTTTGACCCCAGATCTCATATTTAAGAGGACCTGTCATGCTTTTTTCTATTATAAGGGATGTTTACATTCCTTGTAATAGGAATAAAAGTGATCCAAATTTTTTTTTTTTTTTTTAAACAGTGAAAAAATAAATAAAATAAAGTAAAATAAATAATAAAAAAAAAATAAATACATTTTAAAGCGCCCTGTCCCGACAAGCTCGCGCGCAGAAGCGAACGCATACGCGAGTAGCGCCTGCATATGAAAACGGTGGTCAAACCACACATGTGAGGTATCGCCACGACCGGTAGAGCGAGAGCAATAATTCTAGCTCTAGCCCTCTTCTGTAACACAAAACATGCAACCTGTAGAATTTTTTTAAACGTCGCCTATGGAGATTTTTAAGGGTAAAAGTTTGACGCTATTCCATGAGCGGGCGCAATTTTGAAGCGTGACATGTTGGGTATCAATTTACTTGGTGTAACATTATCTTTCACAATATAAAAAAAAATTGGGCTAACTTTACTGTTGTCTTATTTTTTTATTCAAAAAAGTGAATTTTTTCCAAAAAAAGTGCGCTTATAAGACCGCTGCGCAAATACAGTGCAAAAAAAAGTATTGCAATGACCGCCATTTTATTCTCTAGGGTGTTAGAAAAAAAACAATATATAATGTTTGGGGGTTCTAAGTAATTTTCTAGCAAAAAAACCTGTTTTGAACATGTAAACACCTAAAATCCAAAACAAGGCTGGTCTTTAAGTGGCTAGACTCCAGATAAAAGGCTACAAATCGCACACTATAGATATACATAGGGGGATGCGACAAGGATGCCCTTTGTCTCCCATTTTATTTATATTGGCACTAGAACCTCTCGCAATTAGGCTAGGAAATCACCCGGACATAAAAGGCATATATTGTGGAGATGGGGAGCATAAGTGTGCCCTTTTTGCCGATGATATTTTAATGTTCCTATCATCACCAGTTACGTCACTCCCCAATCTATATCAAGTCCTACGCTGCTTCACTGCTTTCTCTGGCCTCACGATTAATCATTCCAAATCTGTAGCTTTAAATCTAACATTAGAATCGCAGACAGTAAAACTACTTCAAAATTCATTCCAGTATAAATGGCAAAGAGAAACGCTTCCATATTTGGGAATCTTTCTAACTCCTACCCTACAGACTCTGTACCAGGCCAATTATCCCCCCTCTATAGGAAATTGACAGCGGATCTTCTGAGATGGGCCAATAATCCACCGTCGTGGTTCGGCAGACTGTATTCCATAAAAATGAACCTCTTACCGAGACTGTTGTATTTGTTTAGAACCCTTCCAATAGCTATCAGCAAACCTGACCTTAAGGTTCTTCAGAATAAGATGATGAAGTTTATCTGGTGGGATAAAAGACCTAGGGTGAATAAGCGAACCCTCTATACTCCCAAAATGAGAGGAGGTCTGGGGGTTCCAGACCTGGTCAAATATTTTGAGGCAGCTCAGCTAGCCCAATTAATTCGCTCTCACTCCTTGCAAATTCAACCATCCTGGATGAAAATGGAATCATCCCCCTATCCCTCAAAACCGATTAGTCACTTGTTGTGGCTAGGTATGAAAGACAGACTAACTATAATGTGCCCTACACTATCTTTTTCATTAAGTTTATGGGACAGATTGCAGAAGCCTTTTGCTTTCCGTTCCAACCATTCTCCCTTGGCCCCGTTGACGGGTAACCCAGATTTCACCCCGGGTCTTAATCCTCACGTGTTTTCATGGTGGACCAATAAGGGTCTGATACGTATTGCCGATATGTGTGACCACAGAGGCCTCTTTTGGAAACAAACCCTCATAGAGAAATATCAATTACCCAATACAGAATTCTATCATTACCTTCAAATAGTGCACTATTTGAAGACTTTACAGCGCACATTTGATATCAGGACTTCCACCCCAATGGAATACCTGCGCAGGTCCTTCGATAAGCATACAGGTCACATATTGAAAATTTTGACCTCAAAGACGGAAAAAATATTTTTTTATATGCACAAGTGGGAACAGGATATAGCGCTAACGATGGAAATGGGTACATGTATTAAAATTGCACAATCTGCCTCAAAATCATATATAAATACCTCACTAATATTATAACGAATTATAAAGTCCTATTACGGTGGTACATGGTACCAGCGAGAATAGCGACATACGTCCCAGGCATCTCCCCACTATGTTTCCGGGGTTGTGGTAAAGAAGGCACAATATATCATACATGGTGGACATGCTCTAAAGTCAGGCAATTTTGGATACGCATTTACAACTTTATCTACTCACTTACCCAAGTGAATCTAACCAAATCTCCACAACAGGCACTGCTGGAGGGCCAAGTGGAGGGAGTGCCTGGGCACACAAAAAAACTCATATCTTTTATTTTCACGGAGAATGCCCTTGATCCCCTTTGACTTGGTGAAAGCGAAGTTGTCATGGATCATGATTAATGAACTCCTCTCAGCGATATTATTGGATAAACAGCCAGCTTTTGATAAGATCTGGGAACCGTGGTTGTCATATCTGTCTACAGGATTATGAGTAGTTAGTAGAACCTAGTAGAGACCTACAGGGGTGCACTCAATTCCCCCCCCTTCCCTCTTTCTTTTTCACCTTTTCTTTTTCTCTCTTTTTCTCTCATATCCTTTCCTCTTCTATGCAGGTCTTCCTTTCCATTGTTGTTATCCTAGTATCTTATGTGAAAGACCAATGTGTGGCAATAGCCTAATGGTCATGAGGTGAGGAGGGAAGCGGTTGGGGCCCTCCCACCCACAGCGAGATCCCATAGGGGGTGGCTGGTGGCACCCTTGCCTATCACCTTCTCTCCGACAAGTACATAAGTAATGTAGAGATAATTCTAGGGACAACGAATATATATATATATCTAAAAAGCTATAACTCCAAATTTATGACATTCTATATAATGCCTAAATCGGTATGTGAGTGAAATTAGGCAGAATTGGAAATGAACAACTAGACAGCAGAGATAGTGGAGTTGATATTTTCTTTATGTAAAATTTTCGCAGGCCATGTTGGCAATGATATGTTTCTATTTTTCAATATTTGTGGAATGTATATTGAATTTTCTACCTGTCAAACTCAATAAACATTATTGGAAAAGAAAAGTATTCAAGGGACATACAACCAAGGAAAGTATGGCCCTGGAGTACAGTCGCAGAGCTCTTTCAGGATCCACAGTTTGTAGGGGGTGTGTCTTCTAGCTTCAAATAACACTGCTGGAACTGAAGAGGGTACAATTTCCGCAGCTCCAGAAATAAAAAAGAAGGGTATGCAACTGTGCTCTATTTCCAGGATTATGCAAAGAGGTGAGGATGTTCCATCCATATCAGGTAGGCCCTACTGTAGTTTAGGGTAGGGTACCAATGCGAATTAGTCAGTAGCAACACCCCCCCTCAAGACTGGTCAGGGGGACGCAATGTAGCAGGCCTATCAGAAAATATGTTTGATGAGTCTGAAAATTTCTCATAGCCCCAAGTCCTGGGTAAAACTAAGGGAACACTTCCAGAAATTAGAGAAATTAGGGATGTATACCATAGCTCACCAAACCAGGGGAAGGAATTGGGCCTGACGATCTACTCCACGGAGTGTCAGGAACCAGGCCTCCACATCTTCAGGAGAGTGAAAGAATCGCACTGTGCCGCCATGAGGTACAAGTAGGTGACTCGGATATAACATGCTATATTGGATGCCATTTATGCAGAACATTTTCCTGATCTCCATAAAGGACTTCCTCTACTTCTGAAGGTCTGCTGAGAAATCCGGGAAGAGATGTATAGTGGAGTCTTGATAGGATAGTGCTTCCTGGCTTCGCTGAGGATCCTGTCTCTGTCCCTATAGTTCAGGAACCTGACCAGAAATGGCCTGTGAGCAACCCCTGGGATGCGACGTCCCAAAGGGACTCTATGTGTACGCTCCACTATATAAGATGGGGAGACCTCAGTGAGCTTCAGGAGTTTTTAAAAGAAGCTTTCTGCAAATTCTGCTGTATGATCACCCTCCACACCTTCTGGCAGGCCCAACACTTATGCCGCGTACACACGGTCGGACTTTTCGTCTACAAAAGTCCAACGGACGCTGACGGACTAAAGCTGGCTGGTAATCCGATCGTGTGTGGGCTTCTCCGGACTTTCAACGGACTTTTTTAGCCTCAAATCCGACGGACTTTAGATTTGAAACATGCTTCAAATCTTTACGTCGTAACTACGACGGACCCCGAAGTCCGCTCGTCTGTATGCTAGTCCGACGGACAAAAAAACGACGCATGCTCATAAGCAAAAACTAAACGGAAGCACTCGGTCTAGTAAAACTAGTGTTCGTATTGTAGGTAGCACATTCCTCACGCTGCAAAATCTGTGATCGTTGAATGCAGCGCATTTAATGTCTTCTTTACGAATGCTATAAAGAATGAAGATGTTTTGCTGTTCATATTCAAACAGAGTTCTCCCAAACAGATTTCTGGATTCTTTTTCTCTTTGATCTCATGAATGACATGGTATGCTTTTTCAAAACAATGTTTCCATACTAATAATACTTTTTAAACTTTTTTTTTTTTTTTGGTGGAGTCATCTTTTCTTGTAATTTTTATCCAGATATTTATTTTATGATTGTTGTGGAACTTTTTTTCTGTTTATCTCTAAATTTTTTTGTAAAGTTACCACAGGGAACCCATTTTTATATATATTTTTTAAATTTTTTTTAATGTTTGTAAAGTTACCACAAAGAACCCTTTATAATTTTTGTTTTTATAGTGATTTGTTATTTTTTTTTATATAAAGTTAACCCAAAGAACCGTTTTTGGTTATGTTTCTTTTTTTTTTTAAATACTTACCACTCGAACATTATTAAGATTATTTTAATCTATTTTTGTTGTGTTTTTGCAAAATCAATGAGATTGTTGTCCCTTGTTAATTTAAAACATTGTGTCTAAAATCTATGATTTAAAATAAAAAACCTAAACTCAAAAAAGATCCATTTATTTATGGTCTAAATAAAATAAAGAGGAAGTCAACGCTGGAAAAAGTATGTGTACAAGATAATGGGGATCTTGAGGAGTCCATATAAGAGGGAGCACAATCTGGTCCAAGAATCCCAGAGATCAACAGCACCAGCAGATGATATAGATGTCCCCAGACTGTGGTACTACAACAGCCTGCGTCTTCTGTCAGACCAGACTGAACCCAAGTCATCACTTTCTTCTCTTCCCTGCAGCCTTTCCTCCACGCTGCCCTGCAGCCTTCCCTGCAGCCTTCCCTGTAGCCTTCTTTCGAGGCTGTGGCTCTGGTGTTTCAGTTGTGGCAGGAGGAGGAGGAACAGGAGGAGGAGGAGGGGGGGCTGCCTCATGTAGTTGGGTGTTTCGTGTTAGCGTGCCCTGCAGCCCCTTCTGGATTGTTTCCCCAAATAGTCGCTCACAAATGAGGCGCTGCTCCCAATCCATTTGAAGAAGCCTGCTGGCTAAGTAGCAGCCATAGGACTCTTCCGCTTCGGGGGGGCTCTTTAAAAAACGGGTGGCTTCTTGCATGAGGCGCAGGGATGCCTCCTGTGTGACCGTCCCCTTCCTGGCCCTTTTTTTGGGAAGGTGGAGGGGAGGCACTTGGGATTCGGTCAGGCTCCTACTGGGCCCAGCCACCTCACTTGGCCCAGCCACCTCACTTGGCCCAGCCACCTCACTTGGCCCAGCCACCTCACTGGGAGCAGCCACCTCACTGGGAGCAGCCACCTCCTGCCTGACACTGGGCCCAGCCTCCTCCAGGATGATGGTGAATCCGGCCTCCTCCAGGCTGTCCATGGGCCCGGTCTCCTCCTGCCTGCCACTTTCCCCACATTCCTCCTGGATGGACTCATCCTGTGTATAAAAAAAGGACAATAGTTTTAGTATATTTTTTTGGGTTCATCAATGACACACAGTTTGCTTCTCATGACTAGCAAATTCAATGTGAATACATCTCTTTAATAAAAGAGTCTAATCAGACACCCTAATTATTTCAAGCAGGTGCCAAACATATTTAGCCACTACTGTCAATTTATATGTATACACAATTTTGAGGGCAAAATTATTTTAGACAATTATAACATCCAGTTAACATCATTAATATTAGTACAGTAAATATTTGTTAAAATAATTTACCTGACTCCAGATGGTCATATCCGGTTCATCCAGGATGGAAGACCCAGCTTGCTCCTCATCAGCCTCTGCTGGGGTGGAGGGAAGGGTGGAGGGAAGGGTGGAGGGAAGGGTTGAAAGTGATGCCCTGGCTTCAGTCTGGTCATCAAGAAAACGGAGTTGATTGTAGTACCACAGCCTGGGTACATAA